>NC_089507.1:124293198-124909107 GCF_036850995.1 Saccopteryx leptura
GTGGGCTCAGATCTGCGATTAGGGCCTGCCTCCCTCTCCGTGGGACTAAAAACTTCCATTGCCAACTTTAAGGCCTACATCTTTATTGCTTTCTCTCACGGTTCATTTGAGCTTCAGGTCCTGCTCACTGATCTGGCTTCGAGTTCCTCTCCATTTCTGACAGCTGAGGGTTTTCATGTTTTGATTTTGTACTTGGCCTAGGTAATTTTCATTTTGTTAACATTTCTGTGTGTTGAAGTGAAAGGCCAGAAAGCTGTTACACATCAACTCAGTCAGTCATATTCATTCCATCTTCCTAAACACCAAGATGATCACATTTACTTTAACGGGCACCCATCTGCTTGAAGGACAAAGGCAACCTCCTTATGTGGCTATTTTGAAAGCTCCAGATGCAGGCAAAATTCTGGCTGCCAGACCTCACCTGCAATCATGCCTAATTCCTTCACCCCAACTATAGCAGTGTCAGCCCAGGTGTCAGCCCTGACACTCCATGTAACATCACATCTTCAATTTAAGAAGCTTAATTTAGGGGTGCCTTCTAGGGCCAATTTCTACTTCTGATAATAATATTTTGGGCTTTTCATCCAGGCTGTGAACCCTTAAAAATCTGTGAATCTTCTATTCTGGAAAATAAATGCAAAATGGGGTCTGAGAGCACAGCTAGGTCATCCAGTGGGGGGCAATGCACTAAACTAAACAAAGCCCAAGCAGGAGAGTGGAAATGTTCAGACAAGTCAGAAGGGCTGTGTGCAGAGAGGGGAAACTGGCCTAGCTGACATGAATTGAGTTTTACACCAATGCAGTGGTCTGGGTAGACAACCTTAGAATTCATTGAGTCATCAGGTCTTAGTTCTCTGTTGTCGGAAACATACACTCTGTCCTCTTTAGAAAGGGTAGGCTGCTGAGGAAACAGCAGTAATAGTTTGTGTGCTTCATTAGAGCAAGGAAATAGAGTTCACTGTGCTCAGACAAATCCTAGCCGCTAATGGGCCGGGACATTGTGACTGTGGAGTCAGAATTGCTGGGACATCAGAGAACTGGTGGAAAAACAACAACAACACACCACCTTAGGAACCAGAGAAATTGCATTTGTAAGCTTCATTTATGTACCACATAGCAAGTGAATCAATAACTTGAAAATGTACATTGAAGGCCAAAAAAGAGTTGATTTCAATCTTTAAAGAGTCGGCAAAAAGGACTCTTTAAAGAGTCCTTTAAAGACTAGCAGTGCAAGTTAAACTCATTCAACAGATTTACTCTTCAACTTTTGTATATGCCCAGGCCAGGATCCACCTGGCAACCCCCTCTAGGGCTGATACTCCTGTACCAAGGTATTTTTAGTGCCTGAGGCTGATGAACGCAGATTAACTGAGCTATCCTCAGCCCCTGGGTCCATGCTCAAACCAATGACCCACTGGCTGCAGGAGGGGAAGAGGAAAAGAAGGGGGAGAGGGAAGGGAGAAGAAGCAGATGGTTGCTTCTCCTGTGTGCCCTGACCAGAAATCAAACCAGGAGCATCTATATGCTTGGCTGATGTTCTATCCACTGACCCACTGGCTAGGGCCATAATTTTTTTTTTTTTTTTTTTTTTTTTAATAAATAAATTTTTATTTTAATGGGGTGACATCAATAAATCAGGGTACATATATTCAAAGAAAACATTTCCAGGTTATCTTGTCATTTAGTTCTGTTGCATACCCATCACCCAAAGAGAGATTGTCCTCCGTCATCCTCTATCCAGTTTTCTTTGTACCCCTCCCCTCCCCCTCCCCCTCTCCCTCCTTCCCTCCCCCCCACCCCCCGTAACCACCACACTCCTGTCCATGTCTCTTAGTCTCACTTTTATGTCCCACCAATGTATGGAATCCTGCAGTTCTTGTTTTTTTCTTTTTTTTTTTTTTTTTTTTTTTTTTTTTTTTTTTTTTTATATATATAATTTTATTTTTTTAATGGGGTGACATCAATAAATCAGGATACATATATTCAAAGATAACAAGTCCAGGTTATCTTGTCGTTCAATTATGTTGCATACCCACCACCCAAAGTCAGATTGTCCTCTGTCACCTTCTATCTTGTTTTCTTTGTGCCCCTCCCCACCCCCTATCCCTCTCCCATTCCCCCCTCCCCCCCCCATAACCACCACACTCTTATAAATGTCTCTTAGTTTCACTATTATGTCCCACCTACGTATGGAATAATACAGTTCCTGTTTTTTTCTGATTTACTTATTTCGCTTCGTATCATGTTATCAAGATCCCACCATTTTGCTGTAAATGTTCCGATGTCATCATTTCTTATGGCTGAGTAGTATTCCATAGTGTATATGTGCCACATCTTCTTTATCCAGTCATCTATTGAAGGGCTTTTTGGTTGTTTCCATGTCCTGGCCACTGTGAACAATGCTGCAATAAACATGGGGCTGCATGTGTCTTTACGTATCAATGTTTCTGAGTTTTTGGGATATATACCCAGTAGAGGGATTGCTGGGTCATAAGGTAGTTCTATTTTCAGTTTTTTGAGGAACCACCATACTTTCTTCCATAATGGTTGTACTACTTTACATTCCCACCAACAGTGTATGAGGGTTCCTTTTTCTCCACAGCCTCTCCAACATTTGCTGTTACCTGACTTGCTAATAACAGCTAATCGAACAGGTGTGAGGTGGTATCTCATTGCCGTTTTGATTTGCATTTCTCTAATAGCTAAAGAAGATGAGCATCTTTTCATATATCTGTTGGCCATTTGTATTTCTTCCTGGGAGAAGTGTCTATTCATATCCTCTTCCCATTTTTTTATTGGATTGTTTGTTTGTTTGTTGTTGAGTTTTATGAGTTCTTTGTATATTTTGGATATTAGGCCCTTATCTGAGCTGTCGTTTGAAAAAATCATTTCCCATTTAGTTGGCTTTCTGTTTATTTTGTTATCAGTTTCTCTTGCTGAGTAAAAACTTCTTAGTCTGATGTAGTCCCATTCATTAATTTTTGCCTTCACTTCTCTTGCCATTGGAGTCAAATTCATAAAATGCTCTTTAAAACCCAGGTCCCTGAGTTGAGTACCTATGTCTTCTTCTATGTACTTAATTGTTTCAGGTCTTATGTTTAGATCTTTGATCCATTTTGAGTTAATTTTTGTACAGGGGGAGAGACTGTAGTCCAGTTTCATTCTTTTGCATGTGGCTTTCCAGTTTTCCCAGCACCATTTATTGAAGAGGCTTTCTTTTCTCCATTGTGTGTTGTTGGCCCCTTTATCAAAAATTATTTGACTATATATATGTGGTTTTATTTCTGGACTTTCTATTCTGTTCCATTGGTCTGAGTGTCTATTTTTCTGCCAATACCATGCTGTTTTGATTGTCGTGGCCCTATAATAGAGTTTGAAGTCAGGTATTGAAATTCCCCCAGCTTCATTCTTTTTCTTTAGGATTTCTTTGGCTATTCGGGGTTTTTTATAGTTCCATATAAATCTGATGATTTTTTGCTCTATTTCTTTAAAAAATGTCATTGGAAGTTTGATGGGAATTGCATTAAATTTGTATATTGCTTTGGGTAATATAGCCATCTTGATTATATTTATTCTTCCTAGCCAAGAACAAGGTATATTCTTCCATCTCATTATATCTTTTTCGATTTCCCTTAACAATGGTTTATAGTTTTCATTATATAAGTCCTTTACATTCTTTGTTATGTTTATTCCTAAGTATTTTATTTTTTTTGTTGCAATCGTGAAGGGGATTGTTCTTTTGAGTTCCTTCTCAGTTGTTTCATTGTTGGCATATAGAAAGGCTATTGACTTCTGTATGTTAATTTTGTATCCTGCGACCTTACTGTATTGGCTTATTGTTTCTAGTAGTCTTTTTGTGGATTCTTTGGGGTTTTCGATGTATAGTATCATATCATCTGCAAAAAGTGATACCTTTACTTCTTCTTTTCCGATATGGATGCCTTTTATTTCTTTGTCTTGTCTGATTGCTCTGGCTAGAACCTCTAGTACCACATTAAATAAGAGTGGAGAGAGTGGACAACCCTGTCTTGTTCCTGATTTAAGGGGGAAAGCCTTCAGTTTAGTGCCATTTAATATGATGTTAGCTGATGGTTTATCATATATGGCCTTTATCATGTTGAGATATTTTCCTTCTATACCCATTTTGTTGAGAGTCTTAAACAGAAAATTGTGTTGTATTTTATCGAAAGCCTTTTCTGCGTCTATTGATAAGATCATGTGGTTTTTGTTCTTTGTTTTGTTGATATGGTGTATTACATTAACCGTTTTACGTATGTTGAACCATCCTTGAGATTCTGGGATGAATCCCACTTGATCATGATGTATTATTTTTTTAATATGTTGTTGTATTCGATTTGCTAGTATTTTGTTTAGTATTTTAGCATCTGTATTCATTAGAGATATTGGTCTGTAGTTTTCTTTTTTTGTGCCATCCTTGCCTGGTTTTGGTATGAGGGTTATGTTGGCTTCGTAAAATGTGTTTGGAAGTATTGCTTCTTCTTCAATTTTTTGGAAGACTTTGAGTAGAATAGGAACCAAGTCTTCTTTGAATGTTTGATAAAATTCGCTGGTATAGCCGTCAGGGCCTGGACTTTTATTTTTGGGGAGGTTTTTAATGGTTTTTTCTATTTCTTCTCTACTGATAGGTCTGTTTAGGCTTTCTGCTTCTTCTTGACTCAGTCTAGGAAGGTTGTATTTTTCTAGGAATTTATCCATTTCTTCTAGGTTGTTGAATTTAGTGGCATAAAGTTTTTCATAGTATTCTACAATAATTCTTTGTATATCTACGGTGTCCGTGGTGATTTCTCCTCTTTCATTTTGGATTTTGTTTATATGAGTTCTTTCTCTTTTTTCCTTGGTAAGTCTTGCCAAGGGTTTGTCAATTTTGTTGATCTTTTCAAAGAACCAGCTCCTTGTTCTATTAATTTTTTCTATAGTTTTTCTGTTCTCTAATTCATTTATTTCTGCTCTGATTTTTATTATCTCCTTTCTTCGGCTGGTTTTGGGTTGTCTTTGTTCTTCTTTTTCTAGTTCCTTCAGGTGGGAAGTTAAGTGGTTCACTTGGGCTCTCTCTTGTTTGTTCATATATGCCTGAAGTGATATGAACTTCCCTCTTATCACTGCTTTTGCTGCATCCCATAGATTCTGATATGTCGTATTGTCATTTTCATTAGTCTGTATATATCTTTTGATCTCTGCACTTATTTCTTCTTTGACCCATTCATTTTTTAAAAGTATGTTGTTTAGTTTCCACATTTTTGTGGGATTTTTTTCCTCTTTTTTGCAGTTGAATTCTAGTTTCAAGGCTTTATGATCAGAAAATATGCTTGGTACAACTTCAATTTTTCTGAATTTGCTGATGTTGTTTTTGTGGCCCAACATATGGTCAATTCTTGAGAATGATCCATGTACACTGGAGAAAAATGTATACTCAGTCACTTTGGGATGAAATGTCCTGTAGATGTCTATCATATCCAGGTGCTCTAGTGTTTTGTTTAAGGCCACTATATCTTTGTTGATTCTCTGTTTGGATGACCGATCTAGAGCCGTCAGCGGTGTATTGAGGTCTCCAAGTATGATTGTGTTTTTGTCAGTTTTTGTTTTAAGATCCATAAGTAGCTGTCTTATATATTTTGGTGCTCCTTGGTTTGGTGCATATATATTAAGAATTGTTATGTCTTCTTGATTCAGTGTCCCCTTAGCCATTATGAAATGGCCATTTTTGTCTCTGAGTACTTTTCCTGTCTTGTAGTCAGCATTATCCGATATGAGTATTGCTACACCTGCTTTTTTTTGGATGTTATTTGCTTGGAGTATTGTTTTCCAACCTTTCACTTTGAATTTGTTTTTATCCTTGTTACTTAGATGAGTTTCCTGTAGGCAGCATACAGTTGGATTTTCTTTTTTAATCCATTCTGCTACTCTGTGCCTTTTTATTGGTGAGTTTAATCCGTTTACATTTAGTGTAATTATTGATACTTGTGGGTTCCCTATTGCCATTTTATATCTTGCTTTCTGTTAGTTTTGTGTCTTGTTTGATCCTTCTCTTTTGTTTTTCTATCTTTTGTTTTTATTTGGTTGTATTCCATACATCTTTCCACTGTTGCTATCTTTTTTATCTCATGTGCTTCTGTGGTGGTTTTTTCAATGGTGGTTACCTTTGAATAATGAAAAGGGTCCCTACCCTGTTCATTGTAGCGAACTATTTTGTGAGTACTTTTGCACTCCATCGTCCTTTGCTACTGTTAATCTCCATCTTCTCCCCCTCTTTCTTTTTGTTGTTGTCACAGTTTAAATTTGGTTTTATTGTGTTCTTCTTGGAGCTTTTACTTGTGGCTCTGTTTTTTTTTGTTCTTTGTATCTGATTGGAGAACCCCCTTTAGTAATTCCTGGAGTGGGGGTTTTCTGCGGAGCATTTCTTACTCCCTATTTCCTTCGGGGTTTGGTTATATATTTAGCCAATTTTTCACTCGATCATACCTTTGGGTGTATTGCGAAGCATCTGGAAGCTCCAAGTATAGGTTTTTCTGTTTCTGGTTGAAGATCTTGTTGAGTTTTGGGGGAGATTTATCGGTATCGCTTCCTACCCCGCCATTACTCTGACGTCATCCGCCATAATTTTTTTAAAAATTAATATTTGTGGCCTGACCTGTGATGGCGCAGTGGATAAATGTCGACCTGGGAATGCTGAGGTCGCTGGTTTGAAACCCTGGGCTTGCCTGGTCAAGGCACATATGGGAGTTGATGCTTCCAGCTCCTCCCCCCTTCTCTCTCTGTCTCTCCTCTCTCTCTCTCTCTGTCTCTCCCTCTCCTCTCTAAAATGAATAAATAAATAATAATAAAAAATTTTTAAGAAAAAAAAAAATTAATATTTGCATTATAGTGTCCTCTTTCAAGGCCTTGATCTTGAGTTCAACCTGAGGTTTCATTCAATACATGAGATTTGGGTTAGGTGACTAGAAGACTAATAGTAATGATGTAGCCTGATCTGTTGTGTCAGACTATACACGTTCTCAGCCAGCTACCCCATCAATATCCACCATCGGTGCATGAAAGACTGGCAATCCCATGTTTCCAGCAGTGCATTGGAAAAGTAACCCAGAGCACAGTGCAGACAGAGAAGCACCAGGACAAGACTCTTGTTCATATGGCCCATGCACATATTCTGTTTAAAGAGTGGAAAAACAAGTGTACCGAAAGAAAAACCCAACAGTTATTCATATGGGTAAAAAAACTGGTTGTCTGTCATGTTAACAAATGCAAAGCATGTGAGTGAGTGCCTCCCCTGGCCTGTACTGACACAAAGAAAAGAAATTCAGAATGTCCAAAGGCACCTCTCAGCCAGCTCCTTATCATACTCACCTCTCCAGAGAGCAAGGCAGCTAACATGGGCTCAGAAAGAGAGTCACCGCCCTTCAGGATTCTGCAACAAACCTGCCGTATAGAATTCTAACCTCCCTGAAGTATCAGGTATTCCAGCTGCTGATTTTAGCCTTCTTAGAAGTTCCTCTTCACCTATCCTCCTGATAAAGGTGAGGTACCATCAGGAAGTAAAAAAGAGTAGGGCTAAAAATATGGTCTAACAACAAAAAGCCATATCTCTATCCCAGGCTATGTTCTTGTCTGTATGTCTACGTTTTTGTTTATATTTATGTCTCTATGCCTAGGGACTTAAACATAATGATTTTATGTATGTAAAATAGTTACCTTTATGTCTATATTGCTGTTCATATTTATATCAATATTTCATGAAGATATATAATGATTTTATGTAAATGTACACATATTTGTATGAATTTGCATCAGTGTCTTTGGCCTTAGGAATGTGTATGTATGTACAAATCCATCAAAATCATAACATTCTCACAGTAGTTTCATCAAGATGCAATAGGCCTAGCTAGTGGCACAGTGGATAAAATGCTGGCCTTTGCACAGAGGTCTCTGTCTGGATCTCGGGGTCACCAGCTCCCGTCTGAGGGTGCCAGCTCAATCCTGAGGGCACTGGCTTGACCCCAAGGGTGCTTGTTGGAGCCCAAGTCAGGACATGTATGAGAAGAAATCAATGGATGCACAACTAAGTGGAAGAACGAGTTGATACTTTTCTCTCTCTCTCTCTCTCTCTCTCTTTCTCTCCCCCTTCCTTTCTCTCAAATCAATGGGGGAAAATAAAGATGCAGTTGAAGATGTATATTTTACATGAAGCAGTGGGATACAAAAAAAACCCCCAAAACAAAACAGATCTATACATTACTTCCTATGTGAAATGAAAAGCAATCCTTCATTGCCTTAAAAATGAAGAAAGGAATATTATAAACAAAGACTGATGTCAAAGGTCAGGTTCCCAAAGAAATAGATTTTGAGATCAAGATGTGTCTGCATGACATTTGCTGACAAGCACCCTAGGGAGCAGCACCATCACAGGGCAGGAGGGCAGCAGGATATGGCAGAGGAAGAAATTGAACAATTACTCAGTTTCCAAAGAGGCCTCAGTTGACCAAGGGGGAGCTCTGGAGCTGGGCTGGCCTCAGAGATGACCCAGATTGAGTCACGGGGGCTGGGTCCTTTCACCCCTTATGGACTAGTAATAGGATGTTGGCTTTACCTGGTGAAGGGGCATAACCTTGAAAAGGGAGGGCACTGATGGGGATGGACTCAGCTGTGAGCCTTCAGCAATGACACTCCCAGCAGCTGGGGCAATGCCAGCCTTCGGCCTGCAGGGGGCCTGTGTGCGTGCTCCACAGCATCCCTGAGACATCTGCAGTCTGTCTCATTTTTCTAAACCAGGCTATTACTTGTTACTCCAAATGATAAATTCACTGGTATACCAAATATCCCTTCTAAACTTTATGACTTTCTTTCTGATAATCTGGCTCCTTTAGTCAGTGAATCAACAATAGTCCAGATTTTCCACATGGAAAAGTGCCCTCAATCACCTTGTAGAGGAATCTGACTGGAAAAATGCTTCCCCACTAGGGCTGCAGTTACTACATCTGTGAAATAGAGACGGTAACCATACCTACTTCGTGGGGTATGCAGAATAGATTACATTATCCATGCAAAAGTCTTAGAAGAGTACCTGTCACACCATTAACTATAACCAGCATTATTCTTTTTAGAGCTCAATATCACTTCATGGTTACTAATGCTTACTCAGAATTGGCTTCAAAAACCACTTTGGGGTCAGTCAGCAGCCTGCTCAATCTTCTAACATTTTAGGTTCTTATGACATGTTTACAACCCCCTCTTTTGAGGTGGTAGCCCCAAAATTTTATACTACCTTTGGTTAAGTTCAGTGTCACCAGTAAGAAAAAAGTTAAGCTTCTCCTCTGCTCTCATATTTCATGTCAGGAGATAAGGCTCCAGTAGACATCTGAGAATAGACACTTGAGAATTGCAGAAAACATAGCGCTAGGTCGACTCTTCCAAAATCAGGTGGCCTCCAACCTTTAATTACTCAAATATATTAATTCTTTTCAACAAGTCAAGTCAATCAGATTCTTAGGGGCACAATACGCAGAGATTTCATCTAGAGAGGTTGCCAGAGAACCACACTGTTTAAAAGGAAGGTACACTGTAGTTGCTACATTCAAATGTTCATATGGCCACCTTGTGCCACTGTAACAGTATTTCCTGGCTAAAATACTTTATTTAGGCAAAAAACAGAGGCCTCCATCACTCATCCAACCATGTAGGCAAAAACTGGGGAGTTTATGCAGCTACTCTCTGATTGGCTCTCTGTTTGTGCAGCAAGAGTGGCCACATAAAGTACCCAGTGTCACCAGGTGTATGAGTGTTTGATAAAGACCCCCATCATCATTGCAGGGGGACAGGATTCTTCCCCCTCAATCCCTCAGGGCTGATTGCACCCTTATGTCTACTGAGGCCCTGCATGGGGAAGGGTGATATGGCTGGGCTACTCCAGACATTCATGGCCAATATCTGTATTAAAATATACATTTTACAAAGTGCTTAAGTCATTGAACCCAAAGTACTTTGCTCTTCCAAAGAAGAGCGCCTGTGTTAGACCCTGTGGGCACAGCCATCTTGTAATCCTGTGACACTGGGTGGAAAGCCAGAACACTGGAGCCACTCTGCCCTCCAGGACATGGAGGTGGGACACCGCAGACAAACATGGCAAGCAACCTCTGAGGAAGGCAATTGGCTGCTATCATCTCCATCTGACGAACAGGGAAACTGAAGGCTAGAGAGATGCAATGACTCAGGCAAGGTCATACAGTGTATAGAAGGAGGGGCAGGCTTCACAGAACCCGGGTCTCTGGGCTCTCTGGGCTAGCATTCTTTCCAAACAGGCTGCCGTGTTTTGGGAACCTAAGCTAAAATCTTTGCACAGCATGGAACAGGAATATTATATTCCAGATTTCCTTTGGAAACTATCTGGAGAAAAACCAAGGGTAAAGCTGAGACTTCCAAGAGGACTTCCAGTAAGGAGCAAGGGGAGGAATCTTCTTCTAAAGTGAATAGGGGCAGAAGGGAAAGGTCAGCAGAGAGTGAGGGAGAGCCAGGGAGATGTAAGAGAGAGTTACTTCCTGAGTGACCCTTCCTCTAGCACCACACTGTCAAAAGGCTACTGAAATCAGAAAATGTGATCAGTGGGGCTTTTCTTATAAAAACTGATTGGGGGAGAGCAGTGCTTAATGGCCAGAATGTACCAGATGAAGCCTAAGCTATCTCACAGGTCCCAGAGTACTGAGGCTGAGGGTCCCCTGAAGAAGAAAGAACCGGGGCTCTCCAGCCCTCCCACAAAGGACTTTGGGTGCCTTAACCTGGGAACTGAGTCAGGTCAAGGGTGAACAACTCTTCATAGTGTAGGAGGTACGCATGGCTTATAACCCCCTGATACAAATAGATAGTCAAGTACCTTTTGACAATCAGATAGAAGACTGTCTTTACATATTTATCATCAAAAGAAACTTGCACATATATATACATTAAAATCAGCATGAATTTTCCAGGTCATTCTCAGATTTTCTAGGAATCTCTGGTTCCCAGGTTATAGTCATTAATTATGCACTTATTTTGTTTAATCACCTCTATATGTCAAGTTTATTCTACATCAGACAAATCACATATTCCATGCTTACCTTGGGAAATCTGAAATTTTGTTCTGAAGTTTGACAGAATGAAACCCAAAGCATGTATTATATATGAACTGATTCACAGTTGTTAACAAAAATCAAATACTCCCTCAAAATAGATAACTGCAATTTTGTCAGCTAAATGGAAACGTAAACAACAGCTTTTTCTGCTTTTGTAAGCAAATGCCTAAGGAAAAATGTGTTCCTCAGTGAAAATTGGAGCTTTGCTTTGTCCCTGGTAATCAGGAGGCAGAAAGTAGCGCCAGCTAGGCAGCTGCCTTATTGTATGAGTTTATCCCCCACAACATTCTTTCATATGTGTTGGGACAATTCCCCAAATATCTAAGTGCTTTCTGGTCAGTGATACCTGCCGTCAGTGAGAAATAGCACCTCAGCAGGACTTGACAAACATGCACTTACAAGAGCAACCTCCCAATCGGTGGGGGAATAGGATGCATTTTTCTCTGCACTTTGATCTATAAATGAAGGGCTGAAAAACCAGTTTGGAAGGGAAGGGTAAGCAGTCTAAAAATTCTGTGATCTTATGTTGTTTAAGGATATTTTTTAAAATGAAGACTATTTGAAAGCCCAATAATTTGCCCTTAATAAGCACTTGCTTAATTTTAAAAGCAATGATTTTATAATAACAGCCTTTGATGAATGGCTATTAAAAGTAATTTCACCTTATTTGAATTGTCAGAAAATAAAGGTCAAAATGAAATCATCTCCTTTGCTTTTAGGTACTTTTACTGACAGAGCCTAAATGACCTCTCTTGGCTTCGAGCACACCACTCACACAGGAATAGGCATCATTATGTGTCCATGGCTGGCCCATGTCTTAGGCGGGAGGTGGGCAGCAGCAGCTCCAGCAGAAGAGACAGCAAGAACCCAGGCCCAAACAGCAGGTACTTCCACACTAGACACTTTATATGCAAAGCCATACATGGTTAGGAACTACCAGTTTTAGGCAGCAGATTGCTGGCCCAGGCACTGTGCCCCTTGTCAAGAATGCGCTCAGTAGAAGTGCATTTAATAGTCCTAAACTTTGACTGACTGACTAAATATTCTCCAGGAAGCACACTGTCCAGGCAGGAACAGTACCAGGAAGAAACAGGTGGGAAAACTAAAGAAGGCACAAACAGAATGTGGCTACTGGCTCCCACAGACACTCCTTAGCCAGGGAGTCATTAGCACTGCAGAATAATCGAGAGGCACAGCATCAAACAGATACTGGACACATGCTATCTGGGATGGCACAGGAGCTCCATGTGATCCCCATGACTGATTCGAACAACTCGTGAGCTGCTTTTCCATGAGTGACAATGGGTTCCCTGGGCCAGCCCTGCTCACTTTGAGGTCCTCCTCATGACCACAATGCAACAACTAAATACAGTTAAATGTCTCATCATGATGGTAGAATATGCAGAAAAGTGGGAGTAAAATACACACAATTATTAACAAATATAAGAGAACTATTTACAAAACTTCACTCATTTCTTCTATGATGATGATATTAAGGAATTTAAAATTTTATTAGGTATGAAAATATATATGTTATGATCAAAAAGTCCTTTTCCTCTATTGATCCATTCCTAAGTATTTAGGAAAGAAACAGTGATATCTGACATTTGTTTCCAAATAATCCAGTGTGATGGGCAGGAATAAAATGACTAAGGAATTCTTGTTTTAAAACAAGACTGGCCCCACTCCAGTATAGTGATGTCAACAAGAGGGTAGTCTAAAATTTTCTAGCTCTTGTCCCTTCCCAGAAACATCACTTTGAACAATTATCCATGCACAAAATATCTTCACAAGAGTTGAGTATTTCTGTGTGGAGCATAGAGATATGAAAAGATACACTGAAGCAGGTAGGAAAGACACTTTCACATTTTCCCCATCACCACTCCCCCAATCCCAGGAAGCCCAGCATGGAAAGAGACACTAACCCCACGGGGAAAAGGGGACTAAAGTAACACACAGATTCACCATGCACTCCAGCACCAGGCCCAGGCTCCCATAATCCAGGCCACTGGCCTACACAGGTTTGAGGCTAGACCAGCCCCCTTGTAGCTCCAGACTCCAATCATGTACCCATGTACCCAGGCTCCCAGCTCACCCCAGCACCAGGCCAGCTCCCACAGACCTAGCCTCTAGGTTTACTCCTGCATACGTAGGTTTCAGACCAGCCTCTATGGCCCCAGCATACAGCTGGCTTCTGCAAACCCAGGTACCTGGGCTACTTAAGCACTGGTCCAGCTCCCATGAATCTGAGATCCAGATCTACTCACATGAGCCCAGGTCCTAGGCCTATAACTACAGATTCAAGCACAAGACCCACTCCAGTGAACTCAGGCTCTATCCTGCCTCCATGAACCCAGGCAACAGGCCTGCCTAATGTTGACCCAGGCATTAGACCTGCCCACCTGAGTACTTCAGGAGCAAGCCTACCCATAGACACCACCAGACATCTCACCCAGAAACTCTGGAAGGCTGACTAGTGAAGAGCTTTCCTTATGGAAGCAGTTCTGTAACAAACAGAAAATGTGTCTACTTCCTTAAATGATCAGAAACAAACAAAAGGCCACAGGGTCATAAATAATCAAGAAAATGTGAAATCACCAAAGAAAACTAATAAAGCTCCAATGTCTGACTACAGAATGAATATCTATGAACTTTCTGACAAAGAATTCAAAATAATCCTCATAGACAAAGTGAGTAAACTGTTTTAAAAAACAGATAAAATTAAAAGAAATTACAAAAACAATGCATGAACAAAATAAATTCAACAAAGAAATAAAATCTATTAAAAATACTTAACAAAATTTTAGAGTTCAAGAATACAGTGACTGAAGTAAAGGACTCCATAAAGAGCTTCAACATCAGACTTGACTAAGTTGAAGGAATTAGTGAACTAAAAAACAGTCATTTAAAATCCTCAAGTCAGAGGACCAAAAAGAATAAAAAGAATGAAAAAGCCTACATAAATTATAGGACATTATTAAGAAAACAACTTACACATTACTGGAGTCCCAAAGAAGAGAGGGGAGAAAAAACATAAAACTTATTTAAAGGTATAGTGGCTGAGAACTTCCCAAATCTGAGGAGAGAGTTGGGCATCCAAGTTCATGAAGCTCATTGGTTACCTCAAAATTTCAACCCAAAACAATCTTCTCAAACCCATTACAAAACCATTTAAAATCACAGAAAAATTTAAAAGCAGCAAAAGAAAGTCCTCATGTATATAAGAACCACCATAAGGTCATCAGCAGTTTTCTCAGTAGACCTTGCAGAGAGAGCAGAGTGTGATGATACATCCAAAGTCTTGAAAGAAAAAAAAAAAGTGCCAACCAAGAATACTTTACCTAGTAAAGGTGTCATCCAGAATTGTAGGATAGTTGTCCACACATGAAAAGGCTGAAAAAATTCATCAGCACTAGATCTGCCTTATAAAAAATGTTAAAGGAAGTTCTTCAAGCTTAAATAAAAAGATGTGAATTAATGACATAAAAATATAAAGCATGCTGCTGGAGGCAAGTGTATAATCAAATTCAGAATATTCTAATTTGATAAGATGGTGGTATGTTTATAATTGCCCTCCCTCAGGAATCTCTCCTGCCCACCCTTTGGAGACTGAGCCATCCTGAGAAATAAGGCAGGAAGCAGGGGATGTCAGTGACATTGTTTTATGGCATTGAGGCCAGAGCTTTTCCCCACACTCTCCTGAGAATATGACTGGTGCTTCCACCTCATGGGAAACTGAGTAGAAGTTGTCTGGACTGTGAGAAGACCATATTTGTGGGTCTCAGAGGCCATACCCACTGAATTCCTGGTGGCCACACCCTACTGAAGTCTGTGAAAAAAGTCAGGACAGACTGACACCTGGGGTCAAGGGGCAGGAACCATACCATCACCCTTCCAAATCCCTGAATTGCCTCAGGCTCTAAACTCTATCAGAGGTTTTTCAGTGGCTGAGCCCAACAAGCAGCCAGCAGACAGAGGCTGCAGGAGGTAGTCTCAGGGAACCTTGGGACTTTTGCTGACTTGCCCCCAGGCCCACGGTGGGTAAAGCTACACTAGGTCTCCAGCTTGGTATCTGCATGTGCACCTGGGTCCAGCAAAGTAGCTACAAACTCTGCTTTGCTTGTAGCTCCAAGAAGGTTGCTGATGGCCTGTCATGGGCAGTGTCCTGCACTGATTTGCACCAATCTTCCTCCAGGGAGGCCCAGGGCTGGCTCATCCAGGGGCCAGCTGCAGAGAGAATTGGTTCAAGATCTAAAGACCCTTGCTGGGAGCATGTCCAAAGGGAGGGCATATTGGACACCAGTTCCAGCTGAAGCGAGTTCTACTTTCTGTGGTCAGCACCTGCACAGTGCCTTGCATATGCATTGGACAAGATGGAGCCTCACAGTCAGCTGGCCTGGGTCCCAGATACCCTACCCTGCAGGGCTGGATTCCACAGAGGGGAGAGAGACTTGAAGCACAGTCATTCAAGGTCTGAGTTCCTTGGGAGTCTATTGCTGGGTCTGGTTGAGGGGTTTAGCCATTTTTAGGGGGGCACAATCAGCCTCATGAGAGGTCTCTTTTGATCTTCCTCTCTGATAGCAGTGGTTTCTGAGCAGGAAAAATATTTACAAAGGGGACTTTCAGTCCCATCCGATCTAAACCTGCTGCTCACCTTACAGGGGAGAAATATATTGTAGTATCCAGCAGCATCTGAGGGAATAGGCTCAAGCAGAGGCCACTTTTCCCATACTGAGCTCCTGACAAAAAGACCCCTAAAGTATGGTGTTCTACTAACTTTGTATCCCAAAACTCAGCTGCCTAAACCTACCAAACTTGCAACCACAGAGGGTTTGGTGGAGTGAGGCTAGTCTGAACCCACACTACAGTCTTTCTACAGAAGACTCTGTGGGAAGACCAGACAGCTGAAAGAGGAGGTGGAGCAGCTAAAAAGTGAAGGCAAATTTTACAGAGCTTGGGTCCTTTGATGGACCTACTGTCAGCTCTAAGTAGGAGGAAGCTGATTCTTATACACAGGTTGGTTTTTTCCAGACACATCCCAGCACAAAAAAGCAAATGCAAACAGAACAATAGCTTCAGACAGGTAGCCTATAGTGTGTTACAAACAACTGCTGATGCCAACCCATACTTGGACCCTGCCCAAAGGACCCAGAACCAACACAACCCATAGTGGGTGGCAATCCACACCAATGCTGGATTCAACCAGCTACACAAGTGGCACACCCAAAGGGGAGTGCAGCAGGCATCAGACACTGTGGAGAATAAATACACCTAACAGGACAGACATTGCACAGCATTTAATACACATGATCAAGGTTGACCCGTAGAGCCAGCCAGCCTGAAGGGATAACCTCACCCACAAAAAGACCAACTGCATTCAAGACTTACATACAACAAGAGGCTAAATATAACCCTCAAGAAACATCCATACAGCATGAAACACAGTTGGCCTGGAGGTCAGTACCACTGAGCCCTTCTTCTTCTTAAAGATGCCACAAAAATTTGAAAGTCAGAGCAGAGCTACCCATACACAGAAAAAATGGGCAAACAAAGAAATATGACCTAAATAAATCAACAAGAGAAATCACCAGAAAAAAAAACTAAATGAAATGGCAGTAATCAAATTAAAAGGCACAGAGTTTAAAATAATGGTTATTAGGATGCTCAAGGATCTTAGAGCAACAGTGGATGATCACAATAAGAACTTAAAGAGATATCAAGCATGAAAAAGGACATTGAAATTATAAAAAAGAACCAGTCAGAAATGACAAATACCATACCAGAAATGAAGACTGCACTAGAAGAAATCAACAGCAAGCTGGATGAAGTAGAGGATTGAATCAGCGATTTAGAGGACAAGATAAATGAAAAAATGGAAGCAGAGCAGCAAACACAAAAGAGGCTCAAAAAGACTGAGGAAACTCTAAGAGAGCTCTGTGATAACATGAAGAGAAACAACATCTGCATCATAGGCATTCCTGAAGGAGAAGAGAATGAACAGGGGATAGAAAACCTGTTTGAAGAAATTATAGCTGAAAATTTCCCTACTTCCCTAAATTGATGAAGAAAAAAGTCACATAAACTCAAGAAGCACAGAGTCCCATTAAAGAGGAATCCAAAGAGGCCTACACCAAGACACATTATAAAGTGCCAAAGTTAAGAGACAAAGAAAGAATACTAAAAGCTGCAAGAGAAAAGAAGTTAATTACCTACAGAGGAGCCCCCATAAGGATGACATTAGACTTCTCAACAGAAAAACTTGAGGCCAGAAGGGAATGGCAAGAAATATTCAAAGAAATGCAAAACAAGAACCTACAACTGAGACTTCTTTATTCATCAAGGCTAACAACATTGAAGGATAAATAAAAAGCTTCACAGACAAAAACAAAAACAAAAAACAAACCTCCAAGGAATTCATTCCTTGAAAAAAACTTCAAGGAACTCAACCAAACCAGTACTGCAAGAAATGTGAAAGGGCCTGCTATTAAAAGAGCCAAGGAAAAAAGAAATTGAGAGAATGAGGACTGTAGATTTAAGGAATAAAATGGCAATAAATAAGTGCATATCAAGAACAATCTTAAAGATAAATGGATTAAATAATCCAATAAAAAGATGAGGGTAGCTGCATGGATAAGAAAACAGGACCCATATATATGCTGTATATAAGGGACCCAGCTCAGAACAAAAGATACACATAGAATGAAAGTGAAGGGATGGAAAAAATGATATTTCATACAAATGGAAATGAAAAAAGAGCTGGGGTAGCAATACTTATATCTGATAAAAATAGCCTTTTAATCAAAGGCTATAGTAAGGGACAAAAGAAGTTATTACATAGTTATAAAGGGAACAACTCAACAAGAGGATATAACCATAGTAAATATTTATGCACCTAAATATATAAGGCTGATTTTGATGGACATAAAGGCCAAGAAGACAGCAATACTATAATAGTAGGGAATTTTAACACTTCACTAACATCAATGGATAGATCCTGCAGATAGAAAATAACAAAGAAAACATGGGCCTTAAAGGACACACTAGATCAACTGGATTTAATAGATATCTTCAGAACATTTTACCCCAAAGTAGCAGAATATACACTCTTTCCAAGGACTGATGGTACATTTTCTAGGACAGATCACTTATTAAGACACAAAACAAGTCTCAATAAATTTAAGAAGAATTAAATCATATCAAGCACCTTCACTGACCGCAATGGCATGAAACTAGAAATCAACTACAATAGAAAAACTGAAAAACATGCAAACACTTGGAGGCTAAATAGCATGTTATTAAATAATGTATGGGTTAAAAACAAGATCAAGGAAGAAATAAAAAATTTCCTTGAAACCAATGAAAGTAAACATACAACAACCCCAAATTTATGGGACACAGTGAAAGTGGTCCTGAGAGGGAAGTTCATAGCATTACAGGCATACCTTAAGAAGCAGGAGAAAGCTCAAATAAACAACCTAACCCTGAACCTAAAAACTAGAAGAAGAACAAATAATGCCCAGAGAAAGTAGAAGGAAGGAAATAATCAAGATCAGAGCAGAAATAAATGACATAAAGGCTAAAAAACAACACAAAAGATCAATGAAACCAAGAGCTGGTTCTTTGAAAAGGTAAACAAGATGAACAGACCTTTAACCAGACTTATCAAGAAAAAAAGAGAGAATCCAAATAAATAAAATTAGAATTGAAAGAGAAGAGTAACAACTGACATCACAGAAATACAAAGGATTGTAAGAAAATACTATGAAGATCTATATGCAAAAAAATTGGACAACATAGGCAAAATGGATAAATTCCTAGAAACATATAATCTTCCAGGACTGAATCTGGAAGAATCAGAAAACCTAAGAGACTGATTACAACAAATGAAAGTGAAACAGTTATCAAAAAACTCCCAATGAACAAAAGTCCTGGACAGGATGGCTTCAGAGGCAAATTTTACCAAACATTCAAAGAAGAACTAACACCTATTTTTCACAAGGTTATTACAAAAAAATTCAAGAGGAGGGAAAACGTCTAAGCTCATTTTACGAGACAAGCATTATCCTAATTCCAGAATCAGGTAAAGACACTACCAAAAAAAAAAAAACAACAAAAACAAAAACAAACAAACAAACAAACAAAAACAGCTATAAGCAATATCCTTGATAAATATAGATGCTAATATTCTCAACAAGATATTAGCAAAATGAATCTAGCAATACATTAAAAAGATCATACATCAAGTGGGATTTGTCCTGCAGCGACAAGGCTGATATAATATTCTCAAATCAATAAACATGATTCATCACATAAACAAAATGAAGAATAAAAATCACATGATCATATCAATAGTTGCAGAAAAAGCATATGATAAAATTCAGCACCCATTTATGATCAAAACTCTAAGTAAAGTGAAAAAACAGGGAACATACCTCAACTTAATAAAGGCCATCTATGATAAACCAACAGCCAATATCACACTCAAAAGGATAAAATTAAAAGCAATACACTTAGGATTAGGAACAAGACAGAGGGTGTACCCTCTTTCACCATTCTTATTCGATATAGTACTGAAGTCCTAGCTACAGCGATCAGGCAAGAAGAAAAAATAAAAGGCATCCAAGTTGGAAAAGAAGAAGTAAAATTGTCATTATTTGCTAACGACATGATACTATACATAGAAAACCCTAAAGTCTCATCCGAAAAAGTACTAGACCTGATAAATGAATTCAGCAAGGTGGCAGGATATAAAATCAATATTCAGAAGTCAGTGGCATTTTTATACACCAACAATAAATTTTTAGAAAAAGAAATTAAGGAAACAATTTCCTTTACTATTGCATAACAACAAAAAATAAATTATCTAGAAATAAATTAACCAAGGAGGTAAAAGACTTATATGTGGAAAATTATAAGACATTGATAAAAGAAATCAAGGAAGGTACAAACAAGTGGAAGTATATACCATGTTCATGGATAGGAATAATTAATATCATTAAAATGTCTATACTACTCAAAGCAATCTATAGATTCAAGTCAATTCCTATTAAAATACCAATGATGTACTTCACAGATCTAGAACAAATATTCCAAAACTTCATATGGAACCAAAAAAGAACCCGAATAGCCTAAGCAATCTTGAAAATGAAGAACAAAATCAGAGGTATCACACTTCCTGACATCAAGTTATACTACAAGGCCATTGTAACAAAACAGTTTGGTACTGGCACAAGAACAGGTATATAGATCAATGGAACAGAACAGAGAACCCAGAAATAAACCCATGCTATTTCCGTCAATTAATATTTGACAAAGGAGGCAAGAGTGATAAATGCTGCTGGGAAAATTAGACATGTACATGCACAAAAGTGAAACTGGACTACCAACTTACACATTTACAAAAACAAACTCAGAAGGGATAAAAGAAGTCATGAAACCATAAAAATCTTGGAAGAAAACATAGGTAATAAACTATCCAATATTTCTAATAGCAATATTTTTGCTGATTTATCTCCATGGGCAAGTGAAATAAAGGACAAGATAAACAAATGGGACTACATCAAACTAAAAATCTTTTGCACTGCAAAATGCAGTGTTAACAAAATAAAAAGACAACCCACACAATGGGAGAACATATTTGCTGATATGTCTGATAAGGGGTTAATAACCAAAATTTATAAAGATCTTGTAAAACTCAACACCAAGAAGGTAAATAATCCAATTTACAAATGGGCAAAGGACCTGAACAGACACTTCTCCGAAGAGGACAAACAGCCAACAGGCATATGAAAAAATGTTCAGCATCATTAATCAGCACAGAAATGCATATCAAAACCACAATGACATACCACCTTACACCTGTCAGAATGGTTTTCATAAACAAATCAACACACAAGTGCTGGCGAGAGTGTGGAGGAAAGGGAACCCTCCTGCACCGCTGGTTGGAATGCAGTCTTGTGCAGCCACTCTGGAAAACAGAATGGTGGTTCCTCAAAAAATTTAAAAAAGGGACTACTTTATGACCCAGTTATTCCACTTTTAGGAATATATCCTAAGAAACCCAAAACACTAATTCAAGAAAAGTGTTCATTACAGTGTTGTTTACAGAAGCCAAGATCTTGAAATAGCCCAAGTGTCTATCAGTGAAAGAGTGGATAAAAAGCTGTGGTACATTTACAAAAGGAATACTATACTGTATAGTTGTGAGAAAGAAGGAAATCTTACCTTTTGCACTGGCATAGATGGACCTGGAAACTATGCTAAGTGAAATAAGTCAGGCAGAGAAAGAAAAATATCACATGATCTTACTTATATATGGAATCGAATAAACACAATGGACTAAGGAACAAAATATAAACAGAGGCAGGGTCACAAGGAACGAAAGGACAGCTGTTAGAGGGAAAGGGGATGAGAGGATGGGATCAAGGAAGGTAAAGGTATTGACCAAATTATATATACATAATACATAGATACAGTCAGCAGGGCAGTAAATCCCTGAGGTAAAGGAGGAATGGAGGTGGGGGAGGGGGACAAAAGGGGTGAAATAGTGGGTACACTGTGAGGGGTTGACTGTGCTATTTTGAGTGGGACACTTGAAACCACGTTAACACAATAAATTAAATTTTTTAAAAAGAAAAAAGAGGCCCTGGCTGGTTGGCTTAGTGGGAAAATGTCAGCCTGGCATCTGGATGTCTCAGATTCAATTCCTGGTCAGGGCACACAGGAGAAGCACTCATTTGCTTCTGCACCCCTCTGCCTCTAGTTTCTCTCTCTCTCTCCCAACTCCCACTCCTGCAGCCATGGCTCGATTTTAGAAAGTTGGCCTCAGGCGCTGAGGATGGCTCCATGGCCTCTGCCTGCCTCAGGTGCTAAGAAGAGCCTCGTTGCTGAGCAACAAAGCAACGTACCAAATGGGTAGAGCATCACCCCTTAGTGAGCTTGCCAGGTGGATCCTGGTCAGGATGCATGCAGGAGTCTGTCTCTGCCTCCCCTCCTCTCACTGAATTAAAAAAATAAATAAAATAAAAACAACTGGCAATATATTATTAATTGTTGAGGCTGGATAAAATATACACAGGTTCATTATTATATTTTCTCTATATTTTTATATGTTTGAACATTTTCATGATACAAAGTTTTTAGAAGCAGCATTCAAAGATTTGAATATTATAATGACCAGAAATTGCACTACTATTAGCTTAAGGATGTCCACATCAATAAACCAAATTAACAGGGCTCTTAAAAGAAAGTTATACATCATGGGATTTACATATCTCACAAACAGTCCCTTATTTCTTGTGTTACTTGGTAGTACTAAAAGAAAATATCATTTATTCTTCAAAAATAAGCTATTTTCACCAAAATAAAATTTCTGCATGGCATTCACTACAAATACTACCAAAATGACCACTTATTGACAAATTAATGTTAAAGAAATATATGCTTCAACACCTAAACTGAAATTTGCAATTTCTCAGTAATAAAACTCAGAGTCAGTCAGTACAGTTATGAATTTTTAAAATGGCAAATGCACTCTAGAACGTCTTAAAAATTCAACCTTACCAGTCATATTATACTTTGATAGCATTTATTGAGTTATAATAATAGACTAAGTACCTTGCTAAGGGCTTGTCTACTTTCTCTCATTGAATCCTCACCATGGCCCTGTGATGTAGACACTATATATATTTTTTTAACCAGAAGAGGAAAACAAAGTTATATTTTAGGTTTTTTGACTGACAGTTAATTAAAAAGAAAATTCTAATTTTGTCTTCAATATTATGTTACGGTGATTTAAATAGTAATTATTCACAATATAGTCTCTCAAATTGAAAAAGAAAACCCCAGATTTTTATAAATACATACCCTTTACTTAGGAAAGTATTAAGATTCACTTAAAATACATGTTTGTATATGAAAACTTCCAAGTGCTCATAAAACAGCTTGGTAAAGATGCTAGGCAATTTTTTTTTAATGTGGACACTTTTGTCAATCCAATTATACATGTGAGGAAACAAAGTCTTAGAATGTTTAATTAAATGTATCCATTGCCTTTCAGATACAGAGAGGCTGAACTGGCACAGGATCATAAATATGTCTGATTCCAAGGCCTACATTCAAAGGATGTTCTGAACTACACATCTATCAATACAAAAAAAAAGGAGAAGCTTAGAAATGGTTTTCTGTTTCTGTTGCAGGTAATTAGTGTACTGTGTAATCCCAGGTTACTCACACAGAGATCAAGATACAAGAGTTGAATCACCAAAGATTAAAAACAAAGGTCACCAACAATGATGAGAATCACAAGCCTCTAATTTTGGTGACTTAACTAGGTCCAATCTGATAAAAATACAAAAAGCAACAACAACAACAAAAAACCACCCTTCAATAAAATAAAAGTCATTCCTCTTTTCTCTCATGAACTTATTTGGCAATCAGAGGAAGAGAAATGGAGAAAACGAAGTTTCCTCACTTGGTCACAGTAAGAGTTTTATTAGGAATGAGAAAAATGCAAAAGGAGCTTTGCATTTTATTGGTAATTGAGAGTTCATCTCACTTCCTCACAGTGTAAAGAAATGTATCAAGAAATAGGTCTCTGTGACCTGAAGCTCATCTCTGTCATGTCACTTAAATCGATAGCCCATCCTAAATCTCAAGTGAAAGGACCTCGAGAACTGTAATAACAAGTCACTCGGATTTATTCAAAACGTGCCTCTGATTGTGCAGTTATGAAAGAGCATAATTTGGGTGTTTTGTGTTTTGTCCTTGGTGGTTTCTCCTTGTCCCTGTCCTGACCCAACCCAACAGAGCTGGCTCACAAGTGCTGCATTGGTAATTAGCCACGTAAATGAGTGCTGTGAGGAAACTGCTGTCCCCAAAATGTGCACACATCATCACTCTCCGCAATTCACATCAAATCCCAGCAGAAAGCAAATCTTTGTCTCCTGACCTTTCATTAATTAATTGAAAGCTCCACATGCAGGAGGATAGAAGTGGAAGCAAAGGCTAATGTCACAGCGGAGGCCTTACAGAAGAACTGTCAGGTCCCCACAAAGCCTCTGCAAGAATATTTAGGACCGAACTCCAGCTTTAAGGAAAACACTGGAAAGGGTCTTTAAAACTTGAGCTGTAGATAAATCTCATTCTGGGCTCAAGCTGAGACCTTGGCCAAGGTACTTCCTCCAACAGGAGCTTTAAGGGCTTCTGGGTGAGCCTAGGCTTGTGAATCCCATGAGGAATTCCACCCTTCAGAAAGAATGCTGCTCCTTCTGTTCCGGTACATTACCTTTAACCCTTTCCTTTGATTTACTCTAGCAGGTAATCCTTTGGGCTGCCCATTAGTGGCGAGGAAAGTGGTGTAACTTTTCTCATATGACCAATTATGTAGAGGATTTACCAATGGCAAATGCTAATAGGAGACAAAAGATTTCTCAAACTTCCATCTTGCGGGAAATGCTCCAAAACAATTACAGTGGATTAACATTTTTACAATTGTTCATTTCATCAAACAGTTTCAAAAAGTGATTTCAGTCAAGGAATGATATTTCTGTTTCAGAAATACAATATGTGTGTATTCAATGTAGATCTTGGGCAGCGTGATAAATAGGTTTAGCTTGGTTTGGGCTTCTCCCAACTCCTTGCAATATCCCTTGCAATACTGCATTTTCTCACCTCCGAGTCTGAATATGCTGCTCCTTCTGTCCCAGAACATTACCTTCAAGCCTTCCTTTGATTTACTCTAGCATGATGGCGTGTTCTAGGATCCTTCATTGACACTCAAGACTGGGTTAGAGCCTGACAGGGTGGTGGTGCAGTGGATAGAGCGTCAGACTAGGATGCGGAAGACCCAGGTTCGAAACCCTGAGGTCGCCAGCTTGATAGCGGGCTCATCTAGTTTGAGCAAAGCTCACCAGCTTGGACCCAAGGTTGCTGGCTCGAGCAAGGGGTTACTCAGTCTGCTGAAGGCCCACGGTCAAGGCACGTATGAGAAAGCAATCAATGAACAATTAAGGTGTTGCAATGCACAATGAAAAACTAATGATTGATGCTTCTTATCTCTCTGTTCCTGTCTGTCTATCCCTCTCTTTGACTCTCTGTCTCTGTAAAAAAAATAAAATAAAATAAATAAATAAATAAATAAAATAAAATAAAATAAAAAAAGACTGGCTTAGATGTCCTTCTATAAACTCTTGAAGACATTTGTTTCCCATTATCTCTAGATGGTACAGATAGTGAGACCCCCATTTGCTTCTCCTGACCTTCCTATGACACTGTCAGGGAAGTTTTTGTACTATCATATACCCCATATCCAGCCTGGTACCAAATAGCAGCAGGTAACTGTTAGTTATTGAAAGCCAAATAACCTAAAATCTCTTAGAATCTCATATATTCTCATTCTGTTCTCAAACAAGATAATTTTTAAACTCTATATTTAAATTACTCCAGAGAATCAATGTGATTTGAGAACATTTAGAAATGTGAAATAATTCATAAAGATCAGGAGATAGCTTTCATAACATTTAAAAATATATTTAACTCCCCTTTTACTAAGTATCTTCTATGGGATTGCTTACATTACAAAAAATATTTCAGAAATGTACTATAAATTTAAAAATGTTACTAGAAAGAAAAATATCATGTTACTTAACTTTACTATTTTTGAAATGTCTATAAAATAGAAAACATTTTTTTCCTCTCTCACTGTCATACTCAACTTCCTCTAATGTGGACCCATGAGAAGCACACAAAGATAGCTGTCATGATCATTAAAGGTTAAGCTTTGATGACTGGAAAATATTCTTCCCCTATAGAAATTCTGACTTCTGAGCAGGCTGAGAAAGAAGGGCTTTCCAGGTGACCAGGTGCAATAACATTTAATTCATTACCTGGTTCGCTGTGCCTGCTGATCTTAGCACCCCATTCAGCCTTCAGTTTCCTTGGATTAAGGAAATTTCAAGCCTCCATTAGGAAACAAAGCCACAGAAGCTCTGCCACCAGCCCATCCTGGGAGCTCACCTCCTAGTCCCCTGTATGCAGCATGTAACAAGGCTGGAGCTACAATAGCTATTTATCAGTATTGTGATTAACATTCTTTTTGTTGCTTCCAAATAAATTGTTAAGCTATTGAAGAGGTAGAAATTATATTTGACAGTCACCGTAACAGTAGAAAAGCCAATATGAGAGAATAATGCATCTAAATTGTTAAAATGTATAGTAAGAAAAGCATAAAAGTCCTTATTGTGAGCCACCAAAACTGAGTTGTTTGGCCAAACTGAATTAATCCCAGTACCCATTGACTCTTTTTGTTTGTTTGTTTGTTTGTTTGTTTTTTGTTTGTTTTTTGTTTTGTTTTGTTTTTTCATTTTTCTGAAGCTGGAAACAGGGAGAGACAGTCTGACAGACTCCCGCATGCGCCCGACCGGGATCCACCCGGCACGCCCACCAGGGGCTACGCTCTGCCCACCAGGGGGCGATGCTCTGCCCATCCTGGGGGTCGCCATGTTGCGACCAGAGCCACTCTAGCGCCTGAGGCAGAGGCCACAGAGCTATCCCCAGCGCCCAGGCCATTTTTGCTCCAATGGAGCCTTGGCTGCGGGAGGGGAAGAGAGAGACAGAGAGGAAAGCGCGGCGGAGGGGTGGAGAAGCAAATGGGCGCTTCTCCTGTGTGCCCTGGCCGGGAATCGAACCCGGGTCCTCCACACGCTAGGCCGACGCTCTACCGCTGAGCCAACCGGCCAGGGCCCCATTGACTCTTTCCCACTCTTCACCCTACGTGGAATGTCCCAACTCCGATCTTCCCAGCACCCCTAACTCTTGCTCCTTATCCACTTTATCCTAATCCTCCCTGACCTTAAAGTCAAGCATTGCCTCTCCCTTCTCAGAGGTTTCTAACTAGATGGAATTTATTCTTTCTCTGAAGTTCTCTAAGAACTTCATCTGTACTTCTCTTTGCCAATTTATTTGTTAATTCAGTCAATGTTTACAAAAGTTCTATTGCCCCCGAAAGCTCGCACTACTTGATTAATAGTTTTATGAGGACATATATTTTAATCTTCTTTACTAGAAATAAAGCTCCTTTGGGGCAAGTTTCATGTCTGATTAATTTTGTATCCCACAAGATGTTTGTTGGTGTGAACACTGTTAATTGCCTACTCACATTAGTTTCCCCCTATTTCTCCTTTTCCCACAGAATTCCAATGATGTTTAGTTATTTCCTCACCTGTGTTGACCTCAAGAAATGCCTCATATTGTTGTATGTTCTATTCCTTCCTCCCCCCTTCTTTCCTCCTTTCTCCTTTCCTCCCTCCTTCCTCCCTTTCTATTATCCTTCCTCTTTCTTTTCTTTATTCTTTCAAGTTATCCAACAAACATTTACTGAGCTAGGTATTTTCCTGGACACTAAAGATAGAAAATGTAGTACAGAGAAATGGTCTTATTCTTGATGGGTCTTCGTTTGAGATTTTTAATGACTCTTCCAAGGTACCAAAACCTACCTAAACTCAACTTCTCATCAGGAAACTGAAGACTTGAATTTAAATAACATGTCCAAGTTCAGAAAGCAAGTGGCAGAGAGGAGCTAAAAGTCAGGTACACACACACACACACACACACACACACACACACACACACACAAATGCATCCACTTAGTGATGACTATGCCAAGCTCTTCAAACAATAAATCACTATGGTCATTTAAGGGCCACTGTAAGCATTGGCTGTTGGCAACAGTAGCCTCCTCTGCTGAGCCAGGAAGTGGGCTCACAAGCATCCTAGAGCCACCTTGAGAGCATATATAACATATATGTCTGTATGAACATTTATGTATATCTATAGATTGTTAGTTTAAATTTAGAGCTAAAAAAATAGATTAGCATTTCAAGACAGTCCCTGCCCTCAAAGAGCCCACAGTCTACTGGAGGAGACAAATGTTTTTTAACTACAAAGATCTTTGGCATGTGTAGGCCCAGGCACGGAGGGGAGGGGCTCCTGGTTCTATAGACGAGGGGCCAGCTCTGGAACAACTTCACAGAGCAGTCGCTCTGTAGCAGAGTCATAATGCCTGACAAAGTCAGATAAGTCGGGGAAAATGGAATATTCTAGGCAGAGTCTGGGGCTCTGTGTCACCTTTGGGAACCTCAGGTGCAGCTGAGCATGCAGAGTGACCCAGAGGTGAGCTCACAGAGGAGGTGTCTGGGCCACAAAGGACCTTTCATATCAGACCAAGCAGTTATTACTTCATACTGCTGATGACAAGAAATCTTAATGGATTTTAAGCAGCGGGGTAATTAGATTTTCATTTTAGAAAGATACCCTGTTTGCAGTTGACAGAACAGACTGAACGGTGGTCATTCCAGAGCTGGAGTAAGATGTGCTAGAAAGTATCTTTTTGTTTTTAAAAGTTCAGACAGGAAATAATGGAGACAGTGGGATAAACCAAAAAATTAAAAATAGGTTTTTGAGTTAAGAGCTTAGGTTTTTAAAACTCGGTCACATAAGTAAGGATCACAAATTCTTATTTTTCTCATTATATATGTTTTTATTTTTTACTACTTATTTGAAATAGATATTTACTATTCACACAAATGTGTATTAGTGATTATCTGGAGTGAAAAGCTATGAGAACCCTAGAAAGCATATATGTATAAAAGCTGTATTACAATATTAATAGTCAATATACAGTAGAACTTTTAAAGGAGAGGGTGAACATAAAATTACAGTGTTGACAATTAGCCAATACCAAGAGCTCATTTTAGGACTTGTGGTCAATTTAACTTCTAATTAAGTATCTATTGGTCACCTGGCCTTGACCAAAAACATTCACACTAAGTGAGCTTTATGTGGTAATGTCCGGAGTAAGCAACTCTGGAGGCCATTTATAATGAGTAGCAGAAAGAGGTTCCTATCTCGAGAAGTGCTGGAGTTACCCTCCTAAACAATTCCAGATGAAGAGGAGGAGGAAAAAGAACAAGTAGAACTTATATTTTTGCAAAAGAAGAAGAAACAATGACTTTTTTTCTCATAAACATTCAAACACCAAGCAAATGTGATTTTCTGGCCTACCTCTGCAGGCTCTGGAAGTCCTGGACAACATTTACTAATTCCAGTGATCTTCGATTCTGTTCTGACAGTACACTAGATTTGACCTAAGGGAAGACAAGACTAAGAAAAAGTTAAATCTCTCAGGTCCAAAAACAAAAAGCAGACATACACCAGGAAAGTTTGGTGTGAAACATTGAATAAAACAGTATTTCTTTTATGAGCAAACATGAATGTTAAATTGCAGCCCTGTTCATGATGGCAAAAAGTTACCACCCAACTTTAGATCCACTTTAGGATGGATACATAAATTGTTGCACACTGATGCAATAAAATACCATTTAATATGTAAACATGAATGAGGTTCATGTTTGCATATCATGAGATTAAATATACAAACAGAAAATGGCCAGACCATATATGAAAACAGAACTCTGACCCACAGCCTTCAGCCTTCCCTTCCCTCCAATGGACAGGCTGGGGAGCCAGTCTGCTGTCAGACTTACAGGACGTCAGATCTCAACCTTGCGTAACAATCTAAAAAGACTACATAATAACTTATAATAACTGATCCTAAATGGCCAGGACTTGATTAAAAATTTCTCTAATTTTTGTCTTACTTCCCACTTGGGACCAACCAGAGAAGGCCAAATATGCACCCCTGATTAGTTACAGAAGACACTCTGTTCTAGTTAACCCACCTGTTGATGTCCCATGCTCACAACCTGCAATCAGGACATACCTGAAGCCTTCCTTCCTCCTCCTCCACTGTAAAGCTATAGTATATTACTCAACAACACCAATATAATAGTTGAAGCTAATCTAGCAAACGACTAAATTTTGACAAAGCTGAATTGTGGGCTTGTGGCTGTCAAACCGTTATAGTTTTCTATATGCTTAAATCTTTAATGATACTAAAAAGAAATGCCAATGGTAACTCTTCCAATTATGAAATAAAAATGTTTCTTAAGCAGCAAATGATGCTTTTACCTGACACAGATACATCCTTAATTAAGATTGGTAGTCAGTGACTTTTTAAAGAGAGAGACAGACACAAGCTATTTTTTGCAATTCAACTTCCTTTCCTCCCACAAGGATGGCAATATATTGAAAGGATTCTTTTTCCTAACTTGATTGTTTCCTTTAAGTGAATGTATAAGTGTATACACACAAGCCTTCATGTGACTTCTTGTGTCTCATCACCGTTTCTCATCATTTATATACCTCATACATCTTTTTTATTTTTTAAAAAATGGCATATTTTCTTTTTTCAAATAAAACAATAATATGTTCACTGGAGGAATTTTATAAAATACAAAATATGTATAAAGAAAGAAAAGGTACCCAGTCATACCATTCAGACACATTTTTTGAATATGCATCTTTATATACTTTTTCTAATAACTTTGTCTACACATTTTATCTTAAAATTTTTTTAAATTTTAATTTATTTTGTTTACAGATTCAAGTGTCCCATCGAATATATCACCCTCTCTCCCCACCTCCATTTTCCCCTTGATACCCACTTTGCCCCCTCCCCAACGATTTACCCCCTTCCCTGCAGGATTTGCTGTGCTGCTCTCTTTGTCTCTGTGTTATGTGTACATACTTTCACTAATCCCTTTCCCCTCTCTGATCCCATCCCCTCATTGCCCTTCCCTCTGGTCCCTTTGACCCCGCCTCTGCCTCTGTTCCATTCCTCAGTTCACATTGTTCATTAGATTCATCATCTGAGTGAGGTCATATGATATTTTTCTTTCTCTGCCTGCTTATTTCACTTAGAATAATAGTCTCCAGGTCCATCCACGTTGTCGCAAAAGATAAGTTTTTTTTCATGGCCATGTAGTATTCCATTGTGTATATGTAACACTGCTTTTAAATCCACTTGCCCACTGATGGACATTTGAGCTGTTTCCAGATTTTGGCTATTGTAAACAATGCTGCCATAAACATGTCTTCTTTTAAATCAATGATTTGGTATTCTTAGGATATATTCCCAAACGTGGGATAGCGGGTCAAACAGCAGATCCATTTTTAATTTTTTGATGAAACTCCATACTGTTTTCCACAGTTGTTGTACAAGTCTGCATTCCCACCAGCAATGCAAGAGGGTTCCCATTTTTCTACACCTTCACCAGCACTTACTGTGTGTTGATTTGTTGATGAGCGCCATTCTGACAGGTGTGAAGTGGTATCTCACTGTGGTTTTAATTTCCATTTCTCTGATGTTTAGTGATGTTAAACATTTTTTCATATGCCTACTGGCTATCTGTATGTCCTCTTTGGAGAAGTGTCTATTCAGTTCTTTTGCTCATTTTTTAATTGGATTGTTTACCTTCCCGGTCTTGAGTTTTACAAGTTCTTTATAAATTTTGGTTATTAACCCCTTATCAGACGTATTGTTGAATATGTTCTCCCATTGTATGGTTTGTCTTTTTATTTTATTCATAGTGTCTTTAGCTGTGCAAAAGTTTTTAGTTTGATATAGTCCCATTTGTTCATCCTGTCCTTTATTTCACTTGCCCTGGGAGATAAATCAGCAAATATATCGCTGTGAGAGATGTTGGAGAGCTTACTGCCTATGTTTTCTTCCAGAGATGTTTATGGTTTCACAACCTACATTTAAGTCTTTTATCCATTTTGAGTTTATGTTTGTGAATGGTGTAAGTTGGTGGTCTAGTTTCATTTTTTTTTTTGCATGTACCAGTCCAATTTTCCCAACACCATTTGTTAAAGAGACTTTCGCCTCCATTGTATACTCTTACCTTCTTTGTCAAATATCAATTGACCATATAGGCATGGGTTTATTTCTTGGCTCTCTGTTCTGTTCCATTGATCTGAATGCCTCTTCTTATGCCAGTACCAAGCTGTTTTGAGTACAAAGGTCTTGTAGTATAACTTGATATCAGGGAGTGTAATATCCTCCAATTTATTCTTCTTTTTCAAGATTGCTGAGGCTATTCGTGTTCTTTTTCGATTCCATATAAATTTTTGAATATTTATTCTATATCTTTGAAGTATGCCATTAGCATTTTAATAGGAATTGAATTGAATTTATAGATTTATTTGGGTAGTATAGACATTTTAATGATGTTTCTTCTTCCTATCTATGAACAGGATACATGCTTCCACTTGTTTGTATCTTTCCTGATTTCTATTTTCATTGTTTTGTAATTTTCCAAGTACAAGCCTTTAACCTCCTTAGTTAAATTTATCTTAGATACTTTTGTTGTTGTTGCAATAGTGAAGGGAATTGTTTCCTTAATTTCTCATTCAGACAGTTCATTGTTGGTGTATAAAAATGTCACTGATTTCTGAATATTGATTATATATCCTGCCACTTTGCTGAATTCATTTATCAGGTCCAGTAGTTTTTTGACTGAGACTATAAGGTTTTTTATGTACAGTATCATGTCATCAGCAAATAATGATAGTTTTACTTCTTCTTTTCCAATTTGGTTGCTTTTTGTTTCTTCTTCTTGTCTGATTGCTGTGGCTAGGACTTCCAGAACTATGTTGAATAAGAATGGTGAAAGGGGGCACCCCTGCCTTGTTCCTGACCTTAAGGGGATTGCTTTTAATTTTTGCCCATTGAGTATGATGTTGGCTGTGGGTTTGTCATAGATGGCCTTTATCATGGTGAGCTATGATCCCTGTTTTCCCACTTTGCTGAGAGTTTTGATCATAAATGGATACTGGATTTTATCAAATGCTTTTTCTGCATCTATTTATATTGTTATGTGATTTTTCTCCTTCCATTTGTTTATGTGATGAATCACAGTGATTGATTTGCGAATATTGTACCAGCCTTGCCTCCCCAGAATAAATCCCACTTGATCATGATGTATGATTTTTTTCATGTATTGCTGGATCTGGTTTGCTAATATTTTGTTGAGAATTTTAGCATCTATATTCATCAGGGATATTGCTCTATGGTTTTCTTTCTTTGTAGTGTCTTTGCTTGGTTTTGGAATGAGGATTATGCTCACCTCATAAAAGGAGCTTGGAAGTCTTCCCTCATCTTGAATATTTTGAAGTAGCTTGAGAAGGATAGGAGTTAGTTCTTTTTTTAATATTTGGTAAAATTCACCTGTGATGCCATCTGGCCCAGGATTTTTGTCTGTTGAGAGTCTTTTGAAAACTGTTTTGATCTCATTTGTTGTAATTGGTCTGTTTAGGTTTCCTGATTCTTCCAAATTGATTTTTAAAAGGTTATATGTTTCAAGGAATTTGTTCATTTCATCTAAGTTGTCTAATTTTTTCACAAACAGTTCTGCATAATATATTCTTACCATCCTTTGTACTTCTGCTGTGTCAGTTGTTACTTCTCCACTTTCATTTCTAATTTTATTTATTTGAGTCCTCTCTCTTTTTTTCTTGGTGAGTCTGGTTAAAGGTTCATCAATCTTGTTTACCTTTCAAAGAACCAGCTCTTGATTTCATGATCTTCTGTACTATTTTTTAGCCTCTTTGTCATTTATTTCTGCTCTGATCTTTATTATTTCCTTCCTTTTATTTTCTCTGGGCTTTACTTGTTGTTCTTTTTCTAGTTCTTTTAGATGCAGTGATAAGTTGTTTATGTGAGCTTTTTCTTGCTTCTTAAGGTATACCTGTAATGCTATAAACTTTCCTCTCAGGACTGCTTTTGCTGTGTCCCATAAATTTTGAGTTGTTGTATGTTCATTTTCATTTGTTTCAAGGCAATTTTTGATTTCTTCCTTGATCTCATTGTTAACCCACTCGTTATTTAATAACATGATATTTAGTCTCCAAGTATTTGAGTATTTTTCAGTTTTTCTATGTAGTTAATTTTTAATTTTATGCCACTGTGATCAGAGAAGATGCTTGGTATGATTTCAATCTTCTTAAATTTATTGAGACTCGTTTTGTGTCCTAACATGTGGTCTCACCTAGACAATGTACCATGAGCGCTTGAAAAGAATGTGTATTCTGATGCTTTAGGGTGAAAGGTTCTGAAGATATCTATTAAACCCTGTTGATCTAATGTGTCATTTAAGGCTGTTGTTTCTTTGTTAATTTTTTGTCTTGAGGATCTATCCATTGATGTTAGTGGGGTATTAAAATCCTGTTATTATAGTATTGCTATTGACCTCAACCTTTATATTGATCAAAATCTGCTTTATATATTTTGGTGTTCCTTTATTAGGTGCATAGATATTTATAATGGTTATCTCTTCCTGTTGGATTGCTCCCTTTATTATTATGTAGTGACCTTCTTTATCCCTTACTATAACCTTTGTTTTAAAGTCTATTTTGTCAGATATAAGTATTGCAACTCCAGCTTTTTTTTTCTTTCCATTTGCATGAAATACTTTTTCCATCCCTTCACTCTCAGTCTATGTGTATCATTTGTTCTGAGGTGAGTCTCTTGTAGGCAGTATATGAATGGGTCCTGTTTTTTTATCCATTCAGCTACCCTATGTCTTTTGATTGGAGCATTTAAACCATTTACATTTAAGATTATTATTGATATGTAGTTGTTTATTGCTATTTTATTATTTAAATCTACAATCCTCTTTTTCTAGATTTTTTTTCTTTCCTTTGCTTTGTATACAGTAGGTACCTTAACATTTCTTGCAGCATTAGTTTAGTTATAATCAATTCCTTTAGGTTTTTTTTTGTCTGAGAAGCTTTTTATTTCTCCTTCAATTTTAAATGATAACCTTGCTGGATAAAGAAGTCTTGGTTGTAGTCTTTTGTTTGCATTATTTTGAATATTTCTTGCTATTCCCTCTGGCTTCTACTGTTTCTGTTGAAAAGTTGGATGTCGTCCTTATGGGGGCTCCTCTGTAGGTAATTGTTTTTCTCTTGCAGCTTTTAGTATTCTTTCTTTATCTCTTAATTTTGGTATTTTAATTATGATGTGTCTTGCTGTAGGCCTCTTTGGGTTCCTCTTTAATAGGACTCTCTGTGCTTCTTCAACTTCTGTGACTTTTTCCTTCATCAATTTAGGAAAGTTTTCAGCTATAATTTCTTCAACCAGGTTCTCTATCCCTTGTTCTTTCTTTTCTTCTGCAGGAACCCCTATGATGCATATGTTGTTTCTCTTCATGTTGTCACAGAGCTGTCTTAGAGTTTCCTCAGACTTTTTGAGCCTGTTTTCTTTTTGCTGCTCTGCTTTCGTTTATCTGGTCCTCTAAATTGCTAATTTGATCCTCTTCTTCATCCAGCCTGCTTTTAATTCCTTCTAGTGCAGTGTTCATTTCTGATATTGTATTTGTCATTTCTGACTGACTCTTTTTTATAATTTCAATGGTTTTTTTGAGGCTTGCTATCTATTTAGGTGCTCATTATGTCCATCCATTGTTGCTCTAAGATCTTTGAGCATCCTAACAATCATTATTTTAAACTCTGCATCAGTAATTTGGTTACTTCCATCTCATTCAGTTCTTTTCTTCTAGAGATTTCTCTTTTTGATTCATTTGAATAGCATTTCTCTGTCTTCCCATTTTTTTTATGTATAGAATCCTCCTTTGGTTGTGCTGTTTGAATAGCTAGTTGAGTCTAGAGATTAAGTTTTCTGCTTCCAGTTATCAGTTGTGATGGTCCTAGATATTCTTGGGTTGGTATCATCTGTTGTTTATAATCTGCTGTGGGTTACTTGTCGTCAGCTACTGCTCTTTGTGCTGTTTATGTGGGTGGTTTCTGTGCCTGGGTAGTGTGGGAGTGGCCAATCTGTCTATAAGGTTCAGCTTCCTCCTGCTTAGAGCTGTCAGTAGCTCCATACAAGCTGCAAGCTCTGAAAGATCTGCCTCCGCTTTTCAGCTGTTCCAGCTCCTCTTGCAGCTGCCTCATCTTTCCAGAGTCTTTTGTTGAAAGACTGTAGTGTGGGTCCGACTGGCCTCACCTAACCTACCCCTGCACAGATTACAAACTTGTTGGGTTAGTGCAGCTGAGGTTGGGAATGTAATGTTAGTGGAGCCCCCTACTTCAGGGGTCTGTTGGGCAGTAGCTCAGTACAGGGAATATGGCCCCTACTCTAGGGCCTAATTCCTCAGCCTCTGCTGAATATCCTAATTTTATTTTTCCCCAACAATGTGAGCAGCAGGAAAGTCTGAATTCCCCTAATTTTCTCTTTCTGCTGTCTCTAATTGCTAACTACTCACTGGGCCCAGCAGGGAACTCCAGGGATTAGTACGGGGGCAGTGGGTGTGGCTTGCTCTTTGGTCCCAGTTGTCAATCTATCCAGACTTTTTCTTTTTACATATATTAGTAAGGTGTTGCCACAAGAGTGCAGTGGATGTGGCCTCTGAATTCCAGCGGTGTTCCAGAAGTGTGGCCTGCCCACTGGCTTTCCAGGAGTGGGGCTTGTTCTCAGAAGTGGAGGGTGTTGGTGTAGCTCGGGTCTCAGGTCTCACTGGAAACCTGAGTCCCTGCCAGCCCCTGTTTCTTCACCTTTCCAAACAAGCTTTTCCCCTGGCTGGATATGGAGAGATTTCTGGGGTTGGAGCAGCTGCCTTTCCCCAGACTGGTGCAGGACAAAGGGATCACTCCTTCTCTGTATATATCCACTTTATCCCTGTGCCTCCAACTTTATACTTTCCTCATGGAACTCCAGTCCTCTCAGCTCTCCCGCCCTCAGAGCCCCAGGCAAGGGAGAATTTTCTGCACTGGTCTTTAAGGCTGAATCTGCCACTCCAAAAGCTGTCTCCTTCCTGCAGACAAAAATCCTGCTCTTTTTACCACTCAGTGTTGTCTGGTTGCCTCTTCCATTCACTGGGGCTCCAAGCTGGGGCTCCACACCTGGGGCTGAGGCCCCCCACCTCTCAGGGTCCCTCTTCCCGTAGTGAGAATCCTTCTGGGCACTCTGATAACCCTCGCTCCTGGGAGCAGGGCAGCCCCCACCACATCTCCGCAGTTCCTACCAGACTCAGTGTGGCTTCTTCTGTGATCCTTGGTTATAGTAGAGTCTTCTTTATTTAGTCCAAAGTTGGTTTTTCATGATGGTTGTTCTTAAATTAAGTTGTAATCCAATTTGGTCCTGGAAGATGGCTGTAGTAATGTCTGCCTACTCTGTGGCCATCTTGGAATCTCCTTTGTCTATATATTTTAAAATAATAGTAGGTCTTCAGGTTTTATTAATACTAATATTTTATTGAGATACTAGCCTCAAAAGTATCTATACTCAATGTGCCCCTTGAGTTGGTATATATAATTGTAACCTGAAAAAGAGGCTGATATAGAAGACTCTTATGAGTAAATCCAGGAAATAAATGTGTGAATAAAGCAATAATGAGTTAGGCACAGAAATATCATCATCTACATTTTCATAGATGAAAAATTTTAAATATATATATTTTAAACACACACACACACAGGCACAGACAATAGCTACCAAAGTTCATATCTGAGCATTGACCCAATTCTTCAAGGAATCAAGTTATAAACTCCATTGTTCCCCTAGGGAAGAGTCTGGAGACAGCAGACTCATCCTCGGCTTAGTGTCAGGAACTAGTATATCAAAAAGATAGAATTTGAGTTCAGACTCGGCGGAAACCAGGTTATCATCTTCAATGGTCTCTCTTAAGAATCTGGGCACTAATCCAATGTCATTTCTCTACTTAATAATTAATTCTTTTCTGAACATGACCTGCCCTATAATTTTTAAAAAATCATTAGAGTTCTTTTCACCTGACTCAGTGAAAGTCATTTTGATTCAATGTTACTTTCATAACATTATCTGATATGTCTGAGGGATAATTATATTTTATATTCATAGAAATTATAGAAGTTAACAAGGCTACAATATAAAATGGTTTAAATTAAGACTATATAAAATATGGAAAAAAGCCTCTGCCCAGTAATAATAGTCTGTGATGGAAATGTCTTGCAGTAAAAATCAGTTACATCAAAGAAATAAAATGCACATTTATTCCATCTTAATGTAATACTTCTGGACAGTTTATTTAATCATGCTAAAAGTGCATATGATATGAAATACTAGTATGACCTAAACTGTTAAATTCATCATAAACCAAGTTTAGAATCTTAAATTAATTCAAGCATTTAATTTGTTTAGTCAGAATATTAATGTTAGTCAGTCATTCATTTTGTGTAAAATGTTGATCAATTCTCACAAGCTACAGCACATGTGGTTTAGGAGGTGAGAAAGGGCAAACGTTTAGTTGCAGCTCTGACCCCTTTTCCCAGTGAGCACAACTGCCCCTACTGGTCTTAGAGACACCTCCAACCTAGGGTATCCTAACTGAACTTATCTTTCTTCAAAGCCCTCTCTGCCTTCCCATTTTCATTAATGGTATCACCATCCTTAGTTTCACAGACAGCAACAAAATAAGACCTCTCAATTCCTCCTCCAAGTGCTGTTTTCCTAACTCTCTGTCTTCCACTATGTCATTCTTCCCATTAACCTATGAATCAGCAAAGCTTACTGATTCTACTTCATAAATGTCCCTGAATACAGAGCCTCCTCACCATCCCACCTTCACATTCATAGCCTCTGCCACAGTCTTTACTCAGTTCCTCATCCTCTGTGAGCTAATCCATTGCAGCAGCCTCTGCATGCCCCACTGCCTGAGGTCTTCTCAGGGCACACCCCACCCTGTCTTCGGCGTTGTCTTGTATAGAAATATATCTCCTCGTGAAAAATCTTCTTAAAAATGTGTGTTATCTTCCTGTTGCTACTTGGTGTGATATATCAAGATTGTCATCATTTGATTGCAGTCTATCTCATCAGCTTTACATTCTGCATGAGCATGCCTTTATATTTTAGGATTGGGGCAAGAGCAGAAATGAAGGCCCATATATCATATGTGTGAAGATAAAAATTTATATCAGCTTATTAACTGTTAAATAAGCTCAAGCTTTCTCTCTTAACAAATATAACTGCTTAAAGCAGTGGATACTATAATCTTCATACAACATCAGGATGGTTAACTCTTTCATGGACCAGCATGAAATTTCTGGCAGATCCCAACTGAAAACCACTGGCTTAAAGCAGTGGTCCCCAACCTATTTTGGGCCACGGGCTGGTTTAATGTCAGAAAATATTTTCACCGACCTGCCTTTAGGGTGGGACGGATAAATGTATCACGTGACTGAGACAAGCGTCAAGAGTGAGTCTTAGACAGATGTAACAGAGGGAATCTGTTCATTTTTAAAAAATAAAATATCATTTAGACTTAAATATAAATAAAGTATTCTGTCATGCTTACAATCTTTAAAGTTAAGGTATTATTAAAGTGTACTCAGCAAACATTTTAAGGTCAACTTAAAAAAAAATTTTAAAGGGGGTAGTCATATCCTGGAACTCCTACGGGTCTACCATATCATGCTTCTTACTTAAAAAAAAAATTAATTTCTTTTGAATGCTGATGAACAGGAGACACCAAATCTTTTTTGCCTGCAAACTATCAATACTACCTTCTTTATTAGATCCAGCTAATAACACTGTTTTGTCTTTTTCCAAATAGCTCCAGATATATGGAAAAGATTTATATAGGCAGATGGGGATCCTCAAACCCCTCAGTGAGCTCTTCTGAGCATGGCTTTTAAGATACCTAGAGGCAGAAAAAGCCCAATAGAGATCAAGGGAACTACCAGCTTTTAGGATACACCATTAAAGGCTCCAATGCCCCAAAGGGGTCTCATAGGATGCCATCTGGGTCCTGCTTCAATAGTGGAAAGGAAGGTCATTGAGCTAAAGCCTGCCAGGCTTACATGCCTCTGCTGTGAGGAAACAGGGACACTGGAAGGTAGGCTTCCCCCTCGCTCCTCTAAGGGAGTATTCAGTCTCTTCCAGCCCTGTTCCAGCCACCTATGACCTAACCTTGCCCAGAATGCTGGGGTTTGCCACTGAAGACTGAAGGTGCCCAGGGCCGTCGGCCCCATCTACGACACTGTGGACGAGCCTAGGGTATTTCTTCCAAGAAGCAGGTAAACTGATCTCATTTGCACAAGGGCCACATAACTATGTTTTGCCTGAATAGTCAAGTTTTGTATTCTTCCCTCAAAGATTTCTGTTGTGGGTGTTGATAGTCCTATTTTCTGCTGCTTTGTTTAATATATAGTGTTTCCTTTATCCCTCCTACCTCAATGCCCCACTCATATTTCAGGCTGGGACCTACTCCTAATTTAGAGCTCTCTTTCCCCCTTTTGCCAACTTCTATTATGAATCTACCTTTGCCACCCAGCTTAGTGTATCCCAAGGTTCTCTTGACCATGCCACAGTTGCAGAGCTCCAGGGAAAAGCAACCTGGTCTCATCACTCCAGGCAGAGGAGAACAGAAGCTCCATCTCCACACATGCTGCAAATGGCTTTTCCAGTCCACTTGAATCATTATCAGCTAGAAGCAGCAGTCATTGGGACTTGGACATGAGCTGCAAAGTATAGAATGGTGACAACAATTCCAGTGCCATGAGGATTTTTCCTGGATGTGGACTTTTCCTGGACTCCTGCTCCCTGTGACAGCTCCTAACAGACTGAACTGTGGTTGGGTTGCATTTTTCAGGAATTTGGCATGGTGATGGGGCCAACTTGGACTTGGTGAACATGTTAAGGACACTACTCTTTTATGGATTCTTGCTGTATTGGCCAAGAGTTTGCCTAAAGGCTTTTAATCACTGTAAAAAAAAAAAAAGACTGGATAAAGAAGATGGAGCACATATACACCATGGTATACTATTCAGCTAGAAGAAATGATGATATCGGATCACTTACAGCAGAATGGTGGAATCTTGATAACATTATGTGGAGTGAAATAAGTGAATCAGAAAAAAACAAGAACTGCAGGATTCCATACATTGGTGGGACATAAAACCGAGACTAAGAGACATGGACAGGAGTGGGGTGGTTATGGGGGGTGGAGGGAGGGAAGTAGGGAGAGGAGAAAGGGGAGGGGTACAAAGAAAACTGGATAGAGGGTGACGGAGGATGATCTCTCTTTGGGTGATGGGTATGCAATAGAACTAAATGACAAGATAACCTGGAAATGTTTTCTTTGAATATATGTACCCTGATTTATTGATGTCACCCCATTAAAATAAAAATTTATTTATAAAAAAAAATAAATAAAAAAAATAAAATGGAAATAATGTAAGTTTTTTATTCTTTCTCTGTGGACCGGTAACAAATGGCCGACGGACCAGTACCAGTCTGCAGCCCAGGAGTTGGGGACTACTGGCTTAAAGGACTTGGAGACATAGTGTAAATTTAGAATTCTTGAGCTCCTTTAAGTCTCACACAGGAACCAGCAGCATAGGAAGGTTCTTGGCTACCAGGCTGCACCGTACCCACTTTTCTTCCACTCCTGGTTTCCTTCCTTCCTTTCCAGTCTGAAGAGTAGGCTGTGGACACACTTAGCTGATGTCAGAGCTCAACTGCATACCCCTACAAACAGTCACCCCTTGGCCCCACCTAAGGTCTAGAGATGATTCTATCCACTGTACATTCCCACCATCAAGAGACCTTCCAGGGGAGAATTCTGCACAGACTGAGGAAGTGAGCTTGGGGGCCATCTGAGCAGGCCATTTTAAGGTCCTTGGTAGCTGGAGCATAGGGAACATGGGCTCCTGGTTGACAGGTTACCTTGGCCCCATGGACTTCTGGCTAAGTGATACCCTCTAAAGAGCAGGACCCAGCATAAGAGCACCTGTTGTCCAAGTCAAAAGGCAATATAGTTGCCCTTGAACATGGGTCTGAACTACATGGTTTTTATAACATGTTTTAAAAGAAATAAATACTATAAGTGTATTTTCTCTTCCTTATGATTTTTTTAATGATATTCTTTTCTCTAGGTCACTTTATTATAAGAATACAGTATATAAATTTTATAATACAATATGTTAATCAAATATTTCTGTTATTGATAAAGCTTCTGGTCAATAGCAGGCTATTTGTAGTTAAGATTTGGGGGAGTAGGCCTGATCTCTGGTGGCACAGTGGATAAAGCATTGACCTGGAATACTGAGGTAGCCTGTTCAAAACCCTGGGCTTGCCTGGTCAGGAAGCATATGGGAGTTGATTTCTGCTCCTCCACCCTTCTCTCTCTCTCTCTAAAAATGAATAAATAAAAATCTAAAAAAAATATATTTGAAGGAGTTTAAAGTTATACATGGATTTTTGACTGTGTAGGGGTGGGGTGGGTGCCCCTAACGCATTGTCACAAGGGTCAACTGTACTGTTGTCCAGCACACCTCACACAGCAGAAACACAGAATGCTTTTTAGTTTCTGAAAATATCAGGTCCTTTCACCTCTTCTTGTATGTAAATTCTTTTCTCAAGTAAGTTAACACATCTTTGTAGTTCTTTTTTTACATTTCTAACATTCATTTCCCTAATGGACTCTGAGGCCTTGACTATTTCCTCATCTTGTTTGAATCTCATGAGTTTACAGCAATGCTTAGTATCCTTGAAAACAATGCAATGAATGAATGAGAAAATTAATGAATGAATCAATCAATTCTACCCCTGTCTCCAGCCCTTCCTTACCTGTTGCTCCTCCTCTTTCCCTTCTCATTGGATTTCTAAATCAATCAGGGGTTCCAGAAAAAAATAAAACTCAATTCCACTGATGGGGATAAAACAGGCTCTTTACACAAGGACATGGGTGTAAGGGAAACTAGAAACAGAAAATGAGGGATCTAGATCCTGAAGAAGTATATTGTCATAACCGAAAATTCTTAATTATTCCATAGCATTAATTCTAGAATGGGTCAGACTAAAAATATTGCTTTTCATTCTTTTTATATTTTTTTCTACAGTATCCTTAAATAATTTGTAGTGTGTTCATTCTAAATCAATAGCATGACATGTCATGGCATAATATGGTGGTGTGTGACCTTCCACCCAGAGTATTATGTTGCTACATTTAGAAAATGGAAGGATAATAGAACCCTCTTATTTACTTCAGAAGGTTAGTGGAAGGATTAAGAAGCTCTATAGCCCTGGCCGGTTGACTCAGTGGTAGAGCGTCGGCCTGGTGTGCAGAAGTACCGGGTTTGATTCCCGGCCAGGGCACACAGGAGAAGCGCCCATCTGCTTCTCCATCCCTCCCCCTCTCCTTCCTCTCTGTCTCTCTCTTCCCCTCCCGCAGCCAAGGCTCCATTGGAGCAAAGATGGCCAGGGCGCTTGGGATGGCTCCTTGGCCTCTGCCCCAGGCGCTAGAGTGGCTCTGGTTACAACAGAGCGACGCCCTGGAGGGGCAGAGCATCGTCCCCTGGTGGGCAGAGCGTCGCCCCCTGGTGGGTGTGCCAGGTGGATCCCGGTCGCGTGCATGCGGGAGTCTGTCTGACTGTCTCTCTCTGTTTCCAGCTTCAGAAAAATACAAAAAAAAAAAAAAAAAAAAAAAAGAAGCTCTATAACATCTAAGTGATCAGAACATTGCCCATTGCTCAAAAATGTTAGCTAATCTTTTCCTGAACTTTCTCTTTCTCTCTCTTTCCTTCCTTCATTCCCTCTTTTCTTCTCTCCCTCCCTCCTCCCCTCCCTTCTCTTCCTTTCCCTTCCCTTCCCCTCACTTCCCTTCCTCTTCCTTCCTTCCTTTCTTCTTTTCTTTTTTTCTCTCTCTCTTCCTTCTTTCCTTTCTTTTTTTTCTCTTGCTCTCTCTATCCTCTCTAAGATCTCTCGCTAGATCTTAAAACTCATCACAAGAAATTTTGTAACTGCATGTTAACTAAATTTATCATAATTATGATTTCACAATATATACATATATCAAATCATTATGTTGTACATCAGAGACTAATACAATGTTGTAGGCCAATTATAGGTCAATAAAAAAAGAATAACTATGGACATTATACATAATACAAACATCATGATAGCATGCAATCATTAAAATCATAATCAAAGATTCTGATGTATGTAAAGAATTTTATAATTCATATTATACCTACCAAGGGTGGTAGATATTTTTGTCAACAATCTCCCAAGTGTCAAAGTCACAAATACTTTACAATCTACTTTGTCAGCTTTGAAATTATGCAATTGATATAATTTTAAATTTTGGAACCCCTTATTTTCTTTCAAATTTTACACATGAAATGAGATTCTTCTAATATTTACTAACACTTAAATCACACTTTTAATTTCATACAGTTTAAAATTTACAAAAGTTGACAGGATTGTGTATTTTTAGATGCTTTCTTAAATTTTCAACATTTTGGCTATACTGTCAAGCTTTACAACATAGAAGTAAAAAAGATAAACTGTAAAGGAATGGAGAGGGTGTAAAGGAAGAGAGGAAATAATATGGTGGAGCTGGACTAGTCATGGATCACAGCTTGTTCTCTTCCCCTGGGAGACACAACTGGATTCCAGTCTCAGTTTCCTTACATGTGACTGAATTCTGGCCAGGGAAACGTGAGTCAGAAGTAATGTGTGCCACTCCTAAGCCTGGCCCTTAAAGACATGCAGTTTTTCATGCCCCTTCCTCTTTCATGCTAATGCGGAAGCCTTGTATGAAAAATAGCAAAGCAATAAGATAAAAGGAAGCTGAGTGTCTTAATCACTGCTTGGAAGGATGCCTCCCACTAATCAGGAACATGAATTACATGATTGAGAAATAAACGTTTATTGTGTTCAACCCTTGAGATTTCATCTGTGGTACCCTGGCCAGGGTTACCATACATAACATAAACATCATAATTATCATCAAGAGGCACCACTGCCTTTGATGCATAAAGTAATACTTGAATTGGAATAGTATGCTTTAGGGAATTTAACAGAAAAAACGTTTTCTTTTCCATTGTTTACTGATGCTATTAAAAATTTGTCTGCATTTCCTAAATCAAAAGTCTGCTATATGAGGGGGAGAAGCAATTAAGTTCTAATAGTCAATGCAGAAACTCTACAAATAAGGTAATTTATATTAGGAAAGAGCCTTATTCAAGCTGAACTACAGAGGAGGCAAAGCTATGTCTTCAGAAGCCATCCCTGAAGGAGATCTAACAATGGCATAAGAAATATCATAACCATACCTGGTGGCATCATTACAATAATATTTCCTCTCTTGCAACGTACACTTCTTTAGAAATTCCAAGTGCTTGAGGACTTCTTTCAAGGTGATGAAAGGAGAGAAATGTTGATCACACAGAAAGAAAGCTGATTGATAATATGCTAATTTGTGTTGTCATATTAAGGAGTATCTCAAACTTGGCCAGAAGTACCTTCAATGTACAACACTAATATTGCCAGTTATAAAAAGTTGACTTTTATTCTGTAACCAATAAAATCCTAATCCCATCAGGCTTCCCACTCCATTGATTTCCATGACACCAGAAAAACACTGGAGATACACAATAGGCAATCTGTACACAGAAGCTACCCTTGTCTCACATTCACTTGGTGAAATTAGCAAGACCTATATACATCATGGAGATACTCAGGAACCCAGATTGACTTAGTGGTGAATAAGAAAAAAACTACTATTACCCTTCAAAGAGACAATTGGAAACTAACTTTTTATACTGATGCTACAATATAATAACTTTCTTCACAGGGTCTTCTCCATCTTTTGGTGCCAATATATAGATGCTGTTTTTGAAGTGGTACATTACCAACTCTTGTATTTTTCCCTTCCATTGCCACAACTGAACTTTCCCTATCAGTGAGCAGCTGGTGAAAACTGGTCTGAGGCCAGAAGGGTCTCTTAAATGATCATAAATAATCTGTAACAACTCAAATGAAGCCTAAACAATGGGTATAGCAAGGATCTCAAGACTCACCCAATGGATAAACACTTGAGAAATGAGGTTCGCATATTTTTGTGCAGCCTCTGGCATAGAAGACAAGACCATCTAGCAGGGTGGGGGTGTGGAGCACAGTGAGAAAAGTGGCAACTTATCTATCACACATCATTAACAATAGTAGAAACCACACATCCAGTTTCCCATGCATTATGTTCAAATAGTTCTCCCCAGACTCCAAAGAGCATCTTGATTGCCTCAGAATAAAAAAATATATATATATTTTTTCACTTACTAAAAGATTAAGCAAAGAAACAAAACTTATAGACACAGACAATAGTGTAGGAATTGGATAAGAAAAAGGGGGTAGGAGGAAGGGAGGAAGAGGGTAAAGGAAGATTAGATGGTGATGGAGGGAGACTTGATGGGGTGGTGAACACACAATGCAATATACAAATGATGTATTATAGAGTTGTGCACCTGAAACCTATATAATTTCATTAACCAATGTCATCCCAATAAATTCAACCTAAAATTTTAAAAATATTTTTACTTACATGGAGAAGGACGAGGAAGAAAGAGAAGCATTAATTGATTACCAGTTCATTAGGACTGATTACCTATTTTGGTCCCTAAAATATAAATGTCTATAATTAATTTTGATTCCAAAGAAAGCCAAGTTCCCATAGCCTGCACTGATTGCATATGTCAGAGCTAAATGTATTCTGCTGTTCTGAATAGCGCTTCTTGGACTCTAAGGTCATTAAAGCAAACCTAGGAGAGAGTTGGGGTGAAAGAATAATGAAGTAGCAATCAATCCCACTCCTTTGATAAAACACATTTGCTGCCTCCATTCCTTTTCCATTACCCTAAGTCCTCACTGGACTTGAAAGTCTGTGTGAATGGGGAGGGTACATTGTTCAGCTGAGGACCCCCAGACTGCAGCAGTGCCAATAGCACATTGTAGGGATCAATGTTTGTTTACCTCTGTGGCCTGGCTCTGGATGGTTGTCTTCTATAGATCTGTGTAGCTCCAGAAGATTCAGGCAAATCTGTATCACCCTCGGCTCCAAGTACCCTCCTGAGGCAAGTTCAGTCCAGGGCCAACAATGATCAGTGATCTTCGCATTAACTCACCTTTGGGCAGCACTGAATGGTAACAAGACATGTCCAAGTATTTTCTCAGCCTTTCATCTCTTGAGATAATGACCCCAGTAAACCTCAACTACAGCATTAAAAATCAAAACTAATTTTTCCTATACCTTTAAAATGATAGCTTAAATTTTCCTCATAAAGACTTCACAAATATACCTTCATTCCTAAATGGTATGATTAAAGCATCTTTCAGTACATAAAAATAGTCCAAGAAATTTCACTTAATGATTCAACAAATCTTTGCTGGGCATTTGATATGCACCTGACACCATATTAAATGCCAAGAACATAACCATGAGCAACCAGACATGATTTCTGCCTTCAGGCAGCTTTTAGTCTAATAGGAGAGACAAATAGTGAACATATTTGTAAGGGGGAGAGATATGTAATTACTAACAGTGCTAAGTGCTCTGATATTCAACAATAGATGTGGGATGTGATGAAAGAATCAAATAGAATCATTCAATTTAGATTAAGGTTTCTTGGGAATGTTTTTGGAGGAAGTGACATGTAAAATGAGCAGGAGTTGGCAGGTGCTAAAGTCAGAAGTATGAAGAGTTACAGATGTCCCTGGGGCAGGAAAGAGGACCACACACCGGAGGCTCTGGCTCTCTTCCACCTGTCCCAGCATCTCTGAACTTTTCTCCTTCTTCTATCCCACCAACCCCTGCACTTTCAGCCTTTCTATCTTTCTTTCTGTGCACACAGAACCTGTTTTCTCCCCCAATTACCCACTGAGACTGCAGTAGTCCCCACCCATACAAAGGAGATACGTGCAAAGACCACCAGTGGACACCTGAAACTGCAGACAATACCAACTCTATACGTGCTGTGGATTTTTTTCTTATTCATACATACCTATGACAAAGTTTAATTTATAAATTAGGCACAGTAAGAAATAAAAAACAGTAATAAAGAAGTTATAACAATATACTGCAGTAAAAGTTAAATGAATGTGTTTTGTCTCTCAGCAAAATAGCATAAATTTCTTTTTCCTTCTTCACAATTTAATGGACAGAAGATTCATTCTTACTTCACAGACATCTTAGCAATCTCAGCATACGATATTTTTTCTTTCCTTATTAAGTGGAGAACTTCCACCATTTACCTAAAGGGAACACGTAATGGCTTCTCTCTGGCCTCTCTGAATCGCCAGTATCACTACTCTTGTGCTTTGTGGCCATTATTGAGTAAAATAAGGGTGACTTGAACACAAGCACTGGGCTACCATGACAGCAGATCTGATAACCTACAGGACATGACATAACTAACAAGACTGAGTGTCTACAATGTGGAGATGCTGGACAGAGGGATAATTCACATCACAATAGGAAACAGTAAGATTTCATCACATTACCCAGAATGGTGTGCCATTTGAAACTCAAGAACTATTTCTAGAATTTTCCATGTAATAATTTCAACCATAGTTGGCCATGAACAAGTGAAACTGAAGGTAAGGAAGGACTACTGTATACCAGCTACCTGTGGCCATTACTTGAAAATCTCAATGGGAAATTATGAAACTGACATGGCCTGATCCATCCACAGCCCTGTGCCCCATTGACTGTCCTCTCCTTCTTGATACTTTCTCCTCTCCTGGATTCAATAAGAATGCTTTTCCTGTTTTTACTCACCTCTCTAGACCGCTTCTTTGATCTGTCCCTTAAATACTGGTCCTCCCTTATTCCATCCTCAACACACTTCCCTTCTCACTCATGAAACATTCTTCTTAGCTGACCCTACCCGCATTCCAACACTATTGGCTACTACAAACACTCGGATGATGTTCCAACCATCTTTCTCTCCAGAGCAAGAATCCCTGATATGTTGCCTCTTGGGTGCTTCAAAGCCTTCAGAATCGCTGTGTCCAGCATTTAGGATGGCTGTGTGGAAAGGAACAAGCTTCTGTCACTTCCTCTATGCTTCTACATCTGACCATGGGAGAGATAACGTCCCTGGCCCACTGTTGCATGACCATACTATTTTTTCCTCCACCAAAAAGTTACAAATCTTATTGGTAAGTTCTTGAAACATTTATTGAGATCCATTTTAAAATGGGTGGTGTACTGGAACTATTGAGGTGAACACTGAGCTGTACAGCAAAAACTAATACATAATAAATAAATAAAATGGGAAAATATATATGAATATATAAACATATATATGTGAATAATGGGTAGGATCACTGTTTCTCAGAGACAGAATGGGGTCTCACCCACTTTGTTTCCGCTGTCTAATTTAGAGGTAATTTTCTCCCAGGTCTTGCTCTTGTAAGGTTAGTACTCCTCGGCAGGGTGTAGTCCTGGGGACAACCAGCCACCACATTCCCCTGGTCTCCTGAGTTAGATGATACAGCATCTGCTTCCCAGATTCAGCCATCTCAGGTTGAGGAGAAAAGCAGAAACCCCCTCTTGGATTCCCAGATTTAAGCCTCACCTGTGGGCTTATTTTGGAGTAGAGGAAGTTTACCTGTTAATTGTTAAAGCAGTATTTTATGTCTTATTCAAGCTTTTCTTCTAATGTATACATTTCTGGGTGAGAAAACTGCAAAAGAGAAGGGCATCGAAATCCTACTCCAACCTAGTGAATCACCAGCCCTCTCTTTTCTCAGTGGATGGCATCTCCCACTGCCCACACCAAGCAGTCCTAGCTCCTCCTACTCCCATATCTGCATTCAGTTACCTTGCTCTTCCAGTTCTTTCCTAGTAGTATCTAAATGTCCTTCTTATCTCCATTTCCTTAGTTGGGGCTCCAGCACTAATCACCTCAATCTGCAAACTTAATCCTATCACTCTCCTGCTTAAAATCCTTCTGTCTCTCCAGGCTTCCGGAGTGAAGCCCGGTTCCTTTGAATGACACAGATCTCTCCAGGCTCATCTCCTCCTACCCCCAGCTGTCACATTCATGGGCGCTCACTACCCATGTGCTCATCTCTCTCTGTTATTGCACTCGTTGCCCTCTTTGTCTCTTTCGGAAACCATTTCTGACTACTTTCTCCACTGCTTACTTCATTATTCATACAACCTGCATTCCCACAGGACCCTGAATGTCCCTGTGTCTCCCAGCTAATCCATTATGCCCTGGGAAGGCAGAATTTGGTATGCCCATCTCTGCATCTCTTGCACCTAGCACGAATGGGCTCTGAGCAAATGTTTGCTGAAAAAAGGACTGGACAGAGATGAGACTAAGAATGACGCTGCCAGAGAGGCAACATGAACACATGGTGATAACCACAGCTGTGGTGTCCAATGGCTTCCGTAAACTTAAATATTTGTTGAATAAACTTCCAGTTAACAGTGGGGTTGAACAGTTCTTTGCTGTTAAGTGGTGCCTTGAGGAAATCATATGATGATAAACTTGATCAAACTATTAACTGTTTACTTGGAAGTCAAGATTACATACATAAATAAAAGCTATTCTTTAAATAGTATAAATGTAAAAATCAATATTTGCTATATTCACCCTACCACACTACTGCTGACAACTACAGAACATGAAACCACACTTGATTTAGAGGCCATGAAAACCTTCTGGGGAAGGACCCAGTTTTCTTTTAGAATACATGATTTTCAACTTGTCACCTGATTCAAATCTCCTGCAGAGTAGAAGAATACTGAAATCATTGCTAATTTAAGAAATTTACTACCTCCTTATTAGCCACATTTTCTTTTGCAAGTCACCTTCAAATTCTCCTGTACTGTGATAATTCCAAAAAAATTAAAATTACTGAGTAACCCTGATAAAACTTGGAAATTTGAAAGTAGCAAATGGGTTAAGTAGAACAGCAAGTGAATGTTTTGTTTTTTTGTTTTTGTTTTTTGGGGTTTTTTTTTTTTTTGTATTTTTCTGAAGTTGGAAACGGGGAGGCAGTCAGACAGACTCCCGCATGCACCTGACCGGGATCCACCCGGCATGCCCACCAGGGGGCGATGCTTTGCCCATCTGGAGCATTGCTCTGTTGCAACCAGAGCCATTCTAGCACCTGTGGCAGAGGCCATAGAGCCATCCTCAGTGCCTGGGGCCAACTTTGCTCCAATGAAGCCTTGGCTCCAGTAGGGGAAGAGAGAGACAGAGAGGAAGGAGAGGGGGAGGGGTGAAGAAACAGATGGGCACTTCTCCTGTGTGCCCTGGCTGGGAATTGAACCCGGGACTCCTGCATGCCAGGCTGACGCTCTACCACTGAGCCAACTGGCCAGGGCCAAGTGAATGTTTTCTATGCTGATAATTAATGCATGCTACTGGGACAAGAAACAGGTGATAAAAGAAGAAAATGAAAGGGAAAAATAAGAGAAAGTTTTAAATCCAACCATCTTCCAGTGTTTATTATAACTAACATTGCAATTAACAAAAATGTCCAATACAATGTAGTTGTGGATAGAGAGACAACTTGAAACCTTTAAGGCACACATACAACTTTTTCAGGGCACTACCACAGACAGGAAGCCGGAGGCTCACAGAAGTTAAGCACCTTGTTCAACTCCATTAGTCAGAAAAAAGAGAGTTGTGATCAGTCCAAGGTCTGTTAGACATAATTATCTTCTCCATACACTGTTATCTAATCACATATGAGTGTTTCTGTTATTGCTTCTACAAAATAAAGCCACGTATTCTGAAATCAGGCCTTATGAGAAACTGTAACATTTAAAATTAAACACTAATATAGTTCAACATAATAAAAGTCATATATGAGAAACCCACAGCAAACATCATACTGATGATGAAAAACAGAAGGCTTTTCTCTAAGAGCAGGTACCAGGCAAGAATGCCTACTATTGCTACTTCTACTCAACATAGTACTTTATTATTATTATTTTATTATTATTGAGTTGCATGCATTCTTCATATATTTAGAATATTAACCCCTATCATATACATGATTTGGAAGTATTTTTCCCATTTCTTTTGCAATGAAGAAGCTTTTTAGTTTGATGTAGTCCAATTGTTTATTTTTTCTTTTGTTGTTTCTGCTTTAGGTATAATCTCCAAAAAATCATCACCAAGACCCATGCCAAGAAGCTTTTGCCTGTTTTCATCTAGGAGTTTCATGTATCCCCATGTTCAGAGCAGCATTATTTACAATAACCAGGAATTTTTTTTTTACAGACACAGAGAGAGAGTCAGAGAGAGGGATAAATAGGGATAGATAGACAGGAAGGGAGAGAGATGAGAAGCATCAATCATTAGTTTTTCTTTGTGACACTTTAGTTGTTCATTGATTGCTTTCTCATATGTGCCTTGACTGTGGGCCTTCAGCAGACTGAGTAACCCCTTGTTTGAGTCAACGACTTTGGGTCCAAGCTGGTGAGCTTTGCTCAAACCAGATGAGTCCACGCTCAAACTGGTGACCTTGGGGTCTCGAACCTGGGTCATCTGCATCCCAGTCTGACGCTCTATCCACTGTGCCACTGCCTGGTCAGGCCAATAACCAGGAATTTAATTACCAGAGCTGTGGGTTTGTGTGAGGGGGAACTGAAGGAAGGTGGTCAAAAAGTACAAATTTCTAGTTATTAGATAAATGTGTACTAGGGATGTAATACATATAGGATGAGCATAGTTAATGTAATATATAAAGTTATGACCATGCTTATGACAGTTAAGGAACTTGTTAAGAGAGTAGATCCTAAGAGTCCACATAACAATATTTTTTCTTTTATTTTTATTGCATTTACAGAAACTGATGGATACTAACTCTACTCTGGTAATCATTTCACAATACATGTAAATCCAACCATCATGTTGTATTCCTTGACCTTATCTAGTGATGGTATGTCAATTATTTTCAATAAAACAAGAATAAAGAAAGTTTAAAAACAATCACTGTACTGGTAGTTCTAGCCAGAGAAATTAAGCAAGAAGATATAAAAGGCATCCAAATTAGAAGGAAGAAGTACATACATCTCTCTTCATAGACGAAATAATCTTATATGCAGAAAATCCTAAAGATGTCATTATAATGGGTCCATGATCTAAATGTAATATCCAAAACTATAAAAATACTGAGAAGAAAACATAGGAAAAAAATTTTACAATACTGAATTTCTTGGATATGATACCAAAGGCACAGGCACCTAAATAAATAAATACATAAATAAGTAGGACTTCCTGAAAATTTAAAAACTTTGTGCATTAAAAGACACTACCAACAGAGTAAAAGGAAAACCCACAGGACAGGACAAAATATTTGCAAATCATATATCTGATAAAAGATTAACATGTGAAATATATAGAGAATTTCTTGAAACAATAAACAGCAAACAACCTGGTTCAAAAATGGCCAAAGAATTTGAATAAACAATTCTCCAAAGATATGCAAGTGGCCAATAAGCAAATGAAAGATGCTCAATATCACTAATCATTATGCAAATTGAAACTACAACCACTATAGTCATACTTAGTAGGACGACCATTACTTAAAAACAAACCAAAAAAAAAAACCCCACAGAAAACCAGTTTTGACCAGCGTATGGAGAAACTGGAACCTGTGCACTGTGGGGACGTAAAAGAGCAAAGCCATTATGGAAACATGATAGTGTGGGGATCCTTAAACAATTAAAATAAAATTACCATGTGATCTAGCAATTCTTCTTCTGGAAACATACCAAAACCTGAAATCAGGACTGGAAAAGATATTGGTGCACCATGTTTATAGCTGCATTATTCATAATAGCTAGAATGTGGAGAAAATCCCAGTGTCCACTGACAGATGAATAGATAAACATTTATTCACAAAAGGTGACATATACATATAATGGAATACTATTCAGCCTTAAAAAGGAAATCCTGCCATAAACTACAACACGGATGAAACTTGAAGACACAATAAAAAGTTAAATAAACCAGTCAAAAAATAAAAACCCAAATACTGCATGACTCCACTTACAGGAGGTACTAAATGTAGTGGAAATCACAGAGAGAGAGTGGAACGGTGGTTGCCAGGCACTGGGCGAGGAGGGAATAGGAGTTATAGTTTAGCAGGTACAGAGCTTCCGGTGTGCAAGATGAAAAACCTTCTGGAGGTGGGCAGTAGTGATGGTTGCACAATATAAATAGCACTTAATTGTAGACATAAAAATGGATAAGATCATGAATATCATGTTATGTGTATTTCACCATAATTTTAAAAATGAGGAAAAAAGTTTTAAAATTAAACATTAATCATCGGAAAATTAGGAGCAGTCCTTTAAGAAACGAATACTAGAAGCAGCACATATTTAACCATCAATCTCCTCTAGCAACCCCACCATTATTTTCATAATAGTAACCCACATTGATTCCCATTTATTTATCTACAGGTTTCTATTTTGTTAACCTTATACTTCTTTAAAGCTCACCTCAGATTCCCGTAATCACCAAAGGTAATGTACATAGGTAATTAGAAAGTAAAATGAAATGTCGGTGCAGTATTGTACTAGTTCACAATCATGGACCACATGAGGCACAGCTGGTGCTTTGAGGCTAACTGGACCCTTTCTTGTAACCGTTAGCTCACAACCAGTCCGTCCTGTGTTCTGTGAGAGGCCGCATGGCCAAACTCCTGGTTTTCACTATCGACTTTCCTGGGTTTTTTCCTGCTGATATTGCTACTCCCAAGACAACTTATTAAATCTTCTCCCTCCAGGCTTATTGTTTTCTGTTTCTCCTCTCTTTTCATTCCTCATTTATTTTTGCTTTGCGTTCATGTCATTTATAAGTATTTCACTCCTCAGTGGAGGCCCCAGGGGAGGGGAGATAATCTCATCATCTCTACATTGCTCATTCTGTTTGCTCTTACCAATAGGAACATGGACATATTAAATGTTAGCACGATCAGGAATTTTTACCATCACTGAAGATGACAGAGATTAAGAGCTTTGGACAAGATTATATGGCCAGTCGGTGACTGAATTGGGATTGAACCAGAAATTGAATTCCCTGGATCATGGCAAAAGACCTGTGGTTAGAACTGCCATACAGACCTTCGTTCTCTATCCATAGATTTGGGTTTCCAAGCTTTCTGCAGTATTTTAATATGTCTTAGGAAGCTCCAAAAAAAATCTAAGCTCTTTTCCTCCAAACTTTCTTGTCCATTTGCTCTAAAGCTCAGGAAAGAACTGGGCTACCACCGGAGGCAGCAGCCTATTCCGCGGGGGCGGACAGAGGCGGTCTCCAGGTCCTGAGCACCAGCCCCGACGCTCCAGCCTGTGTGTTTGTATAAAGGAGATGAAGTTCAGTTTGTATTTAATTATTGTTCTGATAATTTGTTGGTTTTAAATCATTTGCCTATGGTGTTTTAAAATCCTTTTCCCTTTGATTTTATCCTTCCTCTTAATGTAGCAATTAAATACCACTGATTAAGGCTCACAAATGGAAAAAATTAGCAATGCTCATAGGAAAAAATACTTTAAGAAATAGTACAATGGACCTGACAGCTCCTTCCCTCAGAGGGTATCCAGATAAGCCTGGGAAAGCAAAACAAATAAACAAACAAACAAAGAAGTATTCAGAAATGAACAAGAATGTCAGGATTCAAGTGGCCCAAGAGAGGCTGCACAGCAGAATCAGAAAGAAAGGGACATTTTAACCTTTAGGCTCAGGCACATTAAGAATGAAAGGGTAGAGGGAGGAGTGGGAGGCGATACCAAGACAGCAGCTCTGCCGTCTGCCACCCTGCGCCTCACTCGTGCCCCGTGAAAGGCTGTCAGAATACCCACCACAACGCATCAAAGATCCTTACAACGCTGAGGAGCTCTTTGGCAGAACTCGTAAAACCTTGAGTTCTAGGGAAGCTTCAGTCTCAAGAGACTCTGGGTCGTACAGCGCCAGAAAATCCACCATGATCAGTCATGGTGTTTCCTTTTGGAATAGAAAATATTTGGGGACAGGATTCTTCTCTCTTTGAAGTTCTTCTGGGTAGCTTTCCCTTCTCTTTATCTTTTTTTTTAAAACAAACATTTAGTGCCATCTGTGTGCCAAGCACTGCCCGATAGCGTGAGGAGTCTGAGTCAAAGGACCCACCCAAACTTCCCTAGGTGAGGACAGCTCATCTGGAATGCTTGTCACCAAACAGCCTACAGGGGACGTCAGGGAAGGTTTACCTGATGGGGTAGAGAGGAAGGAATGGTGAGCAAGCAGTTAGAGGAGAATTCACAGAGGAGGGACTGTTGGTCTGGGAATGCAGGTAACTAGGAATTGGTCAGGAAAGACAAGGAGACGTTGAAGTAATTAAGCTGCAAAGGCAGAGTTGAAAATGAGAGTCTGAAAATTTTAAGATCTGTGATTTTCTTTATGTTCCCAAAATATAGATGTTTTAGAACTCATTAGATGGGTTGGTACATCAAAAGCTCTTCATTATTTTTCATTGATCGACGCTTGAGATTAGTTTGGAGTCTGGATATACGGTGTTTTCAATCATTAAAAAAGCTTATTTATCTTATAATAGAATAGATTCTCATTCTGGTCTCCAATGTTCTTCTAGATAATGGGAGTCTGGATCACTCTTAATTCAACAGCAAGATTCCTGTTCCCAAATGTTTTCAGAGTATATTACAGTTCAATCAACCCAACCACATACAGGCTGCAAGGTTCCACATCCAATTCCTAGCTTGCATCCTAAATATTCAAAAACTATTATTGTTACTTCAACCAAAAAATAGGTGAGTAGGTATTTGGCTTTTGATAGATTCACAAGCCAAATGCACAGATCAAGCAGGCATAACAGATACAGCAAACTATAGTCCAGAGCTCTCAAATTACTATTAACAACTATGAGTTTAGTGGCCATGCCTCTTGGGGCACAAATGATCTCCCAACCCTGGTACTGAGGATGTTATTCATTCCTGCTCTAGGACAGGTTTATAAGCAATGCCTCTGACTATGACCAATGCCACTGGTGTTAGCCAGGTATTATTTCCTCTATTGTTGTTAACACATATTTCATTGGTGCCACTGTTTATGAAATATGGAATATTTTCAAACTATTTACAAAGTACTTTCTATGTAAAGATTAGAGCTCCCATTAAAAAATAAGAGGCTTTAAACTGGAGAATCGATGTGTAGAGAGCATCAATCACTAATCTCAAAGGTCTACAATCCCAAATCCACCAGTGGCTACTTATGTGAACCAGGTCTTAGGTACTCTACTTATTTGTGCTCCAGCTTCCTTATATGTAAACTGGAGATAATACTATTTTGTAGGACTCTTGTACAGTTTAAAGTGGTAACATAAGTAACCTATATAGCTTAGCACAGAGATGAGCCATAGAAAGCACTCAATAAATGCCTATTTGTTTTGTTGGCTCATAAAAGGATTTTTTTATAAAGCCAACATCCAAAAGACATGGAATAAAATCTAATGCCAGGATTTAATAAAATGTCTTTCCTTTATGCTTTTATTCATCAGTGACATAAATAATTCTTTAGATACAAGAGAAGAAAAACCACTTAAAAATAAAAAGAATCAAACATAAAATACCTAAGGAAAATAGAGGAAGTGTGATATTGCATGAATAGTGAGCAAATATATTTATAACATGCATCATAATTGTGAGTTAATGAAAATAAAAGTGAATGTCATACATGGTTATTTTTATTGATGCCTGTATCAAGGTGGCTAAAAATAGTCAAATTTTCAGGAATAATTCTTCAGCATTCCATTAGCATTTGGACCAAAGTGCATTTTTTCCCCTCATGCAATTCACAGCAATGAAATCAACCTATCTTTTGCGCAAACAAGTATTTTGTTTAATGATTTCCATTTTCCACAGAGACTTGCATAAGCCTACAGCTAAAGTAAATAATATGTGTCTTAGGAACCAAAAGAAAGAGGGACAAAGTTAATACTATTTCAGTTCATTAAACTGCTCCTGACAGATAAGATAACACATCCAACTGCTAATTAATGTCATTCTGAAATTCCAGGAATTGATAAAAATGTTCATGGTGAAGTTCAATCCATTTCTCTATCTATTTTGGGCTTACCCTGCACCACAGGATAACTGAACAACAGAAACTGGCATCCAGCTGGCTCGACCAAAAGCACACCACACCCACAAACTACCTGCGTCTTCCCTTTAACCTGAGGATGACTTTCAAGGGATGTTAAATATGGAAAAGGCCGTCAAAAACAAAACAAATCAAACACACCTGACCCACTTTTTGCCTAAAACTGATTTCCCAGAGGATTTAGTTTAAAAGTTGACATAACAAAAGATGTCTGCTGATGTGCCCTTATCTCAACATTTTTCAAAACCTAAGCCTGAACAGTCTCTCTTCCAGGTTCCATTGCCCATAATTGGTCACAAATACTTTCAAGACACATAATCTGATATGAAGCTCAAAATATAGTGAAGAAGGCCAGTTGGTTAACACCTTTTCTCCACATTTTTCTTTCACCAGACTTGCTATATCAAGAAAATGATTTTGATTTGCAAGATTAGCCACACTAACAAATTAATTTTGTCCATCACAGTACAATGGGGTGACATGAAATTGTATTTTCATACTGAAAGTCAGTCTGGGGCACCAGGTGGGAGATGTAGAAATGGCATCCTATTATCCAAAAGACATTTTAGCTCCTGTAAGGACCTCATGACCCATAATGTGGGAAGTGAGAACTAGAAGACACATTTTCAGCACACATTTCAAAACACTTCAGCAGATATAACACTCATCAGTTTAAATTATTAAAACCTGTGAGGGAATAAACCTCTCAAACAACATACTCTTCCCTGTGCACAGGACACCTCCTACAGTATTGTTGAGAGTGCTCTCATGATCAGTCACCCTGTGATGAGTGAGGAAGAGCAGGTGCATGCTTGCTGATGAACCACCAAACTTCAAATGTTTCCACACTAACAAAGTATTGGCACACGTTAACGACAATATACACCAGAACCAACAGCTTCACGCAGCCAAGATGCTGCTACTGAAACTTTCCTGCATTTATGCCACTGTTAGTCACAACCTCTCACTGAAGCTCTTTAATGAGTCATTTATTAACTCAGTAAGTATGCTGTGAGCCAGACACTGTCCTGGGCAGTGGAGAGTGAACTGAGGACACAATGAGAGTGCTTGTGGTCGGGAACACTCTATCTAGAGATAAAGACAAAAGAAGTAAACAGGCAAATATGACATGCAATGTCAATGCAGTGAAAGAAGGAATGGACAGTGTGAGTGCACACAGGCGAGGCACCAACGCCACTGTGGAGGAGGTCATGGAAGCCAAACCATGAACAGGTGGTTGGAAGAGAGGCAAGAGAAAGGCTGCTTTTAAGCAATTGAAACAGGCATGAAAGAAAGAATGGGCTGTTCTTGCATTCTCAGGCCCACCAACAGTTCAGGGGATTGTATGTTAGGGTGGAGTAGACAAAGGAGTTACAGAAGAGGTCATATTGGGTTAGATTTTGAAGGGTTATACATGCCATGCCAACAAGTTTAGACTTTTATTAAGGGCAATGCAGAGGAACTCAAGGCTTTTAAACAGGAGAATAACATGATCAGATTTTCGTTTTAGAAAGATGACAGTTTGGATCTTGAATTGGATGGAGTAGACACCTGGAAAGCAGTGTGAAAATGATTGCAATAACCCAGGAAATAAATGGTGGTGGCCAGAAGAAGGCTGAGGCAGTAGAGTTGGAGAGAATGAAACAGAATCAAGACATAAAGGCCACACACACACACACACACGGAATAAAGCAAATTTAGAGAGATGGTTGGGAAATATGTTCAATTTATAATAGGCTGAATTTGAAGACAATATCAGCCCCTTATACACAATTAAACATTGTATAGCAGTAAAATATCTATTTGGACCTCACATGCTAGCCTAAGGTGGACATAAATTTGGAAGACATCTCTAAGGCAAACAACTATTTAAGGGGTGGCAGAGATAGCACATGTAAAAAGGGTAGAAAAGAAGGGAAGGGAAGGGAGGGGAGAAGAGGGGAGGGGAGGGAGGGAAGAGGAAGGGAGGGGAGGGGAGGGGAGAAGAGAAGAGAAGAGAAGAGAAGAGAAGAGAAGAGAAGAGAAGAGAAGAGAAAACACTAAGGAACATCAATATTTTAGAAATGGGCATTGATGGCTGAGCACAGAAAGAGCTGAAGAAAAAGAGATAGGGAGAACCTTAAAGAGTTAGTGCAGAGAAAACCAAAGATGAACATTTCAAGAAGGTAATCATGGTCAAAATTGGCAAATGCTGCCAAGTCACCAATTGAGATAAATACATAAAAATGCAATGGATTTAATAAAGAGGAGATGGATAATAGATGAGTTGGGGGACTTGGTTGTACAAAGACTCAACTGGACAAAATTAAGATGTGTCTAGGAAGGGAGGAATTGGAGGTAAGGGTATAAAGAACATTTGCATGAACACTGAATGTCCACTTCTGAAATTTATACCAGTGATGGAAATTGATACCAATGAAAACAATGTCACATGTAGTATCATTCCAAATGGTGATGAGCTCTAAAATGAAGCCAGGAGGAAGGATGACTACAGAGAAGTGAAGTGAGGTTCACTGCTACTGATGTGGTCAAGGAACCAAAAAGCTAGCATGCTGGGTGGATCATCTTTGTGGACACTGAAGTTACTCCAGACTTGGAGTAGCAGAAAGACAGGAGGCAGAGAGCAAAGCCGTTATGATATGGAGAACAGAAGTGAGGACAGCAGCTGACAGCCATGAGGTAGCGGGTTTATAAACCAGGTAGCATGAGCCTCAAAAGGGAGGCATTGATAAGCAGAAGAAGAATCATTATCTTTAAAAGGCACAAGGGGAACAAAAGGTCTGAACCCTGACTCTGAACTCTGAGAACATAGGATACATAAGGAAATTCTTCATTCATTCATTCATGAAGTATATTTTGAGTACCTGTTAGTGGTAGGACTGTGCTAGCACCAGGAAGATTCTTAGTGAACAAATCACATCTGATTTCTACTCTCACAGAAACTGTGTTCAGGAAGCTTCTTGAAAAATAGAAGTCTTGAGTTGGAAGAAGGTACCAGTCAAGACTTAGCAGTAAAGACAGCTTCTACTGAATAGGAGGGCAAAGAAGAGACTTTCATTTATTAAGGAAACTGTTCTCAGTAAGGCACACTGCATAGGTCTTGGAGGAAGGAACTGGCAGAGGCTGTGTCAGGGGAGAAAGCACAGAGCAGTCTGGGCTGCACAGAAAAAGTAACTTTTCCTGAAGGAACTTTCATTCTGAGAAGCAATGAAGAATGTCAGGGGTGTGCTGCCTGGAGGAACTGGCTAATGCCCTTGGGGTTTCCAGTGGAAATAGTCCTAAATTAGCAGGTCCTGATTGGTTAGGCTTCTCTGGGAATCCAAGTGTAGGGCACAGCAATAGCTTCCAGGACCTGGTTCTATTTTCAAAACCAGCCTTGGCCCGGTTAGGCTGTGAGCCTAGAGAACCTGAGTGCAGGGCTGTAGGAGGCAGGAGGTATTCCCTAATGTCAGTTACAGAAACAGCCTTGTGCTGAGAAAGATGCTGGACCTTTTGCAAAGGGGCTAGGCAGTTCTAGATGTGCTTTTGAAGGAATCCACTGACCTTGGTCCTCTGTATCTTCCTTATCTTTGTATCTCCTTTGAATACTCATCTTTATTATTTCCCATACCACATGTAAATCTTCCTCTGGAATCTAGTATCAATTCCTCCCTAGTAAGGAATGTGCTTCCTTAATTATCTCAACCACCATGGTCTTGATAGTCCCGACATGTTCTGGCCCAACCCAAGATGCCCATTTTCAGTAGTTGGCAATATATTTTCTTGTCCTCTTCTTTATTGCCTGAAAAGACACTAACGAAAATACTCTTATTCTTCTCTTGAACTGCACCATTCTGCTCCTTATCATCTTTTATTCCTCAAGACAAACCACTGGTTACCATACTCTTCAGCTGCCTTCTTGTTTCTACCTAGTTTCTACCTTTCTTCATAGAAACAAGGTCTTTCTTTCTTGCCTGATATTTTGGTCACATCACGTTTCTATGAATGGAGTACTGTGCACTTTCTAAAGTGCTTTTCAAATTAGATACTTTATGAGTCGAGATGGTTCTCTGGGCCCTACAGTCTTAGCTTCCTTCCTGGAGCTTTCAAAGTCATCTGCCCACTTTCCTAATTCTTTCTTCACCTCCTATAGCCTTTCACTATCCCTCACTTCAGTCAAATACGTCTTTTGGCACTTTGTTTAATCCTTCCATTCCCATCTCCTTATCGCCCTCCCCATGGCAGCTGGCCAAGAATGATTTTCATTATCCACCACCATGACTTCTGCTTTCTCATGTTCATCCCCATGATCCCATTCAAATTCCAGCTCATACAAATTGCTTCACCCTACAAGGTAGAAAAGATGAACACATGCCTTTACCTGCAACACTTATCTGGGATGGAGGTTAATAGAGAGCAAGGGAACATGGTGAATAAAAATGTTCAGCACAGTCTTTATAATAGTGTCAACATTTAAAAAAGGTGCAAGATAGGAGAAGTCTGAACCATTAGAGAAATATAAGCATGGATTAGTTTCCCCTTCATTTGCTTGCAGACTAAATCAGAAGCAAGTATTTTTATTCTGTGCCCTTTGCATCTATACCCACAGGCTGATAAACTTCCTCTGGCCAGTGCTGTCTCCCTGTGGACAACCATCCATTCCCTGGGCTGCAACCCGTCACTCATTTCACCATGGGCTGAGAGAGAGCTTCAACACCTGGCAGTCTTATTTTCCAAGGCTACAAATTCTGTGTGGATCAGGTACAGTTACAAATAACCTTCACAGGTAGTACTTACTGGTAAGGAAAATAGATCCTCTCTCTTTCTGTTTCAAAGGGATAAAATGTATATGCATATTGGGAGGATTTGATTTGAGTTACTGACAAGACAGCAAACTCGAAAGATGCTACCAATATTTTGAGGAGTTGTTGCAGATTCCTTTGGCCCTTGTATTTGTTAATTTCTTGCAATTTGAAGGTATGAGTTGAAGTTTAAGGAAAAATCAGTTTTTGTACTTAAAAATGCATTTAAGTTGTAACATTCCTCAGACCCTTTGTTGGGGTTTCTCACTAGGGGGAGGGCTATTCAACAGGAAAGTTGAAGCACAAGGCATTGAAGTCTTTCCCCAATGTCTCTGTGGTATTAAGCAACATAAAAAGTTACCATCAGTTTTGAAAAATGCTTAATTTATGTCTGGGAAGGTGCGGAGGCTAAAGCCAGACAAACTGAGCAACTCAATGCAACCATATTATGTTAGCACAAACATTCTGCTGGGATGGAAACAACTGGGGTATAGGATAATGCGTTTCCAAATAAGTAAATTCAAATATTGATTCTATTATTCATTTGTTTATGTAACATTTCTTGAGCACTTACTATATGCTAGATACCACTCTTGGTACTGGGGATACAGCAACATGAAAAAATAATTAAAAAATTCTGTAATTTTGTTAGCAAAAGGACAACCAACAGAGATACTGTACTGAGTTCTAATGGATAATTCTTCTCCTACCTTAGTCTTTGGAGGTTGTAATTGTTAACTTTTTAAATTTCTATTTTTCAGTTGCAGTTTACATTCAGTATTGTTCTGTATTAGTTTCAGGTATACAACATAATGGTTAGACAAGCATACTTTACACAGCTTTCCCCTGATATTTCCAGTACCCACCTGACACCATATTGTACTTATTACAATACTATTGACTATATTCCTATGCTGTGCTTTATATCCCTGTGACTACTCTGTGACTGCCAATTTGTGCTACTTAACTCTTTACCATTTCATTGAGTTCCCCTGTTCACCTCTCATCTGGCAACCATCAATCTGTTCCCAATATCTTTGTAAGTCTGTTCTGTTTTGTCTGTTTATTAATTTTGTTCTTTAGATAGCACATAGAAGTGAAAGCATATGGTACTTTTATTTCTCTGAATGACTTATTTCACTTAGCATAATACCCTCTAGGTCCATCTATGCTGTCACAAATGGTAAGATTTCATTCTTTTTTATGGTCGAGTAATATTCCGCTGTATGAATGTACAGTCTATTGATCAACACTTGGGTTGTCTCCATATCTTGAATATTGTAAACAATGCTGCAATAAACATAAGGGTGCATATCTTCTTTTGAATTAGTGTTTTGGGTTTCTTCAGATATATATCTAGAAGTAGAATTGCTGGGTCATAAGGCAGTTCCATTTTTAATTTTTTGAGGAACCTCCATACTGTTTTTCATAGTGGCTGCACCAGTCTGCAATCCCACTATCAGTGACAAGGGTTCCTTTTTCTCCACATCCTGGTCAACATTTGCTGTTTGTTGATTTTTTGATGAGCGCCATTCTGACAGGTGTGAGTTTGCATTTCATTGTGGTTTCAATTTGCATTTCTTTGATGATTTGTGTGTGATGGTTAATTTTACCAACTTAGCTGAGCCACAATTCCCAGATAGCAAATCAAACATTATTCTGGATGGTTCTGTGAAGGTGTTTTTTGGATGATATTATCATTTAAATTGATAGATTTTTAGTTACAGTAAGCAGGTTACTCTCCATAATGTGAGTGGCCACATCCAATCAGTTGAAGGCCTTAACAAAACAAAGGCTGATCCAGGCACACCAGGAACTTCCATATGGCCTGTGCTTTGCTCATGCTCCCCCTCTCAATGGAATGCTTTCTTCCGCCTTTTTACCAGATTCTCTAACCTTCTGGCCTTGCCTCAAATGCTACACTTTTTTAAGTCTTTCCCAAACCCCTGCTAGAGAAAATTAATTATTATGGTAACAGTTTCCAGACACATTTATATTTCTTCTGAAAATTAAAAAGAACACATAAAAACATGGTCATATTAACCAAACTTTCAAACACCAGCCTGATGAGAGCTGTTCTAGAAAACGAAAAGGGACAGATCTTACTGGTTCTTTCCTATTCTGCTTTTGGCAACAATCTTTTCAGTGGAATTTAGAAACAGAGATTCATAGCACCTGATAGCTCAGAGGGATTGGCTGATTTTCAAGATTAGTTAATTCATACATTGGCCATAACCCTCAAATATAAGAACTCAACAATATAGAAACTTATAGTACAGTGTTCATGAAGTGAGTGCTGGTCATTCCTCTTCATGTAGCAGGGTGTGAGCTCCATAATTTTAATTGTCTACATTATAATAATTCTTGTCATCCCTATAATTTAGAGCTTTTGTCCCTAAGAACAAATGGAATTGTGCTGTCTTGAAAATGGTCTAAGCTATCAATTTATTCCAGTGGAATGTCTTAATAAAATGTCCCCTCTTGCTGGGAATTTTCAAAACTAACACATGTCAAGTCCATTTAAATGCCAGAGAAATTTTTTCCCCCTCAGGCTGATTTCAGCACATATCATGTGTTCAACTTAGAGATAACTTGCTAAAGAAATAATAAAACTGAACTAACCATGGAACAGATGTTAGATGGGTCACCACAGACTGTGGAAGCCCTCCATGGACACTCACCATGGAACAGATGTTAGATGGGTCACCACAGACTGTGGAAGCCCTCCATGGACACTCACTCACTTTTTGCAAGTTCATCTGCCACTTGGGGTTTCAGTTCTGCACCTGGCGTAGCTTTCAGGTTTCCTGTGTAGGCAACACGCAAAGGTACCATCAAGACAATAAAACAAGTTTTTTGTTTTGGTTTTAGATTTATTTGATGTTATTTTTCAATGCAGTTTTAGGTTTACAAAAAAATTGAGCAGGAAGAACAGAGATTTCTCATAGACTCCCCTCCCCCACACATGGGTCCATGGATTGCTCCCCCTGACCATTATCAACATCCCACACCAGAGTGGCACTGGTTACCACTGATGAACCTACTCTGACATGTTACTATAGTTCAAAGCCCATCGTTTACATTAGGGTTCACTCTTGGTGTTGTACATTCTGTGGGTTTGAACAAGTGTATAATGACTAATAAACATAATCTTAATCTTACTGAAACTCCCACAAATCGGTGTTTTTCTTCACCACTGCTTTTGTGGAGCCATTTTGGATTTCTTTTCCAGGACACCTAGCCACTATCTTTAATACTTCTGAAGAGGCAGGGCTGAGTTTGGAAGATTCTGCACATTGTGCTCTCCTTCATTGGTTGACAGATTAAAGAAACTGTCTCTTCTATACTTGGTCAAGGATGGGTCACTGTCTAAACACAACAGCTCTCAAAGAAAACTCTTTTTAGGTCCTCCTCCAAAATCTATCCTTCACACTTCCTCATTTCAGTAAATGACACAAAGACTTATTTACTCAGGCAAAAGCCTAACATGCAATATTTGACTTCTATTATACCCAAACCCCCCAATTACTCCATCAGCAAACCCTATCAGCTTGATATCCCACTTTCTGATTAGTCTGTGGGACTACCACTCCAGCTCAAGTCACTGTTACCTCTCACCTGGACCTAATTGGTCTGCCTTCCCCACAGTCAGTTCTTCACAAAACATCAGTAATAATTTAAAGCATAAGTCTCACTACATCACTTCCCTGCTTGAAGCCACCCAAAAGATCCTCATTCTACCCAGAAGTGTTTTTTTGAGGAGTGTGCAGATTAGAAGGAATTTTATTTTGTTGTCCCCTGATAGATTATGACCTCCATTAGTGTGGGGATTTTTTTTGCCTGTTTCATTCACTTATATATCCCTAAAACTGTGTCTGTTACATATTAGGTGGTACACAGTAAACATGTGTAAAATTAATCAATCTATTACCTATTCATAAATTTCTGCTATTCAAAAAACACCAAAGTATAATGGCTTAAGAGAAAACCTTTTTATTGCCTCATGGTGAGGCAATAGATTCTCACATAAACTTCAAGAAACAGAAAAACATTTTTTAATCCAATATGACAAAAGAATGTATTTTAAAAGAAATGGTTAAAACAGATATAAGCATAGCAAAATTAAATATGTAGTGATTGAAATAAAACCAGTAGGCATACAGAAAATCAATTCACAGTTGTAGAGAATAAACTTGAGAAGTACTCTGAGAATAAAGGCCAAACGAATCAAGTTGTTAAAAATATGCACAAAGGGAATGACATATTTGAAAGACAAATCTTGCACCAATAAAAGAACAAATGTATGGATGAAAAGCAATAATAGAAGCTATGAGAGGATAAAAAATCCCAGACCTGAGAAAGAAAGCTTGAGATTAGAAATTGATATCTTAACATCTTCCAGAGAAACTTAATGAGCAGAAATAAATATTACGGCATAGCCTCATAAAAAATTTAAACCTAAAGAATTTTTTAAATGAGTTCTAAAATCAACCAAACTAGGGAAAAATCAACTACAGGTTTTTTCCAATATCTTCTCTATAATAATAAATGCCAGCCAAACAAGGCATTTTATTGTGCATGGAGGAGAAAAGTTTATGATTTTAGAATTTTATGAATATCCATGTGCTATTTGTATTTTAGAACAACATATGTTAAATAACCACACCTGTAAATAAATACTATTATAAAAAATATCAGCTATGACATGAAAAAGTCTTATAAATTTACCACCCAATAAGTTTTCTACAAAAATTGAAAAAGAAATATTCTAGATCACCAAAAGGTTAATAAAACTTTGAGCTAAAAAATGAAGACATTTCATTAAAAAAAACTATCAGTAGGTATTGAATCTTATACCTACTAGTTAAATAATTGGAAATTACTAAATAAATATATTAACTGCTAGTAGAAAAATAATATATTCTAGGAAATATAATTTTAATTATGGCAACTATAGTAACTAAAACATGCAAAACACACATTTATTGAAAATAAAAAGGACAATTGTTTCAAAAGATTTGTTGTGTTAAATTCCATATTAAATTGATGAGAGAGTGATAAATCTTTGCAAGCAGTGATGGGAGGGGTGATGGAATGGAAACCTGAGAAGCAAAAGACTAAATTATTCTTAAATTTTTAACGTCAGTACTAGTAGAATTTAAAAGAAATTCTCTCTTCAAGATATAAAATCTGAGAATAAATCAACAAATCATATGCAAGACATGCATGAAAAATTTGTAAAACTCTGCTGAAAGGCAATAAAGGTTCAAACAAAGGGGACGACATATCATGTTCCTGAGCCAGAATACCCAATTTTGCAAAGATGTCAATTCTTCTCAAATTAATCTTTGAATTAAATGCAATTCAACCAAAATCTCAAGAACATTTTTAAATGAAACTTGACAAGTTGATTCTAAAATATATATGGAAGAGCAAAGAGCAAGACTTACCAAGAAATGCTGGAAGAAAAAAATGGTAGAGGGATTTGTACTACCTGATCTTAAGACTTATTATAAAACTGTAGTGACTAATTACCACAGTGTGGCATTGACTTGGGGATAGACAAATGAAGCAGAATAGAGGTGACACCCTGAGCCTCTCATATATGAAAATGAGACATATGACAAGAATGGCATTGAAGATCACAAGAGAAAAAACAGATACTTGATAGATGGTGTTAAGACAACTAGTTGCCCATATGGGAAAAATAAAATTTACCATCACATCACACCACATACACCACATCACATGACACCACATCATGCACACCACACACATCACAAGTACTATAGTCACCACACTGCATTCAGTACACCATACTCACCACACCATGTGCACTACACCAAATGACTAAAGACTTCAATATAGCCTGACCAGGCGGTGGTGCAGTGGATAGAGCATCGGACTGGGATGTGGAGGACCCAGGTTCGAGACCCCGAGGTCACCAGTTTGAGCGCAGGCTCATCTGGTTTGTGCAAAGCTCACCAGCTTGGACCCAAGATTGCTGGCTCGAGCAAGGGGTTACTTGGTCTGCTGGAAGCCCGTGGTCAAGGCACATATGAGAAAGCAATCAATGAACAACTAAGGTGTTGCAACGAAAAACTGATGATTGATGCTTCTCATCTCTCTCTGTTCCTGTCTATCTGTCCCTATCTATTCCTCTCTCTGACCCTCTCTCTGTCCCTATAAAAAAAAAAAAAAGACTTCAATATAAAAGTCTAAAACTAAAAAATGTATACTGGAATATCATTATGGTCTCAGGTAGGGAAAACTTCTTAAAAACATAAAAAAGAGGTAATGAAAAATGATTAATATATTTAACTACCTTAAAATTAAGAAATTCGCCTGACCAGGCAGTGGTGCAGTGGATAGAGCGTCAGACTGGGATGCGGAGGACCCATGTTCGAGACCCCGAGGTCGCCAGCTTGAGCGCAGGCTCATCTGGTTTGAGAAAAGCTCACCAGCTTGGTCCCAGGGTCGCTGGCTTTAGCAAGGGGTTACTCGGTCTGCTGTAGCCCCACAGTCAAAGCACATATGAGAAAGCAATCAATGAACAACTAAGGTGTCACAACAAAAAACTGATGATTGATGCTTCTCATCTCTCTCTGTTCCTGTCTGTCTGTCCCTATTTATCCCTCTCTCTGATTCTCTCTGTCTCTGCAAAAAAAAAAAAAAAATTAAGAAATTCTTTTCATAATAAAGTGCCATAAAAAAACTTCTTGTACACTGCTAGCTGGAGTGTAAAATGGTATGACTACTTTGGAAAAGTGTAGCACTTTCTAAAAATTTCAATACACACCTACCATACACCCAGCCATTCCACTCCTAGGTATTTATCCGAGAGAAGAAAAAGCATGTTCATATAAAGGCTTGTATGAACTGCTTTTTTTTTAAAAATAGCATAAAACTGGAAACAACATAACTGTCTGTCAACAGGTGAAAGGATAAGCAAACTATCATATATCTATATAATTGAGCATTACTCTGAAATGAAAATAAATTAACTATTGATATATGCAACAAGGCTAAATCTCAAAATAATTATGCTTAGTGAATAGTGCAAAACAAAACTGGATGAACACTGCATAATTCTATTTACACAAAATTCTAAAAAATGTAAACTTATCTTCAGTGACAGAAAGCAGATTGATGGGTGCTTAGAGATGGGGATTTGTGGGGACAGAAGAGAGAAACTAGAAGAAGAGAACAGGAACTTTTGGGAGCACTGAGTCAGTTCACTATCTTGATTGTGTTAATGGCTTCCTATGTGTACAGATGCCAAATTTTATTTAATTGTTCATTTAAATATGTATGGTTTAGTTTATGTCAGTTATAACTCAATAAAGCTGTGCTTTCAAAAAAGATACATAAAAAAAGAGAGATTTGAGACATTAGAATAATGGCAGCATGAGAGATACTCCTAATTTCTCCCCTTGAAATTTCAACAAATTGAACAACTATAATGCAGCAAAGGAACCCCAGCTGGACTCATAGGCACACCCGAAAGATCCATGCACTGAATGGACTAAAGGTGAGATGGAGTGAAAAGGGGAGTAGAAGATACAACATAATCATGGTGGGCTTTGGAGAGGAGAGGAGACAAACCTGAAGTGACATTTTTTTCTCTCTACTGGACTATGGGGAGGAAGGCAGCTCAGGCTCACTGGATTTTGTCTGAGGGGTGCAGAGAGGGAAACTCAGAGTGGCTGGGTTTCCTTCGCCTAGGAGAAGCTGAGAGACAGAAGGGAAGAGGGGGAGATAAACCAAAGCGGCCAGAGTGTGGGATCATGGCCATTAGTCCTGTGGTCTGCCTGAAGTCCACACTCAACAGAGACAGAAAAGGCTAAAATATGGCCATCCAGCCTCCCAGTTCCTGCCTCCCTCATGGTACCAAGAGTTGCAGAGACAAAATCCATAGCTAGCCCTCCAGAGACGCTCTCTCCCCTGAAGTATATAGGTGCTCCAAGTCCAGTGCCCAGGTCTGTTTGAGATGTGGGAAGAAGGACCTGGAAGACTAAGATTGCTAGAGCTGCAAAACCTTCACAACACACCCCATCCACCAACAGGACTGCAGCCCTACCTACATCATTGCTATAGCAACATCTCAGTAGACAGCCCAGAAACTTCACAGAACTAAAAGTTGTAATATAGTGACACCTACCAGAAGAAACCTCTCAAAAGCAACATTTACTTTTTCTTCCCCCCTTCTTTTCTTTTTCTTCTTCTTATTCCTTTTTCTCTTTTTCATTTTTGAATTTTATTTTTTAAAATTTTTATATTTTCATTCTTATTTTTTTGTTGGTCTTTTGTTTAGGAGTTTTTCTTTGCTTTTGATATTATTTCCTGTGGTTTTTGTTGTTTACTTGTCATTTTTTAAATTTTTTGTTGTATTTTTTTAATTTTTCAATTTTTAAGAGTTTTTTGTTGTTGTTAGGGTTTTAACACTACAACTCTCAAATGCCATCAAAGAATAAGAAATCAAGTACCATGGCTATATAAGACAGTGATGTATTTCATAAAGAAAATAAAAAATCTCCAGAAAAATATCTAAATTACATGGAAGGCTTGGAGTTAAATGATAGAGAATACAAAACTGAAGTTCTGAAAATACTCAACAAGATGTGAGAAGACCCCAATATGTAACTTAATGAGCTAAGAAAACAAATTAATGAACAAAACAAATACCTCACCAAGGAGATTGAAACTTTAAAAACAGAGATGAAGAACTCAATACATGAATTGAAGACTGAGGCAGCAAGTTTAGCTAACAGAAGAAGCCAAGTAGAGGAAAGAATCAGTGACATCAAAGACGGGCAACTAGAGATACTAGAGAGAGAAGAAGAGAGGGACTCATTAATTTAAAAAACTGAGAGAGCTCTACAAGAATTGTCTGACTCCATCAGAAAGAACAATATAAGAATAATGGGTATATCAGAAGAATAGAGGGAGAAAAGAATGGAAAGCCTGTTCAAACAAATAATTAAGAATTTCCCAAGCCTACAGAAAGAGAGCTTCAAATCCAAGAAGCAAACAGAACACCGAAATTCCACAACCCAAACAGACCTACTCCAAGGCATATTGTAATAAAATTGTCAAAAATCAATGAAAAACAAAGAATCCTCAAAGCAGCTGGGGAAAAGAAGATCATAACATATAAAGGAAAGCCCATTATGTTATCATCAGACTTCTCAGCAGAAACTCTACAAGCCAGAAGAGAATGAACCCAAACATTCAAAGCACTGAAGGAGAGGAATTACCAGCCAAAAATACTATTCCATCAAAGTTATCCTTCACATATGAAGAAGAAATAAAAACCTTTACAGACATACAGAAGCTGAGGGAATTTATCACCAGAAAACTCTTATTGTAGGAAATACTCAAGGGGATTATTTGACCAGACACAAAGAACAAAAAAAATCAAAACTATAAGTAAAAGCTCCAAAAGGTCACAATAAAAACAAGGATAATCCATGACAACAATAACATAAGAGGAGAGAGGATAAACATCTGAAGAAGCAAAGAAGGATGGAGTGCAGAAGCACTCATATGACAAAGGAACTGTCGTACATATGAACAATTTCTTCTTAACCTAATGGTAACCACCCATGAAAAATCTACCACTAAACACACAGCTTAAAATAGAAGAAACAGGGGAAAGAAGTATGAAATACAACCAAACCAAAACAACTGATAGAAACAAGAAAGAGAAGAACTAAACAAGACACAGAGCTACCAGAAAACAAACCATAAAATGGCTATAGGAAATCCCCAAGTGTCAATAATTACCCTAAATGTAAATGGACTGAGGTCACCAATAAAGAGGCAAAGATTAGCTAATTGGATCGAAAAGCAAAATCCAACCATATGCTGCCTTCAAGAGACACATCTAAGCTGCAAGGACAAAAGTAGATTAAAAGTGAAAGGTTGGAAAATGATCCTCCAAGCAAATATCCAAAGAAAAGTAGGTGTAGCCTTACTCATATCTGATAATATTGACTTCATGACAACAAAGGTAACCACAGACAAAGATGGACATTTTATAATGATAAAGGGACAGTGTATCAAGAAGACATAACACTTCTTAATATATATGCACCGAACCAAAGAGCACCAAAATATATAAGACATCTACTAACTGATCTAAAAATAGAAGTAGACAAAAACACAATCATACTTGGAGATTTCAAGTAGACAAAAACACAGTCATACTTGGAGATTTCAACACACCACTAATGGGTTTATATAAATCATCCAAACAGAAAATCAACAAATAAATATCAACCTTAAATGACACTCTGTACCAAATAAACATCATAGACATTTACAGGATATTTCATCCCAAAATGTCAGATTCTTCTCCAGTGTGCATGAAACATTCTCAAAGATAGACCATATGTTAGACCACAAAACTAACATCAACAAATTCAGGAAGACTGAAATTATATCAAGCATATTTTCTCATCATAAGGCTTATAAATCAGAATTTAGCCATAAAAAGGGAGTAAAGAAACCCACAAAAATGTGGAAATTCAACAACATACTTCTACAAAATGACTGGGTCAAAGAAGAAATAAAAGCAGAGATCAAAAGATATATACAGGCCCTGGCTGGTTGGCTCAGCGGTAGAGCGTCGGCCTGGCGTGCGGGGGACCCAGGTTCGATTCCCGGCCAGGGCACATAGGAGAAGCGACCATTTGCTTCTCCACACTCCCCCCCCTCCTTCCTCTCTGTCTCTCTCTTCCCCTCCCGCAGCCAAGGCTCCATTGGAGCGGAGATGGCCCGGGCGCTGGGGATGGCCCCTTGGCCTCTGCCCCAGGCACTAGAGTGGCTCTGGTCGTGGCAGAGCGATGTCCCAGAGGGGCAGAGCGTCGCCCCCTGGTGGGCAGAGCATCACCCCTGGTGGGCGTGCCGGGTGGATCCTGGTCGGGCGCATGCGGGAGTCTGTCTGACTGTCTCTCCCTGTTTCCAGTTTCAGAAAAATACAAAAAAAAATATATATATATATATACAGACAAATCAGAATAACAACAGGATATATCAAAATTTCTGGGATGCAGCAGAATCTGTAATAAGAGGGAAGATTATATCAGTACAGGCTTATATAAAGAAATAGGAGAGATCCCAAGCAAACAACATCACATCTTAAGGAAATAGAAAAAAAAGAACAAAGGCAACCCAAAGTCAGCAGAAGAAAAGAAATGGCAAAAATTAAAGAACTAAATGTAAAAGAGAACAAAAGGGCATAGAAAAAATTAATATAACAAATAGTTGATTCTTTGAAACGATCAATAAAATTGACAAACTCCTGGCTAGACTGACTAAGAAATAAAGATGAAGGATGCATATAAACAAAACCCAAAATGAAAAAGGAGAAATTACCACAGACATCATAGATATACAAAAGATCACAGTAGAATATTATAAAAGATTACATATCACCAAATTCAACAATGGAAGAAATGAATAAATTCCTAGAACTATACAAACTTCCTAGACTGAGTGACAAAGAAGTGAAAAATCAAAATAGACCTATAAGCAGGGAGGAAATAGAAACAACTATAAAAAACCTCCTCCAAAACAAAAGTCCAGGACCAGATGGTTACACTAGTGAATTCTACCAAACATTCAAAGATTTGATACCTATCTTCAAAGTCTTCCAAAAAATAGAAGAAGAAGCAATACTCCACAACACATATTATTGAGGCCAACATAACCCTCATACCAAAACCTGGCAAGGACAACACAAAAAAAGAAAACTACAGACTAATATCTCTAATGAATACAGATGCAAAAATCTTAAACAAAAATACTAGCAAATCAAATACAACAACACATTAAAAAAATAATAGCCCTGGCCGGTTGGCTCAGCAGTAGAGCGTCGGCCTGGCGTGCGGGGGACCCGGGTTCGATTCCCAGCCAGGGCACATAGGAGAAGCGCCCATTTGCTTCTCCACGCCCACCCCCTCCTTCCTCTCTGTCTCTCTCTTCCCCTCCCGCAGCCAAGGCTCCATTGGAGCAAAGAGGGCCCGGGCGCTGGGGATGGCTCCTTGGCCTCTGCCCCAGGCGCTAGAGTGGCTCTGGTCGCGGCAGAGCGACACCCCGGAGGGGCAGAGTATCGCCCCCTAGTGGGCAGAGCGTTGCCCCTGGTGGGCATGCCGGGTGGATCCCGGTCGGGCGCATGCGGGAGTCTGTCTGACTATCTCTCCCCGTTTCCAGCTTCAGAAAAATACAAAATAAATAAATAAATAATACATCACGATCAAGTGGGATTCATTCCAGGAACACAAGGATGGTTCAACATACAGAAATCAATCTGCGTAATACAGCACATCAACAAAACAAAGAACAAAAATCATATGATCCTATCAATAGATGCAGAAAAGTCATTCAATAAGGTATAACATCCCCTTATGTTTAAAACAATAAAATCGGAATAGAAGGAAAGTACCTCAACATGATAAAGGTCATATATGACAAACCATCAGCTAGTAATATCATGCTAAATGGTGAAAAAAATGAATGCATTTCCTCTACAATCAGGAATAAGACAAAGCTTCCCACTCTCTCCACTATTATTTAACGTAGTTCTGGAAGTTCTAGCCAGAGCGATCAAGCGAAAGAAATAAATAAAAGGTATTCATATCAGGAAAGAAGAAGTGAAGGTATCATTTTTTGCAGATGACATGAACCTGTATATAAAAAATCCCAAATATTCCACTAAAAAGCTATTAGAAACAAAAACCAACACAGTAAAGTCACAGGATACAAAATCAATATACAAGGTCTACTGCTTTTCTATATGCCAATAATGAAACTTCAGAAAATGAACTAAAAAAAACAATTCTTTTTACAATTGCAATAACAAAAATAAAGTACCTAGGAATAAACTTAAAGGATGTGAAGGATCTATATACTGAAAACTACAAAACATTATTGAAAGAAATTGAAAAAGACATAATAAAATGGAAAAATATTCCATGTTCATGGACTGGAAGAATCAACATACCATATTTCCCCATGTATAAGACATTCCCATGTATAAGAAGCACCTTAATTTTGGGACCTGAAATTTGAAAAAATATGAATTACATAAAGTTATTGAACTCAAGTTTTATTCATCATAAAATTCATACAGCTCTTTGTCACTGTCAAAATTCCCATCCATTAGCTTGTCCTCATCTGTGTCTGATGACGAATCACTGTCTTCAACAATGAGCACAAAAAGAAGTATGAAAAGCAGAAAATGCAAGTAAAATATCTACAACTGTATAAGACTCACCCAGTTTTTAGGCCCCAAATTTTTTGAAAAAGTGTGCGTCATATATATGGGAAAATACGGTAGTTAAAATGGTCATTTTATCCAAAGCAATATACAAATTTAATGCAATTCCCATCAAAATGCCAATGTCATTTTTTAAAGAAATAGAATAAAAAATTACCAGTTTTGTATGGAACCATAAAAAAACCCAAATAGCCAGAGCAATCCTGAGGAAAAAGAATGAAGCTGGAGGTATCACACTACCTGACTTCAAATTATATTATAGAGCCACAATAATCAAAACAGCATGATATTGGCAGAAAAAAAAGCCATACAGACCAATGGAACAAAATGGGAGCCCAGGAATAAAACCACATACATATGGATAAATCATCTTCAACAATGGAGTGAAGAACAGACAATTGAAAAAAGAAATTCTCTTCAATAAATGGTGCTGGGATAATTGGAAAACCACATGCAAAAGAATGAAACTTACCAATAATTTGTCCCCCTGCACAAAAAATTAATTGAAAATGGATCAAAGACCTAAATATAAGACCTGAAACTGTAAATTACATAGAAAAAAACATAGGTACTAAGCTCATGGACCTTGGCAATAGAGAACAATTTATGAACTTGACTCTAAAGCAGGGGTCTCAAACTCGCGGCCCGTGGGCCACATGCGGCCCGCCGAACAATTTTGTGCGGCCCGCAGACTAATCCACGAAGTTCAAAATATTTTGGATAAAATTAAGTAAGCCTAGGGGCCTACTTGTATTTTTCATTTCTCTAGCATCCTAGCTAGATATTAGCTTAGTTAACAGCAGTTGTGATGCGAACTACAGTTTCTGGTCGTTTTGTGACACTGAGTAAACTGCATGTACGATTGTGCTTGTTGTACTGATTTTTTTTTGTTTTCAACTGCAGTGAGAAAAGTGTTGCATAACAGTTGCCTTTTATAGACCTAGTGCGGCTGCCGAATGGCTGTGATCTTGCTCTGCGGCCCACATGCTGAGTTGAGTTTGAGACCCCTGCTCTAAAGGCATGGGAAGTAGAGGCAAAAATAAACGAATGGGACTATATCAAACTAAAAAGCTTCTGCACAGCAAAAGAAAATGAAAACAAAATAAATAAGCAGCCAACTAAATGGGAGGTGATATTTGCAAACAACTCCAATAAGCGGTTAATATCTAAAATACATAAAGAACTCACAAAGCTCAGCAACAAACAAGCAAACAATTCAATTAAAAAATGGAGAGATGACCTAAAGAGACTCTTCTTCCATGAAGACATACAAATAGCTAATAAGTATATGAAAAGATGCTCATCTTCACTAGCTATTCAAGAATTGCAAATCAAAACTACAATGAGATACTACAATACACCTGTTAGACTGGCTATTATCAACCAGACAGATAATAACAAGTGTTGGAGAGGCTGTGAAGAAAAAGGAACCCTCATTTACTGCTGGTAAGAATGCAAATTAGTACAACCATTATGGAAAAAAGTATGGTGGTTCCTCAAAATATGAAGAATAGCATTACTATAGGACCCAGCAATCCCTCTACTGGGTATCTACACCCAAAACTCAAAAACATTGGTACATAAAGACACATGCACCCTCATCTTTATCACAGCATTGTTCACAGTGGCCAAGACATGGAAACAACAAAAGCGTCCCTCCATAGAGGATTGGATAAAGAAAATGTGGTCCATATATGCAATGGAATACTACTCAGCCATAAGAAACAATGACATAGTGACATTTACAACAACATGGATGGACCTTGAGAACATTATACTGAGTGAAACATGTAGATCAGGAAAAGCTAAGGACTGTATGATTTTATACATAGGTGGAATATAAAACTGAGACTTATGAAGTGGATACCAGGGGAAAGGGGATGTGGGGGAGTGGGATGGGAACTTGAGTGAATGGGAAGGGTGGGTTAGGGGAAGGGTGCAAAGAGGGACAAATATAAGGTGATGGAAAATGATTTGATGTTGGGTGATGGGTATACAACATAATCAACAGTTCAAAAGCTATAGAAATGTTTACTTGAAACCTATGTACTGTTATTTGATCAATGTCACCCTGTTAAAGTTAGTTTTCTAAATAAAATTTTTAAAAAAGATACATAAACTCAAAATACAAACCTAAACCTAGAAGACATCTGCAACACATATAACTATCAAAAGAATAGTATTCATATTATTTTATAAAAAGAACCTCCTTGAAGCCAATGAGAACAAAGCAAATAAATAATCCAATAGAAAAATGGGCAAGGTAGAACATCAGTCTGGCTTGTGGAAGTCCTGGGTTTGATTCCCAGTCAAGGCACACAGAAGAAGTGACCACCTACTTCTCCACCCTCTCCCCTCCCCTTCTCTCTCTCTATTTTTCTCCCACAACTATGGCTCAATTGGTTAGAACGAGTTGGCCACAAGTGCTGAGTATGGCTCCATGGCATTGTCTCAGGCGCTAAAATAGCTGCTCGGTTGATGAACAATAGAGCAGCAGCCCCAGATGGGCACAGTCTTGCCCTGTAGGGGGCTTTCCAGGTGGATCCTGGTTGGGGCACAGGTGAGAGTCTGTCTCTCTGCCTCCCCACCTCTCACTTAATAAAAAAAAAGAGAGAGAAAGAGAGAGAGAGAGAGAGAGAAAATGGGTAAAAGAAACAAATAGGCATTTCATGGAAGAAGGACCACAAGTGGCAAATAAATATATAAGAAGATGCTCAATCTCTTTGTAATTAGGAAAATGCAATTTTAAAATCATAGTAATATCCATTTTACTTCCATGGATTTATAAACATTAAGAAGACTGACAATACAGATGCAGATCCGTAGGGACACATCACTGGCGAAGGTATGCCACTTCAAAGGCATCTCTATACTTCAACACTGAAGCTCTTCACACCTTATAACCCAGTCATTCTGTCGTCAGGAACACAATTGAGAGAAAGTCTTCATGTGTATGTCGCTAGACACCAACAGCCACATTCACAGAAACAATATAATAGTAAAAAAACTGGAAAAAACTCATGTTCATCCAGAAGAAATGAATGAACGAACTGTGGTATAGTCTGTTAATAAAAAATTTATCAGGAAAATATATATAAACTATATCTAAATGCAACAAAATGGTTGATTTATAGAAATATATTGCAAGAGATGTTGCCATTGCAGAAACCACACAGAGTCTTTATTGACCACAATTTTTTATTGAATATATTGGAGTGACATTGGTTAACAAAATTATATAGGTTTCAGGCATACAATTCTGTAATACCTCAACTGTCCACTGCACTGTGATCACCAGTCCAAGTCAAGTCTCCTTCCATCACCAATGATACCACCTTTACCCTTTTCTCCCTCACCCCTCTTTCCACACAGAGTAGGAGACAATTTTTAAACATTTAACAAAAGGCAAAACTGAACAAAATTTTGCTTAGGAATACAAATGAATGTAATGGAACTTTAAAAAAACTTCAAAGAGAATGATAAACCTCAAAGTTAGACCAGTGCTTATTGAGGATGAAAGGACAAGGAAAGCCCCATGTGGAGGGATGGTGGGGCAAGATCCCACTAAGCTGGTGCTGAGATTATGGTTAAGCTGGGCTCCCGTTAAACTCCAGAGTTCAGTTAAGGGGTATCATAATAGTATAGAGTTATTTTTATGACTTAGTTTCTGCTTCAATAGTTTGAATGTATCAAATTCAACATTATAAAAACATTGCAAATAAAAATATTCTACTTAGCATGATAAGGAGCAGTCAGTAATATACAAATACAGTGTGTCCATAAAGTCATGGTGCACTTTTGACCAGTCACAGGAAAGCAACAAAAGATGACAGAAATGTAAAATCTGCACCAAGTAAAAGGAAAACCCTCCCAGTTTCTGTAGGATGCTGTGGCAGCATGTGCGCATGCGCAGATGATGACGTAACACTGTGTATACACCGGAGCAGCCCACGGCCATGCCAGCGGAGCAGCCCTCTGTACCATGGACGGTACAGAGGAAAGTTCAGTGTGTTCTGTGGCCCGCTAAATTCGAATCCGTGACTAAAGTGCAACGTGAATATCGGTGTGTTTATAACGAAGCGCCACCACATAGGAATAACATTACTCAGTGGGATAAGCAGTTGAAGGAAACCGGCAGTTTGGTGGAGAAACCCCGTTCTCGTAGGCCATCAGTCAGTGATGAGTCTGTAGAGGCTATACGAGATAGCTACCTAAAGAGCCCTAAAAAATCTGTTCGTGAGCCCACATCGAACTGCACTGAATAGGTATGAAACTGGGAGAGTTTTCCTTTTATTTGGTGCAGATTTCATATTTCTATCGTCTTTTGTTGCTTTCCTGTGACCAGTCAAAAGTGCACCATGACTTTACGGACACAATGTATATTTAAAAATCTTAGAATTTCAGTAAATTTTCAAATAACAAAGAACAATTTACAAAATGCAAAATGCAATGAAGAAATAAACATGGAAAAAGCACTGATCTTCACTAACAACTAAACAGTTGCTGATCAAAGCCAGGAATTACTGTCAATTAAATTAACACATTTTTAAAAATTCAGTATCAGTAATGTTAAATGTGGACACTTAAAATCCTGTAAGTACCACACACTATGATACTATTGAAAATCTGTCAAAACATTTTAATAGTGTAAAAATATTCTTACATTTTAATCCAGATATCATTCTTTTGGTAACCCTTATTTTTATAATTTATTCACAATAGTGAAAAGTAAAGTACATGTTCAAAATAAAAATATTAATAAATCATCATCTATCTCCTCAAATGAATGGTTTGCAGGCATGAAAGCTGGTAGTTTTAAAGATTATTTAACACCAAAAACCAATGTTAATAAACATTAGATGAAAAAAAAACACAAAGATATATGTACATCAAAATGAAAACTACATTTTTAAAAAGAATAGCCTATAAAAAGAAATAAAATTAGATACTCCAAAGTCACAATAGTGGTTTTGTTGGGTGAATAAAACAACAAGTAATTCTTTACTTGTCTATATATTCCGAGATTTTCATATTAGAATTACAGGGTTGTTGTTTCTTTATAATTTAAGAAACTTAACAAAAACATGAAAACTAAGCCTCAAAAATTAGGCTTACCTTTTTACAAACATTTTATTTTTATCCTCCCCAAAGTTCTAGGAACATTATCCAGGTTGGTACTAAAAACACCAACCACCAAGCAAAAATGTTGAATTTAAAACCCCATAAGAATTTATAAAAAGAAAGCTAAATTTAGTTGGAACGATGGATAAAGTTAATAGAGAAATATTCCTTGTATTCCTATAAATGGACACCATGAAGGAAAAGGTTGCAAACAATCATTCTCCCCACAGGTAATGGTTCATCTTTTGAGTGAGCAAAGAAGAGACCACAAAACTCTGAATTACAATTTTCAAATGAGAAATTACCTTAATTTGAACTTCTCAGATACAGACATTTTTAAGCAACAGGACACAAAGGTGGGGAGCTGGTGTGCATATCTATCAGAAGACAGCTGCTTATAATTTTGGTTTAGACTTGGAACACTATTCTTGGAAAAGCCAAGTGTGTTCAATTCATAACAGATGTAACCAAGTATTTATTACAGGAAAATGCTAGTTTTTGTAAGTCAAAAGTTCAGCGAATAAACAAGCCCTGTTTGTAAGCAGAATGACATTTATTGTTCCAAACCAAAGAATTCACTCTAATCAGTGGTAAACATTAATTATTACATTAACTACTTGGAAAAAACAGGGCAACTAGCTCATTTGCTGTGTTTTTCTTTGTTATTCCTGAATGATGTCTTATTCTCATAGATCCCATACATGATTGCAATCATAAAGTTAAATTTAGGGAAATACCCAAACATCATATGAACCAATGTTTCTCCCATGTAGCAGTCTTCTTTAATCTAAAGGAAAAAAATATAATTCCAGACCTAATTCATAGTCTGTCTGTAATCCTTTCATAATAACATTAAGTCATGCCAGCTTTCCCCACAAATAGCCTTTTAACGGGTTCCCTAGCTCCACAGTCCATACTTAAACCATTCTCACAGACTGAGTTTCCAGAAAGTCTAAATCAGCCATACTATTTTCTAAAAATCTTCAGTTTATAATCCTGCTCTGTAGAATAGGCCATGTCTGGGTAACAAGAGTCCAAATTCGGTTTAAAAGAAAAATACCAGGAAACAGAGAAGCAGTAGAGGTGAAGACATAAGAAGGGGAAGAACCAGTGAGATCAGCAGGCAGGAGGGCAAGCTCTGTGGGAGAGAGCCTGGTGTCAAGGACAGAAAGACTGGGAGCAAGAGGGCTACACTGCATAGGACTGAGTCTGAGCGCACAGCAACAGCTTCATGCTGCTGGCAGAGCAAAGTAGGATGACTTCACATTCACCAAGAACCAAGGTTATGGTCAGATATGCAAATTCTGAGTGTGGGACAGTTTGAAGGCAGAGTCATTAGATAAACATGGCATGTCTTCCTGGTGCATCAATAATTAACTCAGCGACAAATCATCAAAGCATAACTCATATTAAAATAATTACACATATATTATGAATGAAAATACAAAATTTACATAAATTTTTAAGTTGCAACACAAGGGCTCAAAGAAAATTTTATGGCTTTTTTTGGAACCCTTCAGAGCAGGGGTCGGGAACCTTTTTGGCTGAGAGAGCCATGAACACCACATATTTTAAAATGTAATTCCATGAGAGCCATACAACGACCCGTGTACCTTATGCATTATCCAATAAAAATTTGGTGTTGTCCCGGAGGACAGCTGTGATTGGCTCCAGCTACCCGCAACCATGAACATGAGCGGTAGGAAATGAATAGATTGTAATACATGAGAATGTTTTATATTCTTAACGTTATTATTTTTTTATTAAAGATTAGTCTGCGAGCCAGATGCAGCCATCAAAAGAGCCACATCTGACTCGCAAGCCATAGGTTCCCAACCTCTGATTTAGAGCTAAGCACCCAAATTATGGGATTAGGCCTTCATTCTTTTCCACCTTTAGGAATACACAGGAATAAAAATTGAGAGAATCTGCTAAGTTACCCAGCCTAGCAATCAAATCTTCCACAATCAGCTTCTTGCCTACCTTTCAACCTTATCTTCTGCTATTGATACATCTAACACCACTCTAGAAAACAGCATGGGCAACTCTTTGTGTGTGTGTGACAGAGCTAGAGAGAGACAGAGAGAAGGAAAGATAGGGACAGACAAACTGGAAGGGAGAGAGATGAGAAGCATCAATTCTTCATTGTAGCACTTTAGTTTCTCATTGATTGCTTCTCATATGTGCCTTGACCAGGGGGCTACAGCAGATCAAATGACCCTTTGCTCAAGCTAGCAACCTCGAACTCAAGCTGGTGAGCCTTGCTCAAACCAGATGAGCCCGTGCTCAAGCTGGTGACCTCAGAGTTTCAAACCTGAGTCCTCTGCGTCCCAGTCTGACACTCTATCCACTGCGCCACTGCCTAGTCAGGCATCAGCATGGGCAACTCTTAAGAATGCTAAAAGTTCTAATTCTATTACTTTCATAATAACATTGAAAAATGTAAAAGTATTATAAACTCTTGGGATGGTGCCCTAGCTGGTTGGCTTAGTGGTAGAGTGTTGGCCCAGTGTGTGAATGTCCCAGGTTTGATTTCCAGTCAGGGTACACAGAAGTACCCATCTGCTTCTACCCTTCTCCACGTCTTGCTTCTCTCTCTCTCTCTCTCTCTCTCTCTCTTCCCCTTCTGCAACCGTAGCTTGATTGGAGCAGTTGGCCCTGACACCGAGGATGGCTCCATTGCCTCCACCTCAGGTGCTAAGAAGAGCTTGGTTGCTGAGCAACGGAGCAAGCCCCTGATGTGCAGAGCATCACCCTTTAGTGGGTTTGCCAGGTGGATCCCAGTAGGGGTGCATGTGAGAGTCTGTCTCTGCCTTCCTCCTCTCACTGAATAAAAATTTTTTTTTAATAAATTAAATAAACTTTTGGGGTGGTGAACACACAATACAGCGTATAGATTATGTGTTGTGAATTGTGCACCTGAAACCTGTATAATTTCATTAACCAGTGTCACCCCAATAAATTCAATAAAAAGGAAGTTACTCATGAGCCAATCTCAACTATTGCAAAACTTGAGAATGATGCAATAAATGTAAAAAATAAATCTAAAAATCAAAAAGTAACAATATAAGTTGCATGCATTAAACTCATGCATTTTTTCCATAGGCAAGAGCAACATTTTTATCAGTTTAATTAATATTATCTTACACTTATATTAGCTATTAATATTAGCATAATTTAAATTTTTTCTATAAAGCCTAAAATGTGGTGGGGTTTTTTTTTTTTTTTCATTTTCCCAGGCACCGCAGCTAAGAAGCAGATAATTAAATAATCAGAGTAAGAATGGGACTACTTTTGGGAAGGAGCACACTGATAGAAACTGAAAACAGCAGCTCACAGTGACAGCAAGGGTTAGAAACCACAATAAGCCAGATACAGTCAGGTAAATGGCATAGAACTGCAGCCCATTTAGTGCAGAAACAAATCCAAAACAACAGCAGTGGACTTCTCACTACTCACTTGACCCCAAATTATAATTTAAATTCATCACTTTCTGCTAGCCAGTGATGGGTCTAAGAATGGGCATGTGGGCTCTGGCTCGTAGCTCAATGGATAGAGCGTCAGCCCTGCATATGGATGTCCCAGGTTTGACTCCCAGTCAGGGCACACATGAGAAGCGACCATCTGCTTCTCTCTCCCACTCCTCTCCCTCTTCTACCATCCATCCCTCCCACAGCCAGTGGCTTGATTGGTTTAAGTGTCAACCCTGGGTGCTGTCGATCTCAGGCGTTGAGGATAGCTGGATTGCTTCTAGCATCAGCCCCAGATGGATGTTGCCGGTTAAATGCCAGTGGGGCACGTGTGTGAGTCTTACTATCTCCGCCCCCTCATTTTAAAAATAAGTAAATAAATAATAACAATAAATGGACATGTGAACCAATCCTGGCCAATGAGATGTGTGATGAAACCTAGGGAAGGGCTGTCTGATGACACTTAGGATTCCTCTGGCCATTTTGCCACCACTCAGAGAATGAGATCAACACACAGGATAGGACAGAAGTAAGGGAGGAACAGAGAAACAGCTACACCTAAGATTCAGGACCCAAAACCTGCCCATCAAGAACTAATTCACATAAATCTTAAATTATATTATGTCCTTATTGAAGCCAGTTTCACTGGGATTTCTATCACCTGCAGTCCAACTCCTCATGCTATGCAGACTAAGCCAAGTCCTGGTTTCAGTTCTGGGGACTTGAAGTAAGGTATTGAATTTCTTTGAGCCTCAGTTTCCTCTTTGGTAAAAGCTTTCTCATTGCTAATTGTGAGAATTTAATGAGAAAACAGAGCTAAAACCTACTGCACCTGTCTGATACTCCAAAGGATAGCACACCCTAAAAACCAAGACTATACATGGACTATTTAAGAAACGAGGTATATTTGTAAAAGATTTTTATCCAAAATTACTTGCATTGTAAAATAACTAATAAAAATAATAGCAAGATTGCTTTCTCCTTAACACGATGAGCATTTATCCTAATCTAAGAGCTAATGATAAACTTAATAAAAAGTGTCAAAATCATTACTTTTATAAAGGTAAAATATAATAGTATAAAATTTACCATCTTAACCATTTTTAAGTGTACAGTTCAGTGGTATTAATTACACTTACACTGTTGTGCTACCATCACCATCTACCCATAGAACTCTTCTTATCTTGAAAAACTAAATATCTACACTTATTAAATATTAATTCCTCATTCCTGCCTCCTCCAGTCCCTAGCAACCACCATTCTACTGTCTGTCACTATAAATTTAATTATTTTATGTACCTCATATAAGTGGAATCATAAAGTTTTTATCTTTTTGTAACTGGCATCTTTCACTTAGCATGATGTCCTCAAGGTTCAAGCATGTTGTAGAATGTAGAGAATGCATCAAAATTTCTTCCTTTTAATGACTGAACAGCAGTTTGTGTGTGTGTAGAGAGAGAGAAAGAGAGAGACCTACTATATATATCGCATCTAGACATGCATATATATCTCACACTTTGTTCATTCATCCATCAGTGGACACTTAAGTTGCAATAGAAAAATATTTTAAAAGCAATAATGACAGGGAGTCTGGAGAGAAACAAGAATGATAAAAGAAGATAAACTATAGGAAACCTGTGCACCTGATTTAATGCAAACACACATGAAACTTCAAAAAGGATTTTTAGAAGCACCACTGCATCTGTGTTAGGCTTTGTGGTTGATTTCTTTCACACTTGAAACAGGTGGATTTATGCTAATTTCCCATTGTTTCAGAAGGCAAATAATCTAGTCCCCAATGAGGAAAATGTTTCAGAAATTTTTAAAGACTTATTTATATTGAAGGTAAACATAGTCCGAGAACATTTTCAATTACCTTTGTTAGTTTGGATTGATTTAGGTAACCAAGAACATGAATTATTGTTTTTTATTTATAATTCTATAAGCATTGGGAATAAATAGCATACCCCAGCAGTAATGCAATAGCAGAAGTTCATTTGTTTTTCAAACAAGGAATAAAAATATTATTTATAATAGTAACCCTGATTCCAACAAATGATAATGTTTTACCTATTATTTTACCTACATGCTGTGCATGCAAGAAAGTTGACAGCCAGCTCTAAGACATAACATTAAAATAACAGTGGGATCAGGAAGCCCTAAACCTACTTTTCAGTTCACCTAGTGTTTGCACTTTGGGGGCAGAAGTGGTCAGCATGGGACGAAGAAATGAGTTCTGATGGCAGTTTGGAATTTCCAGGATTACTCTGGAAGTCCATCTGACCTTTCAAGGGCATTCTCTCTGGGAAACAGGCTTATTTCCCAGATGGTTGATGAAGTTCTCACAAATTTCACTCTAAAAATGATTTTACTGGGTCTTAAATAAATGAGACATGATGACAAAAGACTATACAAAATTGGGAGGTAGAAGTTATTAATGTCCTGAATACAAAAATATTCTTAGGATTTTCTTTTTTTTTTTTAATAATTTAGTTTTAATGGGGCGACATCAATAAATCAGGATACATATATTCAAACATAACAACTCCAGGTTATCTTGTCGTTAACTTACGTTGCATACCCATCACCCAAAGTCAGATTGTCCTCTGTCACCTTCTATCTAGTTTTCTTTGTGCCCCTCCCCCTCCCCCTTTCCCTCTCCCTCTCCCCCCTCCCCCCGTAACCGCCACACTCTTATCAATGTCTCTTAGTTTCACTTTTATGTCCCACCTACGTATGGAATAATGCAGTTCCTGGTTTTTTCTGATTTACTAATTTCACTTCGTATAATGTTATCAAGATCCCACCATTTTGCTGTAAATGATCCGATGTCATCATTTGTTATGGCTGAGTAGTATTCCATAGTGTGTATGTGCCACATCTTCTTTATCCAGTCATCTATTGACGGCCTTTTTGGTTGATTCCATGTCCTGGCCACTGTGAACAATGCTGCAATGAACATGGGGCTGCATGTGTCTTTACGTATCAATGTTTCTGAGTTTTTGGGGTATATACCCAGTAGCAGGGGCGTCAAACTTTTTATAAAAACTGCCCACTTTTGCAGTGCTGCTCAACCTGGTCCCTACCGTGCAACCCAACAGCACCGCGATTGGCCCATCATGAAAGCTGGAACGCCCACTAGTGAACGGTAGGGACCAGGTCTACCAGCACTGCAAAAGAGGGTGGTTTTAATAAAAAGTTTGACGACCCCTGCAGAGGGATTGCTGGGTCATAAGGTAATTCTATTTTCAGTTTTTTGAGGAACCACCATACTTTCTTCCATAATGGTTTTACTACTTTACATTCCCAAAAACAGTGTATGAGAGTTCCTTTTTCTCCACAGCCTCTCCAACATTTGTTATTACTCGTCTTGTTAATAATAGCTAATCTAACAGGTGTGAGGTGGTATCTCATTGCAGTTTTTTTTTTTTTTTTTTTTTTTTTTCATTTTTCTGAAGCTGGAAACGGGGAGAGACAGTCAGACAGACTCCCGCATGCGCCCGACCGGGATCCACCCAGCACGCCCACAATGGGGCGACGCTCTGCCCACCAGGGGGCGATGCTCTGCCCATCCTGGGCGTCGCCATATTGCGACCAGAGCCACTCTAGCGCCTGGGGCAGAGGCCACAGAGCCATCCCCAGCGCCCGGGCCATCTTTGCTCCAATGGAGCCTTGGCTGCGGGAGGGGAAGAGAGAGACAGAGAGGAAAGTGCGGCGGAGGGGTGGAGAAGCAAATGGGCGCTTCTCCTGTGTGCCCTGGCCAGGAATCGAACCCGGGTCCTCAGCACGCTAGGCTCATTGCAGTTTTGATTTGCATTTCTCTAATAACTAAAGAAGATGAGCATCTTTTCATATATCTGTTGGCCATTTGTACTTCTTCCTGGGAGAAGTGTCTGTTCATGTCCTCTTCCCATTTTTTTATTGGATTGTTTGTTTGTTTGTTGTTGAGTTTTATGAGTTCTTTGTATATTTTGGATATTAGGCCCTTATCTGTGCTGTTGTTTGAAAATATCATTGCCCATTTAGTTGGCTGTCTATTTTGTTATCAGTTTCTCTTGCTGAGCAAAAACTTCTTAGTCTGATGTAGTCCCATTCATTAATTTTTGCCTTCGCTTCTCATGCCATTGGAGTCAAATTCATAAAATGCTCTTTAAAACCAAGGTCCATGAGTTTAGTACCTATGTCTTCTTCTATGCACTTAATTGTATCAGGTCTTATGTTTAGATCTTTGATCCATTTTGAGTTAATTTTAGTACAGGGGGGCAAACTGTAGTCCAGTTTCATTCTTTTGCATGTGGCTTTCCAGTTTTCCCAGCACCATTTATTGAAGAGGCTTTCTTTTCTCCATTGTGTGTTGTTGGCCCCTTTATCAAAAATTATTTGACTATATATATGTGGTTTTATTTCTGGGTTTTCTATTCTGTTCCATTGGTCTGAGTGTCTATTTTTCTGCCAATACCATGCTGTTTTCATTGTCATAGCCCTATAATATAGTTTGAAGTCAGGTATTGTAATGCCCCCAGCTTCATTCTTTTTCTTTAGGATTGCTTTGGCTATTCGGGGTTTTTTATAGTTCCATATAAATCTGATGATTTTTTGCTCTATTTCTTTAAAAAATGTCATTGGAATTTTGATGGGAATTGCATTAAATTTGTATATTGCTTTGGGTAATATGGCCATCTTGATTATATTTATTCTTCCTAACCAAGAACAAGGTATATTCTTCCATCTCATTATATCTTTTTCGATTTCCCTTAACAATGGTTTATAGTTTTCATTATATAAGTCCTTTACATTCTTTGTTATGTTTATTCCTAAGTATTTTATTTTTTTTGTTGCAATTGTGAAGGGGATTATTCTTTTGAGTTCGTTCTCAAATGTTTCATTGTTGGCATATAGAAAGGCTATTGACTTCAGTATGTTAATTTTGTATCCTGCAACCTTACTGTATTGGCTTATTGTTTCTAGTAGTCTTTTTGTGGATTCTTTGGGATTTTCGATGTATAGGATCATATCATCTGCAAAAAGTGATACCTTTACTTCTTCTTTTCCAATATGGATGCCTTTTATTTCTTTGTCTTGTCTGATTGCTCTGGCTAGAACCTCTAGTACCACATTAAATAAGAATGGAGAGAGTGGACAACCCTGTCTTTTTCCTGATTTAAGGGGGAAAGCCTTCAGTTTAGTGCCATTTAATATGATGTTAGCTGATGGTTTATCATATATGGCCTTTATCATGTTGAGATATTTTCCTTCTATACCCATTTTGTTGAGAGTCTTAAACAGAAAATTGTGTTGTATTTTATCGAAAGCCTTTTCTGTGTCTATTGATAAGATCATGTGGTTTTTGTTCTTTGTTTTGTTGATATGGTGTATTACGTTAACCGTTTTACGTATGTTGAACCATCCTTGAGATTCTGGGATAAATCCCACTTGATCATGATGTATTATCTTTTTAATATGTTGTTGTATTCGATTTGCTAGTATTTTGTTTAGTATTTTAGCATCTGTATTCATTAGAGATATTGGTCTGTAGTTTTCTTTTTTTGTGCAGTCCTTGCCTGGTTTTGGTATGAGGGTTATGTTGGCCTCATAAAATGTGTTTGTAAGTATTGCTTCTTCTTCAATTTTTTGGAAGACTTTCAGTAGAATATGAACCAAGTCTTCTTTGAATGTTTGATAAAATTCGCTGGTATAGCCATCAGGGCCTGGACTTTTATTTTTGGGAAGGTTTTTAATGGTTTTTTCTATTTCTTCTCTACTAATAGGCCTTTTTAGGATTTCTGCTTCTTCTTGACTCAGTCTAGGAAGGTTGTATTGTTCTAGGAATTTATCCATTTTTTCTAGGTTGTTGAATTTAGTGGCATAAAGTTTTTCATAGTATTCTACAATAATTCTTTGTATATCTACGGTGTCTGTGGTGATTTCTCCTCTTTCATTTTGGATTTTGTTTATATGAGTTCTTTCTCTTTTTTCCTTGGTAAGTCTTGCCAAGGGTTTGTCAATTTTGTTGATCTTTTCAAAGAACCAGCTCCTTGTTCTATTAATTTTTTCTATAGTTGTTCTGTTCTCTATTTCATTTATTTCTGCTCTGATTTTTATTATTTCCTTTCTTCGGCTGGTTTTGGGTTGTCTTTGTTCTTCTTTTTCTAGTTCCTTAAGGTGTGAAGTTAAGTGGTTCACTTGGGCTCTATCTTCTTTGTTCATATATGCGTGAAGTGATATGAACTTCCCTCTTATCACTGCTTTTGCTGCATCCCATAGATTCTGATATGTCGTATTGTCATTTTCATTAGTCTGTATATATATCTTTTGATCTCTGCACTTATTTCTTCTTTGACCCATTCATTTTTTAAAGTATGTTGTTTAGTTTCCACATTTTTGTGGGACTTTTTTCCTCTTTTTTGCAGTTGAATTCTAGTTTCAAGGCTTTATGATCAGAAAATATGCTTGGTACAACTTCGATTTTTCTGAATTTGCTGATGTTGTTTTTGTGCCCAACATATGGTCAATTCTTGAGAATGATCCATGTACACTGGAGAAAAATGTATACTCAGTCACTTTGGGATGAAATGTCCTGTAGATGTCTATCATATCCAGGTGCTCTAGTGTTTTGTTTAAGGCCACTATATCTTTGTTGATTCTGTTTGGATGACCGATCTAGAGCCGTCAGTGGTGTATTGAGGTCTCCAAGTATGATTGTATTTTTGTCCATTTTTGTTTTAAGGTCAATAAGTAGCTGTCTTATATATTTTGGTGCTCCTTGGTTTGGTGCATATATATTAAGAATTGTTATGTCTTCTTGATTCAGTGTCCCCTTAACCATTATGATATGGCCATTTGTGTCTCTGAGTAGTTTTGCTGTCTTGTAGTCAGCATTATCAGATATGAGTATTGCTACACCTGCTTTTTTTTGGATGTTATTTGCTTGGAGTATTGTTTTCCAGCCTTTCACTTTGAATTTGTTTTTATCCTTGTTACTTAGATGAGTTTCCTGTAGGCAGCATACAGTTGGATTTTCTTTTTTAATCCATTCTGCTACTCTGTGCCTTTTTATTGGTGAGTTTAATCCATTTACATTTAGTGTAATTATTGACACTTGTGAGTTCCCTATTGCCATTTTATATCTTGCTTTCTGTTAGTTTTGTGTCTTGTTTGATCCTTCTCTTTCATTTTTCTATCTTTTGTTTTTATTTGGTTGTATTCCATACATCTTTCCTCTGTTGCTATCTTTTTTATCTCATGTGCTTCTGTGGTGGTTTTTTCAATGGTGGTTACCTTTAAGTAATGAAAAGGGTTCCTACCCTGTTCATTGTAGTGCACTATTTTGTGAGTACTTTTGCACTCTATCGTCCTTTGCTACTGTTAATCTCCATCCTCTCCCCCCCCCTTTCTTTTTGTTGTCGTTACAGTTTAAATTTGGTTTTATTGTGTTCGTTTTGCAGCTTTTACTTGTGGCTTTGTTTTTTTTTGTTCTTTGTATCTGATTGGAGAACCCCCTTTAGTAATTCCTGGAGTGGGCGTTTTTTGATGATAAATTCCCCCATCTTTTCTGTATCTGTGAATGTTTTTATTTCTCCTTTGTATTTAAAGGATAGCTTTGATGGGTATAGTATTCGTGGCTGAATGTTCCTCTCTTTCAGGACTTTAAATATTGGGGTCCACTCTCTTCTAGCTTGTAGAGTTTCTGCTGAGAAATCGGATGATAATCTAATGGGCCTTCCTTTAATGTTGTATTCTTTTTTTCCCTAGCTGCCTTGAGAATTTTTTCTTTGCCATTGGTTTGTGCCAATTTCATTATGATATGCCTTGGAGTAGGTTTGTTGGGGTTAAGAAAACTTGGAGTTCTGTTTGTTTCTTGAATTTGAGGCTTTAGTTCTTTCCACAGGCTTGGGAAGTTCTCATCTATTATTTGTTTGAGTATGTTCTCCATTCCATTTTCTCTCTCTTCTCCCTCTGATATACCTATTATTCTTATGTTATTCTTTTTGATGGAGTCAGATAATTCTTGTAGGGCTATCTCATTTTTTTTAATTTTTGAGTCTCTTTCTTCTTCTCTTTGTTGTGCCTCAAGTTGTTTGTCTTCTATTTCACTAACCCTCCCTTCTATCTGGCCTGTTCTATTAGCTAAGCTTGTTACCTCGTTTTTCAGCTCGTGAATTAAGTTTTTCATCTCTGTTTGATTTGTTTTTATAGTTTCAATTTCCTTGGAAATATATTCTTTGTGTTCGTTGAGTTGTTTTCTGAGCTCCCTAAATTGCCTTTCTGTGTTTTCTTGTATATCTCAGAGGATTTTTAGGATTTCTATCTTAAATTCTCTGTCATTTAGCTCCAAGGTTTCCAATATATTAAATTTTTTCTCCATAGATTTTTCCTCATCTAGCTGTGTTACCTCTCTTTCTTTTGTATGCATTATATTCGATTTTTTCTTCCTTAATGGCATCTGAGGGAGGTTTTGTTGATAGTATTAATGAGATTTAATAAAGAATAAAAAGTTAAAAAAAATAAAAAATAAAAGTTTTTTTTTTAAAAAAAATTAATAATGAAATAAAGAAAAATAAAATAAAATAAAAATTTTAAAAAAGGAAATTATTCCCCCCCCCTCCTTTTTTTCTCTCCTCTCCTCTCCCCTATTTCTTGAGAAAATCTTGTGGTGAACTGTGAATTATATTGTACTAAATAGAACAAACAATGCCTGTTATGGAGGGCCTGAATTGGGGAGAAGTAATAAAGGGGCAAAAAAAAAAAGAAAAAAGAAAAAAAGAAAAAGAAAAAAAGAAAAAAAAGGGCATATGGACCCACAAAAAGCAAATAAGAAAAAAAATTGGGTAAAGAATAAAATGATTTGCTTTTTAGGTGTTGGTTGACTAAGAGTTATGATGAGAGGAATAAGAGGGAAACAGGAAAATGGGGGGACAAATTAAAAAATTACTATTGTATTTAGTGGAACAAGAGCTTGATAAAATGGAGAGCCAGGGATGGGAGCACTGCTAGTGATTTTAAAAGGTGAAGTAAAAACTCCCCAAAATGCCACAAACATAAGTTTGAGTCCCAGATAAAATAATTTGTTCGTTATTGAGGTTTGAATGAGAGGAGACGTAAAGGAAAAGGAAGAAACTAATATAGAGGGAGAAAAGAAAGAGAGAGAGAGAAAAAAAAATAGGGAACCACTAAAAGAAGAAAAAAGAAGAGAGAGAGAGAGAGAGAGTTAAGGGTTTTGGAGTGCAACCCTCATAGAGAGAAAGGAAGAGGAAAGAAAAGATAATGGGAGATGTAACACTTATGGGTAGTGTAGATCAAGGAGAGGAAAGAGTAAGACCGGCAGAGAGTTAAATGACCAAATTGGAGGAGGAATAAAAATTATCAGGAATGAAGTTAAGAGAAACAAACAAACAAATATAATAAAATGGGATAGGCTATAAAGTCTGTGTATTATTCTTGATTTTGAGAGGTTATCTTCTTGCTTTTTCTTTTCTCTCCCTCTTCCTGGTTGGTGACTTTGTACCTTGGGTTCTGCCCCTTTGGCACGCTCAGGTAGAGGTTTGCAGTTGATAAGTCTCTATGGCGACGTTGTGTATTGTGCTTCAGTCTCGTTGGCAGTCGAGGCTCATTAGCATTTATAGGCTCCGACAGTGAGAGAGTCCGTGTTCCTGGAGCCTTTCTCCTAGTCTTTCCTTCCTCAATTAGTAGCCTGATAATCCAGCTATGGGGTTACTGCTGCCTCTGCCTGGATAGTAAGAGGCTCAAAGAGCTGGCAACTCCCCACTCTATTCCCACTCAGCACAGGGCTCTGGGTAAGGCTCAGTTAGTCAGAGCTGCTAGCATAATCAGGCGGGGCTTCCACCCACTCAAAGACCTCTGGCTCTGCCACTCTGTGGCATAACACGGGCGGCGCACTGCCGAGGCACTCGGAGGAATCTCTCGCTCACTATCTGCGCGCGCAAACCAGGATATCAGGCCAGCAGTCTCACCTGAGTGAAACCCCCACCCGCACGGAAAAGTTTTGGCGTTGGAATTGGCTCTCGCTCCATCTTCGTGCGCGGCTTTCCCAGGGCACTGGGGCGGCCGGGAGATTCCACTTTCGGCCCACACAAAGGCCTCTGACTCTGCCCCTCTGTGGGGTAACATGGGCGCCCACTCCTGAGGTGCTGGGAGGAATCTCTCGCTCACTCTCCGTGCACGCTGACCAGGATATCAGGCCTGCCGCCTCACCCTCTGAATGAATCCCCCTCCTGCACGGAAAAGTTCCAGCGTTGGAATTAGTTCTCACTCCCTCTCCGTGTGCGGCTTTCCCAGGGCACTGGGGCGGCCGGGAGATTCCACTTTCGGCCCACACAAAGGCCTCTGACTCTGCCTTTCTGTGGGACAACACGGGCGCACACTCTCAGGGCTTTGGAAGGAATCTCTCGTCCACTATCTGCGCGCGCTGGCCCGGAGATCGGGGAAAATGGCTGCCCTGCTTGTCTTTCTTTGTCTGGGTTTGGTGCGAGTGTTAGCTTGTATTGTCCGGGTTGCCACAGGAACAGTTTTTCCTCGGCCTGGATCTCTGTGCCACAGCCTGGTTCAGCCGTTTGTGCCGCGGCCTGGATCTATTCACCCCCTTTGCCCGCCTCAGTTTCTATATTCTCAGTTCCCAGTGAAAGCCGCCCTGTTTAGGTTAGTGAGGAAGGCAGAGCATTTCTTACTCCCTATTTCCTTCGGGGTTTGGTTATATATTTAGCCAATTTTTTGCTCGACCATATCTTCGGGTGTATTGCGAAACATCTGGAGGCTCCAAGGATAGGTTTTTCTGCTTCTGGTTGAAGATCTTGTTGAGTTTTGGGGGAGATTTATTGGTATCGCTTCCTACCGTGCCATTACTCTGACGTCATCTCCGAATAATACTCTCTTAGGATTTTCAATAAGTTAAAAAGGTGTCAATGGAATTCATACCTTTTCATTTAAATTTTCTGAGCAGAACTTAGACACACAGATTTTTCATCCCTTAGAAAATATAAGCCATTTCCATTCTGTTAACCTGTGAATGTTAGTGGAATAACTTTACGTTTAATGTAATTAATATGCTTTCATTGAATTTTTATCTATGAAATTTAGGAAAGGTTTTACTATCCTACAAGGGAGTAGTATTCTTACAGTTGTTCCAAGATATATCTGTGGGATTCCAATGTCGTTTACTGTCTAACCAAATAGAAAATTGAAAGCAAGAAAAAGTATTTAAAGCAGTTAAACAAAATGGAGAGTGTAACTACTTTGGGGGTTTGGTTACTTCTAAGTACATCTTTGGGGAAGTCCTTCCTGTGGTGCTATGTACTCCAGCCCAGTCCCTCCACATGGCACCTCATTCCACAGCTCACTACCTGTTATTCTTGCCATCAATCTATTCAGCTCAGCCTCAAAATCCAGCACAAAACTCATTGCCACAAGAGATTTCTTTACATTGCCATCAATACTCTAATTAATTCTAACTCAACATTTCTCTAGAATCTAAGTACTTTATTATTTATTGCATATTCCTATAAAATCTTGGTAAGTAAATACTTTTAAAAATTTTTAAATTAATTTTACTTTATCAGCTGCCACACATAGTTTAAAAAGATTAAATGTTATTGCAAAGTTTAAAACAAAAGTATTATTACACTTTATTACTAATATACATATCTATATTTGCACATAATATGTATATATGGCTATTTCTTATGCAACAAGAAGTAAATTTCACATAACATAAAACTAACCATTTTAAGTGAACAATTCAGTAGCATTTAGTACATGCACAAGGCTGTGCAACCACCATCACCTCTGCCTAGTTGCAAATCATTTCAGTCATTCCCAGGTAAAACCTTCTTAGCCATTAAGCAGTTTTATTTTTCCCATTACCCCTTTCCCCCATATCTTAGCAACTCCAATCTGTAATCAGTCTCTAAGGATCTTGTCTGAATGTTTCATTTAAATAAAATCATACAATATGTAACCTTTTGCATCTGGCTTCTTTCATTTAGAATCATGTTTTAGAAGTTTTTCCATGTTGTAGCATGAATAACTCCTTTACTCATTACAGCTAAATTATATGCCTACTGTTTGCATATTCCACAATTTGTTTATCCATTCATCCATCAATAGACATTTGGACTGTTTCCACCTTTTGGTTACTGTGAATAATGTTGCTACATACATGAATATATATGTACTTGTTTGAAAACTTGCTTTGAATTCTCTGGGGCATATAACTAGGAGTGGAATTGCAGGGTCATATGGTAATTCTATGCATAATGTTTTGAGGAAACAGCTAATACAAATACCTATTTATATGCACATTTTATTGAACTAAATACATTACCTGAAGGAAAATATTTGTGTTTAATTAAGTTTGCAATTTGCTTCCTCTCTTCCCCATCCCCTGTCTCTCCAAGTTATATGGCTCCTAATATGCCTGTCTAGCTTCTCCAAAGCTATTTATTAAATAGTTACTTCATCTATGTGAACCTTGAGATTGTAATAAGAAAATATTGTAAAAAGAATAAGATATAAATACTTTTTAACAAAAAGAAATCCTATTATTTATCTTCTTTCACTAAACAGATCTCAGTTAAAATATATATATATTTCCTTGCTTTCCATCTCTGTAAATTTATTCCCTATTAGACTAATCTTAATGTTTCTCCTCCCACATACTTCTCTCCCCAGATAAAGGATTTATCAGGAACTGAAAAATAATGCAATTACAAGCTGTTTCTAGCTTGTGATAATTAACAAAGTAAGCAAAAAGAATTATTTAAACATGAAAAAAACAAACCTGGGACAAATCCTGAATCATGAAATATTTCCCTATGACACAAAACTTGCTTATAATACAAATGGCTCTTCAGAATAGTATTTCTGCTCTCTTATAAACCACATTTAAATATTTCCAAAAATGAGAAACAAAACTCTTCTTTTAAGTATTAAGATATTTTTAATAGATGAAGAGCCATTTCAGAGACACTTATCTTAACCGCTGGAGCCATACTTTCTATTGAGGATATAAGGTGAGGTGGGAAAGAAACTGCACAATCACTGTGCCCCTACTGTCATATGCTCACTAGGCAAAAATGGAAACAAAGAAGATCTGGGCTTTTTCCTAACAGGAAAGCCTGATAATAATGACTTTAACACTAAAACACAACTCAAAACAGTTAGGAAACCCACCTGAATTTTTTTAAAGATATATATATATTTTAAGAAGATTTCTATGTAATCTTCTTATACAGTGTGTCCGTAAAGTCATAGTGCACTTTTGACCGGTCACAGGAAAGCAACAAAAGACGATAGAAATGTGAAATCTGCACCAAATAAAAGGAAAACCCTCCCAGTTTCTGTAGGATGCTGTGGCAGCATGTGCTCATGTGCAGATGATGACGTAACACCGTGTATACAGCGGAGCAACCCAGGCCATGCCAGTCGAGATGTGGATGGTACAGAGGAAAGTTCAGTGTGTTCTGTGGCTCGCTAAATTCGAATCCATGACCAAAGTGCAACGTGAATATCGGTGCATGTATAATGAAGCACCACCACATAGGAATAACATTACTCAGTGGGATAAGCAGTTGAAGGAAACCGGCAGTTTGGTGGAGAAACCCCGTTCTCGTAGGCCATCAGTCAGTGACGAGTCTGTAGAGGCTATACAGGATAGCTACCTAAGGAGCCCTAAAAAATCTGTACGTGAGCCCACATCGAACTGCACTGAATAGGTATGAAACTGGGAGAGTTTTCCTTTTATTTGGTGCAGATTTCATATTTCTATTGTCTTTTGTTGCTTTCCTGTGACCGGTCAAAAGTGCACCATGACTTTATGGACACACTGTATGTGATCATTGCTAGGAGGATCTGGATCTCATTATCAGGATTAGCTGCACTTTTCCTAAACGATGGCTGTTTTCAGATTGGGGACACAGTGATTCACGTCACTGGTGGTGTTACATTAATCTTTGCACTAGCTGCACATGAATTCTGAGTCCAATTTTCTAATCCACAACTCCAAGGGTAGATTTTATAACATATACTTTATATACTAATCTCTACTTCATTTTAGGTGCCTTTCTTTCTTGTTCCTGTTCCTACTCTCACTGTATATATTGTATATACAGAAGAGACTGCTCTGACTAAATATTTATTAGGAACAATGTAAGAAGGTAAAGTATTCAATCTCTCTAACAATTCTATTCCCAACTTCTGAATATAGGACACTAACCCTCTTTGGCATATCTCCAGCAATCTGTAATTATTCAGGGCTGAGGTGTTCTCGGAGTGACCCCTATTATTGTGCTTGAGAACATGGCACAGCTTATGGGCCTCATTTTACTGTTACCAGTTGGCAAAGTTCTTGCTTCATCATGTGGTTATGATGCCTAGACCATAGTAAGTGCTCAATAAAAATCAGCTCTCACTCGCTATTGGATGTCAACAAGTCTTCCTGCGAGCTTAATTTAGAGCAAAACGAAAAGAAAAAAAGAGAAAGAAAGAAACTTAAAAGCAGAATTCAACCTACTTCATTTAAAAAATGCAAGGGTACAGGTATAAGAAAATAATCCTTAAAACCAGGAAACATTTTAAGTTCACAAAAACCAAGAGGTGATGATAAGATGAAGAAGTAAAGATAGCAAGTGCAGGCAATTCTTTCAGAAAGACAGGCTGTGAAGAGAAGGCGTGAACTAGGCAGAGGATCAATTCTGAAAAAGAACTTAGTTTTTGTGTGTGGTTTGTGTGTTTAATGTATGTGTGTGTGTGTATGTGTGTTTAAGATGAGTAAAACAGGAATACACACTATGACAGACATAGGGATGATGACAAATAAGTATAAACAAACTTTATATATAAGAAGTTGAAGCCTGACCACGTGGTGGTGCAGTGAATAGAGCGTCAACTTGGGACGCTGAGGACACAGGTTAGAAACTCCAAGGTAGCAGGCTTGAGTGTGAGCTCATCCGGCTTGAGTGTAGGGTCACAAACATGACCCCATGGTCGCTGGCTTGAGCCTCAAGTCACTGGCTTGAGCAAGGGGGTCAATGGCTCAGCGAGAGTCCCCCAGTCAAGGCACATATGAGCATCTAAGGTGCTGCAACTATGATGAGTTGATGTTTCTCACCTCACTCCTTTTCTGTCTTTCTGTCCTATCTGTCCCTCTCTCTTTCTCACTAAAAAAAAAGTTAAAAACATCAGAAAATTAAAAATCAGGACCTTAAAAACTATGGATGATACCAAAGATAAAATACTAAGTAGTAAATTGGGGTCTACTTTATAAAGCAATCATTTACAATCTACTTGTCTTTAAAGAAGTATTTAATAAATAAAGCTACATGTTGTTGTACACATGCAGATCATTAAAAGCTGCTCCCAGTAAAATCATTCCCACTGATTTACACCATTAAATTAGGCAGTGCCTCTGTGCTCAGTTCTGGGCCAGAGGAGAATCTCCAAATAAAGAAATTGGTTCTAAATGTCATATTTGGGAAGGTCCAACAAATTTCATTTTATTCAAGGAAATACAAAGCAAGGTCACGCTACAAGTTCAGGAATTGTTTATATTGAATGTACATTTTAACTTACAATTTGTAAAATTTGTACATATTGCCTTTATTTAACACTAGGGATCCTGAGCACAAAAGGATGATGAATTTACATATTTATAATTACTACAAAATATATGCATAGAAATCCAAGAAAAGGAATTTGATTATTTAAAAATATGCCCAAATTTATTTACTATATTGTAAATCAGTTTTTATTTAGATGCATTTAAATAAAGCCACTATTTGTTTATTTCATAAAAAAAAACTTTCCAAATGCTGTGAGCATAGTTCTACTTCATTTTGTATTCACGGAGTCTGTTATGTTCATATATTTAAATGACATATCCCTATCTAATGGAAGTATGAGCATAAATTTCTTATATACAGTATTAGTCAGAATTCTTCCATAAAAGCTTATTTAAGGAATAAAAAGAACAATGGTGCCTTTCAAAATTGAAATACATCATTTGTATTTCTTAACACTGTTAAGGCAAAAATGCAACCATTAACTTGCAAATTGGAATGAAGTGTTTCCCTTTAAAACAAAATCTTTTTTTTAAGATCATGGCTTTCAAAGGTATTTTTGTAGCTGAGTAATGACATTTATTCTTTAAATAAAACCTTGTAAAGTGTCCTGCAAGCTTTATTTTCTTTCATGGCAAGCTAAATTGTTAAAATGTGGGTACTGTGATAACTTCCTTTAGAATCAGTTCTGCCTTATTTTTAAGAAGACATGTAGATGAGAGAAAATAAATGTATATGTTTTGACACTAAAATTCCCAAAGCTACATGTTAGTCATCTGCTTCATGTTCGTTTTACATCTGTCTGGTATATTTTTGAAACTTGACATTGTGAATCATAAAATAAATGTTAATATTTTATCATTACATGGAAAAACTCTAAAACTGAAATGACTTTTATCATTAGGTCACATAATACTCAATAGTAAAGAAGAAGATAAAATGGAATGGCAGGCTCATCGTAAATAAATTATTTAGGACATAATATGTACAAACTTTGCTCATTGTACTTCCATCAAATTTATTTACTCTTTCACTCATTTCATTGACTCAACAAATATTGCACTAACCACCAAAGGGATAAAAATGAAAAGACCTTGCTTTTCTCCTCTGCCATCAAAAGGGAGAGACAGACATGTAAATAACCATTGCAATATGACAAAGTTAACTTTATAACAAAAGTGGGTGTACTGTCCTGTGGGTGCACAGGGGAAGGAGCTACTCTGGAGATAAAACACCATCCCAGGCCTTAATTGACAGGCCTTACAACTGATTAAATATCTATGTAAAGTCAAAGAAGAAATCTAAGCTGAGTTCAGATATCTAACTGGAACAACAAGCTGTGTTGATCTCTGAGTCAGGAATAGGAAAGGGGAACAGATCTGCAGTTATGTAAGAAGGGGTGTTGATTTCAGATTTGTACCTGTTAAATTTGAAATACCTACTCATTCAACAGTTGGGTTGGGCATCTAATAATCAGTGTATATGCAAGCCTGAATTCAGAATAGAGTTCTGAGCTAAAGAGGTCTGAAAGTAGGTTTGAAGCCAAGGATATCAATGAAATTGCCCACGGGTATCAGAAATAAGAGATCACAAAGCCTCAACAGAGTAAACTACATTGGTTTCAGATACAGTAAACCACATAGAGTAAACTAAATTGACTATTTTCTTTAGAATGCTTTCAACTCCAGAGTCACATCACATAGTCTAGTGGGAATTAAAGCCACACTTCATTAGAGATACTGAGGTGTTTTAACAGGTGAGAGCTTTAGGCAGTTCTATTTGGTGATGCTTTAACATCCCTTCCCTGCACTCCTAACTTTTGCTACCTGACATGTCCGTTCCTTGCCCTTTTCTAAGCCCTTAGTTCATCATAGGAAATCTTGGTTTGACTTGGCTCCTGTCCCCACTCAATGTATAGATTTCTGCTGACCTCCTGGCGTTAACTCTGGCTGCTCCTCACCTTTATCCTCTTAAGATTACAAACAACCAAATGACTGTGTGTTGCCCTCCACCCTGACCGCCACACCCCCTTTTGACATACCAGGAGCAATTCTATACTTTATGACAATTAAAGATTGAACTAGAGGTACTATGCAAATCTTCTGAAAATACTTGATTGCAAGCAATAAGAAATGAGGCATGCTGAGCTTAAGCTTGCATTATTTAATTAAGTGGTATTTATAACTATTAATAATTAGATAACAGTTACACTTGCAACCTTATCAAATTTTACAAAGTAGAAGCAATGGCATGATAAAATTTGATCTCTCACAGTAAACACAGAAGTTCAAAGGCTCTGTGAAACTAAAATTGAATGGCTTCTGACACTGGCAAGGAATATTAATTGGGCTCAAATTACTTGTTCAAAGCTTCAAAGAAAAATGCCCTTGAAATAATATAGGTTCAAAATACATAACTGATAAGCTGTAGCTAAGTTACAACACAATCGTTTTAAATTTATTAATTAACATTCAATTTCACATCCATCCCCTCTCTCTTCATTACTGAGTCTATTGCACAGCTCTGCTTACTCGAGTTTGCCAGTCTGTTTCAGTACATTCCCTGTCAGGGTCCCTGATGGTGGCTATCATCCCAATACGTCAAGAGAACAAAGAAACGGGGTTGTAGGGAGGGACATTTATGCTACTTTTCCCACATTCCTCCCTCAAACTACAGAGAAGCAAACTTCGCCCCTGTGCCAGATATTGCTAATACCCTATACAGCTCAGTCCTTGAGCTTTGGAGGGATAACGTCGACAATCTACAGTTCTCACTTGCCTGGGTGTTCCTAGGTGAATCTACCATTGACAGGGCCTTAGGTGAGATACAGAAGGTGGAAGTTATTATTTATTGAGGGAGCCCACAGATATGCTCGTGAGTGTCAGCAGATAGCATAAGTGAGGTTCGACCTGCAGATCTGGCACGCTTCTGAGTCCCATCTAGTGGCCCCACGCTTCCATACTCCCTCAGAGTGTCCATCCAAGGCCTGGTTCTCCTGTCTTCCCATGGTTGTGTAAGTCTAATTTGTGAAGCTGCGCCCAGTCCACTGAGATAACTCAATGGGCTTCTGCCTTGTCTTACTCTTTCCCAGGACAGGAGCCTGGTTGGTTGGAGTCAATGAAGCTTGCCATTACCTGGACAACATTTCACCAGCAAGGAGAGTCACTTCATCTTTCATTTTCTGGGATCAGACCCAGAGAGTTGCCTTTTGTTTCTTGTTCCCTGTGGTAAACACATCTGGGCAGGTCTCCAACCCTTCTGTATTTGTTTCCTATCCCGCTGTCACAAACTACCATACCACACATTGAGTGACTTCAGACAACACAACTTTATTATCTTCAAGTTCTGCAGATCCAAAGTCTAGGCTCAAACCAAGGTGTCGGCAGGACCATGTGCCTCATGGAGGCCCTAGGTGAAAATTTGTTTCCTCGCCTTTCCATCCTTTGCAGATTCTCCATATCCCTTGACTTGTGACCCTCCATCACTCTGACCTCTGTTCTGTCATCACATCTCCTTCTGTTACCCTCCTGCTTCCTTCTCAGAAAGAGCCTTGTAATTACCTTGGGCCCACCTGGATAAGCCAGGATAATCTTCTCATCTTAAGGTCCTTAACATATCATATCCAGAAAGTCCCTTGGCCACATAAGATAAAATAGTCACAATTTTTGAGAATTAGGATGTGGACCTCTTTGGGGGCAGCCATTATTCTGTCTACCACACTTCCCTTCTAGAAGCAGCCTGCCAACCTCATCCATACTCGAGTAAGTGGCACTGGACTCTGTCTAGAGATCTGGTTCCCACCTCCCTCTGCAAGCACACCTGAGCTTGAGGGGCCCAATTTTAGACAAAAAGAGTCAGAGTAAAAAATCCCACTTTGGATGAAACCTAAAGCACATATTCTAATGTAAATTTCACAGACCTCTACACTGAGGGTTACAAATACAGGCAAAACCACTATTTATATTTCCCATCTGCCTAGCAGTCTTGCTCGCCTGGTTTGCTTTACTGAACCCTAGAAAATGAAAAAGGTAGATGGTGACCCAGCCCCAGGGTTGTTATACTCACTCTAGAAATATTTGATGAGTTTCCTGGAGACTCTTTGATAACGGACTTCATTTCCAAATTCCGAAATTCAAAACACACCTGTGTAAATCTGTTTGAGGAAAAGTTTGACACAAGTTGAATTGTTTGCAAAGCGTAATGAATTTTCCAAAGATACTTTAACCACTTGATGCTAGAATACAGTAAAATCATAGCACCCAATATTTCTCAACTTTATATCAGCACAGAATGAAATGCCTTTTGAATGCTGATCAATGAACCTACTCCATTCACACTGGCTTAACAGGCATGCACCACTGTACTGCTCACATTGCCAGTTCTTCAGCCAATACAATCCTCATTAGCTATAAAGCAGTCTTCATGACATTCACACTCAATATTTAAATCAATATCAGATGCAGAAATATCCTTGGTGACAACTGAGCAACTTTTTAAAGAGCATAATACCTGCCAGTGCAGGAGCTTCATTGTCTGTTTCACTGAGAATAGCATTGTAGACTAGAACACCTCAAAAGATTAATGGAAATTCTTAAATAATATGATGGCAAAGGCAGAAACTACACTGACTTGAATTGTCATGAACTCAGGGATTCTTTGGCCTAGAAAAATTAGGGCTGCATATAGTTACTTAAGTTCCATCCCATACTGCCACTTTACTTTCTTGTGCTCTCAGCCATTCATTCATGCATTCATTCATATTCATTCGTTCATTCATTCATTCTCTATTCTGCATCTATTATGTACCTGATACTCGGAATATGAAAATAAACACGTAGTTTCTGCCTTCAACTTGCTCCTTCTCTATCAGAAAAAAAAACTTCCGAAAAATTAACTCTTCACATTTTGTGAAAAGTGTTATAACAGAGGTCACTGGAAGAAGGAGAGGAGTCAGTAATCCTGACCAGAGAGCTCCCAGCAAAAAGCAACACAGCATAGTGTGGTTATGCATGGGAATGTGGAGCCACTTTGTCACTTAATCTCTCTATGCTTTATATTGCTATGCAAAGATAATGATAGCACACTAGACAGAATAATGGCTATATAAACATAGTAATATGAGCTAGATAAGCAATAACAAATGTTATATATGTGTTTGTTAAATAACTAACTTAAAAGTTATACAGAAGCCCTGGCCGGTTGGCTCAGCGGTAGAGCGTAGGCCTGGCGTGCGGGGGACCGGGGTTCGATTCCCGGCCAGGGCACATAGGAGAAGCGCCCATTTGCTTCTCCACCCCCCCTCCTTCCTCTCTGTCTCTCTCTTCCCCTCCCACAGCCAAGGCTCCACTGGAGCAAAAGATGGCCCGGGCGCTGGGGATGGCTCCTTGGCCTCTGCCCCAGGCGCTGGAGTGGCTCTGGTCGCGGCAGAGGGACGCCCCGGAGGGGCAGAGCATCGCCCCCTGGTGGGCAGAGCATCGCCCCTGGTGGGCGTGCCAGGTGGATCCCGGTCGGGCGCATGCGGGAGTCTGTCTGACTGTCTCTCCCCATTTCCAGCTTCAGAAAAATACAAAAAAAAAAAAAAAGTTATACAGAATAAGTAATATTTGAGATAGGCTTTAAAAAATAGGTAAACATTTGACCATCAGAAAAGAAGGGAGGGCATTCTGGGCGGAAGTCTTTCCCTCTCTGAGGATACTCCCTTGTTACTGGTGGGGCAACATCTGCTCAAAACATCTGGAGAGTATGTCATGGACACTTAACCTAAAACTTTGCACTTCTCAAAAGCTTCAGAAAAAGCCAATATATCTGTTTCCAGAATACCCAACTCTTTGGGGGTAGTGATGGGGGAGCCACACTGCCTGCTTTCCTGAGTCTGAGCAAATCCAACTTCCTCTTGGAAGTCCCATCAATGCCTTAAATTGCAAGTATGTCAATTTTAACTCCAAACCAAACTCTAGTCTGTCCACTTTCCCTCACCAATCTTACCTGCTACAGAATCTCACCTGGGACGCTGCACTTCTGCTCTGGCCCCACCTACTCTGTTCTCCACAAAGTAGTAGCAAGACATCTTCCTCACACATAACTCTTTTTGTTTTACTCCCCTCTTTAAAACTGTTCATACTCCATTTACAATAAATCTACACTCCCTACCAACCTACAAGACTCTTTGTGCTGAAGCTCCCACCTAACTCTTCTAATACTTCTCACCAGCTTCTCGTCACTCACTGTGCCTCAACCAGAGCCGCCATCTTTGATGTCTGCACACAAGCTCTCTCCTGCCTCAAGGCCTCTGTATATCAGGCCTCCTCCACCTAAAGCCTCCTTCCCCTCACCCTTTACCTGACAAACAGTTTCTAATCCTTTAGAGGTCACCATGAGAAATAGTGCCAGCCAGTGGAAAGGGCACTCACAAGTAAGGTGTTCTGACTCTGCCACCTCAGACTGTGTGAGCAGGAAGTCACCCCTGTTTCTGGGCCTGTGTGGCTATCTGGAGAATTAGAAGAATGGACTAGATATGTGCTCATTCCCCACCAATCCCGTTGCCTTCTTTTTCTACTGTTAAATAAACTTAAACTTGTCACCCACTTTCTCTTTTCCTTCTGTGTATGACCATCTTAAAACCATTTTTTCATTTCACTCTCACTCTATTCCATTTCCTATTTTAAAAAAAACTAAAATGAGGGGTCCAAGATGTCAGTAGTGTAGGTGGATGTTACACTCACCTCATCCCAGGACCAAAGTGGAGTTATTACTAAATTTAAGAGCAATTGTCTTGAAAAATCAACTCAAGACTAAATGAAGAGAAATTTTATAAACCAAAGATTCACAGTAGTCACATCAAGACTGGTAGGAAGGGTGGAGTCATGGCAAGGGCTGGCCTTGCTTCCATGACTGGTGGCTGAGATTCCAGAGGGATAGCTCAGCTGCAGGGGTTAACCCACAGCCACTTACCCTGGGCTCCAGCAGAAGGAGGGCTAAGCAGACTAGAGACACATAAAGAGAGTCTGAGAAGTCTGGGGAGAGATGCAGTAGAAGATAGCACAGGACCTCTGTGCTGAGTGAGTCATTTCCAACACCACAGTCACCAACTTTCTTGGGTGAATCAGTCCCCTCTGTTCAGCATCAGCCTGAGGGAAAGCAATTGCCCCACACTCAGGAATCTCTCTTTTCCCATCTTTTGGAGATTGGGCCCTGCTGAAGAGTCAGTGGCCTTTTCCCAGAAGCAGAGGTTGCCAGACTCAGGTGGTGACAGTGACTTGGTTGTCTCGCTTTGAGAGGGGAGCTATTCCCCCAACTTTCCCGAGAATCTGACTGATGCTTTCTTCTCCTGGGAGATTCAGCAGAACCACTGTCCTACATGTTGGCAGACTAAATCTCTGGGTTCTAGAGGCCCCACCCACACTGAAGGCTTTGCCCTGTTGAGGTTGGAAGAAAAATTTGGGACAGATCGAGATCTGTGGCTCTGGGGTGGGTACCATACCCATCATATTTCTGGAAGCCTGACAGGCACCTTCCCCACAGGGGAGATCCACTAGCTCCATTCTCCTGACTCTATCAGAGGCTTTTCCAGTGGTTGAGCCTAACAGACAGCCAGCAGACAAAGGCATATAGAGGCAAATCTCAGAGTGCCACTGGTCCTTTATTGATTTGTCACCAGGCCTGGTTCTGGTAAAAGCCAGTCTTGGTATAAAACCTGGTCCATCTATGTACACCTAAGCCCAGCAGAGGCTGCCACAAACTGTGGATTGCTTGTAGCTTCAAACAGGTGGCTGAGGGCCAGTCACAGGCAGGGTCTCATATTAGCCTCTAACAGGTTCCCTCTTAAGAGGTCAAGAACCAACGCACCCAGTGTTCAGCTTCAAACATCGGACCAGTATCCAATTAGCTTTGCAAGCAGCATATCCAAAGGAAGTGTTCATCAGGCACTAAACCCAACTGAGGCAAAGTCTACTTCCTGTGGTAGCTAACATGCATTGGTTGAGGTAATGCCTCACAGTCAGCTAGCCTGAGAGTCGATCCCATGCACAATGGGCCAATAGCAATCAAGATTTAATTAAAATAGAAGGCTGACATAACCCATACAGGGGACATTCCTGGAGCACACAGCTAAAGGATCAAGAAGTCTGCACCACTGGACCCAACAGAATACCTACTACATAAAAGGCCACCAAATGAAGACTGGGAATTACAGAAAAGCTATCTAATACATAGAAACAAACACAAAGAGGCAGACAGAATAGGGAAAAAAGAAACATGCCCCAAATGACAGAATAAAAGAAATATCCAGAAAAAGAGCTAAATGAAATATAGATAAGCAAATTATTAGATTTAGAATTCAAAATAATGGTTATATGAATGCCTAAAGGAACAAAGTAAGAACATCAACAAACAGATAGCAAGCATAAAAATGGGTACAGCAGACCGAGTGACCCCTTGCTCGAGCCAGCGACCTTGGGCTCAAGCTGGTGAGTTTTGCTCAAACCAGATGAGCTCACGCTCAAGCTGGTGACCTCGGGGTCTCAAATCTGGGTCCTCCACATTGTAGTCCGACGCTCTATCCACTGGGCCACCGCCTAGTCAAGCTGTCTTTTTATTTTGTTGATGGCTTCCTTTGCTGTGCAAAAACTTTTTAGTTTGATATAGTCCTGTTTGTTTATTTTTTTCTTTTATTTCCCTTGTCCTAGGTTATATATCAGGAAAAAAAATATTCCAATGAGTCATGTCCAAGATTTTGCTTCCTATATTTTATTCTAGGATTTTTATAATTTTTATAAGAAGGCATCCAAATTGGAAAGGAAGAAGTAAAACTGTCAATATTTGCAGATGACATGAAACCATATATAAAGAACACTAAGATCTTACCAAAAAACTACTAGAACTAATAAATGAATTCAGTAAAGTAGCAAGATACAAAATAAATATCCAGAAATTAATTGCATTTTTGTGTACCAATAATGATCTATCAGAAAAGGAAACCAAGAAAAGAATACCATTCACAATTGCTTCAAAAAGAATAAAACACCTAGGAATAAATTTAATCAAGGATGTAAAAGACCTGTACTCAGATAATTATAAGACACTAAAGAAAGAAATTGAAAAAGTTACAAGCAGCCCTGGCTGGTTGGCTCAGTGGTAGAGTGTCGGCCTGGCGTGCAGAAGTCCCAGGTTCGATTCCCGACCAGGGCACACAGGAGAAGCGCCCATCTGCTTCTCCACCCCTCCCCCTCTCCTTCCTCTCTGTCTCTCTCTTCCCCTCCCACAGCCAAGGCTCCACTGGAGCAAAGATGGCCCGGGCGCTGGGGATGGCTCTTTGGCCTCTGCCCCAGGCGCTAGAGTGGCTCTGGTCGCAACAGAGCGACGCCCCGGAGGGGTAGAGCATTGCCCTCTGGTGGGCAGAGCATCGCCCCTTGGTGGGCGTGCCGGGTGGATCCCGGTTGGGTGCATGCGGGAGTCTGTCTGACTGTCTCTCCCCATTTCCGGCTTCAGAAAAATACAGGGAAAAAAAAAAAAAAAAGAAAAAGTTACAAGCAAGCGGAAGTATATGCTGTATTCATGAATAGGAAGAATTAACATAATTAATATCTCTATATTACCCAAAACACCCTATAGATGCCATGCAATTACTATTAAGACATCAATGATTTCTTTCACAGAACTAGAACAAATATTCCAAAATCTATATGGAACCAAAAAGACCTCAAATAAACACAGCAATCTTGAAAAAGAACAAAGTTGGAGGGATCATGCTGTTTAATATCAAACTACACTACAAGGCTATAGTAACCAAAACAGTATGGTATGGGCATAAAAACAGACCTATAGATCAATGAATTAAAATAGAGAGCCATGGCCCTGGACGGTTGGCTCAGTGGTAGAGCGTCGGCCTGGTGTGCGGAAGTCCCGGGTTCGATTCCCGGCCAGGGCACACAGGAGAAGCACCCATCTGCTTCTCCACCCCTCCCCCTCTCCTTCCTCTCTGTCTCTCTCTTCCCCTCCCGCAGCCGAGGCTCCATTGGAGCAAAGATGGCCCGGGCGCTGAGTATGGCTCCTTGGCCTCTACCCCAGGCGCTGGAGTGGCTCTGGTGGCAACAGAGTGACGCCCCGGAGGGGCAGAGCATCGCCCCTGGTGGGCAGAGCGTCACCCCTTGGTGGGCGTGCCAGGTGGATCCCGGTCGGGCACATGGGGGAGTCTGTCTGACTGTCTCTCCCAGTTTCCAGCTTCAGAAAAATACAAAAAAAAAAAAAAAATAGAGAGCCATGAAATCAACCTATACCTATATAGTCAATTAATATTTGACAAAAGAGGCAAGAACATAAAATGAGGTAAAGAGAGTTTATTCAATAAATTGTGTTGGAAAAACTGAACAGATATAGGCAAAAATATGAAACAAAACCACCTTCTTATAAAAAATTATAAAAATCCTAGAATAAAACATAGGAAGCAAAATCTTGGACATGATTCATTGAAATATTTTTTTCTGATATATAACCTAGGAAAAGGGAAATAAAAGAGAAAATAAACAAACAGGACTACATCAAACTAAAAAGTTTTTGCACAGCAAAGGAAGCCATCACAAAATAAAAAGACAACCTGACCAGGCAGTGGCCCAGTGGATAGAGCGTCAGACTGCAATGTGGAGGATCCAGGTTTGAGACCCCGAGGTCACCAACTTGAGCACAGGCTCATCTGATTTGAGCAAGGCTCACCAGCTTGAGCCTAAGGTCGCTGGCTTGAACAAAGGGTCACTCGGTCTGCTGTAGCCCCTCAATCAAGGCACATATGAGAAATCAATCCATGAACAACTAATAAGTTGCAATGAAGAACTGATGTTTCTCATCTCTCTCCCTTCCTGTCTGTTTGTCCCTATCTGTCCTTCTCTCTCTCTGACTCTCTCTGTCTCTGCCACAAAAAATAAATAAATACAGCTAGTGCTCAACTTATGACCACGATGGGTTCCGACAGACCAGTCGTAACACGATTTGGTCGTAAGTTGAGTATGCTGTATGTACAGTACTGTGAAATGATATAAAAATCTTTACATCAGAAGACAAGATGGCACTGGAGTGGGCGGATGTACCAACATCCACCTCCCAGAACCAAAGTGGATTACAAAATAATTTTAAGAACCATCATCTGGAAAAACCAACTTTGGACTAACCTAAGAGGACTCTTTAACCAAGGAACACCAAACAAGCCACACCGAGACTGGTAGGAAAAGCGGAAACGCGGAGAGGGCTGCCAAGCTCCCTGGAGCGAACGGTAGCCAGGAGAGACGCGCATGGTGGGAAGTGAGTTTAGTAGAGAGGGGAGGGTCCTGAGCCCCAGGAACAAAGTCCCAGCCTGCAGCCCCTGAGCCCAGAAGAGGAGTAAGGACAGTATTTAGCTGGAAACAAGTCAGGATACTGTTTGTGAGAAAGAGTCTGATTTCTCAGACCCAGGATTCTACTTAAAGGGACCGTGCAGAACACCTCTCTCACAACCACTCACCCGGGGCTCCGGGGGACTGGGAGAGAGGAGAATACCAGAGTAGCAGGAAGAGAGTGTAATCTAGGAGGCACAGGGAGAAACATTTTGGGAGACAGCCACCCTAACCCCTGGGACGAGTCACTCCCCAAATCTAAATGAATATCTCCCCCGGAAACAGCAATTCCAGCAAAGGGAAGCAAGAGAGCAGCCAAACAAGCTCCCCCGCGGCACTCAGAGCAAAGTTGCTTAGAAGGAGGGAGCTTTCTAGACAACAGTAGTGAATGTTAAGGTCTGAGATGCAGCGCCCGCACCCCACATGGCCAAGGGCTCACCAGAGGGTGGGCGTGGTTTTGTAGGCAGGGGCGGAAGCCTGCTGGGTGCCACTGGGCTCACATGTGAGCTCAGTCTTGCTCGACTGGGGAGGAGTAGGCATGCAAAAGTGGTCAAGCCCAGCTGCTGGCAGCCTGTAATCCAGCCTGCAGAAGAAGGATGGGAACCCCCAAAAGGGTGGAGACCAGCCCGTGAGCAAGGGCGTAGGAGCACAGCCTTGCCCACCCTGCAGAACTGAGGCTTGTCGGCTGACTTGGGAGCCGGCTCCTCCCGCGGGGGTTGAGCCAAAAGCCCAAACAGGTGGAGTTCCGCTACTGAGCTGAGCATGGGCACGCAGTCCTGCCCGGCCGGTAGAGCCAAGGCTAGCAACCATTCCACAAGCGGGATCCTCCTGCAAGGACTGGGTGAAAGCCCGGAAACAAGCAGAGATTTGCAGCTGAGCAAAGGTGCTCACCACTGCCCTCAGGGCCAAGCATAATGCCACCCACGGGGATGGGGCAAAGGCCAAAGCCACCAAGGCTTGTACACCTGAGCATGTTATCACAGCCACTCCTGTGAAGGAGAGGTAGAAACCACAGCAACAGCCCCAGTGGGCAGGCACCAGCAACGCCCAAACCCAAAAGCCCTATGCAGCAACAGAAGAGGGGATGGTGGGCCTGCAGACAGACCATACCTAGGGAACAGAGGCCATACCCAGTGGACTCCAGTGGCCAAAACCTTCCTTTACACAGAGAAAATGCAAAGGCAGAGAAATGCAACACAAATGAACCAAGAGAAATCCGCAGAAAAGAACCTAAATGAATCAGATATAACCAAATTACCAGATGCAGAGTTTAAAAGAACGATTGTTAGGATGCTTAAAGATATTAGAACAACAATAGATGGTCATTATGAACACCTAAATAAAGAGATAGCAAATATAAAAAAGGATATTGAAATAATAAAAAAGAATCAGTCAGAAATGACAAATACAATATCTGAAATAAAGAACACAATGAAAGGAATTAAAAGCAGGATGGATGAAGTGGAGAATCAAATCAGCGAGTTAGAGGAAACAATAAATAAAGGCATGGAAGCAGAGCAAAAAAAAGAAAAGAGACTTAAAAAGTCTGCAGAAACTCTAAGAGAGCTCTGTGACAACATAAAGAGAAATAACATCCACATCATAGTAGTTCCTGAAGAAGAAGAGAAAGAATAAGGGATAGAGACTTTGTTCAAGCATATCATAGCTGAAAACTTCCCTCAATTAAGGCAGGAAAACATCTCACATGTTCAGGAAGCACAGAGACCTCCATTAAAGAGAAACCCAAAGAAACCTACACCAAGACACATCATAATTAAAATACCAAAGCTAAGTGATAAAGAGAAAATATTAAAAGCTGCTAGAGAAAAAAAGACTACCACCTAAAAAGAAGCCCCCATAAGGATGATTTCTGACTTCTCAATAGAAACACTTGAGGCCAGAAGGGAATGGCAAGAAATATTCAAAGAAATGCAGAACAAGAGCCTACAACCAAGACTACTTTATCCAACAAAGCTATCATTTAAAATTGAAGGAGAAATAAAAAGTTTTACAGACAAAAAAAAAATTCAAGGAATTCACTACAACCAAACCAATGCTGCAAGAAATGCTAAGGGGCCTGTTGTAAACAGATAAAAGGAGAAAAATAATATAGCAAAAGAGGAATACAGTTTTAAAGAATAAAATGACAATAAACAATTACATATCAATAATAACCTTAAATGTAAATGGCTTAAATGATCTGATCAAAAGACATAGGGAAGCTGCGTGGATAAGAAAACAGGACCCATACATATGCTGTCTACAAGAGACACACCTTAAATCAAAAGATGCACATAGACTGAAGATAAAAAAATGGAAAAAAATATTTCACGCAAATGGAAATGAAAAGAAAGCTGGGGTAACAATACTTATATCAGACAAAATGGACTTTAAAACAAAGACTATAGTTAGAGATAAAGAAGGTCACTACATAATAATAAAGGAAGAAATCCAACAGAAAGATATAACCATTATAAATATCTACACACCTAATATAGGAGCACCTAAATATATAAAGCAGACTTTGATGGATTTAAAGGGTGAGATCAACAGCAATAGTATAATAGTAGGGAAGCAGTTCTCAACCTGTGGGTCGTGACCCCGGCGGGGGTCGAACGAACAAAACACAGGGGTCGCCTAAAGCCATTGGAAAATACATATTTATTATACAATACATTTTTAAATAAAATATGTATCTCCGAAGGCTTTAGGTGACGCTTTGTTTTGGTTGTTCACCCCCGCCGGGGTCACAACCCACAGATTGAAAACTGCTGTAGTAGGGGATTTCAATACCCCACTAACATCACTAGATAGATCCTCAAGAAAGAAAATTAACAAAGAAACAGCAGACATAAAGGACATATTAGATCAACTCGATTTAATAGATATCTTCAGAACATTTCACCCTAAAACAGCAGAATATACATTCTTTTCAAGCGCTCATGGTACATTCTCTAGAATAGACCACATGTTAGGGCATAAAAGTAGTCTCAACAAATTTAAGAAGACTGAAATCATATCGAGCAATTTCTCTGATCAATATGGCATGAAACTAGAAATCAACCACAACAGAAAAACTGAAAAATACTCAAACACTTGGAAACTAAATAACATTTTATTAAAAAAGAATGGGTAAACAATGAGATCAAAGAAGAAATTAAAAAATTCCTAGAAACAAACAAAAATGAGCAGACATCAACTCAAAATTTATGGGACACAGCAAAAGCAGTCCTGACAGGGAAGTTTATAGCATTACAGGCATACCTCAAGAAGCTACAAAAAGCTCAAATAAACAACTTGACCCTAGATCTAAATGAACTAGAAAAACAACAGTAAGTAAAGCGCAGAGCTAGTAGAAGGAAGGAAATAATAAAGATCAGAGCAGAAATAAATGACATAGAGGCTAAAGAAACAATACATAAGATCAATGACAACAGGAGCTGATTCTTTGAAAAGGTAAACAAGATTGATGAACCTTTAACCAGACTCACCAAGAAAAAAAGAGAGAGAACTCAAATAAATAAAATTAGAAATGAGAGTGGAGAAATAACAACTGACACAACAGAAATAGAAAATATTGTAAGAAAATACTATGAAGAACTATACGCCAAAAAACTGTACAACCTAGATGAAATGGACAAATTCCTTGAAACATATAATCTTCCAAAAATTAATCTGGAAGAAGCAGAAAACGTAAACAGACAAATTACAACAAATGAGATTGACACAGTTATCAAAAAACTCCCAAAAAAGAAAAGTCCTGGGCCTGATGGCTTCACAAGTGAATTCTACCAAATATTCGAAGAAGAAGTAACTCTTATCCTTCTCAAGCTATTTCAAAAAATTCAAGAGGAAGGAAGACTTCCAAGCTTCTTTTATGAGGCGACTTTTGGAATTCTGATTGTAAAACCAGGCAAAGACAACACAAAGAAAGAAAATTATAGGCCAATATCCCTGATGAATTTAGATGCTAAAATCCTCAACAAAATATTAGCAAACCGGATCCAGCAATATATAAAAAAAATCATACATCATGATCAAGTGGGATTTATTCTGGGGAGGCAAGGCTGTTACAACATTCGCAATTCAATCAATGTGATTCATCACATAAACAAAAGGAAGGAGAAAAACCACATGATAATTTCAATAGATGCAGAAAAAGTGTTTGATAAAATCAGAACCCATTCATGATCAAAACTCTCAGCAAAGTAGGAATACAGGGAACATACGTCAACATGATAAAGGCCATCTATTACAAACCCACAGCCAACATCATACTCAATGGGCAAAAATTAAAAGCAATCCCCTTAAGATCAGGAACAAGGCAGGGGTGCCCCCTTTCACCACTCTTATTCCACATAGTTCTGGAAGTCCTAGCCACAGCAATCAGACAAGAAAAAGAAATAAAAGGCATCCAATTTGGAAAAGAAAAAGTAAAACTATCATTATTTGCAGATGCTATAATATTGTATATAGAAAACCCTAAAGTTGCAGTCTAAAAACTACTAGACCTGATAAATGAACTTAGCAAGGTGGCAGGATATAAAATCAATACTCATAAATCAGAAGCAATTTTTTACACTAACTATGAACTGTAAGAAAGAAAAATTAAAAAATCAATCCCCTTTACCATTGCAACCAAAAAAATAAAGTACCTAGGAATAAATTTAACCAGGGAGATTAAAGACTTGTACTCAGAAAATTATAAAACATTGATAAAAGAAATCAGGGAAGATACAAACAAGTGGAAGCATATACCGTGCTCATGGTTAGGAAGAATAAACATCATTAAAATGTCTATATTACCCAAAGCAATTTATAAATTCAATGCAATAGCGATTAAAATACCAATGACTTACTTCAAAGATATAGAACACATATTCCAAAAATTTATATGGAACCAAAAGAGAACACAAATAGCCTCAGCAATCTTGAAAAGGAAGAATAAAGCAGGAGGTATCACACTTCCGAATATTAAGTTATAGTATAAGGCCATTGTACTCAAAACAGCCTGGTACTGGCATAAGAACAGGCATATAGATCAATGGAACAGAACTGAGAACCCAGAAATGAACCCACACTTTTGTGGACAACTGATATTTGATAAAGGAGGTAAGAACATAAATTGGAGTAAAGACAGCCTCTTCAACAAATGGTGTTGGGAAAATTGGACAGCTACCTGCAAAAAAAAATGAAATTAGACCACCAACTTACACCATTCACAAAAATAAACTCAAAATGGATAAAAGACTTAAATGTAAGCCGTAAAACCATAGCATCTTAGAAGAAAACATAGGCAGTAAGCTCTCTGACATCTCTCGCAGCAATATATTTGCCGATTTGTCTCCACAGGCAAGTGAAATAAAAGACAGGATAAACAAATGGGACTTTATCAAACTACAAAGCTTTTGCACAGCTAAAGACAATAAGAACAGACTAAAAAGACAAACTACACAATGGGAGAATATATTTGACAATGCATCTGATAAGGGGTTAATAACCAAATTTTTTTTTTTTTTTTTTGTATTTTTCCGAAGCTGGAAATGGGGAGAGACAGTCAGACAGACTCCCGCATGTGCCTGACCAGGATCCACCCGGCATGCCCACCAGGGGGCGACGCTCTGCCCACCAGGGGGCGATGCTCTGCCCCTCCGGGGCATTGCTCTGTTGTGACCAGAGCCACTCTAGCGTCTGGGGCAGAGGCCAAGGAGCCATCCCCAGTGCCGGGGCCATCTTTGCTCCAATGGAGCCTCCACTGCGGGAGGGGAAGAGAGAGACAGAGAGGAAGGAGAGGGGGAGGGGTGGAGAAGCAGATGGGCGCCTCTCCTGTGTGCCCTGGCCGGGAATCGAACCCGGGACTTCTGCATGCCAGGCCGACACTCTACCACTGAGCCAACCGGCCAGGGCCAATAACCAAAATTTTTAAAGAACTTGTAAAACTTAATACCAGGAAGACAAACAATCCAATCCAAAAATGGGCAAAAGAAATGAATAGACACTTCTCCAAAGAGGACATACAGATGGCCAATAGGCATATGAAAAAATGCTCAACATCACTAATTATTAGAGAAATGCAAATTAAAACCACAATGAGATATAACCTCACACCAGTCAGAATGGCGCTCATCAATAAAACAACAGAGATTAAGTGCTGGCGAGGATGTGAGGAAAGGGAACCCTCCTGCACTGCTGGTGGGAATGCAGACTGGTGCAGCCACTGTGGAAAACAGTATAAAGATTCCTCAAGAAATTAAAAATCGAACTGCCTTTTGACCTAGCTATACCACTGTTAGGAATATAGCCCAAGAACACCATAGCACTGTATGAAAAGAAGAAATGCACCCCCCATGTTTATGGCAGCATTGTTCACAATAGCAAAGATCTGGAAACAGCCCAAGTGTCCGTCAGAGGACGAGTGGATTAAAAAGTTTTGGTATATATATACTATGGAATACTACTCAGCCATAAGAAATGATGACATCGGATCATTTACAACAACATGGATGGGCCTTGATAACATTATACTGAGCGAAAGAAGTAAATCAGAAAAAACTAAGAACTATATGATTCCATACATAGGTGGGACATAAAAATGAGACATGAACAACAGTGTTGTGGTTACAGGGTGGGGGGAGGAAAAGGAGGGGGTTGGGGGAGGGGAGGGTCACAAAGAAAACCAGTTAGAAGGTGACAAGACAATTTTATCAATGTCACCCCATCAAAATTAATAAAAAAAAATGTGTCTCACGATGAATTCAGGCAGTTAGAAGAATAGTATAAGGATTCCAATTCTGCTTCTCAGGCCACATCCTGCTAAAGGGGCCCCAAGAAAATTGGTGATTTGGCTCCTCTGGTTTTGCCAATTTGATTTAAAAAAAATAGGTCAGGAACGCCCTGAAATGGAACTAACAATACATGAGCATAAATTTAAAGGACTTTTAGATACTGGAGCTGATGTATCTGTTATTGCTAAGCTACATTGGCCTCCTTCCTGGCCCACTCATGCAGCAGCCACAGAATTACAAGGTATACATCACAGTAAATCCCCTCAACAAAGTTCTAGTTTTCTACATTGGGAAGATTAAGAAGGTCATTTTTTATTTTTTAAGCCTTATGTGCTCCCTGGATGGCCAGTTAATTTGTGGGGTAGAGATGTTTTGAAAAATATGGGAGCGTTGCTTGTCAATCCTAATGGTTTAGTCAGTACTCAGATGCTTGATCGGGGATTTTTGCCCACCAAGGGACTAGGGAAAGAACAGCGAGGAATTCTCACCCCCATGGAAGTGGCACCCAATACCAGAAGGTGTGGATTAGGATATCAGAATTTAGCATAGGGGCCTTGGTAGCTCCTGCTACCTCAATAATGCATTGCGCAGACCCAATTACTTGGAAATCAGATAATCCTGTATGGGTAGACCAATGGTCCCTTTCTCAGGAGAAACTTAGGGCAGCAGCTCAATTGGTACAAGAGCAGCTACAGCTTGGGCACATTGAACCATCTAATAGCCCATGGAATACACTTCCATATTTTGATCTTGTTGCCTCCTGGATTATCAAGAGGCATAGGCAACCCTTACAGTTTATAGGTTTTGAGCCTCAAAATTATTGTTGTTCCTTTTTTCAAAGGATCAACAACAATGGCTCTGGGAAACTTCCACTAAATGGCAAATATCTCTTGCAAATCAATGGACAACTTTATACTGAAACTGTCAACTTAAAATCAGCTCAAAGTCTAGAATTATATGCCATTATCATGGCTTTTCAGCATTTGCCATATTCCCCCTTTAATCTATATACAGACAGTAAATATTTACTTATGGTGTTTCCACTATAAAGACTGCTGTCTTATGGACAAATGCTGATGAACTATTTCAGCCTGACTAGGTGATGGCGCAGTGGATAGAGCGTCGGACTGGGATGCCGAGGAACCAGGTTCGAGACCCCGAAGTCGCCAGCTTGAGCGCGGGCTCATCTGGTTCGAGGAAGGGCTCACCAGCTTGGATTTAAGGTCGCTGGCTTGAGCAAGGGGTTACTCCGTCTGTTGAAGGCCCGCGGTCAAGGCACATACGAGAAAGCAGTCAATGAACAACTAAGGTGTCTCAATGCACAACGAAAAACTAATGATTGATGCTTCTCATCTCTCCGTTCCTGTCTGTCTGTCTCTGACTCTCTCTCTGTCCCTATATATATATATAAAAAAAAAAGTGGTGAAACTATTTCAGCAGTTCCTCCTTCTTCAAAGACTTGTATGTCAACATAGAGCTCCATGTTTTATAGAACATACTCAGCTCACTCCATGCTCCCTGGAACTTTAGCACAAGGGAATGCCCTTCCCTTTATTTATTTATTTATTTTTGTATTTTTCTGAAGTTGGAAACGGGGAGGTAGTCAGACAGACTACCGCATGCGCCCGACCGGGATCCACCCGGCACGCCTACCAGGGGGGATGCTTTGCCCATCTGGTGTGTTGCTCTGTTGCAACCAGAGCCATTCTAACACCTAAGGCAGAGGCCACAGAGCCATCCTCAGCGCCTGGGCCAACTTTGCTCCAATGGAGCCTTGACTGCGGGAGGGGAAGAGAGAGACAGAGAGGAAGGAGAGGGGGAGGGATGGAGAAGCAGATGGGCATTTCTCCTGTGTGCCCTGGCCAGGAATCAAACCCAGAACTCCTGCATGCCAGGCCAATGTGCTACCACTGAGCCAACTGGCCAGGGCCTAGGAATGCTCTTGTTGATCAAGCTACCCAAAAGAAAATTATTCAGAGCAACCATGACAGATCGAGCAATTCAGTCTCATGCTATTCATCACCATAACGCTGAAGCCCTGTGTAAACAGTTTCAACTTTCTTGGGAAGCAGCACAGCAGATTGGGAAATCCTGTCCAAGGGGTCTTATACTACATTCTGCCCCTTCATTTGGAGTTAATGCTCAAGGACCCCTACCAGGACAACTTTGGCAAATGGATGATACTCATATACCTTCTTTGGCAAACAGTCCTATGTCCACGTTACAGTGGATACATATTCTGGATTTATAGTAACCTCTGTCAGAGCAGGAGAGGCTGCTAAGCATGTTATAGCTCATTGTCTGTATGCATTGTTCTATTATTGGATTTCCTAAACTGGTTAAACTGACAATGCTCCTGCATATGGAGCAAAAGCATTTACTGTATTTTGTCAAACCTTTCGAATTATGTGTATTTCTTACAATCTTTAAAGTCAAGGTATTATTAAAGTGTACTCAGCAAATATTTTAAGGTCAATTTTAAAAAAAAATTAAAAGGGGGGAGTCATATCCTGGAATTCATACAAGTCTACCATATCATGCTTTTTACATAAAAAATTTTTAAATTTCTTTTGAATGCTGATGAGCAGGAGACGCCAAATCTTTTTCTCCTGCAAACTACTACCTTCTTTATTTGTTCCACCTAATAACACTGTTTTGTCTTTTTCCAAATAGCTCCAGATATATGGAAAAGATTTATATAGGCGGATGGGGATCCTCAATCCCCTCAGCGAGATCATCTGAGCATGGCTTTTAAGATACCAAGAAACAGAAAAAGCCCAATAGAGATCAAGGGAACTACCAGCTTTTAGGATACACCCTTAAAGGCTCCAACGCCCCAAAGGGGTCTCATAGGATGCCATCTGGGTCCTGCTTCAATAGTGGAAAGCAAGGTTATTGAGCTAAAGCCTGCCAGACTTACATGCTTCTGCTGTGAGGAAACAGGGACTCTGGGAGGTAGGCTCCCCCCTAGCTCCTCTAAGGGAGTATTCAGTCTCTTGCAGCCCTGCTCCAGCCAGCTATGACCTAACCTTGCCCAGAATACTGGGGTTTGCCACTGAAGGCTGAAGGGGCCCAGGGCTGTTGGCCCCATCTACGACACTGTGGATGAGCCTAAGATATTTCTTCCAAGAAGCAGGTAAACTGATCTCATTTGCACAAGGGCCACTTAGCTATTTCTTGCCTGAATAGTCAGGTTTTTTTATTCTTCCCTCGAAGATCTCTGTTGTGGGTGTTGATAGCCCTATTTTCTGCTGCTTTGTTTAATATATAGTGTTTCCTTTTTTCCTCCTACCTCAATGCCCCATTCATATTTCAGGCTGGGACCTACTCCTAATTTAGAGCTCTCTTTCCCCCTTTTGCCAACTTCTATTATGAATCTACCTTTGCCACCCAGCTTAGTGTATCCCAAGGTTCTCTTTACCACTCCACAGTCGCAGAACGCCAGGGAAAAGCAACCTGGTCTCATCTCTCCAGGCAGAGGAGAACAGAAGCTCCATATCCACACAGGCTGCAAATGGCTTTTCCAGTCTACCTGAATCATTACCAGCTAGAAGCAGCGGTCATTGGGACTTGGACGTGAGCTGCAAAGTATAGAATTGTGACAACAATTCCAGTGCCATGCGGACTTTTCCTGGATGTGGACTTTTCCTGGACTCATGCTCCTTGTGACAGCTCCTAACAGACTGAACTGGGGTTGGGTTGCATTTTTCAGGGATTTTGTATGGTGTTGGGGCCACCTTGGACTTGGTGAACATGTTACGAACACTACTCTTTTATGGATTCTTGCTGTATTGGCCAAGATTTTGCTTAAAGGCTTTAATCGCTGTAAAAAAAAATAGAAGACTGGATAAAGAAGATATGTGGTACATATACACCATGGTATATGATTCAGCCATAAGAAATGATGACATCAGATCACCTACAACAAAATGGTGGGGTCTTGATAACATTATACGGAGTGAAATAAGTAAATCAGAAAAAAAACAAGAACTGCAGAATTCCATACATTGGTGGGACATAAAAATGAGACTAAGAGACATGGACAAGAGTGTGGTGGTTACGGGGGGCGGGGGGAGGGTAGGAGGAAGTGGGGGAGGCAGAGAGGGAGGGGCCCAAAAAAAAACTAGATAGAAGGTGACGGAGGACAATCTGACTTTGGGTGATGGCTATGCTACAGAATTGAATGACATGATAACCTGGACATGTTTTCTTTGAATATATGTACCCTGATTTATTGATGTCACCTCATTAAAATTAATAAAATTTTATTTATTAAAAAAATCTTTATGTCATATTTTATCATAATTTTCTTTCATTATTGTTATATATCATAATTTTCTTTGTTAATTTTATGCCATTTGTATCATCTCTACGCCATTTTGTTTCTTATTTTTACATTCGTCAGGTTTGAGTAAAACACTGCATTACCAGTACAACTGGTTTAATATTTGCAAAGACAATTTCCTCTTGGTAGACATCTTGGGAGGGGTTTGATGAAAAATATCCAAGACACAAAACACAAATTGCTGCAGCAAGTCTGGGATAACAGTTGAAATGGTGCATGCCAAGATGGTAGTGCTGCTGGAAGCTGGTCTGCACTGTCGTACGCCCAGCTGGGCAACACTTGCGCTGCCAGACGGGGAGCAGTCGTGGCTAGCGATTATGGTCGTAAAGTCGAATGGTCATAAGTTGCATAGGTTGCAAGTTGATAAATATTTGTAATAAATGAAAAGACAGCCTACTGAATGCTGATACTTCTGATAAAGGATTGATATTTAAAATTTATAAAGAACTTATTAAACTCAACACCAAAAAAATCCAATTAAAAAATGGGCAAAGGACTTGAATAGACACTTTTCTAAAGTGGATATACAGGTGGCCAATAGACATATAAAAAGACACTTAATGTTGCTAATCATCAGAGAAATGCAAATTAAAATCACATTGAGACATCATCTCACACCTGTCAGAATGGCTATCATCAATAAATCAACAAACAACAAATGCCGATGAGCATATATAGAAAAAAGAACTGTTGGTTGGAATGCAGATTGGTACAGCCACTGTGGAAAGCAGTATGGAGTTACCTCAAAAAAAACCCCAAAAACTAAAAGTGGAACTGCCTTAAGATCCAGTGATTCCACTTCTGAGAACATATCCAAGGAAACCCAAACACTAATTTGAAAGAATAGATCCACCCCTGTGTTTATTGAGCATTATTTACAATAGCCAAGATCTGGAAACAGCCCAAGTGCCCATCAGTAGATGAGTCGATAAAAAACTGTGGTATATTTGCACAATGGAATACTATACATACATAAAAAAGAAGGAAATCTTATCTTTTGAGACAAGGAAACACCCTCATTCTGATAAAAAGCAATGAAAAACCCACAGCTAACATTATACTTGTGGTAAAAGACTGGATGCTTTCCCCCTAAGATCAAGGACAAGATAAGGATGTCCACTATCCCCACTTCTATTTAACATTATGCTAGCCAGGGCAGTTGGTGGGAGGGGGGCCAGGGGAGAAGGAACAGAGCGAAAGATGGAGGGAGGGCAGGACAGAGTAAAAGAAGGACATCCAGATTGAAAAGGAAGAAATACTTAAGAATAATTTTAGGAAATAGGTGCAATACTTACACTCTTAAAATTACAAATATTCTTTAAAATTTTAAAAAGACCTAAATAAAAGAAAGGCCATCTTATGTTCCTATGTAAAAAAGAAGTAATATTATTAAAATGGCATTACCACCCAAATTGATCCACACTTCCTGACAAAATCCCGGCTGGACTTCATAGCAGAATTTGGAAAATAGATCTTAGAATTCATATAAAAATTTAAGGGGCTCAGATAGCCAAAACAGTCTTGAAAAATAATAACTAAGTTGAAGAAATCACATTTTTTAATTTGAAAACTTACTACAAAGTCATGGTATTGAAAGCAATGTGGCATTGGCATAAGAATAGACTTACGATTGATCGAGGGAATAGAATTGAGAGTACAGAAATAAACCCTCACATTTATGGCTAATTGATTTCAACAAGGGTGAAAGACAATTCAATTCTTTCAACAGTTGATTCTGGGACTACTGAACATCCACATACAAAAAACAAATAAGTTGGATACGTTCCTTGTATCATACACAAACAATAACTCAAAATGTATTAGACCTAAATCAATCAAGAGCTAAAATTACAGAACATCTAAAAGAAAACCTAACAATAAATCTAAATAAATGTGGATTTGTTGTACAAGTGATAAAAGAAAAAAATATCAGATAAATTATACTTCATCAAAATAGCAAAACATTTTATTTTCATCAAAATATCAAAACTTTTGTGCTGCAAACTAAACCATCAGTGAAAAGACAACCTACATAAAGGGAGAAACACTTGCAAGTCACAAATCTGACAAGCAACTTGTATCTGGATAACTTACAAATAAATAATAAAAAACCAAATAATTTAAAAATGGACAATGTATTTGAATAGACATTTCTCCAAAGAAGATACATAAATGTCCAATAAGCATTAAAAAAAAAAGATGTTTAACATCATTAGTCGTTAAGGAAATGCAAATCAAAACCATAATGAGATACCACTTTATACCCATTTGGATGGCTATAATAATAATTTTAAAAAGAGTGACTAGTGTTGGTAAGGATGTATAGAAAACGGAACTCTCACATACTGCTGGTATAAATGTAAAATGATGCAGTCCCTTTGAAAACCAGTTTCATATCTCCTCATACTGCTAAACATAGGAGTTATTATCACCCAACAACTCTTCTCCTAGGGATCTACCCAAGAGAAATGAAAATATATATCCATACAAAGACGTATATGAAACAACCCATATGTCCACCAACAAAAGAATAGATAAATAAATGTGGTATATCCATACAATGGACTATTATCTGGTAATAAAAAGAAATGAAGCACTGATGCATGCTTCAAATGCATGAACCTTGATAGAAGCAATCACAAAAGGCCACATATTGTATAATTCCATTTCTATGACATGTTTAGTATAGGCAAAGTCATAGAGACAAAAAGTAGTTTAGTGGTTTCTAGGGGCTGGCAGGTAGGGACAGAATGGCAACTGACTGCTACAGCTTCCTTCAGGGAACATGAAAATATTCTAAAATTAGATTGGGCTGATTGTTGCTGATCCTATGAATACAGTAAAAAATTGAACTGGATGCTATAAATAGATAAATTGAATATGTAAATTATATCTCAATAAAGCTATTTTTAAAATGAAAGAAATAAAGATGTCCTGAGGCCATGCTTTTCCTAATTTACCCTGAGATCACAACACTCAGTGTCCTCACCTCTTCCCACTCCCAACTATGCGGAGCCTCATTCTTCCAACAGAGAACCAAGCTGGGTCCACCAGCGAAATGCTCAGGATAACTTTACTCAGTATGGACCTTTTCTCTGAGATAGATAGATAGATAGATAGATAGATAGATGTAATATGTTATAGTGCCTATAATATATATTATATATAAATTTATAAATTATAAACTTCAAACTTTTGATATTTGAATTTCTAAAGACCTATCCTGATCATCCACCTAATCCAAGGGTCAGCAAAGTGTAAGCCACAGGCCCAGAGAAACCGCAGTCTGTTTGTTGTTTTTGTGCTGCCCTTTTGTTAAGAACAGTCTTTTACATTTTCAAAGGGTTATTATTTTTTTTAATCTGTGACCAAAGCCAAATGTGCACTGCGAAGTCTAAAATATTTATTTACTACATGGACTTTTATAGTGCAAATTTTCTCACATTTATATATTTATACATTTATGATTTTAACACATTTATTTTGTGATTCACTGAGTGGAAAGGCAAAGGGGGCTGGATAAGAGAAGGAAGAACAAGGGGAAGGTATATCCTTTCTTCTGCAGCACTGTTCACAATAAAAAGAGTCAGGTGTGGAGGCCAGCTTGTCCAGATTCATGAGAGCCGAATGTCAAGTTTTCAAGAGTGTTGTGAGCCAGTTGACATCGTACTGAAATTTGCTATGGTAGAAATTCTTACAACCCAGAAATCAGCGAACACGACAAACCAGGGCTTTTTCTCTCCTAGAGAGCCAGCACAGCTCTAAAAGAAAATTTCTGAAAAATCTTTCCTCTTCTCTATTTCAGAAATCCGAGGGTAGGGAAGAAACTTTGGACCTGCTTTTGGGTTCACAGGAAATGTGTACATGGGGCAAAGCTGGAAACAGAGCGGGGGCACACAGGGCAGTGTTGGAGACCTTCCGAAGGAAAGAAACCTCAGAATCTCCCAGTGACTGTCTCTGACACTCCGTCCCCCTGCCCCCACTCTGCTCAGACACCCATTCCATGTATGAATGACCACCAGGAAAATCTTTACTCCCAGGTCTCTGGACACTGCTATGAGGGAAAGGGCCCAGCCCACTGCCAGGACTGTGTGTAGCTTGTGAAAACAGGCTCTTGGCATTAACAAAGGCAATAGATCGCTAAAAAAAGAACTTAAATGTTCTCACCACACACACACACACACACACACACACACGCAATTATGTGACATAGCAGAGGTTTTAGCTAATGCTATGGTGATAATCATTTTCAAGTTATCAAGTCAACACCTTACACAATGTTATATGTCAATTATATCTCATAAAGCTGGAGGGTGGAGGGAAGCAATGGAAGAGAAGATTTTCTAATCTCCACTGGAGGGAGGGCGGGTCATACTTTGCATAAACGCGCTTGAAGGACCAGAATGCTGGGCTTTAATAAGAGAAAGAGGCCAAAAGGAAGGAAAGACAATGAAGACTGTGGTACAGAAAGAAGAGACCAAATACAGAGGGAGTGATAATTGTTCTGTGTCTTCGATAAAAGGGTGCTAGATATCCAATCTTAGGAATCTGGGTAGAAATGGACACAGGTGCAATTGAAAATGGTTTTAGAACTCAGCTTATTTCCGACAAACAAGCACACTTATCCTTTGCAGAATGGGGTCACAGCAGAGGCCTCTGGGTGGGAGATTAGGATAGCATCTCACTCCCTCTGAAACCACTGATGCATATATCAACGCTGAGAATTCCATGCACAAGTCTTAATTCTCAACAATGCTTACATACTTTATGTTGGTTATACATTCTATTTATTAGTTTAGAATGATTTGATAAACTTGTTTTTAGAAGATGGTAAATAAAGGAGGTTCAATATTGTTCATTTAGAATGACATATAATATATAATAATATATTCTCACATATAATATATATTATTATTCTCTTATTCTGCTGAATAAACCATAAAGAGTAAGGAATCAAGGGAGAGATAACTTAAAAAAATGTCAATCTAGATTTTCATGGTGTAACATAATGAGAATTAGAATTTTATTAATTAGAAATTAATACTCATTTCTCATATAAAAAAAGCAAACTGTAGTATCATTTTTTGGTGCTCAGCAATGAATTAAATAGGCTTTTCCCAAGGCAGCAGGAACCTAAATTCCACATGTAACATTGTTTCTATGAGAAAAAAGTTTCAAACAACCTACTTCCTGAAAAAAGTTCAAAGCAAAATGTGTATGTAACTTAGGCAAAACGTATGTGTACACCAGCTGTTGGGAAAGCTAAAAGCTCCTTTCACTGTTAGGATAGTTGTTTGGGTTTTTATCCTAGATTCCATTCCAGCACCACCCCCAAACACACACACACACACACACACACACACACACACACACACACCACAAAGTCTCTCCTGAAGGACTGCTGTGGCTGCATCTCTTAAAGTTATAGGAAAAGGATTTTCTCACCACTATACTTCAAGGTTCTTGGCCCCATTTTGCCGCTGTAGTAACTTTTCCTGGCTCCAGAAAAGCTACTCTACACTAGCAAATTGAACAAGGTCAGAGAGCATGCTAAAAACAAAATTGGTAACCTACAATTTTGTTGGCAACCTACAGTTTTGTTTTGAGCCCTATAAACCCAGGGCTCTCTTTCTACTTTTTTGAGCAAAAAAATGAGTACAACATAACACTTTTCTCTGGTAAGGCAAACCATTATGAACACTCATGACAGAAAATACTATCTGCTGAGACTCTGTAAAGGCTGACTGCTGGGAGCTAGTAGGAACTATGAGCTATGGTAATTTAATAGAAATGTAATAGTGTGCCCAACTTTAACACATTAGCACAACATCCTGGTTGAACTATTTAAAAATCCTACCAGCTCATCCAACAGTGTATTTAAACCAATACAGCCTGGCTTCACAGGGTCGTTTTAATAACTTTTTTTTTCACTGAATATCTCATTGATTAGTTGATGGGGTCCTATAACCTCTCCTCAGCTAACATCTGAAGGCAGCTAATGAGAGTAGTCATGTTACAATAAGCAAGATGCAAACCCAGCAACAAGGGGAAGAAAAAGCAGTGAAATGCCAAGCTGGGTGGTCAACTAGCTCGTTTAGAAAGTTCTCCTCCGTTCCCTCTCACACACCTATTCTTATTCCCTATTTGACTCGATGGCTCCACTAAAACTAGTGTTCTAGAAGCAGCTGTTTCCCAGACTAGCCCTGGTCTCCACTTTTGGCCCCTGGAATGCCACTCTTCCAGCCTCCCACAGCCATATAAGGAATCCACAGTGAGCCCATGGGGGAAGAAGACTTGCCCTAACTGAGGAGGACATGCATGGATAGAGGATGTGATATTCTTACCCTGAGAATGGAACTTATAACAGCAACCTTCCAGAAGCCCCAGGTCAGAAGGTATTTCATGGAAACATCTGGCCATATCTTGGAGGCATAACTGCATTTTATTTCTTAATTATTCTTAGCAGTAGATGTAAACAACCATTGGGATGCCTTCAAGGTCATTTCTAAAATGAAAGCTAAGGATCCTGGGAGAATTCTGCTTCTGACCACAATCCAGGTCAAAGAAGGGACAGAAAGGCCAGTAGAATAGAGATGACACCATAATAATAATATCTTATAGTTATTAAGCATGTACTGTGTGCCAGGCAAGTACAATAATCTTATTTTGTAAGTATAGAAGAGATTTACAAAAATTCCAGAATGGCTCTAAATCACATAACACTGAGAAGGTTCTCAAAACTAAATCCAAAATTACTGCCTATAAACTTGGACTCAAATCACTGAATTATTACCATCGATAAATACTGATATCAAAAATAAATAGTTCTATGGTAAATAAAAAAATATATGAAATTTTAGTTTTCTGGTAAAAGTAATAAAATTAAATTAATGGGGAAAAGAAGCTTCAGCACCTTGAAATTTACCACCTTTTATTTGAGTGCAATGGTAACTTGGGTTCATTTAATTAAACCAAGGACAATCTTGCATATAAATGTTTAATTTTCATTGGTAAAAAAATTGATATTATGCGTGGATAGTTTAATAAAGTTTAAATCAAATATGGTTAAAATACAGGGGTAAAATGTGTACATTAAGTAGCAAAATATTATGAGCTGTTTGAAGAAATTATTTTGGTAGTTCTAATGTATTTCTTCACTATCCCAGAAACAGTCAATCATCACCTTATCAATATACCCACATAAGCACGGCATCATATCTCCATATGGTAACTTAACAGAGACCCTGCTCTAAAAACCATTATTTTAAATATTCACAGAGATTTCATGTGTTTCATAGAGAACTGAGTTGGATGCCACTAATTTTCATCGTGTGAAAATGGAAAACAAAACTTGGCCCTGGCCGGTTGGCTCAGCGGTAGAGCGTCGGCCTGGCGTGCGGGGAACCCAGGTTCGATTCCCGGCCAGGGTACATAGGAGAAGCGCCCATTTGCTTCTCCACCCCCCCCCCTTCCTCTCTGTCTCTCTCTTCCCCTCCCGCAGCCAAGGCTCCATTGGAGCAAAATGGCCCGGCCACTGGGGATGGCTCCTTGGCCTCTGCCCCAGGCGCTAGAGTGGCTCTGGTCGCAACAGAGCGACGCCCCAGAGGGGCAGAACATCGCCCCCTGGTGGGCAGAGCGTCGCCCCTGGTGGGCGTGCGGGGTGGATCCCGGTCGGGCGCATGCGGGAGTCTGTCTCTTCCCGTTTCCAGCTTCAGAAAAATACAAAAAAAAAACAACAAAAAAAAACCTTGTTCATTAACGAATATATATTTTCACATGTTAATGAAGCCTACCTTCTTCTTCTGCCCTCTCTTGTTCCCATTCTTTCCTTCCCTTCCAAATCATTCCCTTTCTTCTTTACAAGATCCCCTAATATAGCATGATACCTCCCTTTAAGACATTTTTGTTGGGGACCGAAAAGCCAACAGGGTTTTTGCAGTTTAGATTTTTGGAGGACAGAGGTGTGGGGAACTGGATGTAAACTGACAGTCTGCCCAACCCCCCACCTCGCTTCTGGGGCTGCATTGTTTTCCCTCATCCTACACCCCCCCCCCCCCCCCGTGTCCCCTGGAAAGACTGGAGGCAAGTTTCTTCTTTTGTAAAGTTAAGACGTTAAGTATGGTGGGGGTTTTCTGCACTTGGTAAAAATTATTGGGTTGCCTTGGAAACGTGATCAAAGATCTCATTGATTTGCTAATGGCCTCACTTTGCCCTATAAATAAAGCAAGATGAGGTTTTTTGGGGTGTACTCTCTTCTTGCCAGCAGCAATTGCAGAGCCCTCCCAAACCCATTCTTTAATTCTTTAAGCGTGTTTTCTTAATTCCACACCATTCCCACTCGGGACCTGAAATTACTAGTCGCGCTGGGTCACAACACATTTTCACTATGAATAACTCACCATTTATCTAACAGACCTTATGACTGATGACCTACTATGTGACTGGCAAAGTGCTGACCTCCTGCCATCAAAGATAAATGATAGTGTCCCTGTCTTCCTGGAGGACAAAGTCTAGCAGAGGTTGTGCCCCACAGTTAATGAGCTGGGAATGAAACACACACACACACACACACACACACACACACACACACACACACACGACTTGCCGTTCCAACTGGACAATATTTTTCCCGTCTTCTTTCCAGGCCACTTCTCTTACAGACCGTAAGCTCCAGGACCATACATTAATCAGTTCTATTGCCCCAGCATCTAACTAACACAATGCCTGGCACTTAATTGGGCCTCTAAAGTGTTTTATATAAATAAATGAATAAATATGAGTAAATGAACCTGGTTAATCTGCATGGATCATGAATGAATTTTTAAGAAATTAGATTTAATTATCGACTTCTCCCCGCAAAGTGTATGCACCCTTGGTACAAGAAGCAGAGTGGAATTCCAGTTTCCTAAACAGACAGTGTTACTCTGGAAGATGCCTTCGTTGCCTTCCCGAATAATCTCATCAGATTTAAAACAAATTCCTTGAGAATTCTTCCCAGGTGAGGCAAAGGTGGGAGAGCTGGCCCACGCCGCCGCCCTCGTCTGCGCTCTGAGGGGCTCTGCTCCTAGAAGGAGCGCAGCATCTATTAACTTTTTTTCCCCATTAGACGTTTGGTCAGTTAAAGAACAAAACCTCTTCGGAAGTCCGGTTAAAGAAGAGGGAGCCAGAGGAACTGGACATGCACCAAGAAAAGTGAGCCGAACGCCAAGGGTCATTTAAGCCAGCGGGCCTAGCCCCGCCCTTGCAGCCGCGGGGAACAGCCCGAAGACTCCCGGGACCCGCGGAGAGGGCAGCCGGGAGGCCCGCCGCCGCCGGCCAGTCTGCTCCCCGAGTGCTGTCACCCTCAGAGGAGCCCCACAATTAGAAGAATTAGCCCCCAAGACTCCAAAGGCTCCCAACAGCAACTGTAGCGAACCGAAGCTTCACACCGGTCTCCTCACCGGACCGCTCTCTCCCCCGCTGTGACCGGAGCGTCTCCCGGAGGACCCTACCTCCCAGTCTGAACCCCCTGGGTCCGGACTCCCCAGCACCACACCCTATCGTCGCTGACTCAGGCAGCTTCTCTCTCCTCTTGTCCCCAGCCTTCCAGCGTCCAGAAATGTGACATTCTCCGCGCAGCCCTGAGTGGGAAGCCACGCAATATGCACCCACTTCTAGCCTCTCAGAAGTCCCTGGCTCGCCACTCCAGGGGGTCGCGCCAAGGTCACCAGAATAGGTGTGACTACTTTCACAGTCACTCTCCCCAAATCCTTCCCTTCTGAGATTTCCTAGGATCGCACCCCTCGCTGCAGTTTGGTGTCTCCTTCTTTGGCAAACCTTGACCGCACCGGGATCCTGTCCTGCCTTCGCCCTCCGGGTCCTTGCCCCTTCGTAACGCTCACTTCCTATCCCTGGTGAGGCTCTCTCGCAAGTCAGCCCTCCGTGGCCTCAGAGAACCAGGAAAGGACGTATGCCTCCCACTCGCTCAGGGGGAGCGGCGAGGAAAACGACGCAAACTTCTGTACTTACTTCGGGCCGAGGCTGCCGCCCCCTCGCCTCTCCTCTCTCTGGCACAGGCAGCGGCTCCGCGGCGATCTGGAACCACCAAGCTCGCATTCCCCAGGCGGCGAGGCTGTGAAATGCGCAAAGCCGGGGTCCCTCCAGCGAGCGTGCCCGGGGCTGGAGTCCCGGGCCGAGGTCCCGCCGCCGCGCGCGCGGCGACGACCTGAGCAGTCGCCGCCTCCAGCAGCCCGGGGACGCTGCGCACCGCGCCGCGCGCCCGGTGCCTCCGCCGGGCCGTTGCTGCCGAGTTTCAGGTTCAGAGCATGCCAGGACTGCAGCACCGTCTCTGTCCTTCCCCGGCAACGACTTTCAATTCACCTGGAGGCTTGCGACGCTCCCCCGCGGGCGGGCAGCGTGACAGAGGGTGCCAGAGACAAGGAGGAGGGCAGGAGCGGCGGCCGCCCCAGTGCGCCTCCTGTTTCTCGGCGAGGAGCGCGCAGTCCTCTCCAGTCGCTCTCCTCGGAACTGCAGTCCTGACGTCACCCCACCCCCACCCCGCGGAGGAGCGGTGCGGAGCGTGGGGTGCAGGGTGCGGGGATGCGGAAGTGTGAACGAGAGTGTGAGCTTGTGCATGTGCGTATGTGTCTGAATGCAGGCACGCGTGTGCCTTGCAAGATGGGGGCTGGTAGGAAGCGCAGCTGGATCCCGCGATGAGTCAAAATTGATCTCCCCGCAAACAGGCGCCGAGGGGCTGCCTTGAACAGCCGGGGGCGCTCACTTCCAGGTTGGGGCGGGGATACTACGGCCACCGACTTTCGTTGCTACCTATGAAATAGATGAACGCGATAGGGGCGGTAGGAGAGCGGGAGTTGGGCACTCTCCCCAAAGTTGGAGGATGCACTCGATGGCTTTAAAATCTGCGCTAGAGATTTAGGGGGAAGAGAGGAGTAGACCGTGAGGGAGGTTTAATTTTCACCCTGTAGGAAGGAGAGGGAATGGGGATGGGGAGCAGCTCTCAGGGTTCTTGGCTTTCAATCCCTCCACAAGGTCCTGGGAGGGAGGCCACTTTGGTGCGACAAAGGTGCCTCTCGCCTACTCAGAACAGACACCAGTCCTCTGCTACCGTGTACGGAGAAGTTGCTGCAAAAGGAACAAAGGGGCCGGGAGGTCCCCACCTAATTCCCCGCCCTGCGTCAACCTGGGGGAGTTTCTGTCAGAAGCTGGGCGAAAGCAACCTGAACCAGATGCTCAATATCATGCGGGTGGGGTCTGTGTCTGCAGCCGCGGGAGTTAGGACTTGAGCAGAGTCCCTTGAAATCATCGAGGGAGCCTACAGTTTGAGTTTTTGTCACTCTCCTGGATCGTATTCTCCAAAAGGACTTAAGTAGCCACCTAACTTTGCTCATTCACTGAAGTTCTCCTGTGGGCCAAAAATAGAAGAACCTTTCGGCAAAGGCAATATAGAAAGGGTGTTTAAGAGGTAGGTTCTAGGGTGGCTAAAGGCTGTTCCTGGAAAGTTTGTTCCATAGCGGCTACCCTTTTGTCATCTTTGGGGCTGAGTGAATGGCTTGGTGTGCCTCTCTGCACCCAGAGGCTGCACCTGGCCAGAACCTCTCGCCGCCTCCCGGCAGTAGCAAAATGTGCAATGCGTTCCTGCCTGGGCTGGATCCGCTGTCAGCAGCCGGGCGTCATCCGCGCAATGCAGCGACTGTCAGTGCAGCCAGTAATTTCTCCCTAGTCTAGTGGCAGTGGTTTCTAATTGCAGATGTCTTCCTTCCTGAATCCAGAACACTGTTTGACCTCTGAGATGCCTTATTTTCATTAAAAATTTGTTTAAAATAGAAAGGGTGACTGATGGGAAGCAGAAAATAAACAGAATGGGAAGGAGGAAAAAAGACCCTGTTCAAAAACACATTTTTAACTTCAACTTCTTAAAATTACTAAAAAGTAAGATCAAACCGTGATTGAAGGAACAAAAAGTTGAATTCCAATCTTGAATCTCAAAAAGAAACTTAAAATAGAAGCAAGTTTGGGATCTGGGTCTCCTGCCTTAGGCTTAATAATCTTGGGGATTCCTGTACTTAAAAATTAGAATTCTACCTAATTAGATAATGCTACTGGTATCCTTAATTACGGATTGGATTTAACAAATAGGTAGAAGTAAAATAAGTAAAGATACAGAATGTTACTAATTAGAGCATAGAAGGGGAATTTCAGAGAAGAATAAAAAGTTGATAGGGTATCAACTTTTCAGATCCTCTTGCACCCGTCCTTTTTTTTTTTTTTTTTTTTTACTATATATAAATTTGAAAACACCCTGTCATCATCAAGAAATTATGTAACTAGATCCTAGTTATGCTTGTTTTAGAAATAACAGTCCCTCAATTCATAGAGAGCTATGCTAGTACAATACATTTGAACCTTCTAAGCTGGGTCACAATTTTGCTTCTGAATGTTCTGTTATACGCTCGTTAGTGATGCTGTATGAGCAGGTAGGCATGAGAGCCTGGCTGGCATAGCCACATAAGTAATGTCCCCTGAGTGTGGTCGCTCTCCAAGGAGCCACTCCTTAGTGCTTCTGCTCCATCTGGCAGGCCCAAGCACCCCTGTCTTGACTTCTTATTGTATTGTGTTCACACTTCCAGTATAACTTTTTCACAATCTAGTGTGATTGGTTATTTGTATGCCTGTCTCCCTTATAATTTATAATCTTTCCAGGGCAAAAATTTTGTTTTGCTTTCCCCAGGACCCTGCACAGTGCCTGCTAAATAAATGACAGCCACTTAATAACTAAATGTTGACTGGATTGTTTTTTAAAAAATATAAATAACTGCAGTTTACAATTTGTTTTAAACTGACTCATATGCCATCTTTGTGCAACAAACTATATATATATGTATATAGTTCTGCATATATATTTATATACAAAGTGGAAAGGAGAGGAGAGAAGAGGAAAATCAGTTCTCAAAAAGATAACTGTCAGTGGTTGAGTGGGAGTTTAAATTGTCCATAGATACATTACTTGCTATGAAAATCCTTTCATGTTTGTTAATAGATATTTACATGTCTTTTTTTTTCTTTCTGAAGTTGGAAACGGGGAGACAGTCAGACAGACTCCCACATGTGCCTGACCAGGATCCACCCGGCATGCCCACCAGGGGCCGATGCTCTGCCCATCTTGGAGTGTCGCTCTGCCACAATCAGAGCCGTTCTAGTGCCTGAGGCAGAGGCCACAGAGCCATCCTCAGCGCGGCCAACTTTGCTCCAATAGAGCTTTGGCTGTGGGAGGGGAAGAGAGAGACAGAGAGGAAGGAGAGGAGGAGGGGTGGAGAAGCAGATGGGCGCTTCTTCTGTGTGCCCCACCCGGGAATCGAACCCGGTACTCCCGCACGCCAGGCCGACGCTCTACCAGTGAGCCAGCTGGCCAGGGCCAATATTTATGTCTTAAAAGTTTGGTGTTGGAACTCAGAAGCACTGTTCAAATGCATTATAAGCTTTCCCATTGTTTAGATGCAGCATTTTTTTTTTTTTTTTTAAGATAGGCAGGGCGAGACAGGAACATCAAGCTGCTCCTGTATGTGCCCTGACAGGGGAATGAAGCCAATAACCTCTGCACTCTGTGAAAACAACCAACCAAGCTATCAGGCCAGAGCTGATAATTAAGTTTTTTGTTTGTTTGTTTGTTTGTATGTTTGTTTTTTAGAGACAGAGAGAGGAAGGAAGAGAGGAGAAAGGGGGAAGGGAAGTATTCATGTGTTGTTCCACTCAATTGTGTGTTCTTTGGTTGCTTCCTGTGTGTGCCCCAACCTGGATTCAAACCAACAACCTTGTTGTTTCACGACAGTGCTCTTAATCTACTAAACTAACTGGCCAGGGCTATATTTCTGATAAATTAAGAAATATTGTCAGCTCATATTGCCCTGGACTTTGTCCTAATCAGTGTGAAGAGAGCTCACTCTGGTCCAGGCACTGCTTATATGACCCAAAAGGCTTCAGGCCAATGTTTATGTGACTGCTCACAAACACAGGAGACCTACGGCCAAGCAGCTCAGTTATATTGTACATTCCAGGGACCAGGTAGAAAATTAGCTACACACACAGAGACCAGTCCATAGCTACCATAGAGCCAGAACAACATGTTTACAAAGAAGGAATAACTTGCTTGGAAGTTGGGGTGGGCATGTTCGAGGTGAGGGGAGGACTAATTTAATATAGCAGTGGCTTTTGTCATACACTCCCTAGCTAGGGCCTAGCTATTAAAGCATCGAAACCAAACCCTGTAGCAAATACATACTGGCAGAACTTTGGAGACTCATAATTCTGTCCTTCCAGAAGCTATTCCCTGAGCAAAACAAGTTTCATTATATTCATTATTTTGCAATGAAAAAAGGCAAAAATAAGGATAAAAATGATTTTACATAGTACTTACCTAAAACTCAATGCATATACCTTATATATGTTTATAGTTTATGTATACAAGTGTATTTTATGTGATGTATATATATTAATATGTATTATATATATATATATATATCACACATTATGGTCGAACTGATTTGAATAAATCTGTCCAATTAAGTAGATATGTTTTAGAGAGACATTTTAAAACAGCCTAAAATAGCTCATAATAAAGAAAACATCAAATGTTGTAAACACTTGTTTTCCAAACATAGTAAATTTAGTATAAAACAATGGAATTTTTCTGAAACTTCTCTCAGGACTTAGATTTGCTCTTAATCTTTTATGCTTCATAATATATTAATAGCTTCATATTTGAACTGCTTGTGTGGTGCCCTCTAATCCTGGTAGAATTAAACCCAAAGACAAAATCTAAGTGGCCAGTTTCTTTTAAGAACTTAGTCTTAAACTGATAAATTCAAATTCCAAAAATGTCATAACCAAAATAAGTAGTTTCTATAGTACGTTTATAGATAGTATTCCAAAAGTACTAGTACAGATTAACAATAATTTTGTGATAAAAATTGAATTTAGCTGGTGTTATTTTTAAAATAGTGAAACATTTTACTTATACATGTGTTCATGTGTGATAATTATACTTCACTACAGAATTTCAAAAAGGACATAGACCATTCTCTGGATCTGTTTTTTTATGAATTACAGAGTATTCATCCTAAATATTTTTGTCACATTATAAAACCTGCTGAGCAATAGTAAAGAGACAGGCTGTTGTTGTTTTCAGTACAGATTTTGGAGGCTTCCCACAAAGGATAGGTTTTAGGGACTTTTAAAATGCGGTGCACCTATATGTAGATTTGCTTAATATGTGAAAACAATGCTGCTAGTGCAGTTTTAGTTTTTCTCATCACTGATGACGAGTCAAGGAAAGCTCTGGTCAAGTTCCTATCGGACTTGGTTCCTGTCTTCAAAGAGCCTATAATCTGGTACTCTTTTTCTTTTCTGCTTTCCTTGTGAACTCGCTATGAATTATGCTTTGGTACCTAGGATTTTAGACATCTGGACCTGGACAAGGAGTGTAGGACTAAATTTATGGTAGCCCTGGCCAATTGACTTAGTGGTAGATCGTCGGCCCAGCATGTAGATGTCCCAGGTTTGATTCCTGGCCAGGGCACACAGGAGAAGTGCCCATCTGCTTCTCCACCCCTTCTCCTCTTGCTTCTCTCTCTCTCCTCCTCCTCCTCCTCCTCCTCCTCCTCCTCCTCCTCCTCCTCCTCCCCTCCTGCCAAGGCTTGATTAGAGCGAGTTGGCCCTGGGCGCCGAGGATAGCTCCATGGCCTCCACCTCAAGCATTAAAAAATGGCTCCAGTTAATGCAGGAGTCTATCTCTGCCTCCTCTCTTCTCACTGAATAAAAAAAAAAAAAAAAAGAAAGAAAGAAAAGGCAATTGATAGTAACCAATTAGCATTTCAGGAAGTATTTTGAAGTGGATTTAGTTGATTGTAGCACTTTGATTCTCCCTGAATTGTACAGCACAACTTCAACCCGTCTAAAAGAAAACTTGCTTTTATCATTCAGCCCTTCAGAAACACTTAGTTCTTCAACCTAGTTTTCTGCTTGGTTTCCTCCCACTTTGCCCAAAGTGATTGTTTTTCATTTACATTGTCTAATTCAGACAATTAGAACTTAGGCACCTTTGGGCAGAGCCTTTGTCTGCCTATGTGTGTATAAAGCATCGTGTACACTTACTGCACTCCACAAATAATAACAGTAATCACCCTCTATACAAAATAGAATGTTAGCATCTTCACCCAGACTAGTATGCTGATTTGCATTAGTGCTTCATATTTATCTCATGAAACCAATGGTATAATGGACACTACATTATACAATGTTCCAAAAATATGTTTCTGTATATTCAGGCAGAGATGCACCTGCAGTCTCCCTCCACACACCTCTAAGATACAGATACGGCAGGATGATGCTTAAGTTGTATTTAAGTTGCAAACTATTCAAAGTCATCGCCTTTTCAGGCTTTTCCACCCAAAAGCCAGCCAGCATTAAATATGGTTAAGATCTATATGTCCTGAAGAACTAACTGGAACAAGAAGATGGCAATGTATAATTTTCCCCACAGAAAGGACAGCATGAGAATTATAGATTGACACTCACTCACTTATCACAAGAAATGCAAGGTTCAGGGCCATTTATAGAAGCTTTAACCATCTGTAACTACCAATGGCCAGGGTTGTAAGCTGGTTGAGCTTTCATTGTCTGATGAACCAGCAATCAGAAAATTAGCCTCGACTTTGTTGTAAAAAACAGCAAACTACCTCCTACTTTCAAACACAGAGGACAAAGCAAACCAATTGCTGAAAATGCAGTCAATAAATACCTCTTGGTTTGTAATAAGCAGCACTGCTGATCTGTTCCTGCAACAAACTTGCCAGGCTGAGGTGATTAAGTTAATATTTCAGCTTAAATCATTAAACAGACAGGTTACATACCCAAAATACTTATGGCATTTGGAAATATGTAATGTTGAAAGAGCAGTACTACACAAAATTGAAAACATTATACCATTTTACTACCTAAGAATGGGGAACTCCCTGCCTTCCTTGCTTCTTGCCCAGGGGTTTTCCTCTGATGCTGTAATGTTATTTTTAATGGGCCAAAATGGAAACCTTGGCCAGAGGCTACTGCAGTTAAAAAAATCCAGTGTCTCAGTCTGTATTTTTAGATTTCTGAGTTAATTTAATATAGCACCTCAGAGTGAAAAATCCCGTTGACACTGCTACATAAATACCTAAGGTATAGTTCCCAGAAAGAAGCGCCGACTGAGCACAGAGCTGACGCCTGGGCAAAGGCACCGAATCCGCATTTGGACAATCCTGGCTCTCCACGTTCTCTCCAGCAGGGCAAAATCCATTGATTTTTACAGTACATGGAGCTGACTTTGGAGGATGTTATCATTTGAAACATTATCCAATCCACCAAAATAATCACTAGGTATGTGTGTCTTCATTTGCAGCCTTTTAAAACAACTGCAGCAAGAACAACAAAAATTGTCTTAACCTAGTTCTCAGATCTGTGTGTACAAGACCGTGGCAAATGAAAAGTGCAAGTCAACGTGTCTTCCAGGACACCCCCATGAAAATGATGAAAGAAGAAATATACAATGTCTGTACCTATTCTCTGGCAGCTACTTCTAAGTTTTATTTTATTTCTTTTTTTATTGATTTTTTTTTTTTTTTGTATTTTTCTGAAGCTGGAAACGGGGAGGCAGTCAGACTCCCGCATGCGCCTGACCAGGATCCACCCTGCACGCCCACCAGGGGGCGATGCTCTGCCCATCTGGGGTGTCGGTCTGTCGCGACCAGAGCCATTCTAGCTCCTGAGGCAGAGGCCAAGGAGCCATCCCCAGCGCCCGGGCCATCTGAGGCTCCAATGGAGCCTCAGCTGTGGGAGGGGAAGAGAGAGACAGAGAGGAAGGAGAGGGGGAGGAGTGGAGAGGCAGATGGGTGCCTCTCCTGTGTGCCCTGGCCGGGAATCGAACCCGGGACTTCTGCACGCCAGGCAGATGCTCCACCACTGAGCCAACCAGTCAGGGTATTGATTTTAATTTGTTGTGTTTACATAGTTACAAGTGTACCCTGAATATATCTCCCTCCCTCCCCCCTTGTTCTCCTTGATACCTCTTTTGTCCCCTTTGCCATTGCCTTCCCCCTTTCTTCTATGATTTACTATCCTGCCCTCTATCTCTCTGTGTTATGTTTATATACTTTCACTAATGTCTTTCCTTTCTCTGATCCCCTCCTCTCTTCCCCTTTCCCTGACCCTTTCTCTGCCTCTCTTCTGTTCCTCAGTTCTTATTGTTCATTAGATTCCACATATGAGTGAGGTCATATGATATTTTTCTTTCTCTCTCTGGCTTATTTCGCTTAGCATAATAGACTCCAGGTCCATCCATGTTGCTGCAAAGGAGAAGATTTCCTTCTTTTTCATGGCCATGTAGCATTCCATTGTGTATATGTACCAGTGCTTTTTAATCCAATAATCCACTGATGGACAGTTTTTCAAATTTTAACACAACCTTGTATTCTTGAGATAAGTGTTTCTTGGTCATAATATGCTATCTTTTTAAAATATACATTGTTAGATTTGCTTTGCTAGTGTGATTAAGAATTTTGTATCTATGTCCACTGGGGATACTGCTCTGTGTTTTATTTTCCCTGTCTAATATTTGATTCAGTTATATGGGTAATGTTTCCCACATAGAATGATCTGGAAAGTATGCCCTATGCTTCAGTCATCTGGAACAATTAATATAGAATTGGTATTGTTTCTTCCTTAAGTGTTTAATAAAATTTACCAATAAAAATGGAATGTTCTTTTTAGGGAATTTTTTTTATTAATTTTAATGGAGTGACATTGATAAATCAGGGTACATATATTCAGAGAAAACATCTCCAGGTTATTTTGACATTTGATTATGCCGCATTCCCATCACCCAAAGTCCAATTGTCTTCCGTCACCTTCCAACTGGTTTTCTTTGTGCCCCTCCCCTCCCCCAACCCCCTCCCTCTCCTGCCCTCCACACCGTAACCCCCACACTCTTGTCCATGTCTCTGAGTCTCACTTTTATGTCCCACCTATGCATGGAATCATATAGTTCTTAGTTTTTTCTGATTTACTTATTTCACTCAATATAATGTTATCAAGTTCCATCCATGCTGTGGTAAATGATCTGATGTCATTATTTCTTATGACTGAGCAGTATTCCATAGTATATATGTACCAAAGCTTTATAATCCACTCATCCACTGATGGACACTTGGGCTGTTACCAGATCTTCACTATTGTGAACAATGCTGCCATAAACATGGGGGTGCATTTCTCCTTTTGAAACAGTACTACGGTGTTCTTGGGGTATATTCCTAAAAGTGGTATAGCTGGGTCAAACAGCAGTTCGATTATTAATTATTTGAGGAATCTCCATACTGTTTTCCACAGTGGCTGCACCTGTCTGCATTCCCACCAGCAGTGCAGGAGGGTTCCCTTTTCTCCACATTTTCGCCAGCACTTATTCTGTGTTGTTTTGTTGATGAGTGCCATTCTGACTGGTGTGAGGTGATACCTCATTGTGGTTTTAATTTGCATTTCTCTAATGATTAGTGATGTTGAGCATTTTTTCATATGCCTATTGGCCATCTGTATGTTCTCTTTGGAGAAGTGTCTATTCATTTCTTTCGCCCATTTTTTTATTGGATTGTTTGGCTTCCTGGTATTGAGTTTTACAATTCTTTATAAATTTTGGTTATTAACCCCTTATCAGACGTATTGTCAAATATATTCTCCCATTGTGTAGTTTGTCTTTTTATTCTGTTCTTATTGTCTTTAGCTGTGCAGAAGCTTCTTAGTTTGATATAGTCCCATTTGTTTATTCTGTCTTTTATTTCACTTGCTCGTGGAGATAAATCGGCAAATATATTGCTGTGTGAGATGTCAGAGAGCTTACGGCCTATGTTTTCTTCTAAGATGCTTATGGTTTTACGGCTTACATTTAAGTGTTTTATCCATTTTGAGTTTATTTTTGTGAATGGTATAAAGTTGGTAGTCTAGTTTTATTTTTTTGCAGGTAGCTGTTCATTTTTCCAAACACCATTTGTTGAACAGGCTGTCTTTATTCCAATGTATGCTCTTATCTCCTTTGTCAAATATCAGTTGTCCATAAAAGTGTGGGTTTATTTCTGGGTTCTCAGTTCTGTTCCATTGATCTATATGCCTGTTCTTATGCCAGTACCAGGCTGTTTTGAGTACAATGGCCTCATAGTATAACTTGATATCCGGAAGTGTGATACCTCCTGCTTTATTCTTCCTTTTCAAGATTGCTGAGGCTATTCGTGTTCTCTTTTGATTCCATATAAATTTTAGGAATATGTGTTCTATATCTTTGAAGTAAGTCATTGGTATTTTAATCAGTATTGCATTGAATTTATAAATTGCTTTGGGTAATATAGACAATTTAATGATGTTTATTCTTCCTAACCATGAGCACAGTATATGCTTCCACTTGTTTGTATCTTCTTTGATTTCTTTTATCATGTTTTATAATTTTCCGAGTATAAGTCTTTAATCTCCCTGGTTAAATTTATTCCTAGGTACTTTATTTTTTGGTTGCAATGGTAAAGGGGATTGATTCCTTGATTTCTCTTTCTGACAGTTCATTGTTAGTGTATAAAAATGCCTCTGATTTCTGAGTATTAATTTTATATCCTGCCACCTTGCTAAGTTCATTTATCAGGTCTAGTAGTTTTTAGACTGCGACTTTAGGGTTTTCTATATACAATATCATATCATCTGCAAATAATGATAGTTTTACATCTTCTTTTCCAATTTGGATGCCTTTTATTTCTTTTTCTTGTCTGATTGCTGTGGCTAGGATTTCCAGAACTATGTTGAATAAGAGTGGTGAAAGGGGGCACCCTTGCCTTGTTCCTGATCTAAGGAGATTGCTTTTAATTTTTGCCCATTGAGTATGATGTTGGCTGTGGGTTTGTCATAGATGGCCTTTATCATGTTGACGTATGTTCCCTGTATTCCTACTTTGCTGAGAGTTTTGATCATGAATGGGTTCTGATTTTATCAAACGCTTTTTCTGCATCTATTGAAATTATCATGTGGTTTTTCTCCTTCCTTTTGTTTATGTGATGAATCACATTGATTGCTTTGCAAATATTGTACCAGCCTTGCCTCCCCATAATAAATCCCACTTGATCATGATGTATGATTTTTTTTTCATATATTGCTGGATCCGGTTTGCTAATATTTTGTTGAGGATTTTAGCATCTAAATGCATCAGGAATATTGGCCTATAATTTTCTTTCTTTGTGTCGTCTTTGCCTGGTTTTGGAATCAGAATTCCAAAAGTCGCCTCATAAAAGGAGCTTGGAAGTCTTCCTTCCTCTTGAATTTTTTGAAATAGCTTAAGAAGGATAGGAGTTACTTCTTCTTTGAATATTTGGTGAATTCACTTGTGAAGCCATCAGGCCCAAGACTTTTCTTTTTTGGGAGTTTTTTGATAACTGTCTCAGTCTCATTTGTTGTAATTGGTCTGTTTCAAGGAATTTGTCCATTTCATCTAGGTTGTCCAGTTCTTTGGCGTACAGTTCTTCATAGTATTTTCTTACAATATTTTCTATTTCTGCCTGACCTGTGGTGGTGCAGTGGATGAAGCGTCGACCTGGAAATGCTGAGGTCACTGGTTCGAAACCCTGGGCTTGCCTGGTCAAGGCACATATGGAAGTTGATGCTTCCAGCTCCTCCCCCCTTCTCTCTCTCTGTCTCTTTCTCCTCTCTCTCCCTCCCTCTCTCTCTCTCTCTCTCTCTCCTCTCTAAAAATGAATAAATAAAATAAAAATTAAAATTAAAAAATTACTAAAAAAACAAAAAACACACACACAAAAAAAACAAAAAAAATATTTTCTATTTCTGTTGTGTCAGTGTTATTTCTCCACTCTCATTTCTAATTTTATTTATTTGAGTCCTCTCTCTTTTTTTCTTGGTGAGTCTGGTTAAAGGTTCATCGATCTTGTTTACCTTTTCAAAGAATCAGCTCCTGGTTTCATTGATCCTCTGTATTGTTTCTTTAGCCTCTATGTCATTTATTTCTGCTCTGATATTTATTATTTCCTTCCTTCTACTAGCTCTGGGCTTTACTTGCTGATCTTTTTGTAGTTCTTTTAGATGTAGGGTCAAGTTGTTTATTTGAGCTTTTTGTAGCTTCTTGAGGTATGCTTGTAATTCTATGAACTTCCCTCTCAGGACTGTTTTTGCTGTGTCCCATGAATTTTGAGTTGATGTATGCTCATTATTGTTTGTTTCTAGGAATTTTTAAATTTCTTCTTTGATCTCATTGTTAACCCATTTGTTATTTAATAACATGCTATTTAGTTTCCAAGTGTTTGAGTATTTTTCAGTTTTTCTGTTGTGGTTGATCTCTAGTTTCATGCCATTGTGATCAGTGAAAGTGCTCGATATAATTTGAATCTTCTTAAATTTGTTGAGACCGCTTTTGTGCCCTAACATGTGGTTTATTCTAGAGAGTGTACCATGAGCACTTGAAAAGAATGTATATTTTGCTGCTTTAGGGTGAAAGGTTCTGAAGGTATCTATTAAATCGAGTTAATCTAGTGTGCCCTTTAAGTCTGCTGTTTCTTTGTTAATTTGCATTCTTGAGGATCTATCTAATGATGTTAGTGGGGTATTGAAATCCCCTACTATTATAGTATTGCTGTTGATTTTGCCCTTTAAATCCATCAAAGTCTGCTTTATATATTTTGGTGCTCCTGTATTAGGTGCGTAGATATTTATAATGGTTATATCTTCCTGTTGGATTACTCCTTTTATCATTATGTAGTGACCTTCTTTATCTCTTACTATAGTCTTTGTTTTAAAGTCCATTTCGTCTGATATAAGTATTGCTACCCTAGCTTTTTTTTTCATTTCCATTTGCATGAAATATTTTTTTCCATCCATTTATCTTCAGTCTATGTGCATCTTTTGTTTTAAGGTGTGTCTCTTGTAGAGATCGTATGTATGGGTGCTGTTTTCTTTTTTTCTTTCTCTTTTTTTTTTTTTTTTTTTTACAGAGACAGAGAGAGAGAGAGAGTCAGATAGGGACAGACAGGCAGGAATGAAGAGAGAAGAGAAGCATCAATCATCAGTTTTTCACTGCAACACGTTAGTTGTTCATTGATTGCTTTCTCATATGTGCCTTGACTGTGGGCCTTCAGCAGACCAAGCAACCCCTTGCTCAAGCCAGCGACCTTGGGTCCAAGCTGGTGAGCTTTGCTCAAACCAGATGAGCCCGCGGCCAAGCTGGCGACCTTGGGGTCTCGAACCTGGGTCCTCCGCATCCCAGTCTGATGCTCTATCCACTGCGCCACCACCCAGTCAGATGAGTCCTGTTTTCTTATCCACACAGCTACCCTATGCCTTTTTTTTTAAATTTTTATTTATTTATTTATTCATTTTTTTAGAGAGGAGAGGGAGAGACAGAGAGAGAGAGGAGAGACAGAGAGAGAGAAGGGGGGGAGGAGCTGGAAGCATCAACTCCCATATGTGCCTTGACTAGGCAAGCCCAGGGTTTCGAACCGGTGACCTCAGCATTTCCAGGTCGACGCTTTATCCACTGCACCACCACAGGTCAGGCCCTTATGTCTTTTTATCAGATCATTTAATCCATTTACATTTAAAGTTATTATTGATATGTAATTCTTTATTGTCATTTTATTCTTTAAAACTGTATTCTTCTTTTGCTATATTCTTTTTCTCTTTTGTTCTGTTTACAACAGGCCCCTTATCATTTCTTGTAGCCTTGGTTTGGTTGTAGTGAATTCCTTGAAGTTTTTTTTGTCTGGAAAGCTTTTTATTTCTCTTTCAACTTTAAATGATAGCCTTGCTGGATAAAGTAGTCTTGGTTGTAGGCTCTTGTTCTGCATTACTTTTTATATTTCTTGCCATTCCCTTCTGGCCTCAAGTGTTTCCGTTGAGAAGTCAGAAGTCATTCTTATGGGGGCTCCTTTGTAGGTGATAGTCTTTTTTTCTCTAGCAGCTTTTAATATTTTCTCTTTATCACTTAGCTTTGGTATTTTAATTATGATGTGTCTTGGTGTTGACTTCTTTGGGTTTCTCTTTAATGGAGTTCTCTGTGCTTCTTGAACTTGTGAGATGTTTTCCTGCATTAATTGAGGGAAGTTTTCAGCTATGATATGTTTGAACAAAGTCTCTATCCCTTGTTCTTTCTCTTCTTCTTCAGGAACCCCTATGATGTGGATGTTATTTGTCTTCATGTTATTTCTCTTCCGAGCTCTCTTAGAGTTTCCTCAAACTTTTTGAGTCTCTTTTCTTTTTTCTGTTCTGCTTCCGTGCCTTTATTTATCTTTTCCTCTAACTTGCTGATTCTATTCTCATCGTCGTTCATCTTGCTTTTAATTCTTTCCATTGTGTTCTTCATTTCTGATATTGTATGTCATTTCTGACTAATTCTTTTTTAGTATTATTTCATTGTCCTTTTTTATATTTGCTTTCTTTTTATTTAGGTGTTTGTAATGGCCATCTATTGGTGTTCTAATATCTTTGAGCATCCTAACAATCATTATTTTAAACTCTGCACCTGGTAATTTGGTTATATCTGACTCATTCAGGTCCTTTTCTGGGGATTTCTCTTAACTCATTTGTGTTGCATTTTTCTTCCTTCTCATTTTGGCTGTGTAAAAGAAGGTTTTGGCCACTGGAGTCCACTGAGTGTGGCCTCTGTGTTCCCTAGGTGTGGTTTGTCTGCAGGCCCACCACCCCCTCTGCTGTTGCTGCCTAGGGCGTTCAGGTATGGGCGTTGCTGGTGCCTGCCCACTGGGGCTGTTGCTGTGGTTTTTGCCTCTCCTTCACGGGAGTGACTGTGATCACCTGCTCGGGTGTACAAGCCTCAGTGGCCGTGGCCTTTGCCCCGCCCTCGCTGGTGGCATTATGCTCAGTCTGAGGGCAGGGGTGAGCACTTTTGCTCATCTGGGGGTCTCCACCTGATTCTGGGCTTTCTGCCCCGCCCCTGCAGGAGGAGCCCACTTGTGGGATGGCTGCAAGCCTTGGCTCCACAGGCCGGCTGGGCCTGCATGCCCACGCTCAGTAGGGGGACTCTGCCTGTTCTGGGATTTTGGCTCCACCCCCTCTGGAGGAGCCGGTTCCCAAGTCAGGCCTCAAGCTTTGGTTCTGTGGGTGGGGCAGGGCTGTGCTCCTCCACCCTTGCTCAGGAGCAGGTCTCCACCCCTCTCCAGGTTCCTGCCCTTCCCCCCCCCCACAGGCTGGATTGCAGGTGGCCCGCAGTTGGGCTTGACCACTTTTGCACATCCCCTCCTCTCCAGCCAGCCAAGACTGAGCTCACTCCTGGGTCCAGTGGTGGCCAGCAGCTTCCGCCCTGGCCAACAGAACTGCACTTCCATGTCCCACAACTGCCCGCCCTTGGGGAGACCTCAGCCATGTGGGTTCGGGCGCTGAAGCTCAGACCCTAAGACTCACTACTGTGGTCCCGAAAGCTCTCTCCTTCTAAGCGACTCTGCTCTGAGTGCCATGGGAGAGCTTGTTTGGCTGGTGCCCTGCTTCCCTTTGCTGGTATTGCTGTTTCCAGGGGAAATATTCACTTCAGATTTGGGGAGTGGTTTTTCCCAGGGGTTAAGGTGGCTGTCTCTCAAAATGTTTCTTTCTGTGGCTCCTAGATTACGCTCTCTTCCTGCTGCTCCGATCTTCTCCTCTCTCCTCATCCCCCTGGAGCCCTGGGGGCGTGGTTGTGAGAGAGGTGCTCTGCGTGGTCCCTTTAAGAAGAATCTTGGGTCTGAGAAATCAGTCTCTTTCTCACAAACAGTATCCTGTCTTGTTTCCAGCTAAATACTGTCCATACACCTCTTCTAGGCTCTGGGGCTGCAGGCAGGGGCTTTGTTCCTGGGACTCAAGACCCTTCTCTCTCTGCTAAACTCACTTCCCGCCACACGGTCGCTCTGGGGAGCTGGGCAGCCCTCTCCGCGTTTCTGCTTTTCCTACAAGTCTCAGTGTGGTTTCTTCAGTGTTCCTTGGTTGAAGAGTCCTCTTAGTTTAGTCCAAAGTTGGTTTTTCTAGATGATGGTTCTTAAAATTAGTTTGTAATCCACTTTGGTTCATGGAGGTGGAAGTTGGTACATCCGCCTACTCCATCACCATCTTGTCTTCTTTTTAGGGAATATTTTAACTGTGCATTCAATTACTTTAATAGATGTAAGGCAGTTCAATTTATCTTTTTCTTCTCGAGCATGCTTTAATGTTATCTTTAATCCTCATAGTTGTCAAATTTATTGTCAGAAAGTTGTTTATTCTGACAATATTATCTGAACAAATAATATTCTTTATTACATATTTATATCTGTAAAATTTGTAATATAGCACCTTTTACTCCTGATATTAGTAATTTGTGTATTCCCTTTTTTCTGATAAATATGCCTAAAAAGTCATCAGTTTTCCCTATATTTTTAAAGTAGCTTTTGATTTCGCTGATTTTTTTTTCCTTCTTGTTTTTCTGTTTCCACTCTATTCTTTGTCTTATCCTGTTTACTTTGGGCTTAATTTGCTCTCTTTTTTTCTAGTGTCTTAACGTGGAAATTGAGGTCAATGATTTGAGACCTTTCTTATTATACAATAATATAGACATTTAGTGCTCTAAATCTCTCTCTAATTACTGCTTTAATGGCCTTCCACATATTTTGATATTTTTTATTTTTGTTTCCATTCAACATAAAATACTTTCTAATTTCTTTTTGATCTTTTAACTATTCATGGGTTATTTAAAAACATGTTACTTAGTTTCTGAATTTTTCCACAGATCTTTCTGTTATTGATTTTCTAACTTAATTCCATTGTGGTCAGAGAACTTGTTGACACTATTTTATCTCCCAAATACAATTTATCTTGGCTAATGTTACATGTGTATTTGAAAGAAATATGTATTCTGTCATTGTTGAATAAAGTTTTCATTAAGTATCAGTTAGGTAGGTGATATATAGTGTTATTCAAATATTCTACATCTTACTGATATTTTGTCTACTTGTTCTATTAATTAGATTTAATTATTTGATTACATTCATGGATTTGTCTATTTATTCATGTAGTTCTATTAGTTTTTTTGCTTCATGTATTTTGAAGCTTTTTTATTAAATAACTAAAAATATAAGATTGTTATGTTCTTTTGACGGTCTTTATCATTATGGAATAATTTCATTTATCCAACACAATGTTCTTTGTTCTGAAGTCTAGTTTGTCTGACATTAATATAACCATGCTAACTTTCTTTAGATTAGCATTAGCATGCTATATCCTTTTCTATCCTACTTTTAACCTATTTGTGTTTATATACTTAACTGAGTTTCCTGTAGGCAGCCAATAGTTGGGTCTTGCTTTTTTAACCAATCATAAAGTCTCTGCCTTTTAATTAGGGTATATAAATTCTTTAATTTTATGGTTAGAGTTAAATCTATCATCTTGCTATTTGTCCCATCTGTTTGTTCCCCTGTTCTTCATTTTAGGCATTCTTTGAATTAATAAAATTTATTTTATCATTCTATTTTTATCTCCTTTGCTGATTTATTAGATATAATTTTTTGTTTTTGTTATTTTAACAATTGTTTTAGGGGTTCTATTATTCTTCTTTAACTTACTATTGTATACATCTTTAACTTATCTTTAGTATCATTAACTTATCCTTAACTTCAAGTGAAATTATACTATAGAACATATTTTAAAAGAACCTTACTTCAGCCTCCCTGCCTTTAGTGGTATCATTATCAAACATTTCATTTTAGTATGTTTTTAATGCCACAATACATTATTTTTGTTTTGCTGTAAATAGTCAGTTATTCTTTGCAGAGATTTAAATAAACAGGAAAAAGGCCTTTTATATTACACACATCACTATTGTTTTCAGCGCTCTTCATTCCTTTGTATATATCTATATTTCTATTTCATCTTTTCAGAAGGACTTCCTTTAACATTTCTTGTATTATGTCTCTGTTGGTGATGAATTCTTTCAGCTTTTGTATCTGAAAAAGTCTTCATTTCATGTTTGTGTTTAAAAGTTATTTTTATTAAGAACAGAATTCTCAGTTGATAGTTTTCCTTCCAAGCTACTTTTGAGATCTTGCCCTTTCACTTATATTGTTTTTCTTGAAAAATCTTCTGTAATTATATCTTTGCTCCTTTCTACTTAATGTCTTTTTTTTCTATGACTTTTTTTTTTTTTTTTGAGATTTTTTTTCCTTGTCATGGTTTGGAGAATTAGATTCTTAGGTTCCTTGTAGCTCTCTTCTCCTCTATCTCCTCTTTCCTTCTTCCTCCATATCTTTCTTCAATATTTTTTTCCTCGGGTTTCATTGATCATCATGAATATATCAGGTTTTAGTTCTCATCAAAACTGAAAAAATTTCAGCCATTAGTTCTCAATTATTTTTTGGTCTCAATCTTGCTATCTTTTCTTTTGTAGACTTCAAGTTCACATATGATAAGCCATTATAGTGATCGCACATGTCAGTGATTCCTTCTCTTACTGTTTCTTTTATACTTTTTTTGTTTTTCATTTTGCATAATTTATATTGCTATGTCCTAAAGTTTAATAATCATTTCTTCTGCAATGTTTAATATGTCAGTAATCTTATTAGTGATTATTTTTCATCTATAGGATTTTAGTTATTATCTCTAAAAGCATGATTTGGCCTTTTTATTTATATCATGTCTCTACTTATTTAATCTCTCCTCCAGCATTTTAAACATCTGGCATACCGTTATAATAACTGTCTTACTGTCTCTGTCTGCTAATTCTAGCATCTCTTTCCATCTGGGTCCACTTTAATTGGTTCAGCTTTTATCTTCATTATGAATCTTATTTTTCTGCTTCTTTGCATGCCTGGCAATTTTTCATTGGATGCCAGTTAAGATTTTTACCTTGTTGGGTGTTAAACATTTTTGTATTTCTGTACATCCTCTTAAATTTTGTTCTTATATGCAGTTAAATTATTGTGAAATTGATTTGTTTGGATTTTACTTTGCTGATTTGTTGGACAGGTTCAAAGTAGTACCCATTGTAAGGCTAATTATTTCTCACCTTTTTTTTTTTTAACCAAAACATCCTTTATTTTAGTCTTCAAAGAACAAATTGTTTTTTTTTCTTTTTCAAGATAAACATGAATAATTTACAAAAATGGAATTTACAATGCTTCTTTAAAGCATTCTCCTTTAAAGGGAAACTTAGCTTTACAGAATCTAGACATTGAAAGGTTTTAAAAATATTTTATTTTTTGTTGTCATTATAAGACAGAATCTAGCATAAGTCAAGGGAGTCCATTCATATTTCAGGTCCGTCTCCTCCAGGAACCATCACTGCAATATTTAGCAAAATCTGGTCTAATTTAGTAATCTTTCTTTCTCCTGGTGTGATTTCCAATTCAGTGGCATCTTCCAGTACCATACTGAAAAAGTCATCAAATCCTAAAAATGCCAATAATTACCTTACCACTCTTCATCACGATACAAATTCTTGACCGATACACTTGTTCACAGGCTCTATAGCAACTACGACGGGCTAGTGGTGGCATTAGCCGCCCTAGCCATACCGCAAGTGGTCTTCCTCCCCACTTCTTAGGCAGGATCTTCCTGAATGTTCTACCCATAGCCCTCATTATGAGTTTCCCATTTTGACTGATGCCAATAGACACCATTTCAGGTCCCATGTGGAAGGAAGCCACCTATGCTTACTCTAATATTTTCAGGTAAGGTCCTTTCCCCTACTTCAAGTATTTTTCTCACATACGTGTGTTTATCAGTAGCCTACAGCATATTGAACAGAAATTTTCTGGAAATCTCTGGAGTTACCTCTTCATGCAGCATTCTCCTCTCTGGTATTATTTTCTGCAGACTTTAGATTTTCACCCCCAGATCCCCAACTTCATAACTCATAATTCTCACCTCATTTCTCAGGAAATACTGTTCTTTACTGGCTGATATACAATGTCTAAAAAACCACATTTAATATGTTATTTCTAGGTTGTTGGGTTTTTTTTAGTTACTTCTGCAAGAAACTAATGCCTGTTAATCCATCTTGACCAGAAGAAGTCCTAAGTCAAAACTTATTGAATAATGCATGCTGATTTAGAACTTCCATAGAAAGATTTCTCAATTCTTACAAGGAATCTCTAAGAGTCATCTCACATATGCCCTCCACAATCACCTATGTTGCTCCAGCAAGGACATTCTCGCCTATGGTAATCCCAATCAAGAACCCAGAGGTGTTTTTACAGATATCAACTGTTGGTCTAAAATTTATATGGAAAGGCAAAGAAAAAAGAAAAATCAAAACCATTTTGAAAAAACAGAACAAAGTTAGAGGTCACATGATGTCTGACATTAAGTTTCACTCTAAGCAATAAAACAGTGAGCTATTGATTCAAGAATAGATGAATGGAATAAGATATTAAGTCCAGAAATAGACTCACACAAGTATAATCAATTTATTTTTGACAAAGAAGCAAGGCAATCTGATGATAAAAGAATAATCTTTTCAACAAATGTTGCTTGAAAATTAGACATACATAAATGAAAAACTAAACCTTGAACTATACCACCATGTCTTTACAAAAATTAATTCAGAGTTGATTATAGATCTAAATATAAACTATAAACCAATAAAACTTTTATTTTTTAAAAATAGGAGAACCCTGGATGGGTAGCTCAGTTGGTTATAGCGTCGTCTTGATATGCCAAGGCTGTGGGTACAACCCCTGGTCAGGAAATTTAAACAAACAAAAAACATCGAATAAAATCTCTATACCCTTAGTTAGGCAAAGAAATCTTAGTTGTGACACTAAAAGCACAATCCATATATGAAAGAACTGATTAATTGTATCCCATTAAAATTAAGAACTTCTGTTCTGTGGAAGCCACTATTTAAAACATAAAAAGATAAACCACAGACTGGAAAAAATATTTGCTAGTCAAACACCTGAAAAAAGACTGATATATCCAGAATATATAAGGAATTATTGAAACTTTAATAATAACAACATAAAAATGATCAAAATATTTCAAAAGGTACTTCACCAAATAAGATATAAATAAGCATATGAAAGGATGATCAACATTATTAGTCAGGGAAATACAAACTAAAATTAATGTATAATACTATTATTCACCTGTTAAAATTACTTAAAAACCAAACAGGCCCTGGCCAGTTAACTCAGTCAGTCAGAACATCCTCCTGAAATGCCAAAGTTGCAGGTTTGATCGCCAGACAGGGCACATATGGGAAGCAACCAACAAATGCACAACAGAGTGGAACAACAACTCTTACTCTTTCTCACCCTCTCCCTTTCCCTCTCCTCTTCTCTCCCTTTTGTCAATCAATAAGAAATAAATTTAGAAAGATAAATTCTAATAATACTAATCCTGCTAAAGTTGTAGGGTAGCTAGAATTCTCATACACTTCTAATGAGAATGCAAAATAGTACAACTACTTTGAAAAAAAAAGTGTCAGTTTCTTACAAAGTTAAATATACATTTACCATATGACCTAGCAATCTCACTCCTAGAGGGTGAAATAAAAATGAAAACCTATTTACATACAAAGGCCTGTATGTAAATGTTTATAGCAGCTTTATTCTTAATCACCAAAAACTGGAACCAATCCAAATGTCTTTCAACAGAGGAATGGAAATCCAATTGGTGATGCATCCATATATTGGAACACTAATCAGCAAAATAAAGGGGTGGGGGAATAAACTTCTGATGTAGGTAGTAAGATAGATGAATCTCATATACATAATGCCAAATGAAAGTAACCAGACACAAAAATGTAAAGAATGAATGATTCCAATTATGTGATATTCTGGCAAAGTAAAAACTTAGGAATGTTAAAAAGATCAGTGGTTTCTAGTGGTTAAGGCTTGGAAGAGAAACTAATTTAAAAGGGCAAACATGAGAGTGTTTTGAAGGATGTGGAATTGTTTTATTTCTCCATTGTGGTGGGGATTTGTGATTCCTTGTATTTGCTGAAATTGATAAAACTATAACCAAAAAGAGTGAACACTACTGTATGTAAATTAAAAATAAAATTAAAAAACCTATATACTAAATAAAAAAAACCCCACTACTTTCCCATGATTCAGCACCAAAAATGTAAGCAACTAGATATATTACCCTAAGGCTAGAGACTGAAGAATTATCTTCTCTTGAGATATAAAAACACTGAGAGGAACACAAGGGAAAGATCTGCATATACTGACACTTGATAATACTCACTGAAACAGCTGGGCCTCTGTTATGAGACTTTCAAAAAATCCCAATAGATATGACCTTCTGCACACACACATATTACAAATAGTTTCTTTTTTTTTTATAAATTTTAATGGGGTGACATTAATCAATCAGGGTACATAGGTACAGAGAAAACATCTCCAGATTACTTTGACATTTAATTAGGCTGCATACCCATCACCCAAAGTCATATAGTCTTCCATCACCTTCTATCTGGTTTTTTTTGTGCCTCTCCTCTCCCCCCACCCCTTTCCTTCCCTTCCCCACCCCCGGTAACCACCACACTCTTCTCCATGTCCCTGAGTCTCATTTTTATGTCCTACCTATGTATGGAATCATATAGTTCTTAGTTTTTTCTGATTTACTTATTTCACTCAGTATAATGTTATCAAGGTCCATCTATTTTGTTGTAAATGATCCAATGTCATCATTTCTTATGGCTGAGTAGTATTTCATAGTGTATATGTACCACATCTTCTTTATCCAGTAATCTATTGAAGGGATTTTTGGTTGTTTCCATGTCTTGGCCACTGTGAACAATGCTGCAGTGAACATGGGGCTGTGTCAGTCTTTACATACCAGTGTTTTTGAGCTATGGGGGTATATTCCCAGTGGAGGGATTGCTGGGTCATATGGTAGTTCTATTTTCAGTTTTTTGAGGAACCACCATACACTTTTTCCATAGCGGTTGTACTAATTTACATTCCCACCAACAGTGAATGAGGGTTCCTTTTTCTCCACAACCTCTCCAACACTTCTTATTACCTATCTTGTTGATAATAGCTAGTCTAACAGGTGTGAGATGGTATCTCATTGTAGTTTTAATTAGCATTTCTCTAATAGCTAATGAAGATGAGCATCTTTTCATATATCTGTTGGCCATTTGTATTTCTTCCTGGGAGAAGTGTTTGTTCATGTCCTCTTGCCATTTTTCTTATTGGATTGTTTGCTTGTTTGTTGTTGAGTTTTATGAGTTCTTTGTATATTTTGGATATTAGGCCCTTATCTGTGCTATTGTTTGAAAATATCATCTCTCATTTAGTTGGCTATCTGTTTGTTTTTTTGTCAGTTTCTTTTGCTGTGCAAAAGCTTTTTAGTCTGATGTAGTCCCATTCATTTATCTTTGCCTTCACATACTTTGCCTTTGGAGTCAAATTCATAAAGTGCTCTTTGTAACCAACTAAACTCCATGAGTTTAGTACCTATGTTTTTTTCTATGTACTTTATTGTTTCAGGTCTTATATTTAGGTCTTTGATCCATTTTGAATTAATTTTAGTACAAGGGGACACAATCTAGTAGAGTTTCATTCTTTTGCATGTGGTTTTCCAGTTTTCCCAGCACCATTTGTTGAAGAGGCTTTTTTTTCTCCATTGTGTGTTGTTGACCCCTTTATCAAAAATTATTTGAGCATATACTTGTGGTTTTATCTCTGGGCTTTCTATTCTGTTCCATTGGTCTGAGTGTCTATTTTTCTGCCAATACCAGGCTGTTTTGATTATTGTGGCTCTATAATATAATTTGAAGTCAGATATTGTAATGCCCCCAGCTTTACTCTTTTTCCTTAGGATTGCTCTGGCTATTCGGGGTATTTTATAGTTCCATATAAACCTGATGATTTTTTGTTCTATTTCTTTAAAAAATGACAGTGGAATTTTGATGGAAATTGCATTAAATTTGTATATCACTTTGAGTAATATGGTCATTTTGGCTATATTTATTCTTCCTACCAGGAACAAGGAAAATCTTTCCACTTCATTATATCTTTTTTGATTTCCCTTAACAATGCTTTGTAGTTTTCATTACATAGGTTCTTTACATATTTTGTTATGTTTATGCCTAGGTATTTTATTTATTTTGTTGCAGTCATGAAGGGTTTGTTTTTTAAGTTTGTTTTCTGATGTTTTATTGTTGGCATATAGGAAGGCAATGGACTTTTGTATATTAATTTTGTAAACTGCGACCTTACTGTATTGGTTTATTGTTTCTAGTAGTCTTTTTGTGGAGTCTTTGGGGTTTTGGATGTATAGGATCATATCATCTGCAAAAAAGTGAAACCTTTACTTCTTCTTTCCCAATAGGACTGCCTCTTATTTCTTTCTCTTTTGTGATTGCTCTAACTAGAACTAACAGCACCACGTTGAATAAGAGTGGAGAGAGTGGACAACCTTGTCTTGTTTCTGATTTTAGGGGAAAAGTCCTCAGTTTTATGCCATTTAATATGATGTTAGCTGATGATTTATCATAGATGGCCTTTATTATGTTGAGATATTTTCCTTCTATACCCATTTTTCAAGTGTTTTAAATATAAAATGATGTTTTATTTTATTGTAAACTTTTCTGCATCTATTGATAAGATCATATGGTTTTTGTTCTTTGTTTTGTTGATATGGTGTATTACGTTAACCATTTTACGTATGTTGAACCATCCTTGTGATTCTGGGATGAATCCCACTTGATCATGATGAACTATTTTTTTAATGTGTTGCTGTATTCAATTTGCTAGTATTTTGTTTAGTATTTTAGCATCTGTATTCATTAGAGATATTGATCTGTAGTTTTCTTTTTTTGTGCCGTCCTTGACAGGTTTTGGTATGAGGGTTATGTTGGCTTCATAAAATGCATTTGGCAGATTGCTTCTTCTTCAATTTTTTGGAAGACTTTGAGTAGAAATAGGAACCATGTCTTTTTTGAATATTTGATAGAATTCATTAGTATAGCTATCTGGCCCTGTACTTTTATTTTGGGGAAAGTTTTTAATAGTTGTTTCTATTTCCTCTCTGCATATGGGTCTGTTCAGGCTTTCTGCTTCTTCATGACTCAGTCTAAGAAGATTATATTGTCCTAGTAATTTATCCATTTCTTCTAGATTGTTAAATTTAGTGGCATATAGTTTTTCATAGTATTCTATAATAATTCTTTGTATATCTATGATATCTGTGGTGATTTCTCCTCTTTCATTTTAGATTTTGTTTATATGAGTACTTTCTCTGTTTTCCTTGGTCAGTCTTGCCAAGGGTTGGTCAATTCTGTTGATCTTTTCAAAGAACCAGCTCCTTGTTTTATTAATTTTTTCTATAGTTTTTTTATTCTCTATTTCATTTATTTCTGCTCTAATTTTTATTATTTCCTTTCTTCTGCATGTTTTGGACTGTCTTTGTTCTTCTTTTTCTAGTTCCTTAAGATGTGAAGTTAAGTGGTTTACTTGGGCTCTCTCTTGTTTGTTCACATAGGCCTGTAGTGATATGAACTTTCCTCTTATTATTGCTTTTGCTGCATCCCAGAGATTCTGATAAGTTGTATTATTTTCATTTGCCTGTATGTATCTTTTGATCTCTGTGCTTATTTCTTCTATGACCCATTCATTTTTTAAAAGTGTATTGTTTACTTTCCACATTTTTATGGGTTTGTTTATCTCTTTTTTTGCAGTTGAATTCTAGTTTCAAGCTTTATGATCAGAAAATAGCTAGGTATAATTTCAATCTTTCTGAATTTGTTGATGTTATTTTTGTGGCCCAACATATGGTCAATTCTTGAGAATGTTTCATTTACATTAGAGAAAAATGTATACTCTGGCACTTAGGGATGAAATGTCCTATAGATATCTATCATATCCAATTGTTCTAATGTTTCATTTAAAGTAAATATTTCTTTATTAATTCTCTGTTTGGATAAACGATCTAGAGCTCTCAGTGGTGTATTGAGGTCTCCAAGTGTAATTTTATTTTTGTTGGTTTTTGTTTTTATGTCAGTCAGTAGCTGTCTTACATATTTTGGTGCTCCTTGGTTTGGTGCATATATATTAAGAAGTGTTATGTCTTCTTGATTCAATGTCCCCTTTATCATTATGAAATGACAGTTTTTGTCTCTGATTACCTTTGCTGTCTTGTAGTCAGCATTGTTAGATATGAATATTGCTACACCTGCTGTTTTTTGGATGTTATTTGCTTGGAGTACTGTTTTCCAACATTTCACTTTGAATTTGTTTTTATCCTTGTAGCTTAGATGTGTTTCTTGTAGGCAGCATACAGTTGGATTTTCTTTTTTTATCTATTCTGCTATTTTGTCTTTTTATTGGTGAGTTCAATCCATTTACATTTAGTGTAATTATTGACATTTGAGGGTTTCCTATTGCCATTTTATATATTGCTTCTGATAGTTTTGTATCTGATAGTTTTGTTTGGTTCTTCTCTTTTATTTTTCTATCATTTGTTTTTGTTTGGTTGTAATCCATACTTCTTTTCCCTGTTACTTCTTTTTTCATGCCATGTGCTTCCATGGTGGTTTTTTCATGGGTGGTTACCATTAAGTAATGAAAAGGATATATCTCATATTCATTGTAGTACATTATCTCATGAGTGCTTCTGCACTTCATCCTCCTTTGCTACTGTTAATCTTTGTCCTCTCCCCTTTTTTTTATTTCTTTGTCACAGATTAATCTTATTTTTATTGTTATCTTGATGGAGTTTTCACTTGTAGTTTTGTTTTGTTTTGTTCTTTGTGTCTGGTTGGAAAACCCCCTTTAGTATTTCCTCAAGTGGAAGTTTTCTGGTGATAAATTTCATCATCTTTACTGTATCTGTGAATGTTTTATTTCTCCTTTGTATTTGAAGGATAACTTTGATGAGTATAATATTCTTGGCTGGAAGTTCCTTTCTTTCAGAACTTTAAATATTGGTCTCCACTCTCTTCTAGCTTGTAGAGTTTCTGCTGAAAACTCTGTTGATAATCTAATGGGCCTTTCTTTATATGTTGTATTCTTCTTTTCCCTGGCTGCCTTGAGAATTTTTTCTTTGTCATTGGTTTGTGCCAATTTTATTATGATGTGCCTTGGAGTAAGTTTGTTAGGGGTAAGTTAACTCGGTGTTCTGTTTGCTTCTTGAATTCAAGGTTTTAGTTCTTTCCTCAGGCTTGGGAGGTTCTCATCTATTATTTGTTTGAATATGTTCTCCATTCCATTTTCTCTCTCTTCTCCTTCTGATATACCCATTATTCTTATGTTGCTCTTTCTGATGGAGTCAGAAAATTCCTGTAGGGCTATCTCATTTTTTTAATTCATGAGTCTCTCTCCTCTTTTCTCTGTAGTACCTCTGGTTGCCTGTCTTCTATGTCACTTATTCTCTCTTCTATCTGGCCTGTTATGTTGGCTAAGCTTGTTACTTCATTTTTCAGTTCGTGAATTGAGTTTGTTTTTTTTTATCTCTGTTTGATTTTTTTTATAGTTTCAATTTCCTTGGTGAAGTATTCTTTCTGTTCATTGAATTGTTTTTTGAGCCCCCTAAATTGCCTTTCTGTGCTTTCTTGTATATTCCTGAATACTTTTAGGACTTCAGTTTTTAATTCTCTGTCATTTAACTCCAAGGTTTCTAAGCTATTGAAATTTTTTTCTATACATTTTTCCTCATCTATGTGAGCTACATCACTGTCTTTTGTATCCATTATATTCAATTTGGTTTTCTTTATTGACATTTGAGAATGGTATTGTTAATAACACTGATAAGAGTTGATAAAAAATTTTTTGAGAAAATGCAATGAAAACTGAAAATTCTATTGTGCTAAGTGGAACTAAAATACGTAGAATGAAGGGCCTGAGTTGGGTGGAGTGACAAATAGGCAAACAACAAGGCAAGAACCCACAAAATGCCACAAGGAAATAATCTGGATCAAGAATAAAATAATTTTTTGTAAATTATGGTCAAATGAGAGCTATAGTGTAAGAGAAAAGAAGAAAAAAGAGAAAAAAGAAAAAATACAGTGAAAAATGAAAATTCTATTGTATTATTAAGTGGCACAAAAACTATAAAATGGAGAGCCGGAGTTGGAAATACTAAAGATATAAAAAGCAAAATAAAAAGCACAGATAATACCACAAAGAAAATATTTGAATCCAGAATAAAATAATTTGTGGGTGAGATTCAAATGAGAGAAAAAGTAAAAGAGAAAAAAAAGAAACAAATAGAAAGAGAGAAAAAAATTAAGTTTTTGGAATGTAACACTCTTATAAAGAAAATGGAAAATTTAACACCTATGGGAATAACGTTCAAAATGAAAAGGAAAGAATAAAACGGAAAGAGGATTAAATGATCAGGGTGGAAGGGAAAAAAAGATAGAAAATACAAGAAAAAAATGGAAAAAGTTATAAAAACTGTGGATTTTTCCTGGTTTTGAGAAGTTATCTTCTTCTTTTTTCTTTCTTCTCTCTCTTTTTGGCCGGTGGCACTGTACCCCAGGTTCTGCCCATGTGGCACTCTTAGGTAGAGATTTGCTGTTGTGTTGCTATGGTGATGACATAAACTAAGCCTCAGTCTGGTTTGTTGTCAAGGCTTGTTCGTGTTTGCAGGCTGCAACAATGGGAGAATCCATTTTTTCAGGGTCTCTCCCTAGATCTCTCCTTCCTGAACCAGCAGCCTGGGAATGCAGCTATGATGTTGCCCCGGCCACTACCTGCAGAGCAAGAGGCTCTAAGAGCTGCCAACTTCCCCCTCTAGCTTCACTTAATGCAGGGTTCTGGGTAAGGCTTTGCCAGACAGAGCTGCCAGTGTAATCTGCCAGGGCTATGAGCTGATTGCCTTTCGGTGTCTTTCTATGAGTTTTTGGGCATGTCTAGTATGCCTCAGGACTCTGCAGGTCTGCTCTCCAGAGGATTTCTGCAAGCTGTCTGTGCATCCTTCCCCCCACCACTTCTGCAGTTCTCTTCCCCAGGAGTGTGCTTTGTTAGCCTGTATGGCTGACAGAGGTGCTGCACCCAGATATGTCCGGGTGTAGGGAAGCCAGCTTTTGTGAACTTCTCACGTATTGTTGTTTGGGAAGCTGGGATTATTCAGAAAATCTGGTCACAGCCCACACAGAGGGTCACTACTGACAGTCTCTGACCCAGCCCCTCAATCCAGAAATGCGGGCACCCATGACTGAAGGGCCAAGTGGATCCACTTGCACTCTGCCCATGCTCACCAACTGGGATACTGGGAGTAAACAAGGCAACTGCTTGCCCACCTCTTCTGGGGTCTGCCACTGGCACTAGTTCCATGTGGGCTGAGCCGTGGGCACACTCTCTACTTGGCTTGAATGTCTCTGCCCTAGCCCAGCTTTTTCCGTGTCCCCAGCTCTCCCTTTCTCTCAGTTTCAAGTGAAAGCAGCCCTTGCTCAGGTTAGTGAGGAAAGCGGAATACTCCGTTCTCCGTCTTATTTCCTTCAGAGTGGATTATATATTCAGCCACCTTTTTGCCCAATCGTACCTTTGTTTGATGTATGTGTATTTCAGAGGCTCCTGAGATTGTTTTTCTGTCTCTAGTTGTTGAATTTGTTAACATTTCAGGGAGAGGTATGGGGAGTACTCCTCATGGCACCATTTCTCTGATGTCGCTTCTTCACAAATAGTTTCTTTTAAAAAATTTTATTGGGATGTGATGGTTTACCAAACCAGACAGGTTTCAAGGGTACAACTCAATATAGCACCATCTGTACACCACATCATGCATGCCCTACCCCAACGTTCAAGAAGCCTAAGCATTCAGGGGAGCGAGATAATGCAGAAAGCTGAGAACAATTTTTAAACCTGCGTTTAATATAATCAAAAAGCTAAGAGAAGATTTTGACTGCATTAAAATAAATAAGAGAATAATAAAGAATACATAAAAATTAAAAATGATCGACACAAACTAAAAACTATCAGAAAGGGGAGAAGATAGATTGAGGAATAAATCTTAGAAGGTAGAACCTAAGATGAAAAGATATAAAATAAGAAAGAAAAATTCTGGAAACTTGCATGATTGATTCAAAATTCACAAACAAATAACAGGTAATACAAAAAAATAAATAAATAATAAAGAGCCTGACCAGGCAGTGGCACAGTGGATAGAGTGTTGGACTGAGATGCAGAGGACCCAGGTTCAAGACCTTGAGGTCACCAGCTTGAGCACGGGCTCATCTGGTTTGAGCAAAGCTTGCCAGCTTGAACCCAAGGTTGCTGGCTTGAGCAAGGGGTTACTCTGTTTGCTGTAGTTCCACGGTCGGATCACATATGAAAAAGCAATCAAAGAACAACTAAAGTGCTACAACAAAAATATAATGATTGATGCTTTGCATCTCTCTGCGTTCCTGTCTGTCTGTCCCTATCTGTCTCTCTCTCTGACTCTTGCTCTGTCTCTGTAAAAAAGAAAAGAAAAGAAAGAAAGAAATAAAAACAAAGGAGAAGAGATTTCATCAATAAAAAATACAAAATAATTTCCTAGAATTGAAATGATGAGCCCAGAAAATAAACAAAAAAGTACTCCAGCGAAGCAAATCATGGTATTATGAATTTTAAAACACCAGATGGTTTTTTTGTTGTTGTTCTTTTGGGCTTTTTTGTGTTGTTGTTTTTTTTAATCCAGAAAACTTTCAAGGAAAAAGACTTGGCACAGTGTGTGTGTGTGTGTGTGTGTGTGTGTGTGTGTGTGTGTGTTTCTTTGATGAGAGAGAGAGAAAGAGAGGAATATAGATCTGTTCCTGTCCTGTATGGGTTCTGACCAAAGATTGGACCAGCAAACTCTGCACTTCAAGACGAAGCCCTAACCAACTGAGCTATCCCACTAGCGATAATGTCAGAAAGACATTAGGCTACTTATCAGAGACACTGGAAGCCAGAAGACAATGGAGCAATACTTTCAAAACTGTGAAGGAAAAAAATAGTTAAGATCCATATCCAGCCAATCCATCAAAAGTTCAAAGGTGATATGAACATTTTTAGACTTTTGAGGTCTCAGAAATGTTATTTGCCAATTCCCATGCATTGTCTCAGGAAGCTACAGAATGATGGTATGCAGCAAAAATAAGAAAATAAGCAAAAACAAAGAGAGTTGATCTAAGAAATAGGGATCTGATACAAGAATGAAACAAAAAGAATCCCAGGATGCTCTCTGCAAAAGCCACCTCACATCACTCAGATTGAAAAAGAAAGATAGACAAATTCAAGAAATATGTCTCCTGGGGAAAACAAACTAGAATGAGTAGATTACTTGCTGGAATTTACCATCTGGAAAATAATTTAAAATAGTATCACAGGTGTTATGGCTCTTGTGAAGAGTTTGAGATAAATTTGTGATGGGAACCTTAAAAAAACTAGCAAATAAAATTGAAGATAGTGTCAACTGAAAGAAAAACAAAAAATTTTATAAAAAAGAACATATAATCATAGAATAAGATTTTGCTTGGCAGTAAATAAAACTTTCATAGCCATTAAAATATAACCTTGATTATTGATGTTATTAAAAAGTGTTATTTAAGTATACTGGGAGAGTGGAGGAAGGGGGAAGTTGACAGGTGAAGTGGTTTTGTAAGAATCCCAAATGCTCATCCTTCATACCACAGAGTCAAAAGGCAATGTCTAAAACTGAAAAAATCATGTTAAGAGTAGCATTTCTAATTGTATATGTAATTATCAGAAGAAATAACAAAAAGAAATAAGGAAGGTGCTCTGAGAAACCCAACTCAGGTATTGGGGCAAGATAGTCTTGTTTTTTATAAGACATGCTTATTTTTAAAACTTTCATGCATGCTTTACTTTGATATAAATATGATTTAAACATTTTTAACAGCAATTGCCTATTGTGAGAATTAAAGTCAGAGTGGAAGGCTACAGGATAATATTTTTGGAGGCAATGGAAGCTGTTTTCTATTTTTTCCAATCTGCCTAGACGTAGAGCAGCCCTGTGAGTTTCTCTGGAGGAAAAGAAACATGGCATGATTTTTAAATCTTAGATCTTCTTCTTATAACATTGTTTTCTTTAAAGAAAGCAGAGAAATAAGAATCCCATATTTAAAATTTTTATTTTTAACTCATTTTCTTTTCTGTGGTCTTTTCAATAGAATTTTTGTTTCTGCCAACATATATAGTCACCCAGCACTTTAATGCCAATATTATTTTGCTGCCCTATACAGCTTACCACCAGTCTATATGATAAAATGGGCCCTGACATTATGAAATTGACACAACTAAATGTCACTGTAGACAAGAAAACATGGAATTGGATTTTAGAAAAGGCAGCTCTTGGCTTTTCAAGAAAAAACTTGGTCCTCAGAAAAGGTCCCAGAATGACATCTTAAGGCTGATGTCCCACACAAGGGCCATGATGCTTCAATTAAAGTTTGTACAAGTAATTGGTTGAGTAGTAATTTTTGTGGAATCTGGAAAATCTGCTCAAGGTACTGCAGGACTGGCCTAAAATACCTCACACCCTCAGAACTGTGACTGATGGAATAGCACATGCCTTTGAAAACTCCCACAGCACTGCTCACAGAAACCCCTTCCTTTGGTCCCTTCCTCACAGGCCCCTCTCACTCCTTGATTTTTCATCCTCTTCAGTCCCCATGTGCCAACTAAAGTTCTTTTCACCAAAAAGCGGTTCCTGTGGCTTCGGTAGGTCCCGGCCATAGCTCATGGTTACGCCAGTTATGCTGTCAGTAAGAAGAGGCTGGGCTTGATCTCTTGATAGGTAAGTGTTCACCTAATAAAACTTCCATCAATATCTTCTTGTTTCGTTTATTTGTTTTTCTTTGTTTTAAGATCATAAAACAAGCTAAATTCTGAAATGGTCTTCTTGCAAAAGCCACTGTCACAGGGGAGCATAAAAGAGCTTGAAAAACCTACAATGGTCTCTGGAAAGAACAAGTGAGAATGTGGCAACTTAAGATATACTATTTCTGCTTTGAGTCAGAGTAAGTCCTTAAAAGCATGTTTATTGCTAGCTGGGTAATACTCTTAAAAATGGTCCAGAGTACAGCAACACATTGCACCCAAAGAAATAAGGTTAGCTGTGGCTAAGCAGGAGAAGAATTCTTTATCATTTGAAGGAGAAGAAATTTTCCTTGAGTTAATAGCACCGAAAAGAAACCAGCTTATTCTTACTGGTTTCCTTGTTTTAAGTGAGATACTGTGCTTCTGAGCACTTGACTGAAACGAGGAACCTGTGTTAAAAAAGCATGAATACTTAGAAGAATATGACCGGAGTGCTTTAAAGTAGATAGAGAAGAAAAGTCTAAATTATTCAATAAGCATCATATCTGTTATTTCTTAGATTTGGCCAACTCCACTGGAACCACAGAGAGATATTCTGTGCTCTAGACTAGAATTTTTAAAACTATATCGAAAACGGCCTAGTTACTGAAATATCCACTTGATGAATTATGCTCACTTGAAAGTATAGTGTATCTTTTAAGTATCATACCTCTTAGAATTTTCTGGGACAATTCCAATGCAAATTTATTTTATACCTTTCTATAATGGTGGTGCGTTCAATGTTTAGCCAAATGTGGTTTTGTATTATTCACTTTAGAGATTAGAAAAGGTCTATTGCTGGACCATGTTTTGTGATCTTAACATCATAAAATAAGGTCACCATGAACCCTCAAAAAATGTTATAGTGATACTCTATTATACAATACTCATAAATATGAGCTAATTTAGCTTAGATTCACAAAATCATTGGAATATAAAGGCACTTGTAAGGTAATATAGTTTACCCTTCATTTTCAGGTAAGCAGTTACACTGGAATCATTCTGGACTAGTTAAAATTTATCTTATTTCTAAAGATGGTCAAAAAACCAGATCAACATACATCTTCCATTACACCTCCATCTCTGAATGCAAAGTGTCTTCTGGATGAGGGAAAGAATACAGTTCTAGACCCAGTCATCCCACACCTATGGTGAAGGCTGTGTGCCCCATAGCTAATTGGTGATAAGGTCCCAATGCTCTTTTCTTTTCCCCTAAACCAGTGGTCCCCAACCTTTTTTTGGGCCACGGACCGGTTTAATGTCAGAAAATATTTTCACGGACCGGCCTTTAGGGTGGGACGGATAAATGTATCACGTGACCAAGACAAGCATCAAGAGTGAGTCTTAGATGGATGTAACAGAGGGAGTCTGGTCATTTTTTTAAAAATAAAACATCGTTCAGACTTAAATATAAATAAAACGGAAATAATGTAAGTTATTTATTCTTTCTCTGTGACCGGTACCAAATGACCCACGGACTGGTACCAGTCTGCGGCCCAGGGGTTGGGGACCACTGCCCTAAACCATTCCCAAAATCAGGAAAAACAATGATATGTCACATTAGCAAATCTGTCACAATGTAAAAAACCTTACATGTATTGCTACCCTATAGTTTCTCCCACCTGATCTTTTTTTCACTTATCCCCTTAGTGCTATTTAACCCATGGGCCTTCTGGAACTGTGACTGTACAGTAAATAAACTCCATGATGACATTAACTTGGCCACTGAATACTTACCTCTTGAACTGAAATTTGTGTCAACTCTGAAGGACACTGCCTAACCCACCAGCCCTAGCCACAGGACACTGCTCATCTGCCAACAGTGCTGTTGCACAGTAGGAAGTAGAGATGGCATTACTTCTCTACTTTTATGTGAAAATGTCCTTTTTTAAATGCTTGTGCCACCTTATTCTACCCTCTTCTTTCTGTTTATTTTATCAGGGTCTGATAATTTCTCTCATTCATAAATGACATCTGACCCATATCTTCACTTTCTATCCCAAGTCTTGACATATTGTCCATTGTTAATGTAGCTGACTCATTCAACACCTCAACACCAATTATCTTCACCTCTAATCCTTTGTATTTTGTGGTCATTTAGAAAAGTGCTTCTGAAGTCCTCAACTCCAATTTTCTACTCTCTGACCTAACTTATTCTTCTAGGTCTTCCTTGACCTCAAGTAATCTGTTATCTGAAGTCCTGCTTCACCAGATTATTCAATTTCCTGGTATTCCAGCCCTTTGGCGGCAGCTGCATTTCTACTACCATACATACACTTTCTCCGGTCCCATACCCAGAGAAGTAAACCCTTCTAGAACTGCAGCTTCAAGCCATTTCAAAGTCACATTCTTCAATCTCAGCTGTGTCCTTACTCTCCCAATAGAAAATTCTATAACTTGGCTTTGGTCAGTTCTCAAGCCATCATTTCAGACCAACTCTCTTTTCTCCTTTACATCTCCCAAGCACTCTAATCATCTTTCATTCCTTCAGTTTTAGTATACAGACTGGTGTTTTGCCACTTAGAAAAAAATTGAATCAATCTGATATGACTTTCCTTAATTTTTCTTCCTTTCTCCTTCCTTTTATGAGTTGTAGTTTCTCTCACACACATTCTTGCTTCATTTCCTCTGACTGCAGGCAGTGAGCTACAGTCCATGGCCAGCTTTTGTAGTGTACCCTTGGTCTTGTCATTTAGCCAACTTTCGGGCCCTGCGCCGTCAGCCATCCTCTGTTTCTCTTTGCTACCTACAGAACAAAGTCCATACTTCTTATTACAGCTATTCCAACTTCACCTCTTTCTCTCTCATTCACTCTTCTGCACTCTAGAACTGCACTGACCAATATAGTATCCACTAACTACATGTAGCTATTTAAATTAATTAAAATTAAATAAAATCAAAATTCAGTTACTCAGTGACACTAGGTATTTTCCCAACACCCAATAGCCACATGTGACCAAGTGGCTGCTGTATCAGACAGCACAGACATAAAGCATTTCCATCATTGGGGAACATTTTCTTAGACAGCATTGCTCAACTTTACTGAAAATCTTGTGTTTTTCCTAGAGGACCAGTATTTCTTATGCCTCTGGACCTTTGCACAAAGATGTAACAACCATTTCTATGTCACAGCATCTAACTGGTGATAGGGTCCATCTCTGGCATCCTATGCATATTATGTGGACATTCACTTCCAGAAACAACTTGTGGTGTTGTTGTGAACTGGCACTGTTTGGTAATTAGAGCCCCTTTACAGCAGCACCCATGCGTGCTTTCTCTCTGAATAAAGGTAGAGACAAGGAAATTGTACTGTTGGAGAGACGGAACATTATAGGTTCAAGGAGGGCTTTTTGGTCCCATCATACCAATCTTCCCAAATCTCCATGTGATGAAAAACCAAACTGTCACTGCATATAGAGCAGTCATCTTACCTTCAAGCTTATTATTATAGCTTCTCCTTAGAAAATTGTTTTCAACTTTTAAAAAAGAGAACCAAAAATAAGCTACCTAATTATCTTGGTTGAACCTCTGTTCCCAGTGCATCCAAATAGTTAAATTGTCAAGCAGCAGAGAGAGAACACTCGGACATTCAACCTCGGTGCTATTTTAAGAAAAGCTCAAGAGAGAACTGGAGAAAGAATATGAAAGTGATTTATTTTTAATTTCTTTTTTTGAACCTAGAAGACTTTATTCTGTACTAGAGACATCTCTAGTACAGAAAAAAGCAAATAAATAAAAAAGTCTTGATATAAATCTATAAAACATCTTTTATATAAATCTAAAAGAAAGGGCCCTAAATTAGGCCTTTGCTGTATGACTTGATTATTTCACTTAAAGTGAATTTCTGAAAGAGCAGAAATAGCCACACTTAAATATCAATAGAAAATTCCAAAACCCAATATCAAGTATGTGGTAATTACTTGTCAGTCTGAGTGTTCGTAGTAACTCTCAGGACCTCAGTGAGAGACAGAAGACGGCCCCGCCCTTACTGGCTGTGAGCCTGGGCAATCAGCTTCAGCTCACAGGCTTCCTTCCTCTGTGGGCAGTCATCGATCAGAGTAGATTCTCTCTAAGTTCCTTTTCCACTGGAAAAGCCATGGTATTGTTGGGCTGTGGGTAGGGGAAGGTCATTCTTTAATACAATAAACATTTTCTCAATTTTATGTAAGTAGCAATGTAAATCCAGCTTCGGGTTTCTGTCCTCTACAACAGTGGTCCTCAATCTTTTTTGGGCCACGGACCAGTTTAATGTCAGAAAATATTTTCACAGGCCGGCCTTTAGGGTGGGAGAGATAAATGTATCACGTGACTGAGACAAGAGTCAAGAGTGAGTCTTAGACGGATGTAACAGAGGGAATCTGGTCATTTTTAAAAATAAAACATCATTCAGACTTAAATATAAATAAAACGGGGCCCTGGCCAGTTGGCTCAGTGGTAGAGCGTCGGCCTGGCATGCGGAAGTCCTGGGTTCAATTCCTGGCCAGGGCACACAGGGGAGGTGCCCATCTGCTTCTCTACCCCTCCCCCTCTCCTTCCTCTCTGTACCCCCCCCCCCCCCCCCCCCGCAGCCGAGGCTCCATTGGAGCAAAAGATGGCCCGGGCGCTGAGGATGGCTCCTTGGCCTCTGCCCCAGGTGCTAGAGTGGCTCTGGTAGCGACAGAGTGACGCCCCCGATGGGTAGAGCATCGCCCCCTGGTGGGCATGCCAGGTGGATCCCCGGCAGGCGCATGCGGGAGTCTGTCTGACTGCCTCGCCGTTTCCAGCTTCAGAAAAATACAAAAAAATAAAAAAAAAAATAAAAATAAAACGGAAATGATGTAAGTTATTTATTCTTTCTCTGCGACTGGTACCAAATGGCCCATGGACTGGTACTGGTACAGGTCTGCGGCCTGGGGTTTGGGGACCACTGCTCTACAAGATTGCCTTCATTCTTTCCGCACTTAATTCTTTCTGCATAGAAATTCTGGAGTGTTCACCACCTAAAATTAGAGGGGAAATGTGACTGTGATGCATCTATCTACAATCTACAGAACAGTTTATGCAGATGGGAAGTGGAGGAGTGTGAGAGGAACAGATCACAAGAGAAGAGCACTCAGGCTGGTGTGACCTCATTAAGGCCAGTGGCATTGCCTTCTGTCTTCAAAGAGGTGTTGCTCTTAGCAGGACAGAACTCATCTCACTGTTCACTTTGATTTACATTTGTATAGAGGAGCAGCTCTGGCATGAAATACTCCCTTTAAGTATTACAAATTTACAAACATTGTTTGCAAATGTAATTTCAAAAACATTTAGTTGTTTTAATGTCTTTGCAAAGAGTATAGGCTCTACACTCAGAAGCTCTAGACACCTACAAGTTTCATTTTGGATGTTTGAGGACAGAAGGTTAGATATGAAATGTTGCTTTGGTTTATTACTTTTCAGCATTACGGTGATAAATGAGTAGAGGAAAGGACACACTCCAAGGTGGAAGAAAGACTATATTTTTCTTCTGCAAATATAAAACTTTCAATTATTTTAAATGCGATTTAGTCAACTTGGAACCAGTTCACCTCCAAGTAAAATTTAAAAATGAAAATTAATGATAGCATGGTTCAGTGACTAAAAAATTTAAAGTTATCACAAATAGAGCATGAAAATCTCTCTAATCTAAGCAGTTGCAACTTCTGGGGTTAGTGTGTGTGCGCGCTCAGTTAAGATAGCATTGTTTTCTTTCTTTGATTATTTTTTCAAAGTTTATTTTTTCTTTGCAGACAACAATAAAGGTTATTTTTAATGCATCTTGTAGATTATACATTCTATTAAAAGCACTTTATGCCACAGACTTATTTAACGAACACTTATACAAACTGCACTCTTTGGTGTCACACACTCCAGTTGCTGCCCTTTCAAACAAAAACTAACAAAAATATCTGTTTTGATTTGAAAGGATTTTGAATTAATACCCAAAAGCAAGTCTAGCTTTCCAAACTAATTGGTGAACCTATAAGTTTAGGCAGCATCTATATTTTGCTAGTTTTTATAAAAGGTCCAAGATCCAAGGAAAAAAAGGTAAAATTTCTCCTTTTTAAAATTATCTCTGTATGTCGATAGATATAAAAAAATTATAAACTACTTACTATCCATTCATATTGCATTGATTAAATAAGTTAGGATGCAAGTTAGTACACCATGGAATACTTTCCCACCATTCCAAGGAATAAGATAATCTGTCAAGAATAAATGAATATATTATTAAATGTTTCTAACTGTAAAACTCTATACTAATATTGTTTTTAGTACAACTGCCAATAAATTATTATAGTATAGTGTCTATACATGTATATTTGTGTATATGTGGGTGTGTATAAAATACAGTGTTGATGCCTGATAGCTGATAACTGATGGTTATCACTGGAAGAAGGGAATGAGAATAAAGGAGAATTTTCTTATATATTTTTATATGATATCATTTACTAATACAATGTATTATTATTATTTTATTTTTTGACAAAGACAGAGAGATAGAGTCAGAGATTGGGACAGATAGGGACAGACAGACAGGAAGGGAGAGGGATCAATTTTTTGTTGCAGCTTCTTAGTTGTTCAGTGAGTGATTGCTTTCTCATATGTGCCTACAGCAGAATGAGTGAACTCTTGCTCAAGCCAGTGACCTTTGGGCTCAAGCCAGCAACCATAGGGTCATATCTATGATCTCACGCTCAAGCCAGCGACACCTTGCTCAAGCTGGCGAGCCTCTGCTCAAGCCAGATGAGCCCGCGCTCAAGCCAGGCGATCTTGGGGTTTCAAACCTGGGTCCTCTGCATCCCAATCCGACGCTCTATTCACTGCGTCACTGCTGGATCAAGCACAATGTATTATTTTTATAATCAAAATAAATATTAAAGGTTTTAAACAAAACTTTAGTGGAGACCTTTTGAGACTAACATGGCAACCCAAGTGTGCATGTCTGATGGCTCCTCCTACATCTGCACGGAGGGAGGCAGCTGCAGAGAAGGAGAGATCCCACGGCCCCGGCACAGTCCAGAGCTAGATGCCAGCATCTCTCTGAGCATGGGGAACTCTCAGGGAGATGCTGGCAGTTAAAAGCAGAGGAGGACATGGAAAAACAGGGGGAGCCTGACAGTCAAGTGAGTGAGGCCCCCTCCTTCCTTCCCCACAACTTTGTTAATATGAGATATTACAAACTCAGAGAAGGTAAGGCTGAGTCCTGCACTTCAGCCTCACATTGGAACTAACAGGGAAAATGTTTCAAATCAAAGTTTAATTTAGGACATTTTAATTTACCAAACTAAATATAGTGAGAGCTTTCTATGTGTTCACATAGTAACACATATGACATATGCATTACCTAATGACATATACATATGTCATACGTGTAATATAGAGCAGGAAAGCTAGAAAGGTTGTTTCTCAATATAGAGAAGGTCTCTAAGTCAAATTTGGAGCACAGTGGTAGTATATGAATAAAAGTGAAGTCCCTTGCCTGCATCGTTTTTGTCCCTAAGAAAATAATAACAAATATAAAAGCACCTTTCTTCATCCTACTGTCTGGGTCTGACAGGAGGAGCTGGGCCAGACAAGGACCGCAGAAAAGGAAGAAAGTTAAGGACCACGGGAAGTACTGTTTACTAACCACTACAGAGGTATTTAAGTGTTTCCACATCTGGTGTGGCCATATCTCTGCATACCAGCTGGCTATCAGATCTATGAGTGACCATTCTGCAAGTGGAGTCATGAGATTTGCTCAGGACCTGCTTAGGCTTAACCTCTTATATACAACTCAAAAAATAATCTAATTATAGATACTGATTTGCCTTCTCTGTCCAAGTGCTTCTGCTACGATCACTATCCATAGGCTTACTAAATGTCTTTTATATTGTCATAGTATTTCACACAATATTCATTCTGACCAAGGGCCTGACCATATATAATATATATATATATATATATATATATATATATATATATATATATATATAAGTTAGACAATGGATTCATTTTTACATGAATTATGAGTGTTACTCTGTATCCCAACTTCATACAACTGAAAACTCATTTATGTCTCAGCTGAAAGATAATACCCTATGATATAGGGGACTATTATATAGTACTGATTCTCCTGTCAATAAAATGAGAAGGGCTGGAAATCTAGGGCATGCAGCATGAGTGAGACAGCTCACTATTGTATCTAGTTACTTACTTGCAAAATTTTTGCTTCTCATTACCATGATTTTGTATTCTGCTGGCTTAAATGTCTTACTTCCCTCGGGAGGGCTACTTATGCCTATGACACAATAGTGATTTCACTGAACTAAAAGATGAATTAGCCACCTGGCCATGTTAGGGTTGTTATGGTACTGAACTAATCAACAAAAAAGGATTTTCCACTCTAGATTGTGTGATTGACCTTGATATCAAGCAGAAATAGAGTTGCTGATACATAACAAGGGCAGGAAGGAGTATTTATAACCCAGAGAACCAATAGTAAGGATTAATGGAAGACCACAGCCACCCAATACAGAAAAACAAGAAGAGAACAGGCACTTATGGAGAGAAGGCTTGAGTTACCCCACTAGATACAGAACTCAGACCACTGAATTGCTGAACAAGGGCAAATTAATTCATTAAATTAATAGTGGACAAAAACAGTTATACCAATCATATTCTTCTAACATTTGCAGTACTGAGGACTATCATAGCTGTACATAGTTTTTTCTTTGTTTGTTATGTATATTTGTGTGCATTACCTAGTTTTCTATTTTCCTTTTCTTCTTTTCACTTCTACTTCTCTGAGAAGATGATTAACTTGGATTTAGTTTTGAGGTTATTCAATACCAATATAGGTTTGTGACTGAACTAGAAAAAGAATGAATTTCTTCAGGGATAGATACAGTGTTTAATGGAATTGAGGTCTTTTCTTTGGGTAGTGGGTATATTTTATTTACATGAGGGATAGTTGCATAATGTTACATGGGAATAAGTCATTGTTACTCTGGTAGACTCCATATGCATAAAAACTTGTTCATGGATATTGAGTAGGCATACATTTAGACTGTGATTTACTGGTTTGACTGTCTCAAGTCCAAGTTTATCCCTTTTTGCCATTTGGAGAAATTAGAAGGCTAAAAATCATATTCCTCAGACTCTATTGCTGCTAAGATTCTGGGTGTAAATTTGGTTCTGCCAATTAGACATATTTGCATAAGCTTTTTTGAAATCAGAAGGAGTTACGCCATCTTTCTCCAACAATGTAGACAGGTCTGCAAGCTCTAACCCCTGAGTTTGCAGTGGCCAAACTTTCGAATCCACTGTCTGGTCCCAGCTCCATGGGTGTGGATGGTGGGGATGGCTGCAGCTCTGGTAGCCGTTGTAACAGCAGTCATCTAATTCCAGGATCACGTCGAAATTGAAGCCAACATTCCTAGTGGAACAAACACTCTGACTTTCACACCTGTAGCACCTACAATTGTTTTGTTGACAACTTATTTTTACATTAAATCCTTTTATGATTGAAAAACCTAGACTACATTCTATTTCCTCTAAATCAAATTCCGGTTTGATATACAACCCTAGAAATGTACATGTTCAAAAAGAGGCACATAAAAGGATACTAACGTCAACTCAGCATCATTTGAAATAACTCCACAGCAATTATCTACATGCAGTGGTGGGATTCAGGTAATTTGCACTGTTTCAGCAGAAACAATACCTAATTTTTTTGTAGAGTTCAGCAAACTGGTTGTTAAAATGGCACTTGTAATCAGGGCTCTAAGGTGGGTGCCTGGGCAGCCACCCAATGTGGAAATTGCAAATTTACATTCCTTACTTTTTTTTATGTTCATCTATGCAACAGCATATTCTAAGTGCCTGTAGTGATGTTTAGTCCATCTATAGGTGAAAAAATTTGCAAGTGAGGACACCAATCAAGGAGCAATATGGAAATATCTTAAATAACAGTTTTATTGTTTTTTGTCAGGTATTACTTAATAGTTTTTCATTAATATTTTAAAATCTTTTCTTATAATCTAGTTTTGTGTGCCTCTTTTACTGTTCTTATTTAAGTATTAAATTCATGAAATAATAAACTACCTTTCAGTATATTGCTTTTTATACTTAAAATGGTCATTAACGCAGAAAACAAGTTGTCAAATTATTTGAATCCCACCACTGTCTATATATCTAACAATAGGAGAATGGATGAATAAATCGTGGAACATTTATACTGTAGGGGCAGCAGTGAAAAAGAATTCAGTAAATTTATATATACTGACATGAAAAAAGTTCCAAGGTATGGCTATCAGTTTTTAAAAAGGAAGTTACAAGATAATTTGTGCCATATTAAACTATTTATTCTAAATATTGTATATACCATGGTTTGGGTACAATACTGTGTTCATTGTATACTTGAAAAGATATATACCAAATCTGCAAAAGCAGTAACTTCTTTGGAAGTCACTGGCACTGTCAGTGGTGATAAGGAAAGACTTTGGTCTTATGTATAATGAGTGAATTTTTACAATTAGAATATATTCCTGTATTACTTGATATTAAAAAGAATAAAATTTTGAATAATTATATTCAAGTAATAATGTGACAAGTAAATCAATTACATTTTAATATAAAATATATATAATATTTTAAAATACCTAGAATTACCTAGAACTACTTAAACTAAATCTAGACAGAATGGAGAAGAAGGGTTGTAAAACATACTAACTTTTCATCTTCTTTGGGAAGAAGAGGAAGACAGTGGGGAGAGTACATAGACATTATTTTGTTCTGGTGAATGTCAGAGAAAATTAAGTTCAAATATATTTTTAATGTAAAGGTAACTAGTAATTGAAAAATATTGGGCATGTAACTTTCAAATCACTAGGGAAAAAGATACACAGTGAAGAGATATTTTATAGGAAAATACAGACTACCAAAACTGACTCTAAAACATAACAAATTTCCTAGAAATAAACCAAAAAGGTTTAAAATAATAATAAGGGAAGAAGGAAAGAAAAGGCGAGAGACCCGCATGGCATAAGAAGAAGGTGTCTCTGTTCATTAAAGGTTTAAGTCCTCTGCCATCTGTGCAATTAAAGAAGATAAAAAAAAGGAAATGCTCCTCAGTTAATTTTGTGAGCATTGCATTGCCCTAAAGTTAAAAATGAACAAGAACAACATAAGAGACATAAACAAATAAGGATAAATATTGTTGAAAAATCCTACATAGATTGTTAATACATTAAATCCAACATTATATTGATTCCAAAGTTGAATTATTTCTAAAATCTGTAAATGGATTTAGGAAACCTGCTTATCTAATTTTTTACTCAAATGGGTTAAGTGAGAAAAATAATATGGATATTGCCTATAAAGATACTTGATATAATTCAATAACCAATTCTTAAGGGGAAAATTCTTAGCAAAACTATGGAATAAAAGAATATTCTCTTATGGTGATAAGAGTATCTATTTTAAAAAGTCAATACTGTAGCTCACAGCAAAACATTAGTGGTACTCCTATTGAGCCAAGATTAAGATAAAGATATCAGCTCTTAAAACTATGCTGCATCATTCTAGAATTTCTAACAATACTATGAGAAATAAGGTACAAATTCATAAAATGAGATAAAACTGAAGTTCTTTACAAATATATGATTACTACTAAGAAAATACAAGGGAAACAACTTAAAACATAATAGAACTAGTAAAAGATCAGAGATTATCTGAGTGCCACAGATACAAAATAACACACATCTCACTAGATTTCTTGTTTGCCAGCAAAAACAAAACAAAACAAAAAACAAGAAAAAAGGAAAGAAAGTAGAAAAAAATCTCATTTACAATAGCAAAATATGTTAAAATGCCTAAGAATGAAATATTCAAGTCCTAGTCAGAAGAAACAACAATTCCCTGAACAACAACAACAAAAAATTGAATTAATGAAGAAACATTGGACATTTTTACATGGAAAGAGTTAATTTCAAAAACATTCAATTCTCTAGTTTATAAATTTGTTTTCAGTATACAATTGCTTCCTGTCTGAAAAATTATTTTTAAACAATCATGTAGTTGTAAAACAGTATAGGATGTTCAATACAGTGAGTTGGTTTTTTGTTTTTGTTTTGTTGTGTTTTTTTTACAAAGACAGAGAGAAAGTCAGAGAGAGGGATAGGTAAGGACAGATAGGAAAGGAAAGAGATGAGAAGCATCAATCATTAGTTTTTCGTTGTGACACCTTAGTTCATTGATTGCTTTCTCATATGTGCCTTGACCGTGGGGCTACAGCAGACCAAATAACCCCTTGCTCGAACCAGCGACCTTGGGTCCAAGCTGGTGAGCTTTGCTCAAACCGGATGAGCCCATGCTCAAGATAGCAACTTTGGGATCTCAAACATGGGTCCTCCACATCCCAGTCCGACGCTCTATTGACTGCGCCACCGCCCTGACAGGCAAGTTGGGTTTTTTTTTAATTAGTTGAGAATACATTGTTTTTCTGTTTCCTCATAAAACTTTCATCTAAAACTTTAGTTTTTCTACAAACAGAGATGTTCTATATAATGTCAGTATAATCATTATTGATCTATTACTGCCAACTAATCAATAAACCCCTTAATCAAGTTTCATCAATTCTCTCAATTTTTTATTGCAAAAATATCCAGTTCAGAATTATTGTGGAATTTAGTCATGGCTCTTCCTTACTCTTTCCTTGACTTTTATGACCTTGGTAATTTGAAAGACTGTTGGTTTGTAGGTTGTTCCTGAATTTGGGCTTCTCTGATGTTTCCTCGTGATTGAATTCAAGTTATGCATCCTTGGCAGCAATATTGTAGACATGAAACGTGCTTTTAATTCTCTCCCCAAAGTGGGCTGTCCCCACTTTGTGAATGCCCACCAGGCCCTACTCATGCTTTGAAACACAATACCAAGCCACAGCTCTCTGTGTTTCCCTTTTCACCCTACTTAAGCTCTGACACCCCACTCCAGATTTTCCCTTTATGTGAACATCCTCTTTACCTTGTTTTGGCTCTGACACCCCTGAGCAGGACTCTCTAAATACAAAGCAATCGCAACTGTAATTCCAGACAAAATATATTTAGAAATTTCCAAAGTGTTGCTAAAATTTTACTTGAAGAATGACTTGAGATGAGCCAAGATATAATTGAAAAAGAAGATTGAAAAGCCTTTTTTCCCCCAATCATAAATTCATCATATTGTAAAACCAAAGACATTTGAAACAGATTCTGACTCAGGAAGAGACAAATTCATGGAAAAAAATAGAGATTAAAGAAACAGATTGAAGAATATTATATTTATAGGCAGCATAGTAACAAGTTAATTGAACACTGGTATTTGGAAAAAATCATTAATTAGTGTTTTTTTTTTTTTTCATTTTTCTGAAGCTGGAAACAGGGAGAGACAGTCAGACAGACTCCCGCATGCGCCCGACCGGGATCCACCCGGCACGCCCACCATGGGGCAACGCTCTGCCCACCAGGGGGCGATGCTCTGCCCATCCTGGGCGTCGCCATGTTGCGACCAGAGCCACTCTAGCGCCTGAGGCAGAGGCCACAGAGCCATCCCCAGCGCCCGGGCCATCTTTTGCTCCAATGGAGCCTCGGCTGCGGGAGGGGAAGAGAGAGACAGAGAGGAAAGTGCGGCAGAGGGGTGGAGAAGCAAATGGGCGCTTCTCCTGTGTGCCCTGGCCGGGAATCGAACCCGGGTCCTCCGCACGCTAGGCCAACTCTCTACCACTGAGCCAACCGGCCAGGGCTTAATTAGTGTTTTATGTTATGGTTTACACCAGCGATTTTCAATCAGTGTGCCGCAAGAATTTTTAAAATATGCAATACCTATTTTGTCAGAGGCACTGACCTCTCTTCCCTTATATTGTCAAATAGAAAAATAACAACAGCCAATACAACAATAGCTGTTCAGTGTGAATGACTCAAAATTATACTAATTTTTTGTCAGATCAGAGAAAAAGTCCATTTTTTGGTGTGCCACAGAATTTTATTTTTTAATTTTTAGTTGTCTTTTTTATTTAAATTTATTGTGTTTACAGAGATTCTAGTGTCCTCCCGAATGCATTTCCCCCTCCCCATGTTCCTCTCAACATCCCCCTTGTTCCCCTCCCCTCAACACCCTCCCCCCTTCCCTCCAGGATTTGCTTTCCTGCTCTCTATAACTATGTGTTATGTGTATATAATTTCACCAATCTCTTTCCCTTCTCTGGTCCCATTCTATCATCCCCTTTCCCTCTGTCCACTTTCCCTCTGGTCTCTTTGATCCCGTCTCTGTCTCTATTCCGTTCCTCAGAATTTTAGTAAGTTATGTGTGCCATGAGATGAAAAACATTGAAAATCACTGGTTTACGTGTAAAAGTTTAAGTATAAAGAAATAAAATGATAAAGCAATATTAATTTGTGTTATAATTCTGGATTGGGAAGGACCAATCCAGAAAAGGAAAAGGGAAAGGAAAAGATTGACATTTAGATCATTTGTAAGTTTAAATAGCCTACATAGTAACAAAAAACCAAAAATGATTACTGAGCTTTCCTTAATGTGGAAAATGATAGCCTTGGATTGATGATTTTGATCTCTTTAAGTTGTGAAGTGCTAATTCTCCATATTTATGCATGAGAATGTACTTAAATTGTATCCACATCTGCATTGCATCTTTTATATTATGTAACTTTCCTGAAGGCAAGATTTATATTTCACTTTGTGTGCCTTCTACATAGTTAAGCAAGGTATAGTCATTGTTGTGAGCTGATTTGTCCATACAAAAGATCTATTGAAGTTTTAACTTTGGGTAGCTATAAATGTGGCTTGATTTGAAATGGAGTCTTTGGAGATATAATCAAGTTAAGATGATGTCATGATGAATTAGGGTGTGCTCTAAATCCAATGATGGGAATTTTTATAAGAAGGGAGAGATGTGAAGACACAGACAGATGTATGGGGGTAGGAGGTGGGGAGAATGGAGAGGCCAAGTGCAGATGGAGGCAGGAACTGGAGAGATGGTGTTACAAATTAAGGATAGCCAGGAGCCACCAGAAGCTAGGAGGAGGCAAGGAAAAACTCTTCCCCAGTGCCTTCAGAGGCAGCATGGCTCTGCTGATACTTTTGTTTCAGACTTCTAGCCTCCAGAAATGTGAGATAATAAATTCTGTTGTTCTAAGTCTTAAGGTTTGAGGTACTTTGTTAAAGAAGCTCACAGAAACAAATACAGTCACTTAAATAGTGCACTTAATGTCTATAGGTAATCATCCAGAGCACTATAGAGTAGAGCACTTACATTCACCCATTAATGTTTTGAGTTATGGAAAAAAGTATGGTGGTTCCTCAAAAAATTAAAAATAGAACTACCATATGACCTAGCAGTCCCTCTACTGGGAATATAACCCCATAACTCAAAAACACTGGTATGTAAAGACACATGCAGCCCCATGTTCATTGCAGCATTGTTCACAGTGGTCAAGACACGGAAACAACCAAAAAGCCCTTCAATAGATTGGATAAAGAAGATGTGGCACATATACACTATGGAATACTACTCAGCCATAAGAAACGGTGACATTGGATCATTTATGACAACATGGATGGACCTTGATAACATTATACTGAGTAAAATAAGTAAATCAGAAAAAACTAAGAACTATATGATTCCATTCATAGGTGGGACATAAAAAATGAGACTCAGGGACACGGACAAGAGTGTGGTGGTGATGGGAGGGGAAGGGAAAGGGTGGGGGGAAAGGAGGGGCACAAAGAAAACTAGATAGAAGGTGACAGAAGACTATATGACTTTGGGTGATGGGTATGCAACATAATCAAATGTCAAAATAACCTGGAGATGCTTTCTCTGAACCTATGTACCCTGATTGATTAATGTCATCCCATTAAAATTAATTTTTAAAAAAAGGAAAAAAAATTAAAGAAACTCAACATTTTTGTATTCTCAAGTGTCTTCTCTGCACTGCTGAAATAGGAGAAGTACTGGCTCCCTTCCTTTTAATCAGAAACAAGATTCATCAGCCTTGTAGCAATACTATTTTCTAACATTTTGCCTCACCATTTAGAAAACATCTTCCTCAGCACCGACAAGCATTGTTCCAGCTCAGACTCAGTAAAAGTCGCCCCCAGCCTCATCCTAAAGGCTTCTGTGTTCCCCAGGTTCAATCGCTCCCTGAAATGTGATCCTGAGAACTTTTTTCACTTTGCCAGGTTATAAATTCTACCTGTGTAATATATTTTAAACTGATAAGGAACAGATACTACACTTGATCTTAGCCGAAAGGCTGAGAAGCAATGCGTGCGATGTATTTAACTGCCAAGGTTTGCTGTATTTGCACAGATTCATGGAAACTCTAACCTACTTTAAAGAAAACTGCTATATTTTTACCATGACATCAGTAAAACAACAGAAAATTAGTGTTTTATTGTGTTCAGGAGATTATATATTCATGTGCTTTTTGCTAGTCTGACATTCTATCATTAGATCTATCTTTTCTCTAATTCTCTTTTTATGTGCTATTATTTTCATTCCGATCTTATTATTCTTCTTAGTCTCCAATTCATTACCAGTAATGCTTCTTAAGACTCTATTATATTTTTACTTTAATTTTTCAAAAGAGAAAAAAAATTAATTTGCTTCACAATGAGTTAACTACCAATAGATTACCTTTTAATTTTATGTCATCCTTACTGAACTAACACTCTTGCAATTGAATTTCATTCATTTTAGATTACTGTAAATTATCTACTAACAATAGAATTTTAAATAAGGGTTAGATCCTAAAATTTATTATATCAACCCCAGAAAAGAAGTCAAGAACAGTGTCACATACACCCTGCAAGATAGCAGTCCATTATCTGATGGAACATGCCAATGCACTTTGCTAGGGCAGGTAGAAGGATTTAAAACAGAATATGAAATTGTTTCAACATTTAAAAAAATTGATAGAGCTTACCAAAAACAAATTCTTATTTCTGTCTTTGGGTTGGGGTGGGGATCAGAAAAGAATGGTCTAACTGTTCTGGACAGTTTTTTTTTTAACAAATGGTATTGGAAAAACTGGACAGCCACATGCAAAGGAATAAAATTAGATCTTTCTCTTACACCATACATGAAAATGAACTAAAAGTGAATTGAGACTTGAATAGAAGACCTGAAACTATAAACTCTGAGAGGAAAACATTGAGGTAAGCTCCTTGACATTGATCTTGGAAATAATTTTTTAGGTATAGCACCAAAATTAAAGATAAGGAAAGTAAAAATAAACAAGTGGGACTACACCAAACTAAAAAATATTTTAGCAATCTGTAGATTGGGAGAAAAAAAATTGCCCACCAGAAATCCAATAAGAGATTAATATCCAAAATATATTAGGAACTCATGCAACTCAATAGCAAAAAAAGCATATTACCCAATTAAAAAGTGGGTCAAACACCTGAATAGATATTTTTCCAAAGAAAATAAAAAAATAAAGAGGTGCTCAACATTACTAATTATCAGAGAACTGCAAATTAAAATGACTATGGGATATCACACATACATAATAAAATATTATTCAGTAAAAAAAAAAGAAGAAAAGAAAATCCAGTCATTTGTGACAACATGGATGAAACTGGAGGGCACTATACTAAGTGAAATAAACCATATAAAGAAAGATAAATATTTTCTAGGTTCACTTATATGTGAAATCTTTAAAAAAAAAAGTCAAACTCATAGAAAAACAGAGTAGGAAATTTGTTGTCAGGAGCTGGGGACAGGGGGATATAGAAAGAAGTTAGTAAAAGGTTACCAAAATATAATAATAATAACCTGCTTTGGAAATGTTTGTACATGTCTTTTTGTGGGTATTTTCTATTTGTTTGTGTTGGACATACACTTCAGAGTGGCATTACTGAATCTTAAAGTAGGAATATATTTAGTTTTAGTGTATAATTTTAACTTATCTTACAAAGTGTTTGTACCAATTTTCATTCTCACCAGCAATGTATCAAAGTTCCAGCTGGTTCATGTTGTTAGCAAATTGGGTGTTGTCAATCTTTTTAATTTTAACTATCCCAGTGGGTGTGTAGTGGCATCTTGTGGTCTTAATTTTCATTTTTCCCATGACTAATGATGTTGAGCATCTTCTCATATGCATATTGTCATTTAGATGTGTTCATTTACAAAGTGCTCATGAAAATATTTTGTCTGTGAAATAATATTTTATCGAGATATAATATATACATAAATTTCACCCTATTAATATATACATTTCCTGGTTTCTAGGATTTTACAGAGTTTTGCAACCAAAGAAGTCATCTGATTTCAAAACATTTTTAACATTCCCAAAAGAAAACTTATACCCATTAAACAATCATTCTGCAGCTCCCTCACTCCCATCCATAACCCCTGCTAACTGGCAATTTCTTTTAAATCTATATGCATTTGCCTATTTTAGACATTTCATATAAATAAAAACATACAAACAGTATGTGACACTTCACGACTAGTTTTTTCCATTAACATAATGTTTACAAATGTAACCATGTTATAGCATGTATCAGTATTTCGTTCCTTTTTATAGTTGGATAATATTTCATTATATGGTTATGCCACACTCATATCTATTCATTGGTTGAAGACAGTTGGATTGTTTCCTCTGTTTGGCTGTTGTGAATAATACTGGTATGGACATTTCTGTAAAAGTATTTTAATGAACATGTTTTCAATTCTCTAGTATATATATACCTAGGAAAGAAATTGCTGGTCATATAGTAACTTTACACTTACTATTGTGGCAAACTATCACACCACTTTCTAAAGCAACCACACTATGTTGAAATGCCACAATCAGTGAGTGAAGTTTCCCTGTTCTCCAAATACTCATCAGTACTTATTCTTTCCTGTCCTTTTAAAAAATTGTTGCCATCCTTGTGGGTGTGAATTCATATCTTATTGTGATTTTCATTCTCATTTCCCCAACAACTAATGATTTGAGAATTTTTTCATATGTTTATTGGCCCTTTGTATACCTTCTTAGAAAAAATATCAATTCAAAATCTTTGTTCATTTTTAACTTAGGTTATTTTTCTTTTCATTGTTGAGTTATAAAAGTTCTCTGTGTATTTTCAATATGATTCCTCTGATAGATAAATGGTTTGCCAACATTTTTCTCCCATTCTGTCAGTTATCTTCTCAACTTACTCGATAATGTCCTTTGTAATAATTTTTATGTAGTCCAGCTTATTTAGTCTTTCTTTTATCCTATGTGCTTTATTATATCTTAGAAACCACTGCATAAGCCAATAACTGAAAATTGACTCACACATTTTCTTGTAAGAGTTTTATTATTATTTTTTATTTATTTTTAAATTTTTTTGTATTTTTCTGAAGTTGGAAACAGGGAGGCAGTCAGACAGACTCCCACATGCACCCGACCGGGATCCACCCGGCATGCCCTCCAGGGGGCGATGCTCTGCCCATCTGGGGCATTGCTCTGTTGCAACCAGAGCCATTCCAGTGCCTGAGGCAGAGGCCATAGAGCCATCCTTAGCGCCCAGGACAACTTTGCTCCAATGCAGCCTCAGCTGCGGGAGGGGAAGAGAGAGACAGAGAGGAAGGAGAGGGGGAGAGGTGGAGAAGCAGATGGGCGCTTCTCCTGTGTGCCCTGGCCAGGAATCGAACCCGGGACTCCTGCATGCCAGGCCGACGTTCTACCACTGAGCCAACTGGCCAGGGCCTCTTGTAAGAGTTTTAAAGTTTTATTTCCTGCATATATGTCTAGATCCATTGTGAGTTCATTTTTGTGTATTGGTGTAGTAAGGAGTCCAACCTTGTTCTTTTACATATGAATATACAGCTAGCTGTTCCAATTCCATTTGTTGAAAACTATTGAATTTTCTTAGTATACTTATCAAAAATTGATTGTCCATATATGTAAGGTTTTATTTCTGTACTCAAAATTCTATTCCATTAATCTATATGTCTATTCTTATGCTAGCATCACATTTTCTTGATTATTGTGGTATTGTATCAGTTTTGAAATAAGGAAGTGTGATTCCTCTGACTTTTTCAAGATTGTGTTGGCTATTCTGGATCTCTGGCATCTACATTTAATTTTAGAATAAGTTTGTTAATTCAGCTGGGATTTTGATAAGGATTGTGTTGACTCCATAGATCAATTTAGGGGTTATTATCATCTTAATATTCCAACTCATAAACATAAGATATCTTCCTACTTATTTCAGTCCTTTTCAATTTTTTAATAAGATTTTGAGTTTTGATTGTATAAATACCACAAATATGTACAAATATGTAACAGATTTGATTGACAAATTTATTGTATTAAGTTTATGTCTAAGTATTTTATTGTTTTTTAAAAGAATTGTTTTCTTAATTTTGTTTTCAGATTATTCATTTGCAACTAAATAGAGATACAACAGACTTACAAATTGTATTTGCATCTTGTATCTTGCAACTTTGCTGAACCTGTTTGCTAATACTAACACTTTTTGTTTGTATGTTCCTTCTTGAGATTGTTTATATACAATATTATGTTATCTATGAATAATTTCATTTCTTCCATTCTAATCTGGATTTTTTCTTTGCCTAATTGCAGTGTATAGAACCTCTAATACAATGTTGAATATAAGTGATGAGAGTGGATATCCTTCTCTTGTTCCTAATATGAAGGTGAAAGAATTCAATTTTCCATCATTGATTATGATGTTAGCTGTGGAGTTTTTATACATGGCCTATATCAGTTTCAGGAAGTTTCCTTCTATTCCTAGTTTATTTGAATGTTTTTTTAATCAAAAAGGTATTTAATCTTATAAAAAAATTTTTTTGCATCTTTTAAATTTTTTATGTTAGATTTTATATGTTTACTTATATTTTCTTGAGGATTTTGTGTTGATATTTATCAGATATGTTGGTCTATAGTTTTCTTTCCCTGTGATATCATTGTCTGGTTTTGATATCCAGGTAATACTGGTCTCATAAAATAAGGTTTAAAAATGTACTTTGCTCTTCTATTTCTTGGAAGAGTTTGTAAAGTATTGATGCTAACTCCTCTTTAAACAATAGACACACAGACCAATGGAACGGAATAGAGAGCCCAGAAATAAAACCACATGTATACAGTCAGATCATCTTTGATAACAGAGCCAAAAACACACAATGAAGAAAAGAAAGCCTCTTCAATAAATGGTGCTGGGAAAATTGGAAAGCCACATGCAAAAGAATGAAACTTGACTACAGTTTGTCTCTCTGCACAAAAATTAATTCAAAATGGATCAATGACCTAAATATAAGATCTGAAACAATAAATTACATAGAAGAAAACATAGGTACTAAACTCATGGACCTTGACTATAAAGAACATTTTATGAATTTGACCCCAAAGGCAAGGGAAGTGAAGGCAAAATAAATGAATGGGACTACAGCAGACCAAGAAACTTTTGCACAGCAAAAGAAACTGTCAACAAAACAAATAGACAGCCAACTAAATGGGAGATGTTATTTTTAAACAACAACCAGATAAGGGGCTAATATCCAAAATACATAAAGAACCCACAAAACTCAGCAACAAACAAGCAAACAATCCAATAAAAAAATGGCAAGAGGACATGAACAGACACTTCTCCCAGGAAGAAATACAAATGACCAACAGATATATGAAAAAATGCTCATCTTCACTAGCTATTAGAGAAATGCAAATCAAAACTACAATGAGATACCACCTCAGACCTGTTAGATTAGCTATTATCAATAAGACAGGTAATAACAAGTGTTGGAGAGGCTGTGGAGAAAAAGGAACCCTCATCCACTGTTGTTGGGAATGTAAATTAGTGCCACCATTATGGAAGAAATTATGGTGGTATCTCAAAAGATTAAGAATAGAACTACCATATGACCCAACAATTCCTCTACTGGGTATATACCCACAAAACTTGAAAACATGGGTACATAAAGATAAATGCACCCCCTATGTTCATTGCAGCATTGGTTACAGTGGCCAAGACATGGAAACAACCAAAATGCCCTTCAATAGATGATTGGATAAAGAAGACGTGGTACATATATACAATATAATACTACCCAGCCATAAGAAATGATGTCATAGGTTCATTTAGGACAACATGAATGGACCTTGATAACATTATACTGAGTGAAATAAGTAAATCAGAAAAAGCCAAGAACTGTATAATCCCATACATAGGTGGGACACAAAATTGAGACTCATGGACATAGATAAAAGTGCCGTGGTTACCAGGGAGAGGGGAAGAGAGGAGAGGGAAGAGGTGGGGGGAAGGGGAGGGTCTTAAAGAGAAACAAAATATAGGTTGACAGAAGATGATTAGGTGATGGGTATACAGCATAATCAACTGTTTAACTGATGTGGAGATGTTTTATCTAAATCTATGTACTCTGATTGACCAATGTCACCCTGTTAAATTTAATTGTCTAAATTAATTAATTAATTAAAAAAATAACATTTTGAAGAATTCACCAGCTGTAATGGTTAATTCTGGGCCACAATGTACCAGATATTTGGTTGTACACTATTCCAGGTCTTTCTGTGAGGGTATTTTAGAATTAGATTAACAGTTAAATCAGTAGACTAGGTAAAGCAGATCACACTCTCTAATGTGGGTCGGCCTCATCCAATCAGGTGAAGGCCTGAATCAAACAAAAAGGTTGACCTTCATCCAATAGTGAAAAAAATTGCTATTCAACTGTTTCCTACCTAAAGCATTGGTTCCTCCTGGGTCATAAGCCTACTGGCCTTTGCACAAGAACTATACCATTGCCTCTACTGGTGCTCAGGCTTGCAAACTCAGACTGGAACTAAATAATCAAGTCTCCTAACTCTCCAGCTTACTGACTTAAACGGTGCAAATCTTGGGATGTGCTCATCTCTATGGCTGTATGAGTCATTTCTAGTAACAAATCTCTTTACACACATGCACACACATACACTCACCCTGTTGATTCTGTTTCTCTGGAGAAACCTGATGAATATACCAGTGAAGCCATCTGGTCCTAGCCTTGTCTTTTGGAAATGTTTTTTAATATTACAACAATCTGTTTACTTATTATAGGCTTATTTTATTAACTGTTTCTTCTTATGTTAGTTTTGGTAGTTTGTGATTTTCTAGGAATTTTCCCATTTCAACTAGATTATCTACTTTTGAGCATACAATTAATTATTCATTGTATCCCTTTACAGCCTTCTTAGTTTCTACAAGGTCCATAGTGGTATCTTTGCTTTCATTTTTTATTTTAGTAATTTGAGTGAGATTTTTTTTCCCCTTGGCCAGACTAAATAAATGTTTCTCTTCATTTGGTTTTCTTCCTGTTTTTCTATTTTCTGTTTCTACTATATTTGCTATATTCTTATTTCTTCTTATTTGGGATTTAGCTTGCTCTTTTTTGATTTTCACTAATGTCTTAAGGTGGAAAGTTATACATTGATTTGAAATGTCTTTTTTTTAAGTACACATATTTGCAACTTTAAATTTTCCTCTAAGCCCATAAACTTTGACATATTATGTTTTCACTTAGCTAAAACTTTTTTTCTTTGTTTCTCTTTTGATTTCTTCTTTGGTTATGCAACACTGTTGTTTAATTTTCATATATTTGTGAATTTCCCCAATTTTCTTCAGATTTTGGTTGTTTTTATTACTGATTTCTGATTTCTTTTCTTCATAGTTATAGAACATACTTTGTATAATTTTATTCCTTTTGAACTTATTAAGGTTTGTTTTATGACCTAATATATTGTTTAGCCTATGCTCCAAGTGCACTTAATAAGAATATGTATTTGGTGGTTTTGGGGTGTAGTCTTCTTAGGATGTCTGTTATGTCTACTTAGTTTATAATGTTATTCAAGTTTTATTTTCTTGTTGATAATTTGTCCTGTTGTTCTCTCAATTATTAAAAAGTGAAGTCATTAGCTGTTATATTTTAATTGTCTCTCTCCCTTCAGTCCTCAGATTTTACTTCATGTAGTTTGGTGTTCTGTTGTTTAAATTTTTTATTTTTTTAATGGATTGACTCCTTTGACCAAGGTCCTTCTTTGTCTCTGGTAACAACTCTGTTCTAAAGTGTGTTTTGTCTTATATTAGTATAGAGTCATTCCAACTCTCTTTTGGTTATTGTTTGCATAATATATCTTTTATAATTTTTTATTTTTAACCTACTTGTTTCTTTTAAGTCTTTAAGATATGTTTCTTTTTAAGTCTTTAAGGCATGTCTCTTTTAGATAGCATATGCTTGGATCATATTTTTTAAATCCATTCTTCCAATCTCTGCGTTTTGATTGGAATGTTTTATTTATGATCAGTATAATTATAAAGTAAGATTTATGTCTGTAATTTTGCTTTTTTATTGTATATGTTTCATGTCATTTTTTGTCTTTTGTATCTGCAACAAAGACTACAGGCTTTATAGAATTAGTTCAGGAAAGTTGATAATCAAACAAACTGCAAGAAAAACACCTACAACCACTAACGACTATGACAAGCCTATTGGAGTGAAGGGTGACCTGATTTCCAGAGTTGCCACTGAAGTCTCTGCTGAGTTCCCTAAGGATTGAGTAGACATTTCCTTAAGTACTTTGAACCAGTAACTCTTTGCTTGTGCCAAAGGGTCGAGGGTATATGTTAGAGCACATTTTCAATGCTCCTGCAATTTAAGACTCTGCTTTAATCTGCATTTCTTGTTCTCACAAAGTAAAGTAGGAGTAGGAGATCAGGGTTTTCTCGGGTCTTTTCTGAACCTGAGCAGAGCGCTGCTCATGGATGAGGATTTCTAGATTGCTGAAAAAATGTAAAAGTTTTTCCCAGTGGCCTGTGGGCATCTGTCCCATACATTTTCTTTGCGGTTTTTCTGTGAGCCCCTAGTGTAGCCCAGCTGTATCCTCACATGAGGCAGTTGTGATACTAAATAATTTTCACTTATTGTTTTTGAAAAACACCCAGAGGAAAGGCTGCTTACATAGAGCAAACTCTGAGGTCAGTCAAATAGAGGCAATTCTGGAGAATGGGACTTTTCTAAGGAGCCAGATGGATCAAGCAGAAATAGCTTTCTGAAGATAGAGCTTTTAGGGCAGTTCCAAACTTGTTCTACCCCCTCCAGTGGCTGCTGGGCTGCTGGTTTTCACAGTCTCCTTGATTACTGGCTTTTAGTTTTTCAGGGAAACAGAGGGGGATAGGGAAAATTATAATGCCACAAAGTTTAATTATTTTTTTAGAATTTTATTCATTTTTATTGGAAAGAGAGAGAGAGAAGAGGGAAGGAGCCAGAAGCATCAACTCCCATATGTGCCCTGACCAGGCAAGCCCAGGGTTTTGAACCGGTGACCTCAGTGTTCCAGGTCGACGCTTTATCCACTGCGCCACCACAGGTCAGGCAATGCCACAAAGTTTAACTATTCTTACCAAAATTAAAATTTTATTTAATAGATTTTCTCTGGGTTGTTGTAAACCCTTGGTTATTTTTCAAACTGTTGAAAAAGTTTATTTTTGACAATTTTTGTCAGTGTTCTGTTTTTCTGGAAGAGTGGATATTTTGACATCTTTACTTTATCATTCTAGGTGTGTTTCTGCCATTTATTTTTTTCTGCCATTTATTTTTAACTTGGTTTTCTAATTTATTGATTTATAGAAGGTTTCCATTTAGATTTTTAATTAATTCTGAATATAAGACTTTGGTCAAATATCTGCCTCGTGAATATTTGTGTCTTGCTCAGTTTGTGTCTTGCTTCTCACTCTGTGGCTCTAATCCAATACTTTGGGGTACAACAGAATGTTTTCATCATGTAGAGAGGGATTAAACACTTTGGTTCACATGACAGGTAGTCAAGAGTATCTATTGGCTCCAGTAGAAAAGGGTGGGAGTTAGGAATTCATTGTCATTTGGCTATGTGGTCTGATTAAAATTCTCATATCACATTTCTTTATTTTAAAATTTTTTATTACTCAATATGTAAATATACTTATATTATAAAAAAGGGAATTACATAAAAATAATGAAGAAAAGATAAAGTTTTATATTCCCTCTTTTAATCATGACATAATCTTGGTTGTCAAAACTTGGTAAATTCTTCCTGATGCTTTCCTATGAATTTACACACACATTTGGTGGTGAAAAAATTATAAATGGAATCATACTAGCTATATTTTATGACAATAATTTTCTATTATTGACATAAGTCTATATAGTATTTAATAGTAGCAGAGAATTTAGATTATTTCCAATTTTTCATGCAAAGAAATAATACTAGAAGATTTTTGTATATATGCTTCTAGATTTAAGTGTAAATATTTCTAAAGACTTGAATCCCAGAAATAGAATTCATTGACCAAAAGGGAAGAACTTTCTATCATTTATAAAGAGTGGCAATTATCTTCCAGAAAGGCTGTAGCAAGATATGCTTTCACCTACAGTGTATAGTAACATGTGTTTTCCTGCATTTTTCACCAAATAATTAAAATAAACATTTTCTCTAATTTTGACAGTTGGATGGTTAAAATATATTTTAAGGTTTTAATCTGTATTTTTTCAATTACTTGTCATATATGTATGTGCGTGCCTTGATTTATGTCCTGTAAATTTTTATAGTTTTACTCATATAGCTCTAACATTTTTATCAGGTATTTTAAAGATGAATTGCTAATTATAAATGGAATTGTTTTATTCATTACAATTTCTAACTCATAATTCTAGATGCCATCAATTTTGTAAGTCCTAATAGTTTTCCAGATTATTTACTTGAATTTTTTCTTAATTTATTTCAATAATTAGAACTTCTGTAAAATATTGAATAGAGTTATGATGGTGGTTTTCCTCATCTTTTTTGCTAATTATAATAGAAATAGCTTTTATTGTCTTACCATCAGGTTTTTGGGGGGGATTTAAGAAAGTTGTTCTCCATTCTTTTGTAAAGAATGTTTTTTAAATAATCATTATCATGACTGAGGAATTTGATCTCCTTTTTTATTTGTTAGTATAGTGAATTAGATTAATAGGTATCCTGATGTTGAACCACCTTTCTATTTATAAGATTAAACCTACATAATTGTCATGTAGTTCTCTATTACCACAAGATTTTATTTCTTAATATTTTATTTATGAATTTATACCTTTATATTATAATTGGACTATAATTTCCTTTTATTTCAGAGCCATGCTGATTCAATTTTGACATCAGTGTAATCCAAGATATATTAAGTAAATAAGAAATCATCTCCTTTAAAAATATATATTCTTCATATGAACAAACAAGAGAGAGCCCAAGTGAACCACTTAACTTCATACCTTAAGGAACTGAAAAAAGAACAAAGACAACCCAAAACCAGCTGAAGAAAGGAGATAATAAAAATCAAAGCACAAATAAATGAAATAGAGAACAGAAAAACTATAGAAAAAATTAATAGAACAAGGAGCTGGTTCTTTGAAAAGATCAACAAAATTGACAAACCCCTGGCAAGACTTACCAAGGAAAAAAGAGAAAGAACTCATATAAACAAAATCCAAAATGAAAGAGGGGAAATCACCATGGACATCATAGATATACAAAGAATTATTGTAGAATACTATGAAAAACTTTATGCCACTTAATTCAACAACCCAGAAGAAATGGATAAATTCCTAGAACAATACAACCTTCCTAGACTGAGTCAAGAAGAAGCAGAAAGCCTAAACAGACCTATTAGTAGAGAAGAAATAGAAAAAAACATTAAAAACCTCCCCAAAAATAAAAGTCCAGGCCCTGATGGCTATACCAGCGAATTTTATCTAACATTCAAAGAAGACTTGGTTCCTATTCTACTCAAAGTCTTCCAAAAAATTGAAGAAGAAGCAATACTTCCAAACACATTTTATGAGGCCAACATAACCCTCATACCAAAACCAGGCAAGGATGGCACAAAGAAAGAAAACTACAGACCAATATCTCTAATGAATACAGATGCTAAAATACTAAACAAAATACTAGCAAATCAAATACAACAACATATTAAAAAATAATACATCGTGATCAGGTGGGATTCATCCCAGAATCTCAAGGATGGTTCAACATACGTAAAACGGTTAATGTAATACACCATATCAACAAAACAAAGAACAAAAACCACATGATCTTATCAATAGATGCAGAAAAGGCATTCGATAAAATACAACACAATTTTATGTTTAAGACTCTCAACAAAATGGGTATAGAAGGAAAATATCTCAACATGATAAAGGCCATATATGATAAACCATCAGCTAACATCATATTAAATGGCACTAAACTGAAGGCTTTCCCCCTTAAATCAGGAACAAGACAGGGTTGTCCACTCTCTCCACTCTTATTTAATGTGGTACTAGAGGTTCTAGCCAGAGCAATCAGACAAGACAAAGAAATAAAAGGCATCCATATCGGAAAAGAAGAAGTAAAGGTATCACTTTTTGCAGATGATATGATCCTATACATTGAAAACCCCAAAGAATCCACAAAAAGACTACTAGAAACAATAAGCCAATACAGTAAGGTCGCAGTATACAAAATTAACATACAAAAGTCCATATCCTTTCTATATGCCAACAATGAAACATTTGAAAATGAACTCAAAAAAATTATCCCCTTCATGATTGCAACAAAAAAAAAAATAAAATACTTAGGAATAAACATAAGAAAGAATGTAATGGACTTATATAATGAAAACTACAAACCATTGTTAAGGGAAATCGAAAAAGATATAATGAGATGGAAGAATATTTCTTGTTCTTGGTTAAGAAGAATAAATATAATCAAGATGGCCATATTACCCAAAGCAATATACAAACTTAATGCAATTCCCATCAAAATTCCAATGACATTTTTTTTTTTTTTTTATTATATAATTTTATTTTTTTAATGGGGTGACATCAATAAATCAGGATACATATATTCAAAGATAACAAGTCCAGGTTATCTTGTCGTTCAATTATGTTGCATACCCACCACCCAAAGTCAGATTGTCCTCTGTCACCTTCTATCTTGTTTTCTTTGTGCCCCTCCCCACCCCCTATCCCTCTCCCATTCCCCCCTCCCCCCCCCCCGTAACCACCAACTCTTGTAAATGTCTCTTAGTTTCACTATTATGTCCCACCTACGTATGGAATAATACAGTTCCTGTTTTTTTCTGATTTACTTATTTCGCTTCGTATCATGTTATCAAGATCCCACCATTTTGCTGTAAATGTTCCGATGTCATCATTTCTTATGGCTGAGTAGTATTCCATAGTGTATATGTGCCACATCTTCTTTATCCAGTCATCTATTGATGGGCTTTTTGGTTGTTTCCATGTCCTGGCCACTGTGAACAATGCTGCAATAAACATGGGGCTGCATGTGTCTTTATGTATCAATGTTTCTGAGTTTTTGGGATATATACCCAGTAGAGGGATTGCTGGGTCATAAGGTAGTTCTATTTTCAGTTTTTTGAGGAACCACCATACTTTCTTCCATAATGGTTGTACTACTTTACATTCCCACCAACAGTGTATGAGGGTTCCTTTTTCTCCACAGCCTCTCCAACATTTGCTGTTACCTGACTTGCTAATAACAGCTAATCGAACAGGTGTGAGGTGGTATCTCATTGCCGTTTTGATTTGCATTTCTCTAATAGCTAAAGAAGATGAGCATCTTTTCATATATCTGTTGGCCATTTGTATTTCTTCCTGGGAGAAGTGTCTATTCATATCCTCTTCCCATTTTTTTATTGGATTGTTTGTTTGTTTGTTGTTGAGTTTTATGAGTTCTTTGTATATTTTGGATATTAGGCCCTTATCTGAGCTGTCGTTTGAAAAAATCATTTCCCATTTAGTTGGCTTTCTGTTTATTTTGTTATCAGTTTCTCTTGCTGAGCAAAAACTTCTTAGTCTGATGTAGTCCCATTCATTAATTTTTGCCTTCACTTCTCTTGCCATTGGAGTCAAATTCATAAAATGCTCTTTAAAACCCAGGTCCCTGAGTTGAGTACCTATGTCTTCTTCTATGTACTTAATTGTTTCAGGTCTTATGTTTAGATCTTTGATCCATTTTGAGTTAATTTTTGTACAGGGGGAGAGACTGTAGTCCAGTTTCATTCTTTTGCATGTGGCTTTCCAGTTTTCCCAGCACCATTTATTGAAGAGGCTTTCTTTTCTCCATTGTGTGTTGTTGGCCCCTTTATCAAAAATTATTTGACTATATATATGTGGTTTTATTTCTGGACTTTCTATTCTGTTCCATTGGTCTGAGTGTCTATTTTTCTGCCAATACCATGCTGTTTTGATTGTCGTGGCCCTATAATAGAGTTTGAAGTCAGGTATTGAAATGCCCCCAGCTTCATTCTTTTTCTTTAGGATTGCTTTGGCTATTCGGGGTTTTTTATAGTTCCATATAAATCTGATGATTTTTTGCTCTATTTCTTTAAAAAATGTCATTGGAAGTTTGATGGGAATTGCATTAAATTTCTATATTGCTTTGGGTAATATAGCCATCTTGATTATATTTATTCTTCCTAGCCAAGAACAAGGTATATTCTTCCATCTCATTATATCTTTTTCGATTTCCCTTAACAATGGTTTATAGTTTTCATTATATAAGTCCTTTACATTCTTTGTTATGTTTATTCCTAAGTATTTTATTTTTTTTGTTGCAATCGTGAAGGGGATTGTTCTTTTGAGTTCCTTCTCAGTTGTTTCATTGTTGGCATATAGAAAGGCTATTGACTTCTGTATGTTAATTTTGTATCCTGCGACCTTACTGTATTGGCTTATTGTTTCTAGTAGTCTTTTTGTGGATTCTTTGGGGTTTTCGATGTATAGTATCATATCATCTGCAAAAAGTGATACCTTTACTTCTTCTTTTCCGATATGGATGCCTTTTATTTCTTTGTCTTGTCTGATTGCTCTGGCTAGAACCTCTAGTACCACATTAAATAAGAGTGGAGAGAGTGGACAACCCTTTCTTGTTCCTGATTTAAGGGGGAAAGCCTTCAGTTTAGTGCCATTTAATATGATGTTAGCTGATGGTTTATCATATATATCCTTTATCATGTTGAGATATTTTCCTTCTATACCCATTTTGTAGAGAGTCTTAAACATAAAATTGTGTTGTATTTTATCGAAAGCCTTTTCTGCGTCTATTGATAAGATCATGTGGTTTTTGTTCTTTGTTTTGTTGATATGGTGTATTACATTAACCGTTTTACGTATGTTGAACCATCCTTGAGATTCTGGGATGAATCCCACTTGATCATGATGTATTATTTTTTTAATATGTTGTTGTATTCGATTTGCTAGTATTTTGTTTAGTATTTTAGCATCTGTATTCATTAGAGATATTGGTCTGTAGTTTTCTTTTTTTGTGCCATCCTTGCCTGGTTTTGGTATGAGGGTTATGTTGGCTTCGTAAAATGTGTTTGGAAGTATTGCTTCTTCTTCAATTTTTTGGAAGACTTTGAGTAGAATAGGAACCAAGTCTTCTTTGAATGTTTGATAAAATTCGCTGGTATAGCCGTCAGGGCCTGGACTTTTATTTTTGGGGAGGTTTTTAATGGTTTTTTCTATTTCTTCTCTACTGATAGGTCTGTTTAGGCTTTCTGCTTCTTCTTGACTCAGTCTAGGAAGGTTGTATTTTTCTAGGAATTTATCCATTTCTTCTAGGTTGTTGAATTTAGTGGCATAAAGTTTTTCATAGTATTCTACAATAATTCTTTGTATATCTACGGTGTCCGTGGTGATTTCTCCTCTTTCATTTTGGATTTTGTTTATATGAGTTCTTTCTCTTTTTTCCTTGGTAAGTCTTGCCAAGGGTTTGTCAATTTTGTTGATCTTTTCAAAGAACCAGCTCCTTGTTCTATTAATTTTTTCTATAGTTTCTCTGTTCTCTAATTCATTTATTTCTGCTCTGATTTTTATTATCTCCTTTCTTCGGCTGGTTTTGGGTTGTCTTTGTTCTTCTTTTTCTAGTTCCTTAAGGTGGGAAGTTAAGTGGTTCACTTGGGCTCTCTCTTGTTTGTTCATATATGCCTGAAGTGATATGAACTTCCCTCTTATCACTGCTTTTGCTGCATCCCATAGATTCTGATATGTCGTATTGTCATTTTCATTAGTCTGTATATATCTTTTGATCTCTGCACTTATTTCTTCTTTGACCCATTTATTTTTTAAAAGTATGTTGTTTAGTTTCCACATTTTTGTGGGATTTTTTTCCTCTTTTTTGCAGTTGAATTCTAGTTTCAAGGCTTTATGATCAGAAAATATGCTTGGTACAACTTCAATTTTTCTGAATTTGCTGATGTTGTTTTTGTGGCCCAACATATGGTCAATTCTTGAGAATGATCCATGTACACTGGAGAAAAATGTATACTCAGTCACTTTGGGATGAAGACATTTTTTAAAGAAATGGAACAAAAAATCATCAGATTTATATGGAACTATAAAAAACCCCAAATAGCCAAAGCAATCCTAAAGAAAAAGAATGAAGCTGAGGTCATTACAATACATGACTTCAAACTATATTATAGGGCCACAACAATCAAAACAGCATGGTATTGGCAGAAAAATAGACACTCAGACCAATGGAACAGAATAGAAAGCCCAGAAATAAAACCACATATATATGGTCAAATAATTTTTGATAAAGGGGCCAAAAGCACACAACGGAGAAAAGAAAGCCTCTTCAAAAAATGGTGCTGGGAAAACTGGAAAGCCACATGCAAAAGAATGAAAGTGGACTGCAGTTTGTCCCCCTGTACTAAAATTAACTCAAAATGGATTAAAGACCTAAATATAAAACCTGAAACAATAAAGTACATAGAAGAAGACATAGAATCTAAACTCATGGACCTTGGTTTTAAAGAGCATTTTATGAATTTGACTCCAAAGACAAGAGAAATGAAGGCAAAAATTAATGAATGGGACTACATCAGACTAAGAAGTTTTTGCTCAGCAAGAGAAACTGATAACAAAATAAACAGACAGCCAACTAAATGGGAAATGATATTTTCAAACAACAGCTCAGATAAGGGCCTAATATCCAAAATATACAAAGAACTCACAAAACTCAACAACAAACAAACAAACAATCCAATAAAAAAAATGGGAAGAGGACAGGAACTGACACTTCTCCCAGAAAGAAATACAAATGGCCAACAGATATATGAAAAGATGTTGATTTTCTCTAATAAAGAGAAATGCAAATCAAAACTGCAATGAGATACCACCTCACACCTGTTAGATTAGCTATTATTAACTAGACAGGTAATAGCAAATGTTGGAGAGGCTGTGGAGAAAAAGGAACCCTCATTCACTGTTGGTGGGACTGTAAAGTAGTACAACCATTATGGAAGAAAGTATGGTGGTTCCTCAAAAAACTGAAAATAGAACTACCTTACGACCCAACAATCCCTCTACTTGGTTTATACCCCCAAAACTCAGAAACATTGATACGTAAAGACACATGCAGCCCCATATTCATTGCAGCATTGTTCACAGTGGCCAGGACATGGAAACAACCAAAAAGCCCATCAATAGATGACTGGATAAAGAAGATGTGGCATATATACACTATGAAATACTACTCAGCCATAAGAAATGATGACATTGGATCATTTACAGCAAAATGGTGGGATCTTGATAACATGATACGAAGTGAAATAAGTAAATCAGAAAAAAACCAGGAACTGCATTATTCCATATGTAGGTGGGATATAAAAGTGAGACTAAGAGACATTGATAAGAGTGTGGTGGTTACGGGGGTTGGGGGAAGAGGGAGAGGTAAAGGGGGAGGAGGAGGGGCACAAAGAAAACTAGATAGAAGGTGACAGAGGACAATCTGACTTTGGGTGGTGGGTAAGCAACATGATTGATTGACAAGATAACCTGGACATGTTTTCTTTGAACATATGTACTCTGATTTATTGATGTCACCCTAGTAAAATTAATAAATATATATATATATATATATTCTTCAATAGTTTGAAATAGTGATTGCCTGTTACTTTACAATATTGCAGAACTCATCCATAAACTGGGCCTATTGAATTTTGGGACATGATCATAGTTGTCTACTTTTTACTATCTACTATAGTTAATAATATAAACAAATAATCTCTCTTTGAGCCAATATATTTTATGTTATTATTTATTTCACCTGGATTTTCTAACTTTGCTGCCAAGGAGAAAGGTAGACAAAGAAAAAAACAAAAACAAAAACTAAACATTTCAAATAAATGGACCAAGGAGCACTTTTTTTTTTTTTTTGATTAAAGATGACATTGTTTCTTTCTCTTTACAATGGAAAACAATTCCAGTTTAGATAAATACTTGGAGGAGCTATGATTCAAATCACATTTCTTTATTAAGCAACTTATGAAACAAAATCCAATGTTAAACGTGTTTTGCTCAATACTTAATTGTGTTCAAAGTTTCATAAGACAAACTTGTATATACTGATCACTTAGTTTTTTAAATTTTTAGATGAAAAATTAAACCTTCAATAATGGACAAACAATAAAAAGGTGCTTGAAAGTAGGTGAGGTTTCTGACAAATGATGAACACTGCTTTACAGATGTGTGGAGTCTCAGTGGAGTAATGAACTCCAAGAGCACGAAGTCAGAGGTTCCGTGGTTAACAGGTGCGACCTAGAGCTGCTGCTGGGCATCCAGAGAGAACGTGTGTTAATTTTGTGATTATTTCCACAATGTTCCCTGCAGTGTCCATCCACTCTTTCCCAGCTGCAGGGGTGAGACCCAACTTAACCAATCAGGCTAATCCCCTCTACCTTGATTGGTTCTGGAAACCAGACTGAATCAAATTATCCTGTGGCATTTTTATGTAACAATTACAGGGTTGTTTTATTGGAATTATGCTCTAGTTTTTAATTACAATCTTGTACCCTGTATCTCTATGTTTCCAAGTAAATTTTAGACAACCACACCAGTAGAGATCATCATCGAGCTTTACTGGGAGTCTCTTCTCTTCCTTCTCTGGGAAAGAACATGACAAGTTCTAGTCTAGTCTCCTAGACTCAGATACAGGCTTCAGAGGCATTAGCTCCAGTTGGGAAGAATAATGGCATTTGGTTTGAGGTAATATCTAAGTAAGACGGGGACTTTATTCTGGGTTTTTAAGAGTTGGGTTTCTGGGGTTATAAAATATGCTTAATTTCTATTCAAGATAAAGTATATATATTTTTCTAGGAAAGTATTTGTTTTTTTTATCGGATTCTCTAAGAAGTCAATGAATTTAAAAGTGGTAAGTATTAGTCAGGTTTTTCTAGAGATCTAGAACTAATAGGAGATATCTGTGTATAATGAGGAATAAACTCACACAATTGTTAATAAACCCTTGTTGGTCAAATAAGTTTATAAATATGATATATATGTTTGCTCACTTATAGTTTGCATTGGGTGTGGGGGACAGGCTGTAAGCAGGCAGGGTCGTTATAGCCTAAGGCATAGTTTTAAGACTAAGCCTTTGGCCCTGGCCAGTTGGCTCAGTGGTAGAGCGTTGGCCTGGCGTGTGGGGGACCCGGGTTCGATTCCCGGCCAGGGCACATAGGAGAAGCGCCCATTTGCTTCACAACCCCCTCCTCCTCCTTCCTCTCTGTCTCTCTCTTCCCCTCCCGCGGCCAAGGCTCCATTGGAGCAAAGATGGCCCGGGTGCTGGGGATGGCTCCTTGGCCTCTGCCCCAGGCGCTAGAGTGGCTCTGGTTGCGGCAGAGCGACTCCCGGGAGGGGCAGAGCGTCGCCCCTGGTGGGCGTGCTGGGTGGATCCCAGTCGGGCACATGCGGGAGTCTGTCTGACTGTCTCTCCCCGTTTCCAGCTTCAGAAAAAAAAAAAAAAAAAAAAAGACTAAGCCTTTCCCACCCTTTTGAGGAATCCCACTATGCCTCAGATAAGTGACTTTGTATCAGAGACTTTTTTGTTTGTATATTGGATTAAAGGTTTTGATTTCTACAGTATAAAATGGGGCAGACCGGGAGCATGCTCTCTCTTGGTTCCTGAGATTAGCATTAGAGAGCAGAGAAAGGCCATGTGGGGGAAAGGAGAAGCAGCCAAGATGGCGGAGTGCTGAAGGAGAAACCAGTTTGTGCAGAGAGAAGGAGATGGGAAACAGAGGTGAATAAGGCTGGTGAGTTAGAAACCTTTGATTCTAGTGTAGTAAGGTACCAGAGAACTGTAAAACTTAGTATTGGCAATGTCATTTTAAAAGAAAATCCAGGTTTTCTGTCCTGTCCTTTTTAGAAAAATGGAGGAAAAAGAATATAGAAGTCTCCTGACTTACAAGGACAACTAGGGTCATTTGGTTTTAGGTTCTCTGAAAGGATTATTATCTGAGGAACTCCCTTTCACTTTCAATAAGAGACAAAATTTACATACCACCCTACACTGATTTTAGCTCTCCCTCCCTTCCTGGAATCCTGAGGTTAATGTATACCTCTAGGCAAAGGAGAAGAGATAGATATTGAAAAAATTTATAAATGTCTTTGATTGTATTACCTTGAAAGTTTTAATTTTTTTTGTAAATCCCCTTGACCAATGTTAATCTTGTTAATATAACGTAAATCTTGTTAATGATTATGTCATGCTGTCATGTTCCCCCTCCTCAACCTGTATGTAGTCAAAGGGTATATAACCAGCCTCTGAAATATACTTGGCATGTACGATTTGGGCCTGCTCTGCCCCGTGTCAGCAATATGCGGCCGGCATATTTAATATATCTCCTCCTTTAATAAAACTCTTCAAAATTCATCTGGACTTGGTGTCTCTACTTAAACCCACTGAAGTGAGGTACAGTACCTTTCAGAATCTGGGGTATTGTACTTTACAACATTTGGGGGCTTGTCCGGGATCCAGTGTTTCATGTCACTGGGTAGAGACACCCTGAATCGGACGGACTCTCTGCTGAGCTGCCCAGCCCTGCTTGAATTTTGAGGAGAGGCACCACCTGACATGTTTTCAGGGCTTTTGGTCTTCCTGTGTGTTTGGACAGTTCTCCACTAGACACCCCCAGTTCCCAAATTTGACAATTTGGACAATTTGGCAGAGAAATCAAGGAGATAGGTAAAGGAACCTTTTTTTGCTTTACTCTGGCTTTCCTCTGAACTCTTGCTTTTGCTTTTCTGTTTGGGACTGGAACTGGTCAAATTTGTTTGGGACTAGGTTGTAGGTAGGGTTGATTTGAGGCTTTGCTGATTTGTGACTCCAGAGATGTGGAACTCTGGTGGAGTAGGTAGGGTCTTTGGAACTACTTTGCTGTTTGTAACTAGTCTATAGTCTTTATTTTTTGGGTGCTGTGAAATAGATCAGACATGACTGGCATGTTTGCAGTACACTCTCCAAGACCGAAACGTTGGTGGAGAGTTTCTAGGTCCTGCCTTGGGTTTTGCTGGGAGACATCTGGTTATACTCTGAAAGGATTGAGTCCTGCTTCAGGCTCTTGGGAATATCAGTTTCTCTAAGAGACATATTAGTGGTAACTAGGTCCTGCTTCAGGCTCTTGGGGATATTGGTTTCTCTAAGAGAGGTATTAGTGGGGACTGGGTATTGCTTCAGGCTCTTGGGGATATCAGTTTCTCTAAGAGAGGTATTAGTGGGAACTGGGTCCTGCTTTAGGCTCTTGGGGATATCAGTTTCTTTAAGAGAGGTATTAGTGGGGATTTCATCCTACCCAGAACTTCCAGAGGTGTCTAGTTGTGCTCTCAGTAGAAAGCCAGAAGAGGGGACAATTGTTTCTGTCTCTGGGAGGGCATAGTAGAGATTGGGTCCATCTATGATTAGTCAGTCTCGCATCACACTGAATCAGTGGAGACTGAACTGGCCTGGATCGATTAATCTTGGCTCGGACTTCCAGAGTCTTCTTTCTCCTCTGTGTTTGTTGAGATCTCAGGGTTTTTTTTTTATGTGTCTGCCTAGAAACCTCTGGATTAAAGGACTCTCTGGTGCTGCAGCCAGTGTGCACCTGAGAGGCCACAAGGGGGATCCCTTTCCTCATCAATGAGGTACAGTACCTTTCAGAATCTGGGGTATGGTGCTTTCCACTGGGGGAAACCCCTCCCTCATCTATCAAATTTTGTCCTTGTTTATCAGAAAATATCTGGTAGAATTTTAATTGAAAAAGCACACTCATTATTTTTTATGTAAAGTCTTTGTTTAATGTGTAACTGTGTTTGTTTCTAAGGCCTGAATTGAATTTTTGCATGCAAAATTATAAATTTCTGGAAAAAAATAAAATAAAATTTGTAAAACAAGCCCCCAAAATATAAAATCTCTTGTCTTGGATCCAAAGACCTCTAGCTTCAGGGCACTCTACCTGACTTCTCCCCTGAAGAAATTATTCTCTTCTGTTGGCTCCTACTTCTTGTTTTGTGTCCTCTATAGTCAATCACTATTCTGGGTGCTAGTTAATTGTCTGTATTATCTTTCTTGCTTTTTATTAGTGTGCTAATTCCTGCCTTTTCTCTGGACAGTTTAAAGTGTTTCCCCAGCCTCTGGGGTGAAGGGCTGACAAGTAAGCAGTTTGGGTGAGAAAAGAGTGGAAAGTAGGGCCAGGATGTGCCATGTGTGGAACAACAGGGGAAGGGAGCTAGAGTAAATTTTCAGGGACAACTAAGGGTGAAGTGACTAGAGAAAGGATAGAATAGAAACTAGTCTGTTTTACTTATTTGGAAAATACAGGGTAGGAATAGCATTAAAGATTAGAACCTTTCTTTAGAAAAATCTTAGAAAAAGAAAAAGATTAGGTAAAAGATTTAGAAATTAACAAATCATGGGTGTGGACCTTGCTGGTTATGAGTTCTTTGAAATGAATTACAATTCCAGATGGTGTAATTCCATCATTTATATAATGATGAAATTATGAGTAATAGGATTATAGGAGATGGAATTATCAGGACATTCTAGAATACATGATAGAATCATAAGTAATAGAATTATAAAAATAGGATTTTCATGACAGTCCAGATTGAGTAATGGGATCATAAGTAATAGGATTATAGGAAATAGAATTATCAGGGCAGTCCAGATGAAGTACTGGAATCATGAGTAACAGGATTATAGGAGGTGGGATTAGCAAAAACAGGCCCTCCAGCTGCCTCTCCCCTTCCCCTCCCTAGGACATTAGGGGTCACGTGGGCCCTCTATGGGTTAGAGTTAATGATTTATTGTCCCCCACTGATGTGTGAAAAAATATTTTCCATGTTAAAAATGTATATATTATTTCAGGGGTCTTTTGTTAATTCTCTTTATTTGCTGTTTCATAGTCCTGTAATATTGAAATCTTGGTTTAAATATTAGGAATTGTTAATAATGTCTTTTTATGTAATGTTTAGTTTCAATGCTCAAGCTCTTTGTTTGAAATTTCATTTGAATGTTAATGTACTGAGTTATTCAACAGTGGAGAGACTCTGGAATTCTAAAGGAGACACCGAACCTGTTTTTATTGCAACACCTCTTTTATTTGATTCAGCTAATAATGCTGTTTTTGTCTTTTTCCAAAAGTTTATATAAACAGATAAGGACCCTCAAGCCCCTCAGCAAGATCTTCTCTGCATGACTTTTAAGGAATATAGTGACCAATAAAGGAACAGAAAAGGCAAATAGAGCCCAAAAGAGATCAGGAAAATACCAGCTTTTGGCATACGCCCTTTAAGGCTCCAATGCCCCAAAGGGGCTTCATAGGATTCCATCAGGGCCCTGCCTCAAGAGTGGAAAAGAAAGGTCATTGAGCTAAACCTGCCAGCCTTCTTGCCCCCCACCAGGGACATGCCTTTGCTGTGGAAAAAAGGAACACAAGAAGGTAAGCTGCCCCCTTGCTCTGTGGAGGGAGAGTTCAGTCTCTTCCAGCTGCAATCCAGCTACCTGTGACCTGACCTTGCCTAGCATGCTGGAACTTGCCATTGGAGGCTAAAAAGGTGCCCAGGGTCATTGGCCCCATCTCACATCACCATGGATGAACCTAGGGAATTTCTTCCAAATAGCAGGTAAACTGATCTCATTTCTTGTGAACACATTTACTATGCCTTGCCTGAATATTTGAGTTTTATTTATCCCTCGAAAATCTCTACTGTGGGTATTGACAGTATGATTTTTGTTACTTTATTTAATGTATAGTGTCTCCATTATTCCTCTTGTCTCAATGCCCCATGCCTATTTTAGGCTGGGACTTGCTCCTAATTCCAGTTAGAAACAGTGGTCATTAGGACTTGGACTCTAGCTGTAAAGTGTAGAATGTGACCACAACTCCACTGCCTTGTGGACCTTTCCTAAATATGTGTAACTCCTTGTAAAGCCAGTAGCCACGGCCACCATCACAGCCACCTGGCCAATGCAGGTTCACATTTGATTTGGACAGTCGGTAATGAAACAACAGAGCCAAGAACTGGTGGGCCATTAGCTTTACTTCTAGCTTGCACCCAGTGAGCAAGTAAAAACACACACTGGACTCCAAAACCCACTCATTCCATGCTTACAAAGCTACTGGCTTATTCGAGTTTCCTAGGATCAAAGTTTTCTAGCTCACTAGCCTTATTCACCTCTGTTCCCCATCTCTTTCTTTCTGCATAAACTCTGCACAAACTGGCTTCTCCTTCAGCATTCCTCCACCTTGGCTGTTTCTCCTGGCCTCCTCCAAGTGGCCTTTCTCTGCTCTCTCCTCTAATGCTAATCTCAGGAACCAAGAGAGCAAGCTCTCAGTCTGCCCCACTTTATAGTACAGAAATCAAAACCTTTAATATATACAAAATAAAGAAGTCTCTAATACAAAGTCACTTATCTGAGGCATGATGGGATTTCTTATGAGAGTGCACCACCACCCTACATCATGTAACAGTCAAGAGTGTGGGCAAAAGCTTAGTTTTAAAACTAAGCCTTAGGCTATAATAACTTTGCCAGCTTACAGCCTGTCTCCCACACACAATGCAAACTATAAATGAGCAAACGTATATATCATATTTACAAACTTATTTGACCAACATTCCACCCCTTTTGCTTGCTTCACAATCTAAAGCACAGGTATTCCTGCACAAGGAAATTAAGCACATTATACAAATTACAACAACATGACAAATCATACAGTTTCAACAATTACAAAGGTACATTTCACCAGTCTCTGAGCACTTTGCCAAAAGTGCAAAATGTCTTTAACTTCTTTCTAGCCATGGGAAAAGCTTCCCAGAACAGGGGAGTGCTTCAAGCAAAGCCGCCTCCTACCCCTACCAGGGTATTTCACATTGTCCAAAATCTGTAAGTCCATCCAGCAAAGGAGCCAGTGCCCACTCTGGTTGTAGTCCAGGAATCAGTCCATGCACATGGGGCGTCAGTCACCCCCCTCATCCCTGCCATTCTGGCAGGTCTTACACTGTCCCAAGGAGGAGTATGTGGCAGTGACAGTTGATATTTTCATCTCTGCTCTAGAGAGCATGATGGCATTCAACCCTATGTCGCAAAATCGCAGACCTACCAGGGGCGTAGTAAGTATTCCTTGCGGCTGGGCTCTCACCCTCTGGAGACTGTGGATTGCAACTCCAGCCAGATTCACCTCATCCTCCAAAAAGGAACTAAAAACACCAGCTCCCACTGCTGGGCTTGAACCGTGAGCCACCACCACCTTCTGCTCTACAGGCCTTGCTGCCCCAGCTCTGACCTCAGCCTCAGCCCCGGCCTCCTGCTGCTGCTGGCTCTCCATTATGTCCAGCTCAATCTGCAACTCACACACTTGTGATTCCTTCTCCAGTGGATGCTCCATTTCCAGATGAATTTCACGAACCTCGTTGGCCTCCTTCTCCGGTGCTTGCTCCAGCGTCAGGGTCAGCATCTCTTTCTCCCATGTTTGCTCCTGCTCCTTCCACTGCTCAGTTTGCAGGTCGCAAGCAGCCTCTTCCACAGAGCTCTTAGTTTCCTCATGTATGACTGTAAAAGTCAGCCAGCCTACGGCCCCCCAAAAAACAGCCATGGGGAACTATAACAGCAGCCAGTCCTCTACTCCACTGCTCAAAGGTGGTGGTGGCTCCATACTGATCTGTATCGAATCTTGCCACAGACTATGCCAAATGTAAAGCCAGTAGCCACGGCCACCATCACGGCTGCCTGGCCAATGCAGGTTTGCAGTTGATTCAGACAGTCGGTAATGAAACAACAGAGCCAAGAACTGGTGGGCCATTAGCTTTAATCCTAGCTTGCACCCAGTGGGCAAGTAAAAACACACACTGGGCTTCAAAACCCACTCATTCAGTGCTCACAAAGCTACTGACTTATCCGAATTTTCTAAGATCAAAGTTTTCTAGCTCACTAGCCTTATTCACCTCTGTTCCCCATCTCTTTCTTTCTGCATAAACTCTGCACAAACTAGCTTCTCCTTCAGTATTCCTCCATCTTGGCTGCTTCTCCTGGCCTCCTCCACGTGGCCTTTCTCTGCTCTCCTCTCTAATGCTAATCTCAGGAACCAAGAGAGCAAGCTCTCAGTCTGCCCCACTTTATAGTGTAGAAATCAAAACCTTTAATCCAATATACAAAATAGGGAAGTCTCTAATACAAAGTCACTTATCTGAGGCATGATAGGATTCCTCATAAGAGTTCACCACCCACATCATGTAACAGTCAAGGGTGTGGGCAAAAGCTTATTCTTAAAACTAAGCCTTAGGCTATAATAACTTTGCCAGCTTACAACCTGTGTCCCACACACAATGTAAACTATAAGTGAGCAAACACATATATCATATTTACAAATTTATTTGATCAACACTCCTGCTCATTGTGACAGTTCTCAGACTGAAGTGGGAATTAAGTTACATTTGCAAGTAATATGAAGCAGTAATGGTGTCAATATGAACTTAGTGAAATTATGTTAACATGGTAAGGACATTTGAGACTGTAAGAATTTTATTTTGAATCCTGTTATATTGGTTAGAACTTTGTTCAATAATCTATTAAGTTTTGGTCACTTTATTGTATTAGGACACTTATTATAGTATTTGTTAACATTAGCTGTTTGAATTTTATTGTTTATTCTATATATTTTTCCAGTTTGCTTCAAAATCAGAACATAGTAATTCAAATGAGTAAATGCCACCCAAAACCAGTGTGGTTTTGGGGCCCTTGTTGCCAAAGGTTTATTCAGAACCAATTAGAAAAAGATTTTGCCAACAGAAAAGGGATAATTAGAAAAGCCAAACTTAGAATCTATTACAAAAGGCATAATATCTGAGTATTTAGTTTATGTCCAAATGAATATTAAGCAAAATAAGGAAATTATAAAAGGAAATGTAACTTCCCTAAGTACTGGCAGGATTTACAGGTTACTCAGTAAACTGTTCAAAAGACTGCCTGAGAGGCACTTCCAATATTACCAGAAGATCCAGTACATCACCCAAGGACTGACTCTCACATGGATGGCTCCACACACCATGATCCTGACAACACCCACTGCTGCCAAGGTAGAAGGATAGCATGCCCTACTCCAACCACAAACCAGAAGCTGGTTGGTCTACATACGGCAAATGTATGAAGAAACTCACTAAGGACTTTCTTTTAATTAGACTTTGGGAAAAGGGAAACTAGGGTGAAAAGAAAGTCAACTTAATTGTCACTAAAGTTTAAAAGTTTTAAATTAAGAGTTCTGACTAAAAGTAAATTATTATAAAAGCCAATTAGTTTTATGTAAGTTGCAAAAGGTCTGTGCAGTTTATAGGAAATTGATCAGTAACATTTGTTTCTTTAATGAACTGTATTGCTACCAATGCTGTCTGTTAAATATCTGTTACATGTTATAAGTTAATATCCCTCCACAACAACCTCATGCTTTTCAGTAAATTAAGTCAAAGATTTTACTTAGGATATAAAACCAGTGGGGAATGTAGTAAGGTACCAGAGAACTTTAAAACTTAGTATCGGCAACGCCATTTTAAAGGAAAAGTCAGGTTTTCTGTCCTGTCCTTTCTTTGGAAAATGGAGGAAAAAGAATAGAAGTCTCCTGATGTACAAGAAAACTAGGGTCATTTGGTTTTAAGTTCTCTGAAAGGATTAAGGTTATCTGAGGAACTCTCTTTCTCTTTCAATACGAGGAAAAATTTACATACCACCCTACACTGATATTAGCTCTCCCACCCTTCCTGGAATCCTAAGATTAACGTGTACCTCTAGGCAAAAGAGGAGAGATAGATACTGAAAGGATTTGTGAATGTCTTTGATTGTATTACCTTGAAAGTTTTAATGTTTTTTGTAAATCCCCTAGACCAAGGGTAGTCAACCTTTTTAACCTTTTTATACCCACCACCCACTTTTGTATCTGTGTTTGTAGTAAAATTTTCTAACTGCCCACCAGTTCCACAGTAATGGTGATTTATAAAGTAGGGAAGTAACTTTATAAAATTTATAAAGCAGAGTTATAGCAAGTTAAAATATAAATAATAATTACTTACCAAATACTTTATGTCAGATTTTCGCTAAGTTTGGCAGAATAAATCTTTATAAAACAACTTACTATAGTTAAATCTATCTTTTTATTTATACCTTGGTTGCTCTGTTACTGCCCACCATGAAAGCTGGAATACCCACTAGTGGCCGGTAGACCAATGTTAATCTTATTTCCTTCCATTACTTGAAATTGTCAACCCTTACATTATAACAATCTCAACAATTATAAATTTTTTCAGAAAGCATTCATTCAGAACAAAAGCATTTATTTTAAAACTGTCATTCACTTTGCAGTCTATGAAAACTTATCATTATAATTAGGAATTACCACTGTATAATTTTGATTAGTGATCTATAAAATAAACTGTAGAAATATGAAATATCCAAATCAAGGCACAGACTGAATATAAGTCATGTTAGCAATGTAGTATTATGGTAAATATTTAAAAGAGGTTTATTGCATAGTTATTTTTAGCATTTGTCTTAATTATTTTTAAAATTTTAATAAATAATGCATCCTGCATATTTCCACTTGGTTTAGGAGGTAAATAGGCATTAACTTCTTTTTCAGATGATAACAAAAACTTGAAATTAATTTTCCCCTGGCTTTGCAATATATCTTTGAGTCCTTGATCCTTGCATAATATACCAGCTCTATTCTCCATTTTTAAAAAGTAAGAAACATCAAACAAGCCAAGCTTATGCTGAGAAGTTCATCAAGCACTTGAATTTAGTACATTAACTTGTCTTCCTCTTTTTCTACTCAAATAAATGCCAGTTTCTGATGACAAATGTAGGAACTGACGATTCAAGTGACCATCTCAGAAGCCTATGAAGTCAACATCCCAGAGTGAAGCATCACTCCCAAGGTTCTGGATGCTTGAGTTAGTAAACAGAGCTTCTCCTTTTAACCTGTGAAATAGTTCAGCAGGAAAGGCACAGACTTCAGAGCCATTCATATGGCCCTGGTTCAAATCCTGTTTCTGCTACTTTATGCACTGTGACTTCTGTGGTCGCAAACTCTGTATCTGCAAAATGTGATTATTTCTTATCTGCAGAATGTAATTATCAACATCTAGCTCTGAGAATGTTATGAGGATTACATAATATATCTGGTAGGGTAGAGGTAGGGACGAGAGGTATTCAATAAACATAAACGATCATTATTGCATATCCCCAGAAACTATAAGCATCATTGCATTTTCTTCCAGCAAATAAAAAGTTATTAAAATTCTTTTTAAGAATATTTACTTTTGTAAAATTCTATTTCTTTTAAAAATTTTTTTAAATGTTATTTATTTATTTTTAGAGAAAGAGGAGAAAGAGAGAGAGAGAGAAGTGGGGGAGGAGCAGGAAGCATCAATGCCCATATGTGCCTTAACCAGGCAAGCCCCGGGTTTTGAACTGGTGACCTCAGTGTTCCAGGTCGAAGTTTTATCCACTGTGCCATCACAGGCCAGGTTAAAATTCTATTTCTTAACACTTTGTGAACCAATAACTAATATTTATTGAATGTCTATACTGTATGAGGGATGGGGCTGGGCACCTAGAATACGGCAATGAACAGACTTGCTTTCGTGCATTTTCCAGGTAATGAAACCCATCCATCCACTTTGCTCATTTCTCTGTTTCAGCAGAAAGCAGCATAAACTCTCCAAGTCTAAAAATCACAGAAAATATATTGCCTTTTAGATGGAAAAAGCCTAGACTTACTGAATGCTACCTATAATAAGCATTTATATATTAATTAAACTAAACCTCACAATAACCCTATGAAGCAGCTACTGTTATTATTGACATTTTACAGACAAGGAAATCGAGACACCAAGAGATAAAGCAGCTTGTTCACATTGCACAGTGACTGGATTATGGACCCAGAAACTGGGCCACAGAGCCCCTTCTCTCAGCTGCCACACTGTGCTGCTGCGCGCAGATGAAGTGAGGCATGTTGTGCCAGGTCCCATGAATGTGGTTTGGACAATGTCCATAGGCTCCAGAAAGGAATCCTATCTCCAAATCAGTTGCTTCTAGACTTAAAACTCTCTAAGATGGGGGAAGTTGGCAATGGGTCTCCTTTGTACCTTTTGAGGAGGGTTCAAAGTGCAAAGAGCATGCACCTTAAGATATGCCAGATTGTCCTGAAAACTCCTAGTGCCTTCCTTGAGAGGTTCCTTTTATTAACAAAGAGTGGGTTAAATGAATGTGGGGTTTTTTTAAAAAGCTTTGTTTCAAAGTTTATTCCCAGGCTTCTTTAGCTTAATTACCTACAAAGAACGATTTGTATATAAACAAAAACTGAAGAGATCTGCAGTGTTCAATGTCCAAGGGGCTTGGGCTTAAAAATATTGGAGATCTAGATTTTATCAGATTCATGAACAAAATTTGGCAAAGCAGTCAGAATGTAAACTAGCAGTCCCTGGTAACTTCTTTAAGTTTCTCATCTTCATAAGTTGATTCAATCCAGTTGAATCATTCTTGGGAATGACTCAACTTCATTCTTGGGAGCCTCACCACAATTCTGCGCAAGATCTGGAACTTCATCATCATCCTCCTTTCCGGGAGCAAGTAGTGCTTTTCCATTCACAGATGGTTTGGGCAGAGCTTCAGCCAGTCTCCTTCAAGCAGTTAGACTGCATGTCCTATGCTGGTTTGAGATGCTGGGCAGCATTTCTGTCTGCTGCTTCATCTCAGCACAGTTAAGTGGATCATTGTTCCTTTGTTTGTGAACATATTCACTTGTTCATTACCAGAAATATTGTTTACCCTTAACTTCATTAGGGAGAGTTGAAATTTTTGTCTTCTGCCATAGCTGTTCTGTGAACCACCTTAGTTCCTCCTGTGGACAGCTCCTTTCCCACCAATATGCACCTGTGCCTGCAGTTGGGCGAGTTTCTTTTGGCTCATGATCATTTCTTTGATCTTGTTGGAGAGAAAACGGGGTCTTGCAGGGGGACTAGGTTTGGTGCTCCATGGATCTTGGGGAGACCAGCTGGGAATCAAATGAATGGTTCTTTACAGAGGATATTAGAAGACAGCAGTAATGGAGCCTCCCTACTGTGGGCTTAATACATAAATTATGTTCTGCAGTTGAGGGTTTGGGGGTGTTTGAGTGGGAGATCATACAAGAAAGGAGAATCAGGATCCAGAAGGATTAAATCAGAATCCAAGCAGGGACCCAAAAAAGAATGAACATGAAGAGGAGAATCATCACTACCCATGTACCGAACCCATGTACCGAACTATGCATCAACCCTGTCAGTGACTGTCATGCCCATGGCTCCCTAGACACCAAGGCCACACATTCTACAATGTAGCATGATGTGCTGGCTGTAGATGGCTGAACCAGTGCCAAACACCCAACTCCACAAGCTTTCTAAGCTGGTCAGCAGTTCTCCAGGGTCTGGTGAGAAAGCTCTGTGGGAAAGAGAACGCCACATGAAATAGCAATTGCCACTCCTCTTACAGAGTATGTACATAATCCACTTAATGTTTAATGGCCATTTCACTATTGGTAAACATTTAGCTCATTTACAACTTAATATTACTATTATCAAAATTCTGTTTAGAACACTCGTATACATGTCTCCCCTTACATAAGTGCCTCCATTTCTCTTGGAATATACCCAGGAATGGGATGGTGTATGATGAGGTGTGTGTAGCTCCAATTTTATTACAAAATGTGAACTGTTTTTCCAAAGTAATTATCCTAATTTCTACTCCCATCAGCAATGTATGAGAGATCTCATTACTTTATATCCCAGCCAATGCTCGTTATGTTCAAATTGTTAATTTTACCACTCAGGTATGTGTGCTGGAATCTGAACATGATTTTGGCTTGTACTTCCACATTATAAATGACCTTGTGCGTGGTGGCATGTATTTATTAGTTGTTTGCATTTCCTTTTTGTAAAGTGTTCATTCGAGTCTTTCACACATTCTTAAATTGGGTTGTCTGTCTTTTTCTAATTGACTTGTGAATGCAGTTCCTTTGTTGATTTGTGTTAATATCATCTCATTCTGTTGCTTGTGTTTTCACATCTTTTTATGAGTTTAATTACTTAATTTTAATGTCTTATATTTCCTTTTATATTTTAAAACTTTGCCTAATGTCATAAAGATATTTGTAATCATATGAACAATTTAAATGTTTTCTTTTCACATTTAAGTGATAACCGAGTTTGAGATGATTTTTGTGTGATGGTGTAAGGCAGGGGCTGAGGTTCATTCTTTTCCCACTTAGATACCTAATTATTCCAACACCACTTAATGAGAAGGTCATTATTTCCTCAATTGTTCTGCAATATCTGATTTGTCATAAATCATATCAATATATGCATGAGTCCATTTTGGGTACCTCTATTCTTTACCATGGGTCTGTTTATTTGCATCAATACCACACAGTCATGATTGATATAGTTTCACATTGTCTTGATATTTGGTAGAACAAATCCTCTCTCTTTGTTACTCTTCTTCAAAAGTGTCTTAAATACTATGAGGATTTTTGCACTTTTTCATAAATTTTAATATCAACTGATCAATTAAAAACTTAGAGATTTTTATTGGGTTTACATGAAGCATGTAAATTGGTTTGGGAAAAACTTAAAACCTTAGTATTTTGACTCTTTCAATCCATGGATATGGCATATCACTCCATTTATTTAGGTCTTCCTTAATTTCTCCTAATAAAGTTTTATACTTTTCTCATAAAATTTTTGTATATTTTGCTAGATTTTTACTAAAGTAAAAAAATAGTGTGAGTTATCAAATCAGTTATAATATCTTTATTTATTGAGCCCCTAATGTTTTTCAACTATCATATTAGCCATTTAAAGCATATTATGTGTTTTCATCCTCACAACAACCTTGTTAGATACTCCTATTATATCCATTTTATTTATGAACATACTGATGCTCAAAAGGGTTAAATACTTCACCCAAGGTCTCAGAGTTAATAAGTAGCCATGTCAGAATTCGAACCCAGGCCAATCTGATTACCAAATTCTGCTACATGGCTTCAGTGGGAGTCCTGCACTGAGGGAATTGAAAGCACGCCAGATATGCTTTGGTGAGAATGAGGCAAGAAAGATGGGTAATATGGGACACTGGCTTGGTAGGGGGCAAGGAGGGGAAGGATCCCAAACACTCAAGAAACTACAGGAAGATGCTTGGGTGAGCAATGATGGCATCACATAAAGAGAGAGGTGCTAAAAACAAACATCTCTCAAGTCCTTTTTATTCAGGCAAAGAGGAGTCAGTCAAATAGTCTGGGAGTTTTGCTTTAGTGACAGCACCCCTGATAATCAGAGGCCATATTAGCAGTTTACTTACTCAGTTGCTACTGTGTGTGTGTGTGTGTGTGTGTGTGTGTGTGTGTGTGTGTGTGTGTGACAGAGAGAAAGAGAGAGGGACAGATAAGGACAGACAGACAGAAAAGGAGAGACATGAGAAACATTTTTGTTGTGGCACCTTAGTTGTTCATTGATTGCTTTCTTATATGTGCCTTGACTTGGGGGAGGGGTGGCTACAGCAGAGTGAGTGTCCCCTTGCTCAAACCAGAGACCTTGGATTCCAGCCAGTGACCTTGGGCTTCAAGCCAGCAACCTTCAGGCTCAAGCCAGCGACCACGGGCTCATGTCTATGACCCCACACTCAAGCCAGAGATCCCATGCTCATGCTGGTAAGCCCACAATCAAGCTGGATGAGCCCTCGTTCAAGCCAGTGACCTTGGTGTTTCAAACCTGGGTCCTCTGCATCCCAGTCCGACATTCTATCCACTGCACCACTACCTGGTTAGGCCTCACTTGCTATTTTTAAATGGAGTTTTATTACCCAGTTTTTCAGTCTCTCAATTGGTATCTCCCCTTTGGTTTTTAATCATGTTGTATTTCCTCTAAGGCTATGGCTCAAGCCAATTTTAAGGCTAATTTTGATAGAACTCATCTATGTATATTGAGTGCACAGAACACATGAGATCATGCCATTCATACAGAAGATTTTATGAACAAAAAGCCTTTGCTATAGTTCCTAACCATCAATCTGCATTTTTTCCAAACAGTTAAGATTGCAACTGGCCAAGAACTTTAAAACGATAGTACAGATTGTCCAAGATTCTCAATGTCTGACACTAGACTTCAAAATGATGCTGTTTGATAGTGTTACTCATTCTGCCTCTTGAATTCTTTAGAAAATGCATGCTGCATTGTAGCTGATTTTGAATAGAGATATCTGCAAGGTAAGCAACCATTAAATGCAGCTTTGGTAAAATAGGCCTTCCTCCATTGTTCAGTTCATAATAATTGCAATAGCTCAGAATGCTAATATAGAACCAATTAGGTAGAAAAATATGAAAGAAACAAGCGATTCCTCAGCTACCATACCTTGCTTAGAAGTAAAGCAAGGATTATTTTTCTTTTAGTTTATCACCTTACATAAATTAAGGGTCTAATAAAATACAGACATCAAAAATAAAATGTAGAAGAAAACCCTAACTTAGCATAGGTTTAGACAGTACTGGAAACTTCAAGAAATTAAAGTCCCCTAAGATATTGCAAGACGAGGCTTGATTTGTTTTATTAACTCAAGAACTTTGACACAATATTTAACACAGTATAAATCTGTTTCAGAAAAAAATTGTAGTACACACACATATATATATATATGTCTAGTATACATACAAAAAATTTTAAATAAAATAAATTAATATATAAAATTTTATATTTAATGTGTATTTTATTTCATGGTAAGTTTATGTTATCTGAGATAAATGTTAAGAAACAACATAGTAAATTTGAGCATTAACTTACTTTGTAAATTACTTAATTGTTTCAAAGTAAAGCAATCCTTTCCTACCATTTTGGTCAATTTTAGTTCTTCTTTTGTGAACCATACTTAATCTGACTTGTTAAGTGTTATATTCCTATTTTAGGAAATTTCTTAGATTCTTTCGATTGTCCTTTCCGTATCTCTTCAACTGTAAACTAGTCCCATCTTGTAAAATTTTTAACAAATATTTTTTTTTTAATAAATTGTTTGGAAATTGGAAAAACATTTTTTGCAAAAATAATGTTTTCATGATTGTTAGGTCCTTAGGCCAGTTCACAAAAACAAACAAACAAAATATAGATATATATATTTCTCAGAAATCATTGCAGTAGTTTAGCTCCAATAACACTTTATTTCTTCATTTCTTACAATTATATCATGGGAAATCATTTCATTTCAAGCTGAGATGTCAGAAATGTGTTTCATTCCTGTGCGTGATAGCTCTTCCACCTACTCCTCATTTGGGGTCTCCTACCAGTGAGGAGACCCTCTCCAACCTGGACACTTACATTGGCTTCTGTGGGCTAGTGTAGGGGCTCCAGCAGGCAGGGCTAATGATGGAACTGGTGGAAATGAGGAAAATGATGCAGTGTTTTGGGTGGAAGTTGGGGGCAGGTACAGAGTTTCAGGGTCAATCTTTTGAGTCAAGGTTGTCTTTCGATATTATGACTTAGCTCAAACTTTTCCTTCATCTGTCAGTGTTTTGCTTTTGATATGGTACAGAAGCAGTAGCCCACCAGTCTCTCTTTTCCTTGCCACTACCTGTTGTTCTACCCAAGATGGTATTCCCCCAACTAAATCTGATCACTCTCCCTGCTTCTTCCCTTTAGTCCTCAAGCAAGAACACAGCCCCTTGAATTTTAAGGGTTTGAACCACAGGTGATGGTTAGGAAGTCCATGGGTGGTAAAGTGATTCTTTTCTAGTTGTCCCCTACTTTCCCTAAACACATAAGGGAAGATCAGGGCACACGTATGCTAATGATGAATCTTCCACTTAAAGGGACACAGTAAGAGTTCTCACATCTCACAGGGTCTAAAACAAAAGCTTTCTGGGGCATATTATCAATGAAGGAGCTAATAACTGCCCCCTCACAGGAATGTATGGAGAAAGAATTAAGCTAAGGTAGATAAAACTGCTCAGCATGGAGCTTGGCACAGAATAGGTCTTCAATAAATGATCATGTGTTTTCCGCTTGTGAGCCTTTCAAAGTTTGGTCAAAAGGGAGCAGCTACTTTCACAAAGCCAACAATCATTTGGCAGGTTTAAACTGAAAATTAATATACCACTATGTATTCTGCAAATCCTGAGAACAGAGGTTATCAAATAGCAGATCCATTAAATTAATTACACTTGACATCTCTAACAAGTAAGCACAGATGGCAATTTGTAGTCAATGGCAATCTCAGATCAAACTATTTTAGCATCAAAATTTGACTTATTATGAATTCATCTTCTCAGTTTGGGTTTTTTTCTGTAAAAATATTTGTTCATGAGTTATTTGAACACAAATAAACCTTGTAACTAAAGAGCAATTTTTGTAGTTCACAGTACAACAAAAAGTAAGTTCATTTTTGCCATAAAAGTTTTCGTTTTAGGAATGAAGATTATAATATAAGAAAATTATAATATAAACAATGTTGTCAACTCATATTTTTCATGCCATTACTCTTGGTTTTATGTTAGAGTAGGAACATAATGATGCTATTTCAGAGGGAATTCACATGAGAGTTAGAAATTCTGGTTTGTAAAATTTCTCAGCAAGTTTTGATCACTGGACAATGGAAAACCTCTTTGAAGGGATATGATTAAAAAAAAAGGGGGTGTGGTTTGGGTTGAGAGGCAACAAGCAAAAATGAAACAAATATGGTCGTTAATGCCAGGCTGTTTGGGGTGGAATCCCAGCTTATTACTCAACAGCTCCATGATATTGGGCAGTTTCAACTCTGCAGATTTTAATTTCTTCATCTGTAATGGGGGAATGTGTGCATCATAGGCTATCGTGGGGATTAAGTGAAGAAATCCATGTGCTTTTGCAGCTTCTAGCACTTGGTAACAGTGTTAGTTCTTTAGATAAAGAAATATATATAGCATTTGTAAAGTACTTTATTTTTAATTAGAAAATTTTAATGTGTACTGTATTCCAGGGACTGTGCTAAACACTTTACAAATATCAATTCATTTAATTCTCATAACAACTTGTGAAAATTGTTACTATTGTCTGTCTTTTACAGTTGAAGAAACTGAGGCATGGAGAGTTAACAACTTATCCAGTGGACTGGGTAAGTTGTGGGGCTGGGTATAAACTCTGGCTGTTTGGTTTATACTTAAGTCCTACATATGCTGTCTTTCAAAAAAATAAAAGGTTCAATAACATTTTTTGTTGTCAGAATTTCATCACGAAGGGTGAAATATAATATAGAAGATATAAAAGGGTTGTTTATATTAAAATATTAAAATTAAATAATATTAAATACATTCCCAAAAGATTTGCTTGAAGAGCCTGTGGGACAAAAGGAGAAGGTGAAGTACCCAGACGGAGACGGAGACGGCGACGGGCGGAGTGTGTGGAGGACCCCGAGAGTTCGGGAAGTACGGGGCGGGAACGGGAAGGACGATGAGAGAGTGTGTGAAGTACGGTGATGGAGGCGTCAGGCAATGGGGCAGAAGAGAAAAAACGCCAGGACAAGGGGACATCCCATACCAGGCTCGTCACAACCAAAACAGCGCCTCCCACCCTCTCGCAAGAACTTGTTATGGCAGAGCTTGTCCGAACCTGTAGAAAACAAGGTGCTAACCGTCACTGCTCCTCCTGAGTTAAGATTTCCTTAAAAGAAAACATTCTGTCCTGATAGAGCTTTGGTTGTCTAGGTTTATTAATTGAGTTACCACTCTGTTGAGAAGAGAAGAAAAACAAACAAACACCTGAGCTGTCTAGTGGACGTCCTGGTCTCTCTTCAGAATGAAGGACGTCCCCCAGGTACTGGGCACTCTGCTGAGGAGACCTCAGCTGTCAGGCCCCTTCCAGAACTGCCTCAGTTGAAGAGCCACCTCACCCTTCAGGGCAGACCCATCTAATGACTGGCCTATGCTAAGGTATTAGGGGACAGTCCTCTGGCTCCGACAACACTGAGGGACCATCCCAGCATCAGGGCTTTTCATTGGGGTGGCCTTCAGTGAGACTGCATCTCTGCCCAGCTTCTCCTGTGCCCAGACCTTTTGCTGTCTCCTCACTTCCACAGGCGTTAATGGCAAATGCACTAATAAGCATTCAGCAAAACTAAGAGTCCGTTCCCAGGAAGCCCAACTTGCAACAAGTTAATATATATGTATATATTAATTCCAAGTTCCAGTAATCTTAGCTTTAGCAGATTTTTAGTTATCTCCCTTAGGCTGGGTGTTCTTGAAGCAACTGATTAACTTGACTATGTAGAAGTGACAGCAGAAGCAGCCTTGGCTTAGGTCACACTGGGTAGTCCTCACTGATAGAGGTATTTAATGCCATGCTTGAAGACACAGACATGATACCATAGTCATTACTGTCTCTGGGTTGGAGAATTCTCTAAATGTTGAAAGTACTTAAAATATTTTTATTGGAAGGAAAGCTGGTATTGTTTCTCAATAATACTAGGCATAGTAAAAATTGGGCATATGAAGAAAGACTTTTTTTAGTTAAATGGTGTGTGTGTGTGTGTGTGTGTGTGTGTGTGTGTGTGTGTGTGACTTATATTGTTTTAGGAGGCCAAGTGTTGCCTGGCCTGTAGTGGTGCAGTGGATAAAGTGTCAACCTGAAACGCTGAGGTTACTGGTTCACAACCCCAGGTTTGCCTAGACAAGGCACATATGGGAGTTGATGCTTCCTGTCCTCCTCTCTCTCTCTCTCTCTTTCTAAAATGAATAAAAATAAAATCTTAAGAAAAAGGAGGCAAAGGGCTGTGTACATGGACTTTTTAAGCGTATCTTTGAAACAAGGCTGACCAAATTTCAAGTTTTCACATTTTTGTGGGTTCAGTGACAAAACAGAGTGATGTTATTTTAAGAAGTGATTAAAAGCAACTTTTATTAGCCCAAAATTTAATTGAGATTTTTTTTCTTTTGTCAATTGTTCTCTGACAAGTGAACTCATTTCCAAGTACCTCAGACTAAATAGGATTTTAAGAAGCCCATGAATATTGTTCCAGATAATGATTTAACAAGGGGACAGTATAGTCCTGCAGATTAGAAAGACCCCTTCAGATGTAACATGTCACAGCCTGCTAGTAGGGCCTACAGCCCAGCAAGGTGCTGTGAGGAAGCTGGGGTGAGGCCCTGGACCAAGAACTCAAGCATGTGAAAGCCTGGTGCATTTCCCTCTTCTAAGGTCAGCCGAAAGACATGCGATCTCTTTTAAAATTCAGGTTGCTCCTCTATTGACAGCAGAGCCGTCCTGTACTCTACCCGTCACCTTTTCCATTTGGAAGCTTGTTATGTATGCAAAAGCAACAATGAAAAGTGATGCTTGCATCTTTCTTGGTGCAGGCTTGGCCAGCTTTAGAGGGCCACAGTCTAACTGGAATGGTTCTTACTAATGATTTAACAATAGGGTGTGGGAAGGCATATAAGACATGAAATGCAATATTCACATTCAAATATAGTGCCATAGCTTGTGACACATGTAAATTTCTTTCTTGTTCAATAGGTCTAAGGAAATTAGTACATAAAAACTTTAAAACCTTAACACTGATTGTAGGATACTCAAAAGTAGTGCTTTTCCATTTAAAAAAGAATTATATATGTGACTGTATGGCCAGTAGCCACGGCCACATCATAACCGCCTGGCCCGTGCAGGTTCACATTTGATTCGGACAGACGGTAATGAAACAACAAAGCCAAGAACTGGTGGGCCATTACCTTTTAATCCTAGCTTGTAACCAGCGAGCAAGAAATACACACAGTGGCAAAACACTTCCCTTTCCATTCAGGGCTCCCAAAGCCACTGACTCATCTGAGTTTTCCTAGAATCAAAGGTTTCTACCTCACCAGCCTTATTCACATCTGTTCCCCATCTTCTTCTCTCTGTACAAACTGGCTTCTCCTTCAGCACTCCTCCATCTTGGCTGTTTCTCATCTGCAATGCTAATTTCAGGAACTGAGAGAGAGAAAGCCCCTGGTCTGTCTCATTTTATAGTATAGAAATCAAAACCTTTAAGCCAATATACAAATAAGGAGGTCTCTGATACAAAATCACCTATCTGAGGCATAAATGGGATTCCTCATGAGAGTGCATCACCCCACATCATGAAACAGTTCAGGGTGTAGGGAAAAGCTTAGTTGTGAAAAGATCTTAGTATTAAAAGGGCGGGAAAGGCTTAGTCTTAAAACTAAGCCTTAGGCTATAATGACTTTGCCGGTTTACAGCCTGTCTCCCACACCCAATGCAAACTATAAGCGAGCAAACATATATATCATATTTATAAACTTATTTGACCTACAGTGACATTCTTTAAAAAACAACAACTCTGACACACTAAATGTCTTATAAAAATAAATATGGGTTGAATATACAATTTTCAAAGATCCCTTCCCTTCTCTTGCATTTTGTGGGGAAGGCCAATGGCCACAGGACACCCTCTCCAATGGCAGATAGTACCACGAAGAGGGGAGGAAGAGAGCTAGTCAGATTATTTGCCAGGCTTTTAGAAGTGGCCTAGGGCTGAACATATGCATATTTATACAAATTTACCACTGCTGAAAAACCCAGAATTTTCTTTCAGAGGCTTGAATTTACAATAACATTAACATTCTCAAAATCTCTCTGGTAAAGACACCACATTTGAAAATCTTAAACTTGTCTCTTTCTTTCCATTTTCATTCTCTGCATTTCCCTAAGGACAGTATGTGAAATATAAAAAGTATTAGCCAATAAAAATCTTCCATACTCAAGTACAATTGAGAGACAGCGGGCACAGAGTGCCTACAGAATACTGCTGTGCATTGTGGCCCTCCCAGTGAGAGCTGAAAATGCACTATCTCCCAAACTTTTTGGACCATTTAATTTTTTTTTTTTAGGGAACAACTTGTGGGATTAGTGGCCCAAAATATTTATCTTGTAAAATGTTATAATCATTTGGAAAATCTTATTTTAAAATCTTACATTTGTTTCCTAAATTGCTCACTTTGTATTCATATTTTAAAATTTTTGGTACATGTACTTTAGATATGTATTTTTTATTTGATAACATGTTTGTAAATATTAAAGATATCCAATTAATACGCTGGGCATTCTTACTCTTAACTAACCCAGCATTTAAAAACTGTACAGTTTTTGTGTGTTGAAACACAATATTCATTAGAGTTTCTAGAAATTTTAGTACCAGGTTTCAGGTAGATAATAGGCAATATTATCATAGTTTTAAGGCCTGAGTCAAAGACACCCAGTTAGACAACAAATTAGTTAATTTTTACTAACATTCCATCACTACAATGGAAAGAAATGCTCAGTTGCTTGCTCTTGGAGCCAAAATGCATTCCATTTGATGAAACACCTTCTGATCTGTGGACTCTGATAATGCCAATCAAACTCCAGCAGCCAACTTTGATAACCTGCTGGAGAGTTAAGCAGCTTTAACTTAAAAAGGATCAGAAACAATTACAAGATCAAATGAGGTGCTATTGACATGGCAGGAAGACATGCATGAAGAAGTGAGTGTGCATTAATCAACCCACAAAGGCAGCAAGATTCTCCCTAACCACACATAATAAAAACTAATAGACATATAATTTCAAACAAGAAAACATCTAGGGTGCAGAAATCACTTAGCAAATCTCTGCCATAGTTTCATAATCCTTAAAATGAGAGCAATAATACTGATGTTGAGCAGGCTCATAAAAATTAAGGATAATATATGTTGAATACCTAGCATAGTGGTTGGTACATATTAAGCACTCAATAAATAGAACTATTTATTATTGAAACATAAAACATGAGTGACAGAAACACCATCAAACTTTTAGTAATTTGCTAAAATTGTCAACAATCTTAAGACTTCTTTCAAGATGTTATTAAACAACAAGCACTAGCAACTAGTCCAGTGGTTCTCAAACTTTTTGAAGTCGGAGCGCATTTAAAATCCTACAAATAATTGTAGGTGCACTATATACAAATTTCTGAGAAACATGTTATAATAATCAAGTCAAATATTAAAGAAAAAAATATAAAGTCCAAGAGTGCTTTTATGGTAATTAAATGAAATAAATACAACAAAATTAAATTTATTCTGACATTAAAAAACATTTATGTTACATTTTTTGAGTTATGCTTTTGAGAATTCATAAAAAAAGACTTTAAAAAATAAAAAAACTACAAAAATTTATCTTTTTATATACATAGATACATTCTTAGTAAAATTTAATAAATTTGTCAGGTCCCAGCACAAATGTGTTAGGTTTTTTTATTCTTGGTGTTTATGAAAAACATGAGCCTGATGTGTCCCAGCAATTTCTTCAATGTTTGGGCATATATTGAAAGGCAAACTCTCATTTCATCATCAATATATTGAAGAATTCCTCTCTTTTTACTCTTAATTGTGTTGAGTGCAGAAAACCCCCACTATCATCTTAACTTTACACCAAACAAAGGATAGAAGAAACTTGCCTCCAGTCTTTCTGGGAACACGGGGGGTAGTGTAAACAATCCAGCACCACAGCTTAACAGCCTTTTGCAACCTAATCAGGCAAGTGAAGTGGGGATTTGGGCAGACTGCCAGCTTACAGCCAATTCTGCACACCTCTGTCCCCCCAAAATCTAAACTCCAAAAACCCTGTTGGTTTTTTGGTCCCCAACAGGCACATATTTCTCTGGAATACCATAGGGCGCACCTGGAAATCTTCTAGGGTGCACCAGTGCACCCTAGTGCACACTTTGAGAACCACTGAACTAGTCAATGAAAACAACAGACATTCCTAAAAGGAAAGGAACAAAGGAAGTAAATTACAGGAATTTTAACAATCAGTAGAATTATTTTTTCCAAGGAGAACTCAAAGTTTTTACTGTCAATTTTGTTGTCTATATAAGGAATAATAGTTGTTAAAGTTTCCCAACCAACTGATGATAAGGTATTAAGATATCCACCAAGTAGTAAAACAAAGTAAATTTGCAAAGATTTGTTCCTGAATCACAAATTCCCTTTGAAGGAACCAGCATGAAAAATCTCAAGCCAAAGCAGTAGGTAAAGCATCGTGGTTTCAGATATGCCGAGAGTGATGATATAGAAAGAAATTTTCAGGAGCACTTACTGGCTACCTCATCTTCTATTTTCTATATACCCTTGCCCTTACTCAGTCATCTTTATAAACAAGGCATTAGACTGTCCCACATGGAGCATATTTAGCTAAAGAAAAAACCCTACTTGGTTCCCACTGCCATGGAGCTGCTCATATGTTTTTTACCCTTAAGGCAGAAGGGATGTTGAGCTGGGGAAAAAAAAATTATTTTCTTTATACTAAATTTTCATTTTTATTCTCAGGGTTTCGCTTTCTATACAAAAGCATATGGGTTTGGTGGATTTGGTGAGGATCACTTTCCTTTAGTAAAACATATATCCTAATTCCTTGGCTGTTCATGTATTTCACAGTCTACTTATTGGACAACAAATGCCTGTGACTGTAAAATATTGGAGACATCAGTTCTCTCCAAAGCAGAAGACTTGACCTTTACTTTAGCAGAAAACTGGAAGGGATGTCATTGTCTTTAGGTCTGTTAAACAATACGGCATCTTGTTCTGCTTTGGCCTCTGGCTCAAGCCCATCCCATACCCCTCAAAATCACTCATTCTTAAAGATACTGCCTTTCACCTTTTTTTTTCTTTCTAAAAATCAATGGTGAATATTAGTGCTGGAATGTTGTCAAATTCCTCCTATAAATAATACATTGATTTTTGACAATTAAAGGGGGTTCAGTACTAACCCAAAACTCCCATTTGATGCAGAATGCCTCCCTGCAAAGATAGCGTACCTCTGCAAGAAGACCATGCCTCTTTGGGAAGCAGCCAATCGTTTAGTCAGGAATGAGCCTGATAATAGAAGAATATAACTGAAGTTGACACATCCTCATTACAGTGGCTAAAACAAAAGCATATATGGATCTTTCTGAATTATTGAACATACACTGCTTGACAAATTATAATCTCATTTTCAGCGGCTCCATCTCAGAATGTATTAGCAGGTAATAGCTGTCCTTAGCCCCTGGTGTTACTTTTCACCACCCGTAACTGGATTCAATGGACAGCAGGAAGGAATCAGGAAAAGGTAACTGTTAGCTACTGGTAAGTTTGTCTTTGACAAGACTTAGCTAAGAGAACCCCCTAAATCATACCTCAAGACATCGGTGCCTTTCCCTGAGCTCTTGTTCTCCAGGAAAGAGTAAGTATTCGACCAATGTTGAAAGGATTGGAAAAAGTGACATTAATCTCCTTCTTGAAATTATGCTTCTTTGACTCTCTCTCAAGGTTTGACTTGGGCAAGGAAAATGTCCTGAGAGAAATCAGGTGAGAAGGAACCAGTGAGATGTTATAAGGGCCACCTCCACAAATGAATGTTTTTATGCTATGCGACAGTAGCTCAGATTAACGTCCAGATCCCAGGTCCAAATCTCAGAAAGAGCCTGGGTCAGTGAGGATCATTTTCTCAGCAACAAAAACCCACCCTGAAAGACCGAAGCAGAAAAAGAACATGTTGGAATCACATTGAGCAGCTCCCAAAATTGGCCACCAACATCAGGGAACCAGGACTGAAAATGTGTGTGGATTCCTCTGCCGCTGCTATGTGCCCACCCAACTCTGGACCCTGAACCTGAAAACTGTGGGCCACACTGCCCTTGGGAACTGCAGCTGCCCTGCTTTTGTGTGTCACTGGCTCCTATTCAAAGTTCCAGTGTGCACATATGATTGGTCAAGCCGAATAGTTTTGTCTTGTTTGGGTAGTGGGTGGGGGCAAGTACCTGACTTTTTTCAGGTTCTTTTGTGGGAAGCAAGTGAGCTTGGATATTCATCAACAAACTCTCTGAATGAATGGATGAATAAATGGAAGAAGAAGGAAGAAAGAATTGAAAGAGGCAGAATCTGGACAAAGTTTATTCATTTGAGACCTTGCAACAATTCTGGGAAAATGCAGCATGAACCAGTTTCCATAGGAAAGGAGGCACTGCCCTGTCTATATCACCTTCAACTTCTTCAAATTCTATCTTGCCCGTTTGAAGAAAACCCACTGGTAATTCTGATATATAAACTAATCCTGCTCTTCCAACTCACAGGGGAGTAACTGCCCTAAAACATTTGCTGGATTCCTCTCCATACTGAAGTCTTCACCTTGCCTTTTTTTCTAAACTGAAGGTTATTTTTAAATAAAAATGTCTGAACTGTTAAAAAGAAGAAAGAAAAAGTTAAAAACCAGTTCTGATTTTTTAAAGAGAAATAATAAAAGTAACCTCAATTTCCCAACTTTTCTACCACATGTAAAAATAACGCCTCTCAGAATTTTTATTTCTCATTTCTCAGAGTAGCTTTTAATTTTGTTTTTTTCTTATTATTATTGGTATACTTTAATGGGAGTCCTCTAGGAAAAGACAAGAAAAATAAAGCTAAAAATAATTTTTAGAATCATGACACAGAAATTTTACTTTTTTAAAAATAGTAGGATGGATACTATTCTGGTTATAGAATCTGCAAAAATGGAAATAATCTTAGAACAAAACAGAAAATATCTCTTGGTCTCTTTTCATGTATATGCCATTGCCAAACCCCTGAGGAAGGTAATCCCTGTGCATCTAAACTAAGTGACCCCCGAAATTCCTTTTAGTGTGCCTCGGAAACGAGTTGCTAACTAACGCATGCACATGGCCAGACTCCCTTGCAGAAGCAGACAGACAGTTGGGCAAAACTGCAGAGGAGTCATCCTCAATGTTTTCCCTTCAATGGCTGCAAAAAGAAAGCTCATTTGAATTAATTTACTTTCCTTTACTTGTGGAGATCTGTTCAGAAGAAATTTTTGCCCTGTCAGTCATGTTTTGGTTTTTTTGGAAGTAGAACATATTCCTGTATCACAGATAAAATTACACATTGGTTTTAAAAGGGTAGGAGTTACGTAGTCAGAATTGCCTTTGCAGTAGTCATGCAAGGAAGTGTTATGTAAATCACACATTCTGTGATGCTCACATTCCCTGTTGATGCTAAGAATTAGCAGTCTGGTAAATCTTGTGTGTGTTGTTCTAATGCAGGTGGAAGAGTTGGTTCTTTCAAACATTATCCCTATTTGGAAACTATTTTGTAAGTGCAATTCTCACCTCATTTACCTTGTTACAGCACTCAAAGGGTGACTGCACCTATGGGTGAAGTTTGCTTGCTCCAGTTATTGCCCTTAATAATAACTGATAAGTCTTCACATTTGAAAATGTATGAAAATAATTTTTGGTTGAGACTAATTAAGCCTAATTATTTTATCAGAAATATAGGCAGCAAATTATAAACAAGGTTAATAAAGGTCCAGCCTAGGCGTGAGATTATCAACTCATGTTAGTAAAGACCTTGGCCAAGAGAAGTGTAGACAAAGTTGTGTCCTCACCACCTCACCTTGTTTGCTATTCTTGCTTCCTCATCTTCAACTCACACTCTTTAGCCACATGTTCATCTCTGGGGAGTGCCCATTTGGGGGCTTTCTGGCACTGCCATTGGTATGTCATTGTAAATACTATAGATCTGTCTTATTGGCAATTGTTCACAGTTTAGCCCACAGAGTACAATCATGTCTTGAGAGTTCTTGCTCATACTAGAAGATTATTGCAGAAATCTTTGCGATGTAGAAACTGCAGAGGTTGTGGTTTTCTCCTCAGGACTTTCCCGCAAAAGGACGATGCAGTGTCACAACTAAGAGAACTCTGTTTCAGACAGAGGTTGGCAGTTACTATCTTTGTAATTTTGTAATTTTACACAGATTATACAATCTCTCAGAGATTCATTTGCCCATTGGCCATCTGTATGTCCTCTTTGGAGAAGTGTCTATTCATTTCATTTGCCCATTTTATTATTGGATTATTTATCTTCCTGGTGTTGAGTTTTACAAAATTCTTTATAAATTTTGATTATTAACCCATTATCAGACATATTGGCAAACATATTCTTTTTGGGTTGTCTTTTTATTTTGTCAATGGTATCTTTTGCTATGCAAAAGCTATTTAGTTTGATATAGTCCCATTTGTTCATCCTGTTCTTTATTTCACTTGCCCATGGAGATAAATCAGCAAAAATATTGCTACGAGAGATATCAGAGAGCTTACTGCCTATGTTTTCTTCCAAGATGTTTATGGTTTCATGTCTTACATTTAAGTTTTTCGTCCATTTTGAGTTTATTTTTGTGAATGATGTAAGTTGGTGGTCTAGTTTCAATTTTTTTTTTTTTTAAGATTTTATTTATTCATTTTAGAGAAATGGGGGGGGGGGAGAGGAGCAGGAAGCATCAACTCCCATATGTGCCTTGACTGGGCAAGCCTAGGGTTTTGAACCGGCGAACTCAGCTTTCCAGGTCGACGCTTTATCCACTGCGCCACCTCAGGTCAGGCTCTAGTTTCATTTTTTGCAAGTACTTGTCCCATATTCTCAACACCATTTGTTAAAGAGACTATCTTTACTCCATTGTATGCTCTTACCTCCTTTGTCAAATATCAATTGTCCATATAGGTGTGGGTTTATTTCTGGGTTCTCTGTTCTGTTCCTTTGATCTATATGCCTGTTCTTATGCCAGTATCAAGCTGTTTTGAGTACGATGGCCTTGTAGTATAACTTGATATTAGGAAGTGTGATACCCCCCACTTTATTGTTCTTTTTAAGGATTGCTGAGACTATTCGTGTTCTTTCTTGGTTCCATATAAATTTTTGGTATATTTGTTCTATATCTTTGAAGTATGTCATTGGTATTTTAATAGGAACAGTATTGAATTTATAAATTGCCTTGGGTAATATAGACATTTTATTGCTGTTTATTCTTCCTAATCATGAACACTGTATATGCTTCCACTTGTTTGTATCTTCCTTGATTTCCTTTATCAATCTTTTATAATTTTCTGAGTACAAGCCTTTAACTTCTTTGGTTAAATTTATTTACTCCTAGGTACTTTATTTTTTTGTTGTTGTTGCAATAGTGAAGGGAATTGTTTTTTTAATTTCCCTTTCAGACAGTCTATTGTTGGTGGATAAAAATGTCTCTGATTTCTGAATATTGATTTTATATCCTGTCACCTTGCTGAATTCATTTTTCAGGTCCAGTAGTTTATTGACTAAGACTGTTGGGTTTTCTATGTACAGTATCATATCATCAGTAAATAATGATAGTTTTACATCTTCTTTTCCAATTTGGATGCCTTTTATTTCTTCTTCTTGTCTTATTGCTATGGCTAGGACTTCCAGAACTATGTTGAATGAGTGGTGAAAGGGGCCACCCCTGCCTTGTTCCTGATTTTAAGGAGATTTCTTTTAATTTTTTTCCCATTATTTATGATGTTGGCTTCGGGTTTGTCATAGATCACCTTTATCATGTTGAGGTATGTTCCCTGTATCCCCACTTTGCTGAGAGTTTTGATCATAAATGGGTGCTGGATTTTATCAAATGCTTTTTCTGCATCTATTGATATGATCATGTGATTTTTATCCTTTCTTTTGTTTATGTGTTGAATCACATTGATTGATTTGTAGATATTATACCAGCCTTGTCTCCCTAGAATAAATCTCACCTGATCATGATGTATGATTTTTTCATGTATTGTTGGATCCTGTTTAATGTATTGCAAATATTTTGTTGAGAATATTAGCATCTAAGTTCATCAGGGATATTGGTCTATAGTTTTCTTTCTTTGTATTGTCTTTGCCTGGTTTTGGAATCAGTATTATGCTTGCCTCATAAAAAGAGTTTGGAAGTTTTCCCTCCTCTTGAATTTTTAGAAATAGCTTGAGAAGGATAGGAGTTAGTTCTTCTTTGAATATTTGGTAAAATTCACCTGTCAAGTTATCTGGCCCAGGGCTTTTGTTTGTTGGGTGTTTTTTGGTAACTGTTTCAATATCACTTGATTAAATCAGTCTGTTTACATTTTCTGATTCTTCTATATTGATTTTTGAAAGATTATATGCTTCGAGGAATTTGTCCATTTCGCCTAAGTTTTCTAATTTTATGGCATACAGTTCTTTATAGTATATTCTTATAGTCCTTTGTATTTGCATTGTGTCCGTTGTTACTTCTCCTCTCTTGTTTCTAATTTTATTTACTTGAGTCTTCTCTCTTTTATTCTCAGTGAGTCTGGTTATAGGTTCATCTATCTTGCTTACCTTTACAAAGAACCAGCTCTTGGTTTCATTGATCTTCTGTACTTTTTTAGCCTCTATTTCATCTATTTCCACTCTGATCTTTATTATTTCCTTCCTTCTACTTCCTCTGGGTTTTACTTGCTGTTGTTTATCTAGTTCTTTAATTTTTTTAATTTTTTTTTGTATTTTTCTGAAGTTGGAAATGGGGAGGCAGTCAGACAGAATCCCACATGCACCTGACAGGGATCCACCTGACATGCCCACCAGGGGGCGATGCTCTGCCCATCTGGGGCACTGCTCTGTTGCAACCAGAGCCATTCTAGCACCTGAGGCAGAGGCCACAGAGCCATCCTCAGCGCCCAGGCCAACTTTGCTCCAATGGAGCCTTAGCTGTGGGAGGGGAAGAGAGAGACAGAGAGGAAGGAGAGGGGGAGGGGTGGAAAAGCAGATAGGCACTTCTCCTGTGTACCCTGGCCAGGAATCAAACCCAGGACTCCTGCATGCCAGGCTGACGCTCTACCACTGAGTCAACCGGCAAGGGCCTTCTAGTTCTTTTAGATGCAGCGTTAAATTGTTTATCTGAGCTTTTTCTAGCTTCTTAAAGTATGCCTGTAGTGCTATGAACTTTCCTCTCAGGACTTCTTTTGCTGTGTCCCATAAATTTTGAGTTGTTGTATGTTCATTTTCACTTGTTTCAAGGAAATTTTTTATTTCTTTTTTGATCTCATTGTTAACCCATTCTTTATTTAATAACATGCTATTTAATTTCCAAGTGTTTGAGTGTTTTACAATTTTTCTATTGTAGTTGATTTCTAGTTTCATGCCACTGTGATCAGAGAAGATGCTTGATATGATTTTAATCTTCTTAAATTTGTTGAAACTCATTTTGTGTCCTAGCATATGGTCTATTCTAGAGAATGTACCATGAGTACTTGAAATAAATGTACATTCTGCTGCCTTAGGGTGAAAGGATCTAAAGATATCTAGGATGTGAGGGCGATCTGGCTGCGACATCTGTCACCCCATTGATCACCAGGGTTGATTCGGCTGATCTGGCTGGCTAGGCGGGTGTCCCCTTCCTCCCTCACCGCTCCATGTGCAGTGCGCGCTCAGTGGAAGAGGACAACCATCCCCGCTAGAGGAGAGGACCATTCTTTAGTCAAGGGTATATGAGTAGCTGCACTTCCCTGCTAGAACCTCCAAACAAGTCTCAAGCTCTAAAGATATCTATTACATCCAGTTGATCTAGTGTGTCCTTTAAGTCTGCTGTTTCTTTGTTAATTTTCTTCTTGAGGATCTATCCAGTGATGTTAGTGGGGTATTAACATCCCCTACTATTATAGTATTGCTGTTGATCTTGCCCTTTATGCCCATCAAAATCTGCTTTATATATTTAGGTGCTCCTATATTAGGTGCTTAGATATTTATAATGGTTATATTTTCCTGTTAGATGGTTCCCTTTATCATTTTGTAGTAACTTTCTTTATTCCTCACTTTAGCCTTTGTTTTAAAGTCTATTTTGTCTGATATAAGTATTGCTACCCCAGCTTTTTTTCTTTTCTATTTGCATAAAATATTTTTTTTCATCCCTTTACTTTCAGTCTATGTGTATCTTTTGTTTTGAGGTGGGTCTCTTGTAAACAGCATATGTACAGGTCCTGTTTTCTTATCCACACTGCTACCCTATGTCTTTTGATTGGAGCATTTAATCCATTTACATTTAAGGTTATTATTGATATGTAGTTGTTTATTGCCATTTTATTCTTTAAAGCTACATTCCTCATTTTCTAGATTGCCCCTCCCTCTTGTTCTGTTTACAGTATGCCCCTTAACATTTCTTGTAGCGATGGTTTGGTTGTAATGAATTCCTTGAGTTTTGTTTTGTTTTGTTTTTTTGTCTGGGAAGCTTTTTATTTCTCCTTCAATATTAAATGATAGCCTTACTGGATAGAGAAGTCTTGGTTGTAGGCTCTTGGTTTACATTACTTTGAATATTTCTTGCCATTCCCTTCTGGCCTCTAATGTTTCTGTTGAGAAGTCAGATGTCATTCTTATCGAGGCTCCTCTCTAGGTAATAGACTGCATTTCTCTTGCAGCTTTTAGTATTCTTTCTTTATCTCTTAATTTTTGTATTTTAATTATGATGTGCCTTTGTGTTGGCCTTTTTGGATTCATCCTTAATGGAACTCTCTGTGCTTCTTGAACTTGTGTGACTTTCCTTCATCAATTTAGGGAAGTTTTCAGCTATGATTTCTTCAATTAGATTCTCTATCCCTTGTTCTTTCTCTTCTCCTTCAGGAGCTGCTATAATGTGTATGTTGTTTCTCTTCATGCTGTCACATAGCTCTCTTAGAGTTTCCTCAGACTTTTTGAGCCTCTTTTCTTTTTGCTGCTCTGCTTCCATGCTTTCATTTATCTTGTCCTCTAACTCACTCATTGAATCCTCAGCTTCTTCCATTCTGGTTTTAATTCCTTCTAGTTTGGTTTTTATTTCTAATATTTTATTTTTCATTTCTGACTGATTCTTTTTTATTATTTCAATGTCCTTTTTTATACTTGCTATCTCTTTATTTAGGTGCTCGTTATGTTTATTCATTGTTGCTCTAAGATCTTTGAGCATCCTAACAATCCTTATTTTAAACTCTGCATTAGGTTTTTTCCATCTCATTCAAATCTTTTTCTGGGGATTTCTCTTGATGATTCATTTGGGTTGCATTTCTCTGCCTTCTCATTTTGTCTGTGTATAAGAAGGGTGGCCACAGGAGTCTGATGGGTGTGGCTTCTGTGTCCCCTAGGTGTGGTCTTTCTGCCATGCTTTGGGTGTTCAAGCATGGGCATTGCTGGTGCTGGCCCTCTGAGGCAGTCACTGCAGCTTCTACCTCGTTTCTGTGTGTGGGACTGTGTTCACATGCCCAGGCCACCCCTGAGGGCGGGACTGCACTTGTGCACCTGAACTGCAAGCCCTGGCCAGCCCCCTACTTCTGCCCTGCTCCCGCAGGTGGGACAACGCTTGTGCGCCAGGGCCGCAAGCCTCGACCCCACAGGCAGGACTGCAGTCCTGCACCCAGCCACAAGTTTTAGCTGGTTCCCTGGTTTTCACCTTGCCCCTGCAGGTGAGACTACAGGCCAGACCACTCTTGTGTGCCTGACCCACAGCCACAGGTCAGACCACTTTCATGCATCCCTTCTGCAGCTGTTGCTGGCTGCCAACCTCGCTTCCACCAGGCGGGGTTGCACTCATGCCTGGGCCTCAGTCACAGCTGACCTTGGCTTAAGCCCTCATGTTTGGGACTGCTCTTGCCCAGGCTGCATCTGTGACCCGCCCCAGGTTTTGTTCCCATCAACGGGACTGCGCTTCCACATCCTGCCACCTCCCGCCCTCCGGCGAGCACTCAGCAATGTGGGGGTGGCAATGCAACTCAGACCTTAGTCCTCAATACTGTATCCTTGATTGCTCCCTGCTTCTAAGCAATTCTTTGCTCTGACTGCAGCAGGAGAGCTTTTGTTTGGATGGTGATCTGTTTCCCTTTGCTGGTATTGCTGGTTCCAGGAAAAATACTCACTTTAGATTTGAGGAGTGACTCAGCCCAGGGGTTAGGGTGGCTGTCCCTCAAAGTGTTTCTCCCTTTACTTCCTAGATTACACTCTCTTCCTGCTACTCTGATCCTCTCAGCTCTCCCCATCCCCCAGACCCCAGGTGAGTGATTGTGAAAGAAGTTTTCTGCTTGGACCCCTTAAGATGAATCCTGGGTCTGAGAAATCTGTTTCTTTCTCACAAACAGTATCCTGGCTTGTTTTGTAGCTAAATACTGTTTTTACGCCTCTTCTAAGCTCTGGGGTTGCAGGCTGGGGCTTCATTAATGAGCCCAGGACCCTCCCCTCTCTGCTTAACTTCCCTCCCACCACACGAGTCAGTCCAGGCTGTCACTTGCTCCCAGGAGCTGGGCAGCCCTCTCCGTGTTTCCACTTTTCCTACCAATCTCAATGTGGTTTCTACAGTGATCCTTGGTTAAAGAGTCCTCTTAGTTTAGTCCAATGTTGGTTTTTCCAGATGATTGTTCTTGAAGTTAACTTGTAATCCACTTTGGTTCTGGGAATGGAAGTTGTAATATCCACCTACTCCATCACCATCTTCTGAATTTCCAGATGGGGTTTTCTAAAATGCATTTTTGAGATAATCATGGAAATTCAAATATCTTCTGGGTTTAAATAAAATTAAATTATTGTTAATTTTATTATCTATGATAGCAGCATAATAGTTATGTTTCTTTTTAAAAAATGAGGGAGAAGATCTTTTTAGTTGGAAATGCATACTAAAGTGTTAGAGATGAAATAACAATGGAATTTACTTTAAGATACTGCAGCAAAAGAAAGGTAAAAGGAATTAAGCATAATTAGCAAAACGTTGATAATTGCTGAAATTTAGTACACATAGGTTTTTTTATACTATACTCTTTACCTTTGACAACCTGAAAATTTTCATAAAAAAGACTGTAAAAAAGTGTTTACTTTCCCAGTTATCTCTATTTTATAAATGTGCTTGAAGCTTTCAAAAGTCCTTTTCTTTACAACACTCTAAGAACCATATTTAAGTTACATCTTAGTCAGCTGGGGCTGCTATAACATAGAAAGTATAAACTGAGTGGCTCAGAAGCAACAAACACTTATTTCTCACAGTTCTGAAATCTGTGAAGTCCAAGATCACAGTACCAGCAGATTCAGTGTCTGATGAGAGCTCACATTCTGGTTCATAGACTGCACCTTTTTGGTATAACCTCACACAGTGGAAGGAAACAATCCTAGTCCTTGGGTATATTTTATTTTTTTAGTATTTTTTAAAATTGAATTTATTGGGATGAGAATGGTTAACATAAACAAGTTTTAGGTGCTCAATTCTACAATACATCTCTGTACACTGTAGTGTTTGCCCCCCAAAGTCAAGTCTTCGTCCATAACTATTTATTCTCTCTACACTCTCTCCACCTCCCCCAGTCCCACAGTCACCACAATGTTGTTAGTGTTCATGAGTTTTTCTTTGTTTGTTTTTTGTTTTTCCTTTATTATTATTATTTTTTTTTTTTGCTAAATTGTTCCCTGGGTATTTTTGTTTGTTTGTTTGTATTTTCCTGAAGTTGGATATGGGGAGGCAGTCAGACAGACTCCCGCATGCGCCTGACCAGGATCCACCCGGCATGCCCACCAGGGGGCGATGCTCCACCCATCTGGGGCATTGCTCTGTTGCAACCAAAGCCATTCTAGTGCCTGAAGCAGAGGCCACAGAGCCATCCCCAGTGCCTGGGCCAACCCTGCTCCAATGGAGCCTTGGCTGAGGGAGGAGAAGAGAGAGACAGAGAGGAAGGAGAGGGGGAGGGGTGGAGAAGCAGATGGGCACTTCTCCTGTGTGCCCTGGCCGGGAATCGAACCCGGGACTCCTGCACACCAGGCTGATGCTCTACCACTGAGCCAACCGGCCAGGGCCGCTCCCTGGGTATTTTTGATAAAGGCACTTAACCCAGCCTTCATGACCTAAGCACCTCTCAAGGGCTCACCCTTAAAACCAATACCTTGGGAGTGGTTTCAACATAAGAATTGGGAATCACACAATATTCAGTTCATAGCAAACTAAAAAGTGAAAGCTAATTCTTACTGTGGGATCCAATAATTTAACTTTGGAGATGGGGAAGTTGTCAAGATTTGGCAGTTCCTTGGCATGATTGATATCTGTATAGATTTGCAGCATCTCATGAAAAGAATACGTAAAATCAGTTTCCCCTGATATGTCAAAGTGACACCTTATAATCCCCTCAAGATAAATGCACTCTGTGTCCTGGAGACTTCACTTGGAGATGAAGTATTTCTGGCAAAAAAGACTTGTTTTGTTACCCACATGCTATGATAAATTGGAAACACTGATTTAATCATATACCAAATGAAAAAAATATGAATATCTTTGAAAAGGAGATATTTCTAAATCTATCCATCCCAGTATTATCCCTGGATACCAGTGAAAAATCAAGCTTGGCTGTAACATTTAATTTAATATGTTAAATGTTTAAAAGATTAGAAAGTTTAAGGAGGAAAAGTAATCTCCATTAAAAGATATTAATACCTCTGTCAACTGGTCAGGGCAAAGGGAAAGGGAGAGGAAAAGGGCAAGACATGTTTCTAATGATTTCTAATATAGGACATGGAATTGGTCAAGTCCAGGATACTAAGAGACACATCTATGACAAATAATATTACTTCATGGAGCCAACAGAAGAGGGATGTCCCAGATTGACATGTACAAATAGAGGCTAGCTCAAACAAAAATAAAATGCTGTTGATATTTCCAGAGTCAATGGACACAGAAATAAGAAATGAGCCCTAAATGCCCTCAATGGCTGCTTTTTTTTTTTTTTTTTTTTTTTTTTTTTTGGTATTTTTCTGAAGCTAGAAACGGGGAGAGACAGTCAGACAGACTCCTGCATGCGCCCGACCAGGATCCACCCGGCATGCCCACCACGGGCGACGCTCTGCCCACCAGGGGGCAATGCTCTGCCCCTCCGGGGCATCGCTCTGCCGCGACCAGAGCCACTCTAGCGCCTGGGGCAGAGGCCAAGGAGCCATCCCCGGCGCCCGGGCCATCTTTGCTCCAATGGAGCCTTGGAAGAGAGAGACAGAGAGGAAGAAGGGGGAGGGGTGGAGAAGCAAATGGGCGCCTCTCCTATGTGCCCTGGCCGGGAATCGAACCAGGGTCCCCCGCATGCCAGGCTGACGCTCTACCGCTGAGCCAACCGGCCAGGGCCTCAATGGCTGCTTTTAACACACAAAGTGGTGTTGGTGTAGGAAATGACCTATGGAAATGCTCTCAAGGTCATTTTTAATATCCTTGGGGCTCCTATTGCCTAACTCTTAGTCCAATGCAACAAGCCATACCAAAAGGCTCCACTTGAAGAACAGATCAAATAAAGGGCTGCACTTTAGAGACGGCACTAATGACCTCATTTCCAAATTGTTATAGGCCAATGAAAAGATCTTCTATTTACTGAAAACCTATAGTTGGTAGACTTTACATTTCAATATATACAGAGAAAAGAGATCCAAGTTATTATCTTTAAAGAGAATAAATGCATTTTTCACATTTCCATAAAAAATTTTGTTTTTTCTTAATAGTACCTTCCACCCTGTTCTTACTTCTCATGGCATATACCAGTCACCCTAGTGTTTTGCCTCAAAACAGCCAAATGACTCCATAAAAAGCACTGGGTCATAGTCATCATCTCTTTCATTATCAAGCATGTCCTGAGTGTATCTGCTATATTTAAGCAGTATCTTAGGTTTAAGGAGGTTTAGAGTCAAAGAAGGATAAGGTTTATGTTCTGCCACTGAGAAATGGGCATTCTCCTCCCTGTAAACCTGCACATCACCACTTGTCAAATTATAACCCCATAGGTTTTGTATTTAAATACATAGCTACCCTACAAGGATACATTTCAAAGCCGTGTCTTCCTCAAACTGATGTGAACATTCACTGGTGACATCTGTCACTTAAAATTTTTCCCTTAATAAAATTAATTGTGAAAAAATAAAAAAGGAGCTATTGCTTCAGGAAATCTGGCATATAAAAACAGCCCATTTGCAAAGAACTGGGTGTTAAAGTGTTTTCACTGAAATGGGACCCTACCTGAGCCATATACAAGTTTTGCTAAAGTGAGAGAATTTTTCCTCCATTTAGACAAAGTTGGCTATATACAGTTCATGGGGCACAAATGTTTCATGGGAGAATGAACCAATTATACCTCTGAAGAGTACTTGAATATTTATTCTGACACAGCTTCCCTTGGACAACCAGCAACCTCATTTGAAGTAAATTCCTTAGTCTGCTCCAATAAGAATAATTGTGTTGAAACTGTGCTCCCTGCTTTAAAGAGGCCAAATCCATTTACTGCTGCAGAAAAGGCTCTGGGATGAGTCTAACCTATTTGCTTTGTGGGTTTTGATGCTGCTGAGTAAGCTGATGATATTTCAAGTTGGTGCTGGTTTGGACATAGTCGAGAGTGCTCAGTGGAGTGTTTTTCTTCAACAACTCAATCATGACTCCAAAAGCACAATCAGTATCAAAGATGTGGAGTAGCAACTCATCTTGACAACAGTGAACTAATGTCCATCCATCATCAGATTGTTCAAACATCCTTCACGATTGAATATCTGACTTTAAAAGGTATTGTTGTACAGTCTTCAGTATTTCCATAGCATTCATTGAAACAATCCATAGTGTTTATCTGTAGTTTAAATGCAAAATGAAAAAAAAGTCTCTAATGTTTCACGCAAGACTGCTTCTGGAACAAAATTAATAATGACTGCAATTTGCAGAATGGTTCTCTCATGTTGTATAGGCAAAATCTGACTAATTTAATTCTTTGCTGTAATGGCTTAAAATATTGGAGAAGAAATATTCAAAACACTGTGAACATGGTACAACTATACCACTTACCAGTCTCCTTTAAAGAATGTCCACTGAGATTATTCTGGACTCAATGCATTTGCTTTTCCCCATAAATCTAAGACTGCTTTTCCAGAGTCATCCATTTTTAATTTTTGGTGAATTCTAATTGGTTCCTACTGAGGCTTGGCAGCCACCAAATTGATCTTATGCCAGTTTAACTGACTCCAGGAATATTTAACAAATTGTTCACTATTTCACTGTACACTGAAGGGAAACTGTAACTATTCTTTTTTTCCTGTCATAATTGTTGCAGCTGTGACAGGCTCACACATGATATATTTTGTGGTATACTTTTCTGGACAGAAGAAATAATAATGTGTCATAATCTCCATCTCCTCTACTATTGAAAATATCATGAAATCGAAGATAGACTCCTGCCTATACATGAAAAGTATGGCCCTGGCCGGTTGGCTCAGTGGTAGAGCATCGGCCTGGCGTGCAGAGGTCCCAGGTTCGATTCCCGGCCAGGGAACACAGGAGAAGCGCCCATCTGCTTCTCTACCCCTCCCCCTCTCCTTCCTCTCTGTCTCTCTCTTCCCCTCCCGCAGACGAAGCTCCATGGGAGCAAAGATGGCCCGGGCACTGGGGATGGCTCCATGGCCTCTGCCCCAGGTGCTAGAGTGGTTCTGGTTGCAGCAGAGTGACACCCCAGAGGGGCAGAGCATTGCCCCCTGGTGGGCAGAGCGTCACCCCCTGGTGGGCGTGCCGGGTGGATCCCGGTCGGACGCATACAGGAGTCTGTCTGACTGTTTCTCCCCGTTTCCAGCTTCAGAAAAATACAAAAAAATAAAAAATAAAAAAAAAATAAAAGTAATGATTGTTAGCTTGTCAATTTGTAGAGCAAATGGTGACTCAATTCCAACATAACACCAGATAGCTCTAAAGATGTATTACAATGCAATCATTGTGTGATAGTTCGTTTTAACATTTCAAAATGAGCATTTAATCAGCTTAAAAAATATAATAGACCTAATCAGATGTTTAATGAATAAGTTTTAAATAACTTATTTAAAGTATCATAAAAGATGAAATATTTGAATCCTAGCTTTGTTCTTTTAAAAACAAATCCAGACTAGAAAAATGGTGACGGAGTAGGAGAACATTACAACTCCCGCCTCCCAGAACCAAAGTGGATTACAACTTAACTTAGAAACAATCATCTCGAAAACCAACTTTGAACTAAACTAAGAGGAATCTATAACCAAGCATCACTGAAGAAGCCACACCGAGACTAGTAGGAAGGGTGGAGATGCAGAAAGGTCTGCCCTGCTCCCAGGAGCAAGTGGAGGCCCAGAGGGTCTCTCACGGCCGGTGGGTTGCTGGTAGAGTTGTGGGTCCACAGCCCCAGGACTAGACTGGAACCTCTGCCTGGAGCCCCAGAGACTAGAGAAGGCTTATGGACAGTATTTAGCTGAAAGAAGGGGTGGTTACAGTTTGCGAGAGGGAGTCAGAACTCTCAGACCAAGACTCTATCTTAAAGAAACTGCACAGAAAACCTTGTTCACAGCCACTTACCTGGGGATCCAGGAGCAGGGAGCACTGAGAGGACTGGAGTTACAGGGGCACAGGGAGAGACTGTGGGGGACAGCCAATCTAAACCCTGTACTGGGTCACTCACCAAACCTAAAGTGGCCATTTTTCTTGAGGGAACCAAGCCTGCAAAGGGAAGCAATTACCCCTGCCTATCAGAGGCTCTCCTGCTCTAGTCAGTGCAAAGAGATGCTTAGAAGCAGGGGGCACATAAGGGACACAAGTTTTGAGTGCAGAGGTCTGGCATACACTGCCCCCCCCAGCTGCTGAGTACCTCCAAAAAGCAAGAGGGTGGAGCTGTGGCCACAGAGCTCAGCCTGTGCACTGGCAGGGGGCAAAGCCCAGCTAGGCAGCCCACGTGCCCATGGAGGGCAAAGCCCAGTAAGGTGAGGAGTCCCCTATATCCACAGGGCAGCCCCACTGGGCAGCCCGAGCAGTGGCCTGCAAGCCTGCAAGCCCACAAACCCCTGCACCTGGCAGTGTCAATGCCTGAGTGCCTGAGCAGCAGGGGGCGGGTGGAAAAAACACACCTTGGGAATAGAGAGGACACACACACTGGCCAAGAGTAGATAAGAGCCAGCCTAGGAATGCAGCCGATATTTACAATGACATCAGGGCCCAGCAGAGGCAGCCACAAATTTTGGATCACCTGTAGCTCCATGAAGGTTGCTAATGGCCCCTACTAGTATCAACCAGGTTCTGGCCAGGGAGGTCCAAAGCTGGTACATTCAGTGGACAGATACAGAAAGCATCAGCTCAGGAGCTAACAACCCTAGTTAGAGTGGTATCTTAAGGAAAAGCTCTTCATACCTGACCCAGCTAAGACATAGAAAACACTGACACAAATAGCTAAAAGAGCAGTAGCAGCAGATAAGTAGCCTACAGCAGATTACAAATAACAGCTGAGTCCAACCCAAGAAGATCTGGAAACAACACAACTGAAAGCTGGAGGCAGACACCACCAACCCTATACTCATCTAGTTACACAAACAATACATACAAAGGAGCAGTCTATGCAGAGACAAAATGGGAAGACAGAGAAATGTAATTCAAATAAATCAACAAGAGAAATCCCCAGAAAAAAAAAAAACACTGAATGAGATGGAAGTAATCAAATTATCAGATGCAGAGTTTAAAATAATGATTGTCAGGATGCTCAAAGATTGTAGAGCAACAATAGATGGACATAATGAGCACCAAAACAAAGAGATAGTAAGCATCAAAAAGGACATTGGGCCCTGGCCAATTGGCTCAGCAGTAGAGCGTCGGCCTGGTGTGCAGGAGTCCTGGGTTCAATTCCCAGCCAGGGCACACAGGAGAGGCACCCATCTGCTTCTCCACCCCTTCCCCTCTCCTTCCTCTCTGTCTCTCTCTTCCCTTCCTGCAGCCGAGGCTCCATTGCAGCAAAGATGGCCCGGGCGCTGAGGATGGCTCTGTGGCCTCTGCCTCAGGTGCTAGAATGGCTCTGGATGCAACAGAGTGACGTCCCAGAGGGGCAGAGCATCGCCCCCTGGTGGGCATGCCAGGTGGATCCTGATTGGGCGCATGTGGGAGTCTGTCTGACTGCCTCCCCATTATCAGCTTTGGAAAAATGAAAAAAAAAGAAAAAAAAAAGGACATTGAAATCATAAAAACAAATCAGGCAGAAATGACAAACACAATATCAGAAATGAAGACTACACTAGAAGAAATTAAAAGCAGACTGGATAAAGCAGAGGATCAAATCAGCAATTTAGAGAACAAGATAAGCAAAAGCACAGAAGCAAAACAACAAAAAGAAAAGAGGATCAAAAAGTCGGAGGAAACTGAGAGAGCTCTGTGACAACATAAAGAGAAACAACATCTGTATCATAGGGGTTCCTGAAGGAGATGAGAAAGAACAAGGGATAGAGAATCTGATTGAAGAAATCATAGTTGAAAATTTCCCTAAACTGATGAACGAAAAAGTCACACAAGTTCAAGAAGCACAGAGAATTCCATTAAAGAGGAACTAAAATAGACCTACACCAAGACATATCATAAAGCTAAGAGATAAAGAAAGAATACTAAAAGCTGGAAGAAAAAAGCAATCACCTACAAAGAAGCTCCCATAAGGATGACATCTGACTTTTCAACAGAAACACTGGAGGCCAGAAAGGAATGGCAAGAAATATTCAAAGTAATACAAAACAAGAGCCTACAACCAAGACTTCTCTATACAGCAAGGCTATCATTTAAAATTTTTAAAGAAATAAAAAGCTTCCCAGCAAAAAAAATTCAAGGAATTCATAACAATCAAACCAATGTTTCAAGAAATGTTAAGGGGCCTGCTTTAAACAGAGCAAAGAAAAAAGATCTCGAAAAAGACGACTATAGATTTAAAGAATAAAATGGTAATAAACAATTACATATCAATAATAATCTTAAATGTAAATGGAATAAATGCTCTAATCAAAAGACACAGGGTAGCTGTGTGGATAAAAAAACAGGACTCATACATATGCTGTCTACAAGAGACCCACCTCAAAACAAAAGATACACATAGACTGAAAGTAAAGGGACGGAAAAAATACTTCATGCAAATGAAAATAAAAGAAAAACTGGGTAGCAGTACTTACATATGACAAAATAGATTTTTAAAACAAAGGTATAGTAAAGGATAAAGAAGGACACTATATAATAATAAAGGGAGCAATCCAACAGGAAGATATAACCACTGTAAATATTTATGCGCTTAATATACAAGCAACTAAATGTATAAAGCAGATTTTAATGAATATAAGAGGTGAGATCGGCCCTGGCAGGTTGGCTCAGCGGTAGAGCGTCGGCCGGGCATGCGGGGGGCCCGGGTTCGATTCCCAGCCAGGGCACATAGGAGAGGCGCCCATTTGCTTCTCCACCCCCCCCTCCTTCCTCTCTGTTTCTCTCTTCCCCTCCTGCAGCCGAGGCTCCATTGGAGCAAGGATGGCCCGGGCGCTGGGGATGGCTCCTTGGCCTCTGCCCCAGGCGCTAGAGTGGCTCTGGTCGCGGCAGAGCGACGCCCCGGAGGGGCAGAGCATCGCCCCCTGGTGGGCGTGCCAGGTGGATCCCGGTCGGGCGCATGCGTGAGTCTGTCTGACTGTCTCTCCTGTTTCCAGCTTCAGAAAAATTAAAAAAAAAAAAAAAAAAGAGGCGAGATCAACAGCAATACTATAATAGTAGGGAATTTCAATACCCCACTAACATCAATGAATCAATTCTCAAGAAAAAATATTAACAAAGAAACAGCAGCCTTAAATGACACACTAGATCAACTAAATCTAATAGATATCATCAAAACCTTTCACCCTAAAACAGCAGAATATACATTGTTTTTAAGTGCTCATGGTACATTCTCAAGGATAGACCACATGTTAGGAAACAAAACATGTCTCAAAAAATATAAGAAGCCTGACCAGGCGGTGGTGCAGTGGATAGAGTGTCAGACTGGAATGTGGAGGACCCAGGTTCAAGACCCTAAGGCCGCCAGCTTGAGCGTAGGCTCATCTGGTTTGAACAGAAGCTCACCAGCTTGTATCCAAGGTCACTGGCTCAAGCAGGGGGTTACTCAGTCTGCTGAAGGCCCATGGTCAAGGCACATATGAGAAAGCAATTAATGAACAACTAAGGTGTTGCAGTGAAAAACTGATGATTCATGCTTCTCATCTCTCTCTGTTCCTGTCTGTCTGTCCCTGTAAAAAAAAAAAAAAATTTAAGAAGATTGAAATCATATCAAGCATCTTCTCTGATCACAGTGACATGAAACTAGAAATCAATTACAATAGAAAAACTGAAAAATATTCAAACACTTGGAATCTAAATAGCATGTTATTAAATAATGAATGGGTTAACAATGAGATCGAGGAAGAAATAAAAAATTTCCTGAAACAGCCCTGGCTCAGCGGTAGAGCATCAGCCTGGCGAGCGGGAGTCCCGGGTTCGATTCCCAGCCAGGGCACACAGGAGAAGTGCCCATCTGCTTCTCCATCCCTCCTCCTCTCCTTCCTCTCTGTCTCTCTCTTCCCCCCCTGCAGCCAAGGCTCCATTGGAGCAGCGTTTGCCCGGGCACTGAGGATGGCTCTGTGGCCTCTGCCTCATGCACTAGAATGGCTCTGATTGTGGCAGAGCAATGCCCCAAGATGGGCAGAGCATTGCCCCCTGGTGGGCATGCCAGGTGGATCCCGGTTGGGCTCATGTGGGAGTCTGTCTGACTGCCTCCCCATTTCCAACTTCAGAGAAATACAAAAAAGAAAAAAAAATTTCCTGAAACAAATGAAAACGAACATACAACAACTCAAAATTTATGGAACACAGCAACAGTTGTCCTGAGACGGATGTTTATAGCATTACAGGCATACCTTAAGAAACAAGAAAAAGCTCATATAAACAACTTAACCCTGCATCTAAAAGAACTAGAAAAAGAACAGCAAGTAAAGCCCAGAGGAAGTAGAAGGAAGGAAATAAGAAAGATCAGAGTGAAAATGAATGACATAGAGGCTAAAAAAAACATATAGAAAATCAATGAAATCAAAAGCTGGTTCTTTGAAAAGTTAAACAAGATTGATGAACTTTGAACCAGATTCACCAAAAAAAAAATAAAAGAGGACTTAAATAAATAAAATTAGAAATGAGAGAGGAGAAGTAACAACTGACATAGCAGAAATACAAAGGATTATAAGAAAATACTATGAAGAATTGTATGCCAAAAAGTTAGACAACCTAGGTGAAATGTACAAATTCCTTGAAACATAAAATCTTTCAAAAATCAATCTGGAAGAATCAGAAAACCTAAACAGACCAGTTACAAAAAAATGAGATAAAAATAGTTATCAAAACACTCCCAACAAACAAAAGCCCTGAGCCAGATAGCTTCAAAGGCGAATTCTACCAAATATTCAAAGAAGAACTATTTCCTATCCTTCTCAAGCTATTTCAAAAAATTCAAGAGGAAGGAAGACTTTCAAGCTCCTTTTATAAGGTGAGCATAATTCTTTTTCCAAAACCAGGCAAAGATAATACAAAGAAAGAAAACTATACACCAATATCTCTGATGAATTTAGATGCTAAAATTCTTAACAAAATATTAGCAAAACAGAAACATGAAAAATATCATACATCATGATCAAGTGGAATTTACTCTGGAAAGGCAAGGCTGGTACAATATCCACAAATCAATCAATGTGATTCATTATGTAAACAAAAGAAAGGATAAAAACCACATGATAATTTCAATAGATGCAGGAAAAGCATTTGATAAAATCCAGCACCCATTTATGATCAAAACTCTCAGCAAAGTGGGAATACAGGGAACATATCACAACATGATAAAGGCCATCTATGACAAACCCACAGCCAACATCATACTCAATGGGCAAAACTTAAAAGCAATCCCCTTAAGATCAGGAACAAGGCAGGGGTGGCCCCATTCACCACTCTTATTCAACATAGTTCTGAAAGTCCTAGCCACAGCAATCAGACAAGAAGAAGAAATAAAAGGCATCCAAATTGGAAAAGAAGAAGTAAAATTATCATTATTTGCTCATGACATGATACTGTACATAGAAAACCTTAACATCTCAGTCAAAAAACTATTGGACCTGATAAATGAATTCAGCAAGGTGACAGGATATAAAATTAATATTCAGAAATCAGAGGCATTTTTATACACCAACAATGAACTATCTGAAAGAGAAATTTAAAAAACAATCCCCTTCACTATTGCAACACACAAAAAAAATAAAGTACCTAGGAGTAAACTTAATCAAGAAGGTTAAAGACTTGTACTCAGAAAATTATAAAATATTGATAAAAGAAATCAAGGAAGATACAAACAAGTGGAAGCATATACCATGTTCATGAATAGGAAGAATAAACATTATTAAAATTTCTATATTACCCAAAGCAATGTATAAATTCAATGCAATTCCTATTAAAATACCAATGACATACTTCAAAGATATAGAACAAATATACCAAAAATTTAATGGAACCAAAAAAGAACACGAATAGCCTTTGCAATCCTTAAATAGAACAATAAAATGGGAGGTATCACACTTCCTGATATCAAGTTATACTACAAGGCCATTGTACTCAAAACAGCCTGGTACTGGCATAAGAACAGGCATATAGATCAATGGAACAGAACAGAGAACCCAGAAATAAACCCACACCTTTATGGACAATTGTTATTTGACAAAGGAGGTAAGAGCATACAGTGGAGTGAAGAAGGTCTCTTTAACAAATGGTGTTGGAAAAATTGGACAGCTACCTGCAAAAATATGAAACTAGACCACCAACTTACACCATTCACAAAAATAAACTCAAAATGGATAAAAGACTTAAATGTATGCCCTGAAACCATAAGCATCTTAGAAGAAAACTTAGACAGTAAGCTCTCCAACATCTCTTGCAGCAATATATTTGCTGATTTATCTCCATGGGCAAGTGAAATAAAGGACAGAATGAACAAATGGAACTATATCAAACTAAAAAGTTTTTGCACAACTAAGGACAATATGAACAAAATAAAAAGACAAACCAAACAATGGGAGAACATATTCACCAATACGTCTAATAAGGGGTTAATAACCAAAATTTATAAAGAACTTGTAAAACTCAACACCAGGAAAATAAACAGTCCAATCAAAAAATGGGCAGGAGAATTGAATAGATACTTCTCCAAAGAGGACATACAGATGGCCAATAGGCGATGTAAAAATGTTCAACTTCACTAATCATTAGAGAAATGCAAATTAAAACCACAGTGAGATATCACCTCACACCAGTCAGAATAGCGCTCATCAACAAAACAACACAGAATAAGTGCTGGCGAGGATGTGGAGAAAAGGGAACCCTCCTGCACTGCTGGTGGGAATGCAGACTGGGGCAGCCACTGTGGAAAACAGTATGGAGATTTCTCAAAAAATTAAAAATGGAACTGCCTTTTGACCCAGCCATCCTACTTTTACGAATATATCCTAAGAATCCCAAATCACTGATTCAAAAGAAGAAAAACACCCCCATGTTTATGGCAGCATTGTTTATAATAGCCAAGATCTTGAAACAGCCCAAGTGTCTGTCAATGGACAAGTGGATTAAAAAGCAATGGTACATATACAGAATGAAATACTATGGTGCCATGAAAAAGAAGGAAATCTTACCTTTGCGACAACATGAATGGACCCGGAAACTATTATGTTAAGTGAAATAAGCCAGGCAGAAAAAGAAAACTATCATATGACCTCACTCATTTGAGGAATCCAATGAACAATGTGAACTGAGGAACAGAATAGAGACAAAGGACGGATCAAGGGAACCAGAGGGAAAGCGGACAGAGAGAAAGGAGATGAGAGGATGGAATCAGAGAAGGGAAAGAGATTGGTGAAATTATATACATATAACACAGCGTTATAGAGAGCAGGAAAACAAATCCTGGAGGGAAGCGAGGAGGGCTTCTGGGGGAGGGGGCAAAGGGAGGTTGAAGGGACCTCAGAGGTGGGGTAGATGTACTTGGTGGGACACTTGAATCTATGTAAACACAATAAAGTAAAATAAATTTTAAAAAACAAACATACAAAAAAACAAATCCATTTGTTCATTGCAGCATTGTTTACAATAGCCAAGATTTGGAAGCAGTCCATCAGTAGATGAGTGGATAAAAAAGCTGTGGTACATTTACACAGTGGAATACTACTTGGCCCTAAAAGAAGAAAATCTACTCTGAGTGACAGATTGGATGAATTTGAAGAGTATTATATGGAGTGAAATAAGCCATTCAGTTAAAGACAAATACTATATGATTTCAGTTATATGTGCAACCTAATGAACAAAATAAATAAATAAAATAGAAAGAAACTCATAGATACAGAGAATAGACTGACAGCTGTCAGAGAAGGCTTTTGGGGGCTAGGTGAAAAAGGTAAAAAAGGTAAAGGGATTAAGCAAAAAAAAATTCTCATAAACACAGACAACAGCATGGTGACTACCAGAGGGAAAGGGGGTGGGGGAAGTGGAAGGGGGTCAAGAGGGATAAATGGTGATGACAGGAGAGTTGACTTTGGGTGATGAGCACATAATACAATATACTTATGATTTATTATGGAATTGTACACCTGAAACTTATATAATTTTATTATTCAGTGTAACACCAATGAAGTCAATAAAAATAAAGTAAAATAAAAAGAAATCCATTAAAAGAAAAAATATATTTTATCATGTTGTATGTAGACTACAAAGATTTAACTTCCTGATAATAATTTATAAAGAAATAAAATAAAAATATGCAAAATTTTCAAGAAACATTTGACATAAGAAGCTGTTCTTGTTTAGAAAAGTTTAGTCTCTTCAATCCTTTCAATTCAGTGAGTTAACACTGAGCAAAAAGAAATCCCACACAACAGAGTGAATTGTGAATTACACCTCTGAATTTGAGTAAATACACAAAGGGGAGAGACAGATGGTGAGCAACATGCAGAGATCAGGATGGCCCCCTCTTAAATGAGAACATGCCATAATCAGGACAGGACTATCATTCTTCTGCTGACCTATGGGGAACAAAGAGCATCATTGTAAATGAACCCAAAGGCCAAATGGCAGAAGGTGCAAAAGCTGATATACATTTTATAACCTCATCTGCTCTCCTCAAATAAATGTATGGGACTATAAAGTTATACTTTCATACAGTTGGTAGGAAGAGGCATTTCCCCAAACCTCCAGAAACCATGCATTCATTTTATTTTTTTCTCTTGTCAGCTTTTTTTTTTTTTTTCATCTGCTCCTCAAGCATGTGCGTGATTGTGGTGCTCACCATGTTTGTTCTGTTGGAGACCTGATTACACTGGGTATCTGTGTTGCTGGAATTCATCAGTTTGGAGCAAGCTGCTGTGACACTCAGTGACATTAGGGCCCATGGAATAGCCCCGGAGTCTCTGCAGTGGCTCAACTCCCCCACCAATATCACCAGGTATAAAAGTAACCATGTACTGATCACCTACTATGTGCCTAGCACTATTTTAGGTTCTTGTGATGGATTAGGGAACCAACCAACAAGGGTTCTGAGGAGTCCCAGCTTCAGGCCAAAATCCTAAGTGTGATGATCTTTCAACCAGACCATAGGCTGCCTTCCCCAGAGCAGAGCTGGTGCTCAACCAGTGCATGGTGTCCTCCAGAGGAAACTGCACTGGAGACTCAACCTCCCCGGCTGCCATGCTCCTGCACACACTGTGGTCCGGCCTGGTCCCTCTGCCAGACCTCCTAACGGGGGAGGGGGGTGAAATGGACTTGAAGACATCTGTCTCTACCCTGATTCAGTACTCAGGACTTTTCTACTCTTAGCCCCATGCCTTCCTTCATCCTATGCACCGCCCTATCCACACCCCACTTCAAAAAATGATTGTAGCCCTGGCCGGTTGGCTCAGTGGTGGAGCATTGGCCTGGTGTGCAGGAGTCTTGGGTTCGATTCCCAGCCAGGGCACACAGGGGAGGCACCCATCTGCTTCTCCACCCCTCCCCCTCTCCTTCCTCTCTGTCTCTCTCTTCCCCTCCCACAGCCAAGGCTCCACTGGAGCAAGGTTTGCCCGGGCGCTGAGGATGGCTCTGTGGCCTCTGCCTCAGGCGCTAAAATGGCTCTGATTGCGGCAGAGCGACGCCCCAAGATGGGCAGAGCATTGCCCCTTGGTGGGCATGCCAGGTGGATCCCGGTCGGGCGCATGCGGGAGTCTGTCTGACTGCCTCCCCGTTTCCAGCTTTGGAAAAATACAAAAAAATAAAATTAAATTAAAAAAGAAACTAAAAAAAAAAGGTTGTAATAATAATGGTGGGAGACTACTCGTCAGAACTCCCTAAACAGTGTGATCATATGTGATCCTCACACAGTGCCATTCCTGGGGAAAAATAGAACAGTGCAGGAGCCAGCACCTTCTCTCTCTCTCTCTCTCTCTCTCTCTCTCTCTCTCTCTCTCTCTCTCTCTTTGGTCTCTTGCTGTCACTGTGACAATAAAGCTTCACTGTTTAGCTCATTGTCTTCATTGATCACCTTGATAGTGGACAGCTTTCTAACCAGCCCTTGCCCTAGTGAAGTGTACATTCTAAATGACTCTTGGATTCAGCTTAAAATTAAATGCTTTCGAAAGTAATTGTTAGAAGAAAGGTAACACATCAATTCATTATCAATAATTAGCAACTAAACTGAAATTTTTATTTCCATATTGGTGGTTAGGGAAGGGACAACACTCAGCCCCAAATGCTTCCCAAAGTTACAGATTGAGTCTCTGAATTCAGCCATGTGGGAAATCTCCTTCCAAAATTCAGTGTGAGAGCTGACGAGTCTTTTTTTTTTTTTTTTTTTTTTTTTTTTTTTTCTGACTTAAGCTATTTCAGGTCAAGTTTCTGTCACGTGAAGTCAAAACAGCCTGTCTAATATAATAGCTAGAGGATTTTTGAAGGAAGAAATGGAGCTGAATGATGGACACAGATCGCCTCTTCTCCTCTGTGAAGCTGCTTGTGGTCATTCTCGCTGTCTGGTTTTCTGAAAGTACTATATGGCTTGTTTTTACTTGAAGTTAATCAAGGAAATAAAATTAACTTATACCCCACAAAAAAGTCATGACAATTGACCAATTAATCATGTGATACTTTAAAAATAATATAAAGCACTATTTCAAACCATGAAAGAATATTGGTAATCAAGTTTTAATTACTCTACCCCTCACTATAATCAACAGGAATAATCCTATCACTAATTTTTTTGGTAGAAACATTTAAGAAGCTAAATGGAAGATTATTTCCATTTGAAATCAGCATTGAGAATTGTAGTTCTAAACCTTAGTGTGGTACAACCCATGGTATAAACATGTATAATATACATGCATATGAAAACATTAATGGTAAAATACCAAGATTTGCAAATTATTGTATTTTAAAATAGTTGTCATTTCACATTATCCGTATTATAACTCACCCTGGCTCACAGACATTCTATTCAGATTTCCTAAGTCAGAGAGGAGAACCTGGTATCACAGGCAGGGAATAGAGGTAGAGTAAAGCCACAGTGGAGTTTACCAACGCCTCAGCCCACACAGTGCTTTATTTAAATCAAGATCATCTGTCACAGGCAGTAGCTCAGAACATAATCACAAGGAACCAACCAGGTAGTGGAAATAAATCTGGATCTCCCTTCAGACCTGACATGAAACCTTCTTTTCAGAATTGTCATTATAGCAGAGGCTATCTCTCCCAGTCCTTTGGATGGTGTTTCTGCAAAGACGTGATCAAAGACGTATGCGTGAAGCCTGATAGCACAGGGAAATCTTTAAAATTTGTTTTTCAAACATCTGATGATCTCCATGCTTTTCATTACTTTTGAGCCTCACACTGTTATTATCACTGAACCTCATTTGAAATTGCTCTGCAGAAAAATCTTTCTATCTGGGATGGTTTTATTTCTTCAATGGAATAATAAAATCTAACAAGTTTATGTCATTGCTCAGCACTCAGTAATTTCCACCAGAAGCAGCGCAGTGTATGCTCGGACTCTGCCTTGACTTTGTGTGAACACTGCCGTGCCAAAAGTTTTCACAGTCAATGCAGAAGAATGATAAGCTTCACATGCAGATCTCTGAAATACTATTTTCTTTTGCTTCACAAAACTAAGCCTTTTAAAGTTTTCTGGTCCAGTTTTAAAACATATCCCACTCTGGTTTACAGTTTCTATTAAGTATAATTTTATTGAAATTCTCCAACAGATAACTCTATTTTATGAAGCCCCTCAGATTCTCTCAGGCACACCTGCACCCCAGCCCACCCTGTCACTGCTAAGGGCCAATTGAGCGCTCTGGTTAGACTGGCCAGGCCCTCCCCTGCAGCAGCTGCCCCGAGTGTTGGCTCCTCCCAGAACTTCCAGACTTGACTGACACATCACACTGCAGAGGACAGACGCTGCCACCCAGACATGTGAGTAATTAATTTCCCACCAAGTCCTGTGTCTTCAAGAATTGGTCCCAGAAAAAGGCTTGGAGGAACAGTAGGTGGCAATCTGGAATTTAAAAGCCATGCCCCCACCCATGGACACAGGGAGATTCTTGTGAGATTTAGAAGGCAGAAGAAAGGAGGCTATCCTTTCGTAGCTGGCACTGGTTGCTAACTGGGCAGGAAGCAACATCGGAGCCTGAAACTATCCTACTTTCTCACCTCACCTCTAATTTTTCCGACTCTTGCCCAGGTGTGTGTGTTTAGCCACATGGCAAAGAGCCTTGGCTTCTGTTAGACCACCCTCTTCACGGAGGTCAGGAGAAGCAAGAATGGATGTGGGCATCAGCCCAATTTCACAGGCTTGCTTGCTCATGATCATTCTTTCCAGACCCCCTGTCCTGAGGACCTCGAGCTCCAGCATAAGATATGGAGACAGCGTTATGGACACTGTTGAATTACAGAAGCCCATTCCTGTGACAAACCCACATGTGCAGTGCCCGATTGGTTCTGCCCCTCTGGTAACTGATACACCCAGATGACTCTTACTAATGGAGACAGGAGATGGGAAAGAGGCTGGCAAGACTCATTCAGGGCACGGGCTTCACTGCAGCCATCCCGGCAAATGCAAGTGGACTTCCTGTGTGCTGGTGGGCAGGACTGACCTGAAAGTGACCTCCAGGGTGTCTTCCTGCTCACATGAAATAAATGGCAGCAAGCATGGCAGAGTCCAAACTCCTTAACAAGTCCAATGAGATCCATCATGACCTGGCCCCTGCTCAGCAGCATTTTGCACTGATTCTCATCTTTTCTTTCTTCTCTTCCTTTCTCCCCATCCTTGTTACCCTGGCTTTGAATGTAGCATACAAAGCACAATCTTTTTTTAATCCTTGCCTTAGAACAGTTTCCAGAAAAACGTATGCTAAGAAAATTAGAGCAGAAAAATGGTTCTAGAGAGCAGAGCCACAGGAAAGGATTTGGGGGTTAAATTGCCCATTCCCCTGAACCACATTTCTTCTCTCATAGCTTCAAAGACTCTACTGATGATAATTCTAAAATCTTATCTTCAGTTCTAACATTTCTCTTGGGCTACAGATTTGTATGTTCAAGTGCCTTCCAGCACTCCCCTCATCGTGTCCTGGCTTGAATTCACCATTCTCTCCCCATACCCAGTCCTTTCCCACTACCCCAGTGTCAGAAAAACCTGGGGTTAGTCTTGATTCATCACCACAACTTTCACATTCATCTAGATAGCAAGTCCTCTCTATTCTTCCTCATACATATATCTCAAAACACTATTTCCTCCATCCTCACTGTCACAACCCTGATTAGCCCTATCAATCCCCATCCATTCTCACCTGAGAGAATGCCATGGCCCACTAATTGGCTTTACTTTTTTAATCTTTCTTCCCATAAATCCCTTCTCCATGCTACAGCCAGCATGATCTTTCTGAACTGCAAACCTAATCATCGTTCTTCTGCTTAAAGCTCTCCAGAGTCTCCCCCACCGCTTTTCAGATAGAGTCCAACCTAATAAGATCCGCCATGAGGACCCCTGCTGAGCTCACCTGGCATTGCAGCCCGAATGAAGTTCTTCCAGTGCCTTGACAGTAACTTGCACTCTCTCCTCTGGGCCTCTGCACAGGATGGTCCCTTTACCGAGAAGTGTTTTCATCTCTTTGCTTCCCAACTCTGTCCTTCAAGTCTCAAATTTGGCAGCACTTTCTCCCAGAAGCGCTCCCAAGTCCCCAAGACTAGTGGTGATGTGATCCGTAGCCCCCTGCTCATGCCATTCTGAAACACTGATCACACATCACTACAATCGCTTGTTTAATTGTTACTTCCCCCACTAGGCTGCATAACTTGCTTCACTTACTGCTAAATGCTTAATTCAAACTTCAGGGCCTGGCAAATATGGGACCCTCCATAAATATTTGATGAGTAAATGACCATCATTTTAAAGAGACAGAATGGCTCCCAGGCAGGGCTAATTTCATCATGATATGATTAAATGTATCGACATATCTAAATAAAGAAAGTATCAATCATTGAAAGGAGTTAGGAGACATTGAACAAGGTGAATCACTGAAGGAAACACTAGAATGCCTATCTAGCACATCCAGGGATGCACTTCAAATATTGTGGTCCTATTTGTTAAGAAGATACCTTTTATGAAATAGATATATCCAGCTCTTTTAGCTGGATGCCATTAACTCCCATTTTGTATTTCCATACTCGTGTAGCAATTTTATATTATCATTTGGCTTCCCATGTACATTTGGCCACAGAAAGAACAACACACAAATTCTGAGTATTCCAGGTCTTGTTGTGAGTTCATGAACTGCCTTCAGGTTATGGTGGGTACTGCTCATGAATTGACCTGGGTGGGTGCCATCTACTCTCTGTTCTCTGGACATTTCAACCACTCTTACTTGACTTCTCAGGTACGGTGGCCAACAGTTTCCAGTTCCTGGAAGCCCAGAGCAGAGGGTGTAAGGAGTGTGGACCAGCGGCAGGGTAATGCTCTCAAAGGGTTCCTGGCTAATTGAAAATTCCTTCTCAAGGAGCCACAGTGCCCAGGCAGGCATTTTCTGTAAACATTTTGTTCTTTAGCTCATGGAGAGAATTATGCAAATATCTGCTCACCAACCTGAGTAATTTCTAAGTCACATTGACAAAAAAAAAAAAAAAAAGAAAAAGAAAAAAGAAAGAAAGAAAGAAAAGAAATGAACAACACAAAAATAAAAGTTTGTAAGGCAGTTTTTAAAAAGAAAGGGACTGTGTGAAAGTCACTAGAAATATAGGCTTTTGAATTTGACAGTCCAGAGAAAAGTTTTAGGTACATTTAAATTCACAGAAATAGAAGTTTGAATCAATAGAAAATACATGGTCTTCCTCTGTTGGCAAAATAAAACAGAAGGAGAAAGTCTCAAAACCCTATTCCCATCATCACTATATACAAAAGGTGGTTTAACCAGTACACTACAGTTTATCAGGTGTCCACACATCTGAGAAGAAACATCATGGCTTACATTTCAATTTTTGTAAAATAAATAGAATTATCAGCATCGATTTAATAAATTAGTGCAAAGAACCCAAGTAAAAATTGTACAACTGATGTAGGAACCCTGTAAAAATGTACACAGTATACCTCACATATAATACTCAGCAGCATGTCAAAATGTCAGCAATTCATGTTCTGATTCCTACAGAAAGGGACAACTCTTTGTTTAGATCTTTGTCCTTTAAAACCAAAAAGGACAAGAGATCATTGGAAACAGTCTTGGAACCTTGCTACTTATGAATTTTTCTGAAAGTGGATGTTGGTCTATGGCCTTGTTTCTGTTCTTATATCAGAGAAGAGGGTCCAGTTATAATAAATTAATGCAAAGTACAAGCATGTTTAGCATTAGATTATACCTTTCATTTCTCTTGTGTCTTGAGCAGAACATGAGTTTCTTGTAATTGAAGTATGCACAGGGAATGCTAATGAAAATTTTGTTAAGGTTATAACACACTATGAAAATAAAACTAATCAAACACTGAGGACAACAGAAGAGAGAAAGAAAAAGAAAATAATAACATATTTAAAAAATTTAATCAAAAAGAAAAATTAAAATGACATTGGGCAACTTGAAAATTAAAAGAGGGGAAAAGACAATGAAACAAAGATGTTTTACTTCTTAATAAAAAACAGAGGTAGGCAATGGCCGGTTGGCTCAGCAGTAGAGCATTGGCTGGCGTGTGGAAATCCCAGGTTCAATTCCCAGCCAGGGCACATAGGAGACGCGCCCATCTGCTTCTTCACGCTTCCCGCTTTCTTTCTCTCTCTCTCTCTCTTCCTCTCTGGCAGCCAAGGCTCCATTGGAGCAAAGTTGGCCTGGGTGCTGAGGATGGCTTCACGGCCTCTGCCGCAGGGGTTACGATGGCTCCAATTGCAGCAGGGGAGCGACTCCCTGAGGGGCCGAGTATCGCTCCCTGGTGGGCATGCCAGGTGGATCACAGTTGGGCCCATGCGGGAGTCAGTCTGCTGCCCCCACTTTTCACTTTGGGGTAAAAAAAGGTAAAAATTATGTTACAGAAGCAAGCAGAATGTATCAGCACTGAATCAATATGTGAGCAGTGAGGTGGAAGCTCACTAAGAAAGTGGAGGTGAGCACAAGATTGCAACTCTTCTTGTTCATTTTTTTTTCTTTCTTTCTTTCTTTCTTTCTTTCTTTCTTTCTTTCTTTCTTTCTTTTTTTGATAGAGACAGAGAGAGAGAGGGACAGCTAGGGACAACAGTCAGGAAGGGAGAAACATGAGAAGCATCAGTTCTTCATGTGGCACCTTAGTTGTTCATTGATTGCTTTCTCATATGTGCCTTGACCAGGGGGCTACACCAGAGCGAGTGACCCTTGCACAAGCCAGCGATCTTGGTCTCAAGTCAGTGACCATGTCCATGATTCCATGCTCAAGCCAGTGACCCCACATTCAAGCTGGTGAGCCCATGCTCAAGCCGGATGAGCCTGTACTCAAGCCAGCAACCTCGGGGTTTCAAACCTGGGGCCTCTGCATCCCAGTCTGACACTCTATCCACTGTGCCACCGCCTGGTCAGGCTTCTCATTCATTTCCCACCTTTGTAATTTTTTTCACCCCTTGATTCTCAATCTTCATTAATTCTTTAGACAAGGTGTGAGGCCTCTTCTCCTTTCTTCAGTGTCCTAGGCACCATCCCATAACCATTCTCTGCCAAACACATCTGTGCCCTCCTGCCAAGTCTGTTGCCCTGAATGTAGATGAGTGGCACTCAGAAAACATTTGTGGCATATTAACGACAGAAGAGCCTGTATTATCCAACTTCCATTTTGATTGTTAAAAAAAAAAAAAGCAGATCAGAAAGAGTACGCAAGGTGCCTACCAACATGCAGCTGCTTAGTGCCAATGCCAATCTGGGTGGAAATTCAAGGGTCCTGACTCCTAGGCTCAGTGTTTCCTTTAGCACACATGCCTCCTCAGTCATGGAGTATTGTGGAGATGACACTGGACCAACCCTGAGAGCCCTGCACTTGAGATCAATTAGCCTTTGCTGCTCATCATGTATGTGAATGAAAGCCAGACCAGATGCCCATGGAAGACCAGTATTTCAACTTTTAAAACAAAGAATTGGACATGACATTGCTAGGTTCACTTCTATGCTACGGAAAACTGTGGTAATCCTCCATCTGACAGCAATTGTCTATTTGTTTCTTTTGTTTCTCTCTTTTAATGAAAGTCAAATTGGATTTATCTAATAAAAGAAGTTTCTGGTTTATAGGATTACATAACCATTTTTACTACTGCTCTTCATCAATGACTCATTCTCCTTGGATGGCCTCTGTCACTCCCAGAAGATTACATTTTCAGACCACGCATCTGAATCTGTTTAAACCCTGGGACACCACCCCTCTGCCTCAGGAAGCCCTCCCTGGGAGGCCCACCTGAAATACTTAGTTCTGAGTTGAGACTAACCAGGAACCCTGAGTTCACCTTGGAACAGACTTGAAGGACCAGGGAAACCCTTGAATGTCACTGGTTCCAGAAGTAATTTATGACAGCCTATCTAAAGCTACCTTCACTTAAACTAAAATCTCCACAGCCACCATACTGGGGCCAATGAACAGACTCTCAAAGAGGGATTCATGTTCCCAGTCCTCTTGAAGAGGCACTCCAATGGGGTTAAAAAATATACCATGGAAGGGGAAAGGAACAGGTACATAATTTCTTTACTATATCACTCAAAAGAGTAAGTGCCAGATAAGAAATATTACTAAACAGCTTCTGTTATGATCCAAATTGTCACTCACCCATTCATAGGTTAAACCTCAGAATAAGGCTATCTTTGAAAATAACACCTTTGAAGAGATAATTAAGTGGGTTCACTAGAGCAGGCTCTAATCCAGTATGGCTGGTGTTCTTATGAGAAGATTTAGACAGTTATAGAAGGAAGACCATGTGAAGACATAGTGAGGAGATGGCCATCTTAAGTCAATGAGAGAGACCTCAAAATGAAGCCAACTTTGCTGCCATCTTGATGCTGGGGCTTCCAGGACTGTAAGAACAAAGTTTCTGTCATCTAAGCCACCCAATCTGTGGTACTTTGTCATGGAAGCCCTAGCAAACTAACACAGTTCCCCTGTTGTTTTATTAATAGTCTTTTTTATTATAAAAGTAACATATTTTCCAAGAACAGATTCATGAGGGCAGCACCCTGTCAGTGTTATCACGGCCATACCCATGGTACCCACTACAGTGCCTGACATGCCTCAGATGTCCAAAAGTACTTACTGACTGACTACCGACCAATTCAAAATTACAAACAACTATTATTAAAAAATGTAAATACCATTATTTTCACACAGGATCATTTTTCTCATCCATTAAATATTCTTCAGAAATATGCTTTATAATACCTGAATAAAATTTTAGTAGGTGGACAAACCACAATTTTTTATTATTCCCTTACTTTTGGCTATTTAAATTGTTTCCAGTTTTGCCATTACTATATAACTATACCATGAAAGATATCCTTGTAAACATATACTGTGCCTTGTTTCCTCAGAAGTTAAACGAGTAAGGCATGGGTATATACACTTATAAGGTGTGTGTGTGTATATATATATATACACACACATATATGAGATTCTTATTCTTAAAAGTTTACCAGTTTATATTCCCTCATCGGTGTATTAGGATTGTCATTTCCAATAGTGATTATTATAATTCTAATATTAATTGAGCATGCATTATGTGCCAGATGATATATTAAATACTTTATATGCAGTATTTTGCTTGATTCCCTCAAAATCCCTATGAGGTGGTTGCTAATATTTTCTGCACTTCAAGATGAGAAAAATAGTCCTAGAGAAAAAGAAATTATTTATTTAATGAAAATATATATTTGAAAAGTTGCCGTTGCCAGTAAGAGGAAGGGCTAAGAAGCAAAACCAGTCTACCAAATTCTAGTAACTCCCCAGATGCACCAATACTAGGTATTATTTTTTCTCATATCTTTACAAATTTGATAAGAAAGAATAGATTATTTTAATTTTTTATTAAATTTATTAGGATGACATTGTTTGATACGTGATCTCTATACAGATAGTGCTCGACTTACGACCACGATTGGTTCTGACAGACCGGTCGTAACATGATTTGGTCGTAAGTTGGGTAGGCTATATGTACAGTACTGTGAAATGATGTTATAAAAATCTTTAAGTTATATTTTATCATAATTTATATATCATAATTTTATTTGTTCATTTTATGCCATTTGTATCATCTCTACACCATTTTGATCTTATTTTTACATTCGTCAAGTTTAAGTAAAACACTGCATTACCAGTACAACTGGTTTAATATTTGCAAAACATACAAAATTACAAAATACAGGTGCATACAAAAATACAAAATACAGGTGTAAAAAATACCATAGGAAACATTTTCCCAATTGCAAAACATATCAAAATATATAAACATGTATGAAACATTTTATTGGCCACTGGTGCTTGGCTGAGGATCGTTGATGTTGTCATCTGGGGCAGCAGTTGAGGTTACCGGAGTTGGTTTTTTCATAAACATGGTGAGCTTTGTCTGAATTGTATGTTTCTTTCTTTCTTCATAAATTTCACGATATGGATGAAACACATCATACACCATCCATTCAATCTTTGTAAATCGTTCGATGTTTGGGTCCATTGCTTCGAAATGTATAAGAAGTTTATTCAGTCAAGATAAATCTTCTAATAATCCCTTAGTGGTGAACTTTCTTTCTTTCTTTGTATAAGTGCATGCTGGCATCCGTTTCCAAAATAATCCAGTTTCATCAACATTGAAAATCTGTTCTGCTAAATATCCCTCATCTGTAATTAATTCATCCAGACTATTAAAAAACTTACATGCTCCTTCCTCATCCACACTCACTGCTTCTCCAGTCACTCGAATACTATGCATTTGGAATCTTTTCTTGAATCTCTGGAACCAGCCAGTGCTTGGTACAAATTCTTTTTTTTTCTTTTTTTTTCTTTTTTTTTTTTTTGTATTTTTCTGAAGTTGGAAATGGGGAGGCAGTCAGACAGACTCCCGCATGCACCCGACCGGGATCCACCCGGCATGCTCACCAGGGGGCGATGCTCTGCCCATCTGGGGTGTTGCTATGTTGCAACCAGAGCCATTCTAGCACCTGGGGCAGAGGTCACAGAGCCACCCACAGCACCCGGGCCAACTTTGCTCTAATGGAGCCTTGGCTGCGGAAGGGGAAGAGAGAGGAAGAGAGGAAGGAGAGGGGGAGGGGTGGAGAAACAGATGGGTGCTTCTCCTGTGTGCCCTGGCCAGGAATCAAACCCAGGACTCCTGCACGCCAAGCCGACGTTCTACCACTGAGCCAACCAGCCAGAGCTGGTACAAATTCTTGACTCTAATCTTCTCTAGCACACTCCTTCAGAATCTGAAATAGACTTCTCACCTTCATCTGCACAGTAAAAAGACTTAATGGTGTTCGTTTTTGAATTTGATCTTCCATCCAAATATACAGCAATTTCTCCATTTCGTGGATGGGCCTGCTTCATTGCTTTGTTATAATTGTTGATCACGTGGGTGCAGAACCTTTCACAGCTTCAAGAATTCTTTTTTTATCTTTCAAAATTATCGACACAGTCGAGTGTGATAACTTCGTATCGGGTGCGATCACATTCACTTTCTTTCCTCCTTCGTACTGCTTAATTACCTTCATTTTCGTGTCAAGATCGATGGCCTTTTTTTTCGTCTTGGCAGGCTGAGGCATAGACAGAGACAATTTCCTCTTCGTAGATATCTTGGGAGGGGTTTGATGACAAATATCCAAGACACAAAACACAAATTGCTGTACCGAGTCTGAAATAACAATTGAAATGGTGCACATGGAGATGGTAGTGCTGCCGGAAGCTGGATGGCACTGTCGTTCGCCCAGCTGGGCAACGCTTGCACTGCCAGATGTGAAGCAGTCGTGGCTAGCGATTGTGGTTGTAAAGTCAAATGGTCGTAAGTTGCATAGGTCGTAAGTCGATCAATACCTATATTGCATTGTGTGCTCACCATCTAAAGTCAAGTTATCTTCCATTACCATATATTTGACCCCCTTTAATTTTTATTTCTAGGCTTGTTAATTACTTTGAACCATTTGCCTATGTTTCTTGGCAATTTTTAATTGCTTTTTCAGGGTGACTTCTCTGTCTCTGTTCTTTGTCTTTTTTGTTGCTGATGAGCTGCTCCACAGCAATTAAACATGGAAGCTGCATGTACCTATGATATGCACACGGATGCCCAGAAACTTAATCTAAGAATTAAAATTGATACTTCTAATTATTCAGTGCAGCCAAATTTTAAGGATCGTCTGATTATCTCCTAAGCAATATGCATGTGAAGATAACCCATCCAGCCGCTGTTTATGAAACTCTTTTTTCAGTAACATTGTAAACTATTTTAATTGAGTGCTGTCCTAATTTTATTATTAGTATTATTAAATTCAACTTTCTTGACACTTCTTCAAATTCTAGAAAGAAAAACAAAAGAAAGAATAAAGGGGAGAATGTTTTAGCCTCAGGCTCACCATCATCTTTGTGCAACCACTGAAGTTAGAAATGTCACAGCAGCCCAGCCCTCAGGACAGAGCACTGAGCAAGGACTCGTGAGGTGCTCCGTGTTGGTGACAGGGAGCAGGCAGAGAGAGGAGGACTTATTTTTGTACTGTGAACCAGTTGTTAGATGTGCAGAAACATTTACCTTGAAAACAAGCTCAATGTGTGGGATGGATAACACTGGGGAACAAAATTTTTGTTGCATCCACAAAAATACTTGTTCTTACCTAATTCAGGTGTGCTGATCTCAAATATGACATTAGTTTTTCTCTGTGAGCTACAGTTTTTTTGCAATTCAAGATTTTAGGTTTTCATTTTATTGTAAAATTTTCAACATTTAGTTTAAAACATAATGAAATAGAATGTCTTCTTGGGCATCATCTTTCTGAAAATATAATAATTTATATAATGCAGTAAATACACTAATACACTATAAGATATGATTGCATCAGAATTTGTCTACAATTTCAAAATAGAACATATTAAAACACTTATTTTAATCATAAAATTTGCGCAAAACTTATTTAAGTTCTATTCAGGCAAAAATTTGCATTTGTAGCTCCTGCGTTTGTGTACTTGTTGAGGACAATCTCGTTTGATGCTCCAGCAGTAGTCTGCTCATCACTAACAGCTCCAAGATTTTGGGGAAACTTATCAAGATGACTGTTCAGGAAGTGAATCTTAATGCTCACATTACATCCAATGTCACAGAAAGCCAACAGCATCCTTTGAACCAGAAGTTCATAGTTTTCTGCTTTTTTGTTGCCAAGGAAGTTCTTTGTAACTGCCACAAAAGACTGCCATGCTGCTTTCTCCTCCTTATTCATCTTCCTGGCAAATTCTGCATCACATATGAGGGTTCGAATTTGAGGTCCATCGAATACACCTGCTTTTATCTTCTCAAAAGACAAGGCAGGAAAAGCAGAAATAATATGTTGAAAGCATTCACTTTCTCTATTCAAAGCCTGAACAAACTGCTTTATAAAGCCAAATTTGATGTGAAGTGGGGGAAAAATGATCCTGTCTCAATTAACTACAGGTTCATTCACAATATTTTGCATTCCTACTTCCAGAGCTTCACGTTTTGGCAACTCCTCTGTGTCCAGTGTTTCTCCCGAGCTCAGCTGTCCCACGAACACAGAAAGCAAGAATACTTCGTGAAACCTCTCTGTTGTCCTAGCAGGAAATTTACCATTTTAAAATCCACATATGATCCAGTTATGCTCCTCACACTTCAGAAAGTCAAGGACAATTTTTATGTCATTATAATCTTCTCGCAGATGAATAACCAATTGGAACCACTAAATAAACATTACCATTGTGTAGGACAACACATTTCAGACTCCGTTTAGAGCTGTCAAGAAATAGCCGCCATTCTGCTGGAATGTAAGTGGTAACATCTAGCTGGCTGAGAAGACTACTGATATCATGACAGTAAACAAAGTGTTTGTCTTCGGAAAAAAAGTCCACAAAAATTTGTTCACGTTTCCTGCAATGGGATACTTAACTGACCGGTGAAGTACATTCTTTTCTTGAAGGCTGGAGGATAAATAACTCAGCTGCTTTCTTTGATAGGCTCAAATCTCTTACTAAGTCATTCAATTCAGGTTGGCTAAACTGCTAAGGGGTTAATGACTGCTTGGCATCAGAAGACCCTTCAAATTCTACAACCATTTTCTCATGCATCTTATCAAAATACACTTGATCGCCATGTTCACTTTCTTCATCCTTAGAAGAAATAAAACCATTGTAAACTGAAACTGGGAGTGTTTCAGAGTGTGGGATAGGTTGTATTGCTGAAGGAATATTAGGATATGTGATCATATGCCGTTTTTTCTTGCCAATGCCCTTTGTATGGATCAGACAGAAATAACAGTCACTGCTGTGGTCCTTAGGTTCACACCAAACCATGGGAATACCAAAAGGCATTCCTTTGTGTTTTCATTTTGTCCAGTCACGAAGCACTTCCTCACAATGATGACACAATATGAGGAGCCCAATTCTTGTCTTGATCACCAAGGGGAACTTGAAAATAGGCAGTATATGCATGTGTCACAAATGATGAAATATTGCCCCTTTGATGCTGAAGTGTGTAACAGCCACATATATAACAGAAGGTGTCAGGACTATTCTTACATTTATGCCTACTCGAAGAAGCCATGATTCAATCTTAAAACAAAATAAGAGGGTGTTTTTTATCAGATGATAATTTTTTACATTTAAAAACAACTACAATTATGTAAAAGTGATGTTTGTAAAACATTAATTGCCTTGTGGTTATGTTCAATCCAAGAGCCATAGCCCTTTAACTCCAATTTAAAAACCAATGCATGCCATTAACTGTAGCAAAAAGAAATTAAAATTGCATAAAAACTAGAGCATGCACCATAAAATGGATTTCAGATTTGGAATCAGTGATGCAGCAATTTATAGAAAAAGTTCTAAAACCTCATGCAACAGAAAATGGAAAAAAAATTGTTCCCCATAAAAAATTATGTTGAGGAGCTTAATATAGGATAAGAGAAGCTGCTCATTCGTGGCACACACACAAAGCTCCAGTGAATCCCCATGCTGTTGGGTCCAAGTACTCTGTGGGGTGGGCCCAGTCAAGGGTCAATTAAGTGTATATCACGTTGGCAAAGACACTCAATTAACAGCAGTTGAGTCTGAGGAGTAAGAAGAGCAGCTCCTATTCAATATTTACAATTTGAATACTAGTATAAGGAATACCCTTCAGATCCCCCAAACAAGTGCTTTGTTTGTTTCTGATAATTTAAAGAAAAAAGGAAAACTTTCCTTGAGGCCCAATTGTTTGACCCTCAGTTCAGAGGACTTGTGCATTAAGATGTGTTGGCTGCTTTAATAATTAAAAACAGTCTCCAGATTGCTGACTGTCAACCTTATTCAGCTTATCAGTCACTGTCAGCAGTGTCTGTGGGAAAACCAACCAGAATAAAGTGAAAAATTTTAGAGAGCAGTATTAGTGATGATGTTGAAGAGTCCCTCAGCCACAGTTCCTTCACCTGCTTATGGTGAAGCTGCCACTCACAGCAGTCAGATACCTGGCTGTTACTTGGTGCCAAAGTCCCCCCTGGATTGCTGGAGAAACTATGTTCCCCTGGAAGCTTGAGTTTAGATCATTCTGTAACTGTCATCAAATCATACCAAGCCTGACCAGGCAGTTGTGCAGTGGATAGAGTGTCACACTGGGACACAGAGGACTCAAGGTCGCCGGCTGAGTGTGGCATCGCTAGCTTGAGTGTGGGGTCATAGACATGACCCCATGGTTGCTGGCTCAAGCCCAAAGGTCACTCTCTTGAAGCCCAAGGTCTCTGGTTTGAGCAAGGAGTCACTTGCTCTGCAGTAACCCCCTCCCCCCATCAAGGCACATACGAGAAAGCAATCAATGAACAACTAAGGTGCTGCAATAGAGTTGATGCTTCTTATCTCTCCCTTCCTGTCTGTTTGTTCCTATATGTTCCTCTTTCTGACTTTCTGTCTCTGTCAAAAAGAATCATACCAAAATTGGAGTTGAGGTTATTTTACTAAGATTCTTAGGAAACTATCATTAGTATGCAGCTGTGAACAGAAGAATATACAGTTGGTCTCTTTGAAAAGCTTTACAACAAAAAGTAGCCAATTGTCCCAGCTCAATGGCTCAATTGGTCACAGCATTATTCCAAAGCACAGAGGTTGCTGGTTCCATCCTCGGTCAGGGCACACACAGGAACAGATAGATGTTCTTGTTTCTCTCTTTCTCTCTCTCTCTCCCCACTCCTTTCTCACTAAAAATCAATAAATATATATTTTTTTATGTTCAGTGAGAGGAGGGGAGGCAAGACAGACTTGTGCATGCATTCTAGCCTGGATCCACCCAGCAAGCCCACTAGGGGGGATGCCCTACCCATCTCGGGCATTGCTTTGTTGCTCAGCAATGGAGCTCTTCTTAGTGCCTGAGGCGGAGGCCATGGAACCATCCTCAGTGCCTGGGGCCAATCTTCTCCAATCAAGCCATGGTTACAGGAGGGGAAAAGAGAGAGAGAGAGAAGTGGAGAAGCAGATGAGTACTTCTCCTGTTTCTCCTGATTGGTAATTGAACCCAGGACATCCACATACCTAGCCAATGCTCTACCACTGAGCAAACTGGCCAACGCCAAATAAATAAATTTTAAAAAATTTTAAAGTATCCAATTAGGATGACCTTAAAGTAGTTGAAAAAGTTTTTACTCACCATTAGTGCCTCTGAAAAGAACTTAGGGAGGAATATGACCAACAGAATGCATACCATCAAAATCACAACCATTGCTTTCATCCAAGGGGCCTTACTGGCAGGCCAGAGATGGAATTATCACTAGCACATCCCTTTGTAGTGTGGATGCCCTGGTACCTCTGCTCTTCTCAGCAAAGGTGCAGGTTGCTGCACAGCTTCCAGATACTCCAAGAAAGATCAGCTCAGCCCTGTTCTGCTGTTGATCCTGATAAACCAAGATAATAACTTCATTTTCCCTAAGGGACAAAAGGAGATGGCTCAGGCACTAGCTGAATGTGACAGTCCATAAATAGTGTTTTAATGAGGTCTGTGAACACAGGTAGACAGAGACACCTATGTTCTTTCTTTTCCAGACATCAGAAATGACATAATTAAGATTCTAAAAAGAGATTAATCTAATAAATGGATCTAAAAGGCCAACTCTTTCAAATACCTCTTCAGAGAAACAGCTACTATGTTCTAAATTAGAATCAATTTTGTCCAGCAAATAATTTTTTGGGAAACATTATTTTTAAAAATACAATTTGTGGCCCTGGCCAGTGGCTCAGTGGATAGAGTGTTGGCCCAGTGTATAGACATCCTGGGTAAGATTCCAGGTCAGAGCACACATGAGAAAAGATCATCTGCTTCTCTCCCCCTTCCTTTCTTCCTTCTCTCCATCTTCCCCTCCTGCAGCTAGCTGCTCAATTGGTATAATTGTGGCCCTGGAAGCTAAGGATTACTCGATTGGTCCAAGCACATCAACCTCAGGCTCTAAAAAATAATAGCTCAGTTGATTTGGGCATCAGCCCCAGATGGGATTACCAGGTGGATCCCTGTTGGGGTGCATGTGGGAATCTGTCTATCTTCCTTTCTCTCACTCAAAAATAATAATAAAAATACAATTTGTGCTATCAGTAACTTTTCATAAACAAAAATTACTTCAAATTTTAAAGCAAAACCTTTTTACCCTCAGAATATACAATCAATATAGGTTTGGATAGATTGTTCTATAGTTGCTTGGGAATTGTAAATATGTCTTTGTTTAACTAGGGCAATCTTTACTCAAAATTATATTAAGAATAAATACTGTAGCTAATCAAAATTATTAGCAGAACTTGCTAATCAATCACTTAAACCCCCTTTGACTACCCAGAAGCCCAGGAGTGTGTAGAGTGGGGCATGTCTCTGAGAAACCAGAAACTGATGATGGGGGGACAATTTCTATGGATAATATTTGTAAAAGTGAAATTAGAAATAATGGTATCAATTGCTCACATGCTAGTTTCTAAAATATCATGAACAAGACCAGCCTCTTGGTTTTGTAAGATGTTTCTGTCAAAGCTTATCTATTTATATCTTCTGATTGCCACTACACCAACCAAGTGGATGAGACAGAAAAATATGATCTAAAGTACTTTTGCATTATCTCTTTTCCTCAGAAGAAATGGGTTCTAATTTTCAAAACCTGTTTCTCCCCTAGTCTTTCCTATTGACCCTTCTTCAGTAAACGTTAGATGCTACTACACCCAAAAGGAGAAACCTCAGGTTAGGATGCATTGACTTTTATTGTCAGCATTTTAAACTAATCTCCTTTTGGGTTGTTATTTATTTTAAATGTGAAATGTTCTGAAAATATCACATCCAATATAAACAAACATTCAAAAGAAGTAAACAGTGAAAACCTAGGCACAGAGTTGGTGAACTGTGATAAACAGCAAAAAGAGCAAAAAATACTCAAATAAAAATGGGGCAAATAGTAGCTAAACATATGAAAATTCATCATATGTGAAGAAAATGCATATGGGTAGTTGACAGACCAAGACAAGTAAAGAGATCATCTGTAAGTAAAAAAATTAATCAGCAGAAAGATAATAGAAATGGAAAACTAAAAACTTCATCAGGGAAATATATTTGTGCCTATTTCCTAAAGATAAGGAAGATTTTTCTGAACATGTGAATATATTCCACTAGGCTGTTATCAGAGGAAACCAAGTAAATGGTGAGAAAGTTCACTATGGCCCAGTGGTAACAAGGCACTCTTACTGCAATGTCAGTGGAGTTCATGTGGAAAGCTAGAACTCCCATCTCTACTGAGTGTAACAAAGAGCCTTCCTGCTTTGGTGTCAATAAAGGATAAATGAGGAATCTGGACTGCTACTTCTACCTGGGAGTCATAAGGTTCCTCTCTCCTGTTGGAGTACTGACAGAAACTGCCAGAAAAATGAAAGATTTAAATAAGATTCAGAGGCTCCTAGCATAATATAAAGATGTCAAATTTCAAAAAAAAAAAATCACTCATTATACCAAGAACCAGGAAGATCTCAAACTGAATGCAAAATGACAATCAATGAATACTAACACCAAGTGACAGAGATATTGGAATTAACTAAGAGATATTTGAAAGCATCCATGATAAAAATACTTCAAAAAGCAATGATGAACAGACTTGACACAAATGAAAAAACAGAATGCCTTTTCAAAAAAAAGCAGAAAGTCTCAGAAAATAACGAGGAAGAACCAAATGGAAGTTTTAAAATGGAAAAATTCAATAACTGAAATAAAAGCCCAGTGGTTGTACTCAATGTAGGAGTGGAGAGGACAGAGGAAAGAATTAATGAACTGGAAGATAGAGCAATAGAAATTATCCAATCTGAACAGAGAAAAAAATAAATAAAGAGAGACTCAGGGACCTGTAGGATTATAAGAAAATATATACTATTCATATCACTGAATTCCAGAAGAAAAAGAAAAAGAAGGTTGAGCTAAAAAAGAAAAAAAATAAGTCTTTCAAGAAATAATGGGTGAAAACTTCCCAAATCTGACAGGATACACAAACCTACAAATTCAAGAAGCTGAATCAACACCAGTCAGGATAATTTTTTTTTTAAATCCATGCCAAAACATGTCATAATTAAATGTTTGAAATCTAAGGCAAAGAAAAAATTTGAAAATAGCCAAATTAAAAATTATATTTTACCTATAGGGGGAAACTATTCCAAAAATAGAAATTTTTTTTATCAGATTCCAGGGAAGCATGAATAAAGTGTCACATTTTTTAAGTACTGGAAGAAAGGAATTGGAAACCCAGAATCTTATACCCAACAAAAATATCCCTCAGGAATAAAGAGAAAATTAAGACATTCCCAGGTTAAAGAAAGCAAAAATAACCTATTACCAGCTTAACTAACCTATTTGGATAGAGAAAAGAACTTCCCTAAACAAACAAATTATTGAAACATCAGTAAGAAAGAAAGAATAATGTAAGCAAAAATATAGGTAAATATAATAGGCTTTTCTTATCTCTTTGAATTTCCCACATTGTATTATGATTTTAGAAAAAATACATAATATTCTCTAATGTGATTCTAAATATACATTTTAAGACAATTATAGTTTATCCAACTTCTTCATAGATTCTGTATTTGCAAATTTACCTACTCATTAAAATCTATTTGTAACTTCCAAATTAACACTCATGGCACTTTGTCATTCACAGGGAAGTACAGAGTGGTGAAAAAATTAAATCATCAATATACATGTTCCACGCTGAGATCAAGTAAGGTGACACTCTACTTTCTTATTTCAGTTCTCGTACATTAAACAAGTGCTCCTTTAAGTCTATTTAGTGTAATTTGTTTTGGATTTTTGTGCATAAAGTCACTGTTTAAAATGGTCTTTAAGTGACTGACTGGTGGTGGCACCATGGATAGAACATCAATCTGGGATGCTAAGGACTCAGGTTTGAAACCCTGAGGTCGCCAGTTTGAGGGTGGGCTCATCCAGCTATAGTGCAGGTTCACCAGTGTGAGCACAAGGTCACTAGCTTGAGTTTCTAGCTTGGGCCCAAGGTCATGGGCTTGAGGTAGGGGTCACCAGCTTGGCTAAAGCCCCCAGGTCAAGGCACATATGAGAAGCAATGAATAAACAAATACAGTGATACCTCGGTTCTCGAACGCTTTGACTTTCGACCAAATCGGTATTCGACCAGGAAATTCGAGAAAATTTTGTCTTGGAATCCGAACAAATATTTGGAACTCGAACGTCCGAGATTAGCCGAGTTGAGCCGAATGGCGTTCATTCGGCCGAGCGCGCCTTGCCTGCGTCATCAGTGTGAGTCACGCTTTGTCACGCTTTGTGGAGAGAGAGAATCACGTTTTTGTGGAGAGAGTCACGCTTTGTGGTGAGAGTCACGCTTTGTGGTGAGAGTCACGCTTTGTGGTGAGACTCACGCTTTGTGGAGAGACTCACGCTTTGTGCATGCTTTGTACACTGAATTTAACCCTTAGACATGGGTCCAAAGAAAGCCAGAAGTGGTAATGCAGACAAAGGTAAGCGGAAAGCTGTGAGAACAATGATTGAGCTGAAAAAAGAAATCATTGCCAAATATGAATAGGGCACACGTGTTTCAGATCTGTCTGCTGAGTATGGCATGCCAAGATCTACTATCTCAACTTTCCTTAAGAATAAAGCTGTTATAAAGGCTGCCAATGTTGCCAAAGGTGTTACATTGTTAACAAAGCAAAGGCCTCAGATAATGGAGGAAATGGAGAAGCTGCTTCTTATTTTCATTAAAGAAAAAGAGTTACCAGGTGACAGCATCAATGAAGTCGTTATTTGTGAGAAAGCACCAGTAAATAGGCATATTTTTGGGGCTTGGAACAAATTAATCCAGTTTCCATTATTTCCTATGGGTTTCATTGTTTCGGTTCTCGAACAATTTGGTTCTCGACCGTTCTCCCGGAACGAATTATGTTCGAGAACCGAGGTATCACTGTACAGTGATGCAAATGTGAGCTGATGCTTCTCCTCTCTTTCTCTTTCTATCTGTCTATCTGTTTATCTCTGTGTATGTGTGTGCTTGCCTCTCTCTCACTTAAAAAAAAAAAGGCCTCTAAGTGTAATGCTGAAGTTTTGTCTTGTGTACCTAAGGTAAACAGGCTGTAATGTGCCTTATGGGAAAAATATGTTTTAAATACGTTTTATTTAAGTATGAGTTATAGTGATATCAGCCATGAGATCAAAGTTAATGAATCAATAAAATATATAAAATAAGATGAGTTAAACAGAAATATACAACATAAACAAAAAGAAAAGATAAAATCATAAAATCATATTGATAGATGCAGAAAAACATTTGACAAAATCCAGCATCCATTTATAATAAAAACGCTGCAAAGTGGGAACAGAAGGAACATACTTCAACATAATAAAGCTCATATATGACAAACTCACAGTCAACATTCTACTCAATGGGAAAAAAATAAAAGTATTTTTCTTAAGATCAGGAACAAGCAAAGATATACACTTTCATCATGTTTATTCAACATAATATTGGAATTCATAGCCATAGTTTTCAGACAAGGAAAAGAAATAAAAGGCATAGAAATTGGGAAGGAAGAAGTAAAATTGTCAATATTCATAGAGGGCATGATACTATATATAGGGGACTCTAAAATTGCACCCCCCAAAAAAACTATTAGTACTTATACATGAATTCAATAAAGTAGCAGGATACAAAATTAATATTCAGAAATTGGCTTCATTTTGATACACCAGTAATGAACTATCATAAAGGGAAATTAAGAAAACAAACCATTTACAATTGCACAAAAAAATAAAATACTTAGGACTACATTTAACCAAGGATGTAAAAGACCTATGTTCAGAAAATTATAAGACATTAAAGAAATTTTAAAAGATACAAATAAATTGAAGCTGTGCTGATTGACAGGAAGAATTAACATAGTTAAAAATGTCTACACTACCTCAAGCAATCTATAGATCCAATGCAATTCCTATCAAACTACCAATGGCATTTTTCACAGATCTAGAACAATTAACCCTAAAATTTATAAGGAACCACAATAGACCCCATATAGCTAAAGCAATCTTGAGAAAAAAAGAACAAAGTCAGAGGTATCACACTACCTGGTATCAAACTATGCTACAAGGCTATAGTAATCAAAATAACATGGTACTGGCATAAAATAGGCACATAGATTAATGGAACGGAATAGAAATCCCAGGAATAAATTCATGCTTATATGGTCAGTTAATATTTGACAAAGGAAGCAAGAATATGGCCCTGGCCAGTTGGCTCAGTGGTAGAGCGTCGGCCTGGTGTGCGGGGGACCCGGGTTTGATTCCTCCTTCCTCTCTGTCTCTCTCTTCCCCTCCCGCAGCCAGGGCTCCATCGGAGCAGAGATGGCCCGGGTGCTGGGGATGGCTCCTTGGCCTCTGCCCCAGGTGCTGGAGTGGCTCTGGTCGGGGCAGAGCAACGCCCTGGAGGGGCAGAGCATCGCCCCCTGGTGGGCAGAGCCTCGCCCCTGGTGGGCGTGCCAGGTGGATCCCGGTCGGGCGCATGCAGGAGTCTGTCTGACTGTCTCTCCCTGTTTCCAGCTTCAGAAAAATACAAAAAAAAAAAAAAAAAAAAAAGGAAGCAAGAATATACAATTGGAGTAAAGACAGTCAATTCAATAAATGGTGTTGGGAAAACTGAACAGACACTTGCAAAATAAATAAATAAATAAATAGAGAGAGAGAGAGAGAGAGAAAGGAACTAAATTACCACATACAAAAATAAATTCAATATGAATTAAAGACTTAAATGTAAAACTCAAAACCATAAAACTCTTAAAAGAAAACATAGGCAGTAAAATATCTGATTTTTTTTGCAATATTTTTTCTGATATATCTTCTTGAGCAAGATAAACAGACAAAATATAAACAAATGGGACTATATCAAACTAAAAAGTTTTTTCACAACAATGGAAATAATCAACAAAATGAAAAGACAACCTACTTAATGGGAGAACATATTTGCCAATCATACATCTGATGAGGAATTAATATCTAAAATTTATAAACAACTCAGAAAACTTAGCACCAGTAAAAAAAATAACCCAATTAAAAGATAGGCAGAGGATATTTAGATGGTCAATAGACATAGATAAAGATGCTCAACCTCACTAGTCATTAGAAAACTTCAAATTAAAACCACAATGAGATATCACCTCACACCTGTCAGAATGGTCATCCTCAATAAATCAACAAACAAGTGTCAGTGAGGATATGGAGAAAAGAAAATCCTTAGCATTACTAATGGGATTGCAAATTGGTGCAACGACTGGGGGAAATAATATGGAGGATTCTCAAAAAATTAAAAATAGAACTACTGGCTTTTGAAGATGGCAGCGGAGTAGGCGGACGCACAGACGCCCAGCTCTCAACACCAAACTGGAATACAAATCAATTTAGGAAAAATCAGCATGAAAAACCAACACTGAACTGCAAGAACAGCTCTCAAAAACCAAGGAGCAAGGAGGAAGCCACAATAATCCTGGTAAGGAGTGCCTGAATCTCCTCTGCTTACAGGAATGGCAGGGGGGGGGGGGTGAGGCTGAGAGCCCAGAGAGGATTTCACAGAGGAAAAAGAGCAGAAACTACTGCTCACAGCCACTTACCTGGCGACCAGGGAGCAAGGTGGGTTGAAAAGACCAGCTTATCTCCCAAGTGGAAAGGACAAGGAGAGGGACAGACTGTGAGGGGCTAAGGTATGCAAGAAACAAAATAAAAAAGCTGACTCATTCGTGCTGGAGGCAGCCATAGCTGGGGGAGGGACTGAACCTTTCACAAAACAGAGCTGAAGTGCTTCCAGATCAGAGATCTCCGGACATCTATCCAGCTCCAATCAGCGCAACAAGACACAGCTGAAAACAAGAAGTGGGGAGGAGGGGCAGTAACTCAGGTCTCCATGGAGATATGAGATACACCTCCCCCTACTGAAGCTGAGAAAAAACCCTGCCCCCAGTGAGATTAGTTGGTGGAAGAGACCTTCAGCATCTCAGGTTACACCCACAGCATTCCTGGTTACAGTTTCAAGGAAGCCTCCTGCTGAGATCAGTTAATAAGACTATCACCTGTTAAGAAAACAAACAAATCAAGACTTCAAAGCTGCCCAAATCCGAAAGTGGATTACAAATAATAGCTGATACCAACCCAAGAAGACCAAGAAATAACACAACTGAAAACTGGAGGCAGACAACACCAAGCCTAGACTCAACCAACTCTACAAATAAAACACCATTATGAGAAGACAAAGGAGTGCAACCCAAATGAAACCACAAGAGACACCTTTGAGAGATGAGCTGAGTGATATGGAAATAATCAAACTTCCAGATGCGGAGTTCAAAATAATGATTGTAAGGATGCTTAGGGATCTTAGAACAACAATGGAGGGGCAGTTTGAAAACCTAAATAAAGAAATAGCAAGTATAAAAAAGGATATTGAAATATTAAAAAAGAATCAGTCAGAGATGACAAATACAATATCAGAAATGAAGACCAAAATGGAAGGAATTAAAAACAGGATGGATACAGCTGAGGATCGAATCAGCGAGTTGGAGGACAACTGGAATGAAGGCATGAAAGCAGAGAAGAAAAGAGAAAAGAGACTCAAAAACTCAGAGGAAACACTTAGAGAGCTCTGTGACAACATGAAGAGAAATAACATCCGCATTATAGGGGTTCCTGAAGAAGAAGAAAAAGAACAAGGGATAGAGACTTTGTTCAATCATATCATAACTGAAAACTTCCCTAAATTAATGCAAGAGAAACTCTTACAAGTCCAAGAAGCACAGAGAACTACATTAAAGAGAAACCCAAAGAAACCTACACCAAGACACATCATAATTAAAATACCAAAGCTAAGCGATAAAGAGAAAATATTAAAAGCTGCAAGAGAAAAAAAAGTTATCACCTACAAAGGAGCCCCCATAAGGATGACATCCGACTTCTCAACAGAAACACTTGAGGCCAGAAGGGAATGGCAAGAAATATTCAAAGTAATGCAGAACAAGAACCTACAACCAAGACTACTTTATCCAGCAAGGCTATCGTTTAAAATCGAAGGAGAAATAAAAAGCTTCCCAGACAAAAAACAACTCAAGGAATTCATTACAACCAAACCAACGCTACAAGAAATGTTAAGGGGCCCGTTGTAAACAGATCAAAGTTGGAAAAGAATATAGCAAAAAAAGGAATACACCTTTAAAGAAGAAAATGGCAATAAACAACTACATATCAATAATAACCTTAAATGTAAATGGATTAAATGATCCAATCAAAAGACATAGGGTAGCTGCTTGGATAAGAAAACTGGACCCATACATATGTTATCTACAAGAGACACACCTTAGAACAAAAGACACACAAAGATTGAAGGTAAAAGGATGGAAAAAAACATTTCATGCAAACGGAAATGAAAAAAAAGCTGGGGTAGCAATACTTATATCAGACAAATAGGACTTTAAAACAAAGGATATAGTAAGAGATAAAGAAGGCCACTACATAATGATAAAGGGAGTAATCCAACAGAAAGATATAACTATTATAAATATCTATGCACCTAATATAGGAGCACCCAAATATATAAAACAGACTCTGATGGATTTAAAGGGTGAGATCAACAACAATACTATAATAGTAGGGGATTTCAATACCCCACTAACATCACTAGATAGATCCTCAAGAAAGAAAATTAACAAAGAAACAGCAGACTTATTGGAAACACTAGATCAACTCGATTTAATAGATATCTTCAGATCCTTTCACCATAAAGCAGCAGAATATACATTCTTTTCAAGCGCTCATGGTACATTCTCTAGGATAGACCACATGTTAGGGCACAAAGGTGCTCTCAACAAATTTAAGAAGACTGAAATTATATCAAGCACTTTCTCTGATCACAATGGCATGAAACTAGAAATGAATCACAACAGAAAAGCTCAAAAATTCTCAAACACATGGAAACTAAATAGCAGGGTGTTAAATAATGAATGGATTAAGAATGAGATCAAAGAAGAAATAAAAAAATTCCTAGAAACAAATGACAATGAGCATACAACAACTCAAAATTTATGGGGCACAGCGAAAGCAGTGCTGAGAGGGAAGTTCATAGCACTACAGGCACACTTTCAGAAGCTAGAAAAAGCTCAAATAAACAACTTAACCCTGCATCTAAAAGAATTAGAAAAAGAACAGCAAGTAAAGCCCAAATGTAGTAGAAGGAAGGAAATAATAAAGATCAGAGCAGAAATAAATGACATAGAGGCTAAAGAAACAATACAGAGGATCAATGAAACTAGGAGCTGGTTCTTCGAAAAGGTAAACAAGATTGATGAACCTTTAAGTAGACTCACCAAGAAAAAGAGAGAGAGGACTCAAATAAATAAAATTAGAAATGGAAGAGGAGAAATAACAACTGACACAACAGAAATACAAAATATTGTAAGAAAATACTATGAAGAACTGTATGCCAAAAAACTAGACAACCTAGATGAAATGGACAAATTCCTTGAAACATACAATCTTCCAAAAATCAATCTGGAAGAATCAGAAAACCTAAACAGGCCGATTACACCAAATGAGATCGAAACAGTTATCAAAAAACTCCCAACAAAGAAAAGTCCGGGGCCTGATGGCTTCACAACGGAATTCTACCAAATATTCAAAGAAGAACTAACTCCTATCTTTCTCAAACTATTTCAAAAAATTCAAGAGGAAGGAAGACTTCCAAGCTCCTTTTATGAGGCGAGCATAATTCTGATTCCAAAACCAAGCAAAGACAACACAAAGAAAGAAAATTATAGGCCAATATCTCTGATGAATATAGATGCTAAAATCCTCAACAAAATATTAGCAAACCGGATCCAACAATATATGGAAAAAATCATACACCATGATCAAGTGGGATTTATTCTGGGGAGGCAAGGCTGGTACAATATTCGTAAATCAATCAATGTGATTCATCACATAAACAAAAAGAAAGAGAAAAACCATATGATAATTTCAATAGATGCAGAAAAAGCATTTGATAAAATCCAGCACCCATTCATGATCAAAACTCTCAGCAAAGTGGGAATACAGGGAACATACCTCAACATGATAAAAGCCATCTATGAGAAACCCACAGCCAACATCATACTCAATGGGAAAAAATTAAAAGCAATACCCTTAAGATCAGGAACAAGGCAGGGGTGCCCCCTTTCACCACTCTTATTTAACATAGTCCTGGAAGTCCTAGCCAGAGCAATCAGACAAGAAGAAGAAATAAAAGGCATTCAAGTTGGAAAAGAAGAAGTAAAACTATCATTATTTGCAGATGATATGATATTGTATATAGAAAACCCTAAAGTCTCAGTCAAAAAACTACTGGACCTGATAAATAAATTCAGCAAAGTGGCAGGATATAAAATCAATACTCAGAAATCAGAAGCATTTTTATACACCAACAATGAACAGTCAGAAAGAGAAATTAAGGAAACAATCCCCTTCACAATTACAAACAAAAAAATAAAGTACCTAGGAGTAAACTTAACCAAGGAGACTAAAGACTTGTACTCGGAAAATTACAAAGCATTGATAAAAGAAATCAAGGAAGATACAAACAAGTGGAAGCATATACCGTGCTCATGGTTAGGAAGAATAAACATCATTAAAATGTCTATATTACCCAAAGCAATCTATAAATTCAATGCAATACCAATTAAAATACCAATGTCATACTTCAAAGATATAGAACACATATTCCAAAAATTTATATGGAACCAAAAGAGGACACGAATAGCCTCAGCAATCTTAAAAAAGAAGAATAAAGTGGGAGGTATCACACTTCCTGATATCAAGTCATACTACAAGGCCATTGTACTCAAAACAGCCTGGTACTGGCATAAGAACAGGCATATTTATCAATGGAACAGAACAGAGAACCCAGAAATAAACCCACAGTTCTATGGACAACTGATATTTGACAAAGGAGGTAAGGGCATACATTGGAGCAAAGACAGCCTCTTTAATAAATGGTGTTGGGAAAATTGGACAGCTACCTGCAAAAAAATGAAACTAGACCACCAACTTACACCATTCACAAAAATAAACTCAAAATGGATAAAAGACTTAAATGTAAGCCATGAAACCATAAGCATCTTAGAAGAAAACATAGGCAGTAAGCTCTCAGACATCTCTCGGAGCAATATATTTGCTGATTTATCTCCACGGGGAAGTGAAATAAAAGACAGGATAAACAAATGGGACTATATCAAACTAAAAAGCTTTTGCACAGCTAAAGACAACAAGAACAGAATAAAAAGACAAACTACACAATGGGAGAACATATTTGACAATACGTCTGATAAGGGGTTAATAACCAAAATTTATAAAGAACTTGTAAAACTCAACACCAGGAAGACAAACAACCCAATCCAAAAATGGGCAAAAGAGATGAATAGACACTTCTCCAAAGAGGACATACAGATGGCCAATAGGCATATGAAAAAATGCTCAACATCACCAATCATTAGAGAAATGCAAATTAAAATCACAATGAGATATCACCTCACACCAGTCAGAATGGCGCTTATCAACAAAACAACACAGAATAAGTGCTGGCGAGGATGTGGAGAAAAGGGAACCCTCCTGCACTGCTGGTGGGAATGCAGACTGGTGCAGCCACTGTGGAAAACAGTATGGAGATTCCTCAAAAATCTGAAAATCGAACTGCCTTTTGACCCAGCTATCCCACTTTTAGGAATATACCCCAAGGACACCATAGAACGGCTCGAAAAGGAGAAATGCACCCGCATGTTTGTGGCAGCATTGTTCACAATAGCGAAGATCTGGAAACAGCCCAAGTGTCCGTCAGAGGACGAGTGGATTAAAAAGCTTTGGTACAGGAGTGACGTCACGGAAATGGCGCCGTGAGCAGCGCGTCCGACAGATCTCCCCAAAATCACAACAAATTTATCAACTAGAAACAGAAAAATTTATCCTCGGAGCATTCCAGAGTTCCACACAAACTGAAAGCGAAAGAACTGTTATCACTTGAATCTGAGAGACGAGGGTGTGGAGGAAGCTAACTACCACAGGGATATTCATTCAAGCCGCGGAGGGAGTGCGCCTGTGTGCTATCAACAAGACCACCCTCAGATGCCAATTAGAAAGAGGAAATCGAATATTATGGATACAAAAGAAAGAGAGGTAACACAAATAGATGTGGAAAAATCTATGGAGAAAAGACTTAACATATTGGAAACCTTGGAGCTAAATGACAGAGAATTTAAAATATAAATCTTAAAAATACTCAGAGATATACAAGAAAACACAGAAAGGCAATTTAGGGAGATCAGAAAACAACTCAATGAACACAAAGAATATATTACCAAGGAAATTGAAACTATAAAAACAAATCAAACAGAAATGAAAAACTCAATTCACGAGCTGAAAAACGAGGTAACAAGCTTAGCTAACAGAACAGCCCAGATAGAAGATAGGATTAGTGAAATAGAAGACAAACAACTTGAGGCACAACAGAGAGAAGAAGAAAGAGACTCAAAAATAATAAAAAATGAGAAAGCCCTACAGGAATTGTCTGACTCCATCAAAAAGAATAACATAAGAATAATAGGTATATCAGAGGGAGAAGAGAAAAAAAATGGAATGGAAAATATACTCAAACAAATAATAGGCGAGAACTTCCCAAGCCTGTGGAAAGAACTAAAGCCTCAAATTCAAGAAGCAAACAGAACACCAAGTTTTCTTAACCCCAACAAACCCACTCCAAGGCACATCATAATAAAGATGACACAAACCAATGACAAAGAAAAAATTCTCAAGGCAGCCATGGAAAAGAAGAGTACAACATATAAAGGAAGGCCTATTAGATTATCATCAGATTTCTCAGCAGAAACTCTACAAGCTAGAAGAGAGTGGACCCCAATATTTAAAGCCCTGAAAGAGAGGAACTTTCAGCCAAGAATACTATACCCATCAAAGCTATCCTTCAAGTACGAAGGAGATATAAAAACATTCACAAATACAGAAAAGATGAGAGAATTTATCAGCAGAAAGCCCCCACTCCAGGAAATACTAAAGGGGGTTTTCCAACCAGATTCAAAGAACAAAAGAAAACATAACCACAAGTAACAGCTCCACCAAGAACACAATAAAACCAAACTTAAACTGTGACAACAAAGGAAAAAAAGGGGGGAGAGGATGGAGATTAACAGTAGCAAAGGACGATGAAGTGCAGAAATACTCATAAGATAGGCTACTACAATGAATATGGTAGGTACCCTTTTCATTACTTAATGGTAACCACCCTTGAAAAAACCACCACTAAAACACTTGACTTTAAAAAGATAGCAACTGAGGAAAGAAGTATGGAATACAAACAAACAAAAACAAATGATAGAAAAACAAAAGAGAAGAATCAAACAAGATACAAAACTAACAGAAAGCAATTTATAAAATGGCAGTAGGGAACCCACAAGTGTCAATAATTACACTAAATGTAAATGGATTAAACTTACCAATAAAAAGACACAGAGTAGCAGAATGGATTAAAAAAAAAAATCAAACTATATGCTGCCTACAAGAAACACATCTAAGCAACAAGGATAAAAACAAATTCAAAGTGAAAGGCTGGAAAACAATACTCCAAGCAAACAACACCCCAAAAAAAGCAGGTGTAGCAATACTCATATCTAATAATGCTGACTACAAGACAGAAAAAGTACTCAGAGACAAAAATGGTCATTTCATAATGATTAAGGGGAAATTGAATCAAGAAGACATAACAATCCTTAATATATATGCACCAAACCAAGGAGCACCAAAATATATAAGACAGCTACTTATTGACCTTAAAACAAAAACTAACAAAAATACAATCATACTTGGAGACCTCAATACACCGCTGACGGCTCTAGATCGGTCATCCAAACAGAGAATCAATAAAGATATAGTGGCCTTAAACGAAATACTAGAACACCTGGATATGATAGACATCTACAGGACACTTCATCCCAAAGCGACAGAGTATACATTTTTCTCTAGTGTACATGGAACATTCTCAAGAATTGACCATATGTTGGGCCACAAAGACAATATCAGCAAATTTAGAAAAATTGAAATTGTACCAAGCATATTTTCTGATCATAAAGCCTTGAAACTAGAATTCAACTGCAAAAAAGAGGGGGAAAAACCCACAAAAATGTGGAAACTAAACAACATACTTCTAAAAAATGAATGGGTCAAAGAAGAAATAAGCGCAGAGATCAAAAGATATATACAGACAAATGAAAATGAAAATACGACATATCAGAATCTCTGGGATGCAGCAAAAGCAGTAATAAGAGGAAAGTTCATATCACTTCAGCCCTATATGAACAAACAAGAGAGAGCCAAAGTAAACCACTTAACTTCACACCTTAAGGAACTAGAAAAAGAAGAACAAAGACAACCCAAAACCAGCCGAAGAAAGGAGATAATAAAAATCAGAGCAGAAATAAATGAAATAGAGAACAGAAAAACTATAGAAAAAATCAATAAAACAAGGAGCTGGTTCTTTGAAAAGATCAACAAAATTGACAAACCCTTGGCAAGACTCACCAAGGAAAAAAGGCACAGGACTCAAATAAATAAAATCCAAAATGAAAGAGGAGAGATCACCACAGACATCATAGATATACAAAGAATTATTGTAGAATACTATGAAAAATTATATGCCACCAAATACAACAATCTAGAAGAAATGGATAAATTCCTAGAACAATACAACCTTCCTAGACTGAGTCATGAAGAAGCGGAAAGCCTAAACAGACCAATCAGCAGGGAGGAAATAGAAAATACTATTAAAAACCTCTCCAAAAATAAAAGTCCAGGCCCAGACGCTTATACTAGTGAATTCTATCAAACATTCAAAGAAGACTTGGTTCCTATTCTACTCAAAGTTTTCCAAAAAATTGAAGAAGAAGCAATACTTCCAAACACATTTTATGAGGCCAACATAACCCTCATACCAAAACCTGGCAAGGATGGCACAAAGAAAGAAAACTACAGACCAATATCTCTAATGAATACAGATGCTAAAATACTAAACAAAATACTGGCAAACCGAATACAACAACATATTAAAAAAATAATACATCATGATCAAGTGGGATTCATCCCAGAATCTCAAGGATGGTTCAACATACGCAAAACGGTTAACGTAATACACCATATCAACAAAACAAAGAACAAAAACCACATGATCTTATCAATAGATGCAGAAAAGGCTTTTGATAAAATACAACATAATTTTATGTTTAAGACTCTCAACAAAATGGGTATAGAAGGAAAATATCTCAACATGATAAAGGCCATATATGATAAACCATCAGCCAACATCATATTAAACGGCATAAAACTGAGGACTTTCTACCTTAAATCAGGAACAAGACAGGGTTGTCCACTCTCTCCACTCTTATTTAATGTGGTGCTAGAAGTTCTGGCCAGAGCAATCAGACAAGACAAAGAAATAAAAGGCATCCATATCGGAAAAGAAGAAGTAAAGGTATCACTTTTTGCTGATGATATGATCCTATACATCGAAAACCTGAAGGACTCCACAAAAAGATTATTAGAAACAATAAACCAATACAGTAAGGTCGCAGGATACAAAATTAACATACAAAAGTCCATAGCTTTTCTATATGCCAACAATGAAATATTAGAAAACGAACTCAAAAAAATAATCCCCTTCACGATTGCAACAAAAAAAATAAAATACCTAGGAGTAAACATAACAAAGAATGTAAAGGACCTATATAACGAAAACTACAAGGCATTATTAAGAGAAATAGAAAAAGACACAATGAGATGGAAAAATATTCCTTGTTCTTGGATAGGAAGAATAAATATAATTAAAATGGCCATATTACCCAAAGCAATATATAAATTTAATGCAATTCCCGTCAAAATTCCTATGAGATTTTTTTAAAGAAATGGAACAAAAAATCATCAGATTTATATGGAACTATAAAAAACCCCAAATAGCCAAAACAATCCTAAGGAAAAAGAATGAAGCTGGGGGCATTACAATACCTGACTTTAAACTATATTATAGGGCCACGATAATCAAAACAGCATGGTATTGGCAGAAAAATAGACACTCAGACCAATGGAACAGAATAGAAAGCCCAGAAATAAAACCACATATATATGGTCAAATAATCTTTGATAAAGGGGCCAACAACACACAATGGAGAAAAGAAAGCCTCTTCAACAAATGGTGTTGGGAAAACTGGAAAGCCACATGCAAAAGAATGAAACTCGACTATAGCCTGTCCCCATGTACTAAAATTAATTCAAAATGGATCAAAGACCTAAATATAAGACCTGAAACAATAAAGTACATAGAAGAAGACATAGGTACTAAAATCATGGACCTGGGTTTTAAAGAACATTTTATGAACTTGACTCCAATGGCAAGAGAAGTGAAGGCAAAGATAAATGAATGGGACTACATCAGAATAAAAAGTTTTTGCTCAGCAAGAGAAACTGATATCAAAATAAACAGATAGCCAACTAAATGGGAAATGATATTTTCAAACAACAGCTCAGATAAGGGCCTAATATCCAAAATTTACAAAGAACTCATAAAACTCAACAACAAACAAACAAACAATCCAATAAAAAAATGGGAAGAGGACATGAACAGACACTTCTCCCAGGAAGAAATACAAATGGCCAAGAGATATATGAAAAGATGCTCAGCTTCATTAGTTATTAGAGAAATGCAAATCAAAACTACAATGAAATACCACCTCACCCCTGTTAGATTAGCTATTATCAACAAGACGGGTAATAGCAAATGTTGGAGAGGCTGCGGAGAAAAGGGAACTCTCATCCACTGTTGGTGGGACTGTAAAGTAGTACAACCATTATGGAGGAAAGTATGGTGGTTCCTCAAAAAACTGCAAATAGAACTACCTTATGACCCAGCAATCCCTCTACTAGGTATATACCCCAAAACCTCAGAAACATTGCTACGTAAAGACACATGTAGCCCCATGTTCATTGCAGCACTGTTCACAGTGGCCAAGACATGGAAACAACCAAAAAGCCCTTCAATAGAAGACTGGATAAAGAAGATGTGGCACATATACACTATGGAATACTACTCAGCCATAAGAAATGATGACATCAGATCATTTACAGCAAAATGGTGGGATCTTGATAACATTATATGGAGTGAAATAAGTAAATCAGAAAAAAACAAGAACTACATGATTCCATACATTGGTGGAACATAAAAATGAGACTAAGAGACATGGACAAGAGTGTGGTGGTTACCAGGGGTGGGGGGAGGGAGGACATGGGAGGGAGGGAGGGAGAGAGTTAGGGGGAGGGGGAGGGGCACAGAGAACTAGATAGAGGGAGGCGGAGGACAATCTGACTTTGGGCGAGGGGTATGCAACATAATTTAATGACAAGATAACCTAGACATGTTTTCTTTGAATATATGTACCCTGATTTATTAATGTCATCCTATTATCATTAATAAAAATTTATTAAAAAAAAAAAGGCTTTGGTACATATATACTATGGAATACTACTCAGCCATAAGAAATTATGACATCGGATCATTTACAATAACATGGATGGACCTTGACAACATTATATGGAGTGAAATAAGTAAATCAGGAAAAAAAAACTAAGATGAATCCATACATAGAAGGGACATAAAAATGAGACTCAGAGACATGAACAAGAATGTGATGGCAACAGGGGCAGGAGGTTGGGGGAGGAGGGAGGGGGTGAAGAAGGAGAGAGGGGTTAGGGGAGGGGAGGGGCACAAAGAAAACCAGATAGAAGGTGACAGAAGACAATTTAACTTTGGGGGAGGGGTATACAGCACAATCAAATGTCAAAATAATCTAGAGATATTTTCTCTCAACATATGTACCCTGATTTATCAATGTCACTGCATTAAATTAAAAAAAAAAAAAAAGAACTATTTTATAATCCAGCAATTTCATTTCTGGATATTTATCTAAAGAAATCCAAAACACTTATTTGAAATATATGTGCATTCCTATGTTTACTGCAGCATTATTTACAATAGCCAAGACATGGAAGTAACTTAAGTGCTCATCAGTAGATAAGTGGGTTAAAAAGCAGCAATACATATATACAATAGAATATTACTCAGTCATAAAAAATAATGAGATCTTAACATTTGTGACAACATGGATGAACCTAAAGGGTCCTATGCTAAGTGAAAAAAAAGTCAGACAGAGAAAAACAAATACCACATGATTTCACTTAAATGTGAAATCTAAAGAACAAAATAAGCAAACAAGACAAAAACAGACTCATAGATAGAAAACAGACTGATGCTTGCCAGATTGAAGGTAGAAAGCTTGGATGAAAATGGTGAAGGGATTAAAAAGCACAATTGGCAGTTATAAAATGATCATAGGAATGTAAATTACAGCACAGAAAATATAGGCAATAATATTGTAATAACTATGTAGAGTGCAAAGTGAGTACTAAGCTTATCGAGGGGGTCTGTTCATAAATTATATACATGTATAAATACCTTGCTGTATATCTGAAACTAAAATTAAATGTCAACTCATAATTGAAAAAAATAATAGTAAAAACCTGGGAAAAGAAAAATATCGTATTAAATTAGAAACATACATAAAACAGAATTATGTATTGATCAATTGACAAAAACAGAACCTGCATCTCACAGGAACCTAACTCTATATTCCTTCCAAGAGCAATAATTTTTATTGTATTCATTAATTCAGCATTCACAGAAAATTTTTAGAACATAACTACACTGAATAATGAAGATCAACTGTATATTATAAGCAATAGAAGATAAAGGAATATAAAGAGAGGTAAGATTTCTCTTTACTTAGACTGGTGAAATGATAACACCTAATTATAAAATGTAATACCTAGAGCAACAACTAAATAAGCTTTATAAAGAGATATATTTTAAAAATACTATACATAGAAATCAAAATGGAGTTTTAAAAAATGTTTAAGTAACCACTGAGATGTGGGGAGGAGTAAGGAAACCAGAGAGAACAAACAAAATAAAAAATAAAATAATATTGATTCCTAAAATATCAATAATTACATTAAATATAAATAGCCTTTACAAACCAATTAGAAGACAGAACTCAGTGGAGTAAATTAACAAATAAGACCCAACTATCTACTGTTTATAAGAAACTCAGTTCTAGTGTAGCAATATAGGCAGGTTGAAAATAAAATGATTGAAAAGACATAGCATGTAGAGTTGACCCACTGAGCCCACAAAAAGTTAAAAATCCCTGTGTAATTCCTGATTCTCCAAAAACTTAACTAGGGTCTTCCAGTATTTGCAGGTGATTGGTTCCAGGAAATGAAAGATCTAAAAAAGCAAAGAGGTGCACTATGTTCATGGATTAGAAGACTAAATAAAGATGTCAATTGTCCCTAACTTGATATACAGATTTAAGATGATTTCTATCAAAATTCCAAAAAAAAATTATTTTGCAAACATACTGCAGATTACTCCAGAATAGATGTGGAAAGGCAAAGGAACTAGAATAGCTAAACTAATTTTGAAACAAAAAAGAAATAAAGAGAAGTGAGGCTCTTGATTTTAGGAGATACTGTACTGATTTAAAACTGTATGACATTAGTGATGGAATAAATACATAAATCAATGGAACAGAATAGAGAACCCAGAAAGAAACCCACACAAATATTCTCAACTTTTTTTTGACAAAGATATGAAAGCAATACAATGGGGGAAAAATAGCCTTTTCAACAAATGGTGCTCCTTCAATTGAACATCCACAGGCAAAATAAATAAACAAATGAACTTCAATCTGTCACATTTTATATAAAAGTTAACTTAAATTGTATCACAAACTTAAGTGTAAAACTATAAAACTTTTAGAAAATAGAAGAAATTCTTCAGGACCTAAGAAAATACATAGTTTTTAGACTAGACATTGAAAGCACAATTAATAAATTGGACTCCATAAAAATTTAAAACTTTTGCTTATGTGAAAGACTCTCCTAAGAGGATCAAAAAACAAGCTACAGACTAAGGGGGAAATATTTGCAAGCCACATACTTGACAAAGGACTAATACATAGAGTATATGAAGAACTCTCAAAAAAGTAAAAAGGTAATTAAAACTTCAGTGAGAACATGGACAAAAGACATGAATAGACATTTCACACAGAAGATATAAAAAGGCAGAAAGTATATAAAAAGATGTTCAATATTTTCAGCCACTAGAGAAATACAAATTAAAACCATAATGGGATAACATAATGACAACACTAAATGTTGCCAAGACGGCTGAGAAATTAGATCACATACATTGTTAGTGGGCATGTAAAATGGTTCAGCCATTCTGGAGAATGATTCTGTAGTTTCTAAAAAAAAAACTAAACATGCAACTACCATCTAACCAGATGATCATATTCCTGGGTATTTACTCCAGAGAATTGAAGACTTATGCTCACACCAAAAGCTGATGTTTATAATACAGTTATTTCTAATAACCAAAAACTGGGAATGGGTTAATGGTGAAATAAAATCAGCGTATTCATACCACAGCAAGAAAAAAGAATCAGCTATTAATATATGCAACAACCTGGATGAATCTCCAGATAATGGAGTAAAAGAAAGCCAATCCCCAAAGTTTACACACTATATGGTTCCATTTATATAATATCCTTGAAATGATAATATTATAAAAATGGAGAACAAATTAGTTGTTGCCAAAAATTAAGAAAGGGATGGGCCCTGGCCAGTTGGCTTAGTGGATAGAGCACCAGCCCCACGTGTGAATGTCCAGGGTTTGATACCCAGTCAGGGCACACATCAGAAGCAACCATCTGCCTCTTCCCTCCCTCTCCCCTTTCTCTCTCTCTTCCTCTCTCACAGCCAGCAGCTCAACTGATTCGAGTGTCAGCCTCAGGCACTGAGGATAGCTCAGTTGATTCAAGCATTGTCCCCAGATGGGGGTTGCTACATGCATCCTAGTCAGGGCACATGCTGTCTGTCTCTCTGTCTCCCCTCCTCTCATTTTAAAAAAAGGGGGAGGGGATGAACAAGAAGGAAGTGAATGTGACTACAAAAAAGCAATGAAGGATCTTGGTGATGCTGGAAGTGTTTGTTCTCTTGACTGTATTAATGTCAATATCTTTTTGCGATAATGTATTAAATTCCTGCAAAAAGTTACCACTGGGTGAAACCCCACAGAGCATACCTGAAATCTCTCTGTATTATTTCTTAAAACCATATGTGAATCCACAATTACCTCAAGATAAAAATTTTAATTATAAGAAATAATCAAATGTATTGTTCTTTCATAGGACAAAGAAAGAGAATCAACACAATCCATTTCAATAAAAGGAACAGTGAAGTGAATATTTCTGTGATATAAAATTACTTCAGTTTTCCAGAACAAACTTTAAAAATTGTTCAGAACAACAAATGTTTATGCATCGAAGTGCTTTCAGTAGTCCGCTGGAGTACTTGGGTAACACTCAATTTCCAGTCTTGGCATATAGATAATTTGTTCAATATTTGTTTGTCTTCATTAGTGAATTAATTCTTATATTGTAATTTGAACTTAAATATAAAGCACTTTAAAAGTACGATGATTCTGTTTGTTTCCTGTTAATGTGATATTAGAGTGCAATAATGGATTTCTTCCTGAGCATCCTCAGCTGGTCATCAGGAGTTCAATGAGGAGGATGAAATGGAGACAGTCATATATTCCACATGAGGGGTGAGCCTGGTCAGATGTACTGGAGGTGATGGCCATGAAAATAAAAAGGAAAGGATAGAAAAACCCAAAGCCAGGCTGAAAGTAGAAAAGCCTGCACAGAAAAATACTTTACATGCAGCGACGAATGGAATTAGAATTATGAAGTTCAGCCCTAGGCAAAACAAAGCAGATTTCCTTCAATGCCTCTTCATCCTATTTTGCATACCTGTTTTTACTTCCACTACTTATTTATTCATTCAACAGGCATTTATTGAATTCCTCCTAGATATAAGAAAAGCACTCTGAGGGAAAGCCAGAAAGAAGGAAGCTTCCTTCCCTTGAAGATTTTATAACCTGGTGAGAATGGCAGAAATATGAAAACAACGTTGGCAGAATAAGGCATAATTGACCCCAATACCAACTGAAACATAAGTAGTATATTCTGACAGCTCAAGGTATTACTATGCCTCCAATGTTGCTCAGGCTGGATAGGTTGCCCACTTCTTACCAAGGGCCTGTACGGGATCTCCTACTCTGACTTCTTCCCCAACACAATTTAGCTCAGGATTCTACTCTCTGCTAATGTTACTTAGATAAGTCAATGGCAATTAAATTATTAATGCCTGATTCTGGCTTTATTGATGATTCTTCCAGTTTACTTAATTCGTGGAAATAGTCAGATGAAAGCCTCCATAACTGCATAGCTACATCACAAGAGGGAGAATAAAAAGCAGGGTGGTTGAGAATCAGAAGGGCTCTTGGCAGCCCAGAAACTGCATTACAGAAGGGGGTGTCCCCAAAGCAGTCACTCAGATTATGAAAATGACCTCATATTTGAGCAGCAAGTTCTGGGTAAAATCCAATTCACTAGAACAGACTTTGAATTTAATGCTGTTATTGCACAAATAATATTAAATCAACCTTAGCTAAAAACCAGAACATTTTTATTTGGCATTAGCTTGAGCTGACTGTATAATGTGACTCATTAATCTCTTCTATTGAACTAATCTTAGGTTGCAAAATAATTCCATCTCCTGGATATCAGTTCAATCTTCAGACTGTAACTAGATTCTAAAAACTTGCTTGATTGTAATGAACTCTTTCTTTGCTGACATCACCTGCTTCATAAGCAGCAGGATAGACACAAAATAATGACTTGGATTTAAGGTCTATCTGAAAATAAAACATAGGTCAAGGGCTTTTGTTGAATGCATTATGTATGCTAGCCATGTTCATATCTACCATTGCATTTAATTTATATACCTGCCTGTTGAGGTGAGCATTAGATCTTCACTTCAGAGCTGCAGAAAGAAGGATTTGGGGAGATTAAATGACTCCCAGGGTCACTCAGTAAATCCTGGTGAAGTCAGGGCTTTAAGTCAGGTCTGTCTGTCATCAGAGCCTGCGTACTCTCTTTTACACCCCATTTCACATGCCATGTGCAGCCAGGACAACTAAATAACTACTTGTCATTTTCTCTAAAGACGAAACAGGAATCAATGACTTAAGTTTCAAAAGCTGGAAAGCTTTTTCTAAACAACAATGCCTGTGAGACACAGGGACATGTAACCCTGGGATGTCTTTATGACATGGTTTAGAATGGATTTGAAGACTAACTAGACATCTTATCTAAAAACAGCTGTTGAGATAGAGCCACATGCTTCTAAAGTTCATGTCTGATAGTCACCTTTTTATCTGTACCTACTATTGTAAGACTCCTTAAAATCATGAAGGTAGTCCTCTCTAAAATTAACTTCTGTATGTTACCAAGGGCTTAAGTCAATCCAAACCAGACAAGTCATAAAGAGTGTCATCCACAGCAGGTCCTGAAGATTTGGCCAGCTGGTGACCAGACAGACCTCTTTATCCCTTTGAAGTGAAGAGAAAGACAAATAAAGGGAGATAGTTATCAATACTCACTACTGGATGAATGAAAAAATGACTATTTAGGCATTCTCCCTGACAATTTCCTGACACTCCCAATTTTAAAAAAAGAAAACAAATAGCTAATAACTAACTAGGTTTTTGTTTTTGTTGTTATTTGTTTGTTTGTTTGTTTTGGTCTTGGACCATGGTTTTCTTTATGCTCCATCCCCTCATGCCTTCATACTTATTCTATTAGTTTCAGCATCAAATTATAAAAATAATTTATATAGTATTTTGTTGTATATTTAGTCAAATGCTAAAACATTTCCTGAGTTTTAAATAATGTATCATTTTCACCATTAGGAGAAGACAATAAGGCTTACCGCAAAAACCATATGCCCCGAACCACAATTTGTCTCTTGTAAGTATTAACAGATGGCCACAGGCTTACTTGTATGATTCAAACTTAATACATAATTCTGAATCATCTCCTTAGATGAGCAGAAGAGGTGCCAGCTAGAACCTAAACTAGTCATCCTGGGATTCAGAGCGTTGGAAAGGCCTCAGTAGCAAGATACCCGAGATCTGTGTGTGCATGGGATCAAGACTGAAGAATCCAGCCATCAAGTACATGAGCTTGTTCAAGGTTAAGGTTCCACGCATAACTGGACATGAAGACAGGAAGGAGATGTTGAGCACAGTGCAGCCACTCAGCAATCCTGCTACCCAATCCCATGCAGGCAGATGTTTGTTGAGAGCCCAGCTCTCCTCTGGCCAGGTGAAAACATTTCGTGAAGTTCAGGGACAGAAGGAAGAGTCACCTGACTTTGCTAGAGAACCCAGCAGGGTTTTTGTGTGTCTGCTACAGTGTTGTTGACACAGCATGCAGAGAGTCGGTGCGGCGCCACTGAAAGGCAACATCACCCTGTACTGGCCACAACATGGGACGTAGCTATGAGTCACTATTCTAGTATCTTGTGGGCATCAGAGAGCAAGACATCAGGTCAACGTGGAGGTGGCTCAGCAAGTAAGGGGGAGATGTCAGGCTCTGCAAGGAACCCGGGAGGTTGTTGCTTGGAAATCCACCAGGATGCCCCTGAGACTTTCCTGAGATGTTCAAGGAGGGCTTCAAACTAAGAAATTGGGAATCTATAAGATTTTGGATATGCAAAGAAAAGAAATAGCACCTACTACTGTTATCATCACCTTTATTTTTAAACACTTAGGTTACCTAGGACACCCAGGTTGCAACCTGCTATACAAAACCTGGGATAATGGAAGAATACAGTTACAACCTGACCTTGGAGAAAGGGAAATGTTGTAGGGAACATGACTGAGCTATGAGTTCAAGAAATATTTATTCCAGTAGCTTCTCTGCATGAGGTAAAACCAATTCAACATTTAATTGTATTCATTTTCCCCTTTATTAATAAAGGAATTTGCAACTCTAGGTTAGAAGCTCTGCTACTTTCAAATATTTTTGGTCCAAACACCATATTCTCCTTCAAAAGACCTTATGGACCATCCACCTTCCCATTGCCATTCTTAAAAAGTTAACAAAATTAATGTGTGTACATTTTCATCTTCATTTCTCATAAACATCTCAAGCAGAATGCATCTAAGCAGATTTCATTATCGTTTTATCAAACTCTACCCCTCCCTCTGTACCTTCTCTCTCAGGAAGTGACCTTCCTATACATTAATAACCAATTAAAAAACTAATTTCAGAAAGAACTTCTAGTCTCTCTCTAATGAGTAAAAAATATAGCTATAAATTCAATAAAAATATAAGAAACTCCAATATTATAAAAATATATTAATCTGTAACTTCAGTAAAGTTCCAATAAAAAAAATTAAAGAATATTTTAATGAAACTCAACAAGTTAATTCTACAATTCAAAATGAAGGGACAGTGTGTAAAAACAACCCAGAATATTTTTGGAAAAGAAAAATGAGGGAAGACTTGCCCTACTAGATTTCAAAACTATACTATAAAGGGAGAGTTCTTAAAGCTGAGTGTTACAAGCTGTGAATATACTAACTACTGAATGGTATACTCAAAAAGGAGAACTGTATTATATGTGATTTATATCTTAATAAAGCTATTAAAATATATGAAGCTAAAAATAATTCAAGGAAAATATAGGATTCAAGGTATAAGAAATAGATCTTGTCCTAGAAAATCCATTCAAATATACACACATTAAAATTTTAAAATAAATTACATTACATGAAACTTTGAAAATTATATAAGGAAAAATCATATAAACAAAGTTAAAAATTAAATGATGAACTAGAAAAATTATTTGCAACATCTATAAAAGAAAAAAATTGATATATGGACACACCTTAATACACATATAAATCATATGAAATAAAACTACACTGTACAAGGAAAAGGCAACACAATAGAAAATTAGAAATGCTATGAATGTCACATTAAAGTTTAAAAATCAGTCAATCTCATTATGAATCTAAAATACAATTTAAAACAACATTTTGGGGGGATGCATATATTTTTAATTTTTAAATTTTTTTTATATTTTTTTTAAAAAAATTAAATTTAATAGGGTGATATTGGTCAATAAAAGTATATAGATTTCAGGTAAACATTTCTACAGCATTTGAACTGTCGATTATGTTGTGTACCCATCACCCAAAGTCAAATCATTTTCCATCACCATATATTTGTCCCTTTTTACTCCCTTCTCTCCAGTCTCTTCCCCCTGGTAACCACTTCACTTTTATCTATGTCCATGAGTCTCATTTTTACATCCCAGCTGTGTATGAAATTATATAGTTTATAGCTTTTTCTGATTTACTTGTTTCATTTAGTATAATGTTCTCAAGGTCTATCTGTGTTGTCATAAATGAAATATGTGATCATTTCTTATGGCTGAGTAGTATTCCATAGTGTATATATACCACATCTTTATCCAATCCTCTACTGAGGGACACTTTGGTTATTTCCATGCCTTGGCCACTGTGAATAATGTTGCAATGAACATGAAGGTGCCTATGTCTTTGCTTACCAATGTTTTTGAGTTTTTGGGGTAGATACCCAGTAGAGGGATTGCTGGGTCATATGGGACTTCTAGTCTTAATTTTTTGAGGAATCACCATATTTTCTTCCATAATGCTTGTAATAATTTGCATTCCCACCAGCAGTGAATGAGGGTTCCTTTTCTCCACAGCCTCTCCAACACTTAATACCTGTCTTGTTTATAACAGTCAGTCAATTGTAGTTTTGATATGCATTTCTCTCACAGCTAGCAAAGATGAGCATCTTCTCATATGTCTGTTGGTCATTTGTATGTCCTCTTGGAAGAAATGTCTGTTTAGGCCCTCTCCTCTTTTTTTTAATTGGATTGTTTGCTTGTTTGTTGCTCAGCTGCATGAGTTCTTTATATATTGAATATTTTGGGTATTAACCCCTTATTGGAACTATTGTTTATAAATATCAGCTCCCATTAGGCTGCCTTTTTGTTTTGTTGTTGGTTTCTTTTGCTGTACAGAAGCTTTTCAGTGTGATATAGGCCATTCGCTTATTTTTGCCTTTACTTCCCTTGACTTTGAGGTCAAATTCATAAAATGTTCTCTATGGCTAACATCCATAAGTTTTGTACCTATGTTTTCGTCTATGTAACTTATTTTTTCAGATCTTATATATAGGTCCTTGATTCATTTTTAATTAATTTTTTGTAGGAGGACAAGGTGTGGCCAAATTTTATTTTTTTGCATGTAGCTTTCCAGTTTTCTCAGCACCATTTATTGAAGAGGCTTTCTTTTCTCCATTGTGTGTTTTTGTCAAAGATGATTTGTCCATATATATATAGTTTTACTTCTGGGCTCTTAATTCTGTTATATTGATCTGTATGTCTGGTTTTTTGCCAAAGCATATTTTATTCATCAAGTAGGCAAAAATTATTATAAATTGGTAGTATCCTATTGGCAAGGGTATGAAAAAGTAAGTATTTTTATATATTGTAGGAGTAGGAATTTATAAACTATGTCAGGGGGTGATTGTGTAGTATCTATTCAAGCTTTATTTGTGTATAAATTTCTGGCCCAGTAATCCACTTTAGTTATGGGTTCTAGAGACATATGCATACATGGCATGAAAAGCATGTATAAGGATTTTACTGGAATATCACTTGTAAAAGTAAAAATTTGAAACATTTTATTTTTTTATTTAATTTATTGGGGTGACATTGATTAATAAAACCATATAATTTTCAGGTGTATAATTCTGTAATACATCATCTGTATACTGTATTTTTTAATTAATTTTAATGGGGCGACATTAATCAATCAGGGTAAATAGGTTCAGAGAAAACATCTCCAGGTTATTTTGACATTTGATTAGGTTGAATACCAATCACCCAGAGTCATATAGTCTTCCATCACCTCCCATCTAGTTTTCTTTGTGCCCCTCCTTTCCCCCATCTCTCCCCCCGCCCAAGTAACCACCACACTCTTGTCTATGTCTATGAGTCTCATTTTTATGTCCCACCTATGTATGGAATTATATAGTTCTTAGTTTTTTCTGATTTACTTATTTCATTCAGTATAATGTTATCAAGGTCCATCCATTTTGTTGTAAATGATCTGATGTCATCATTTCTTATGGTTGAGTAGTATTCCATAGTGTATATGTACCACATCTTCTTTATCCAGTCATCTATTGAGGGGCTTTTTGGTTGTTTCCATGTCTTGGCCACTGTGAACAATGCTGCAATGAACATGAGGCTGCATGTGTCTACATACCAGTGTTTTTTAGTTATGGGGATATATTCCCAGTAGCAGGATTGCTGGTTCATAAGGTATTTCTATTTTTAATTTTTTGAAGAACCACCATACTTTCTTCCATAATGGTTGTACTAATTTACATTGCCATCAAGAGTGGATGAGGGTTCCTTTTTCTCCACAGCCTCTCCAATACTTGTTATTACCTATCTCGTTGATAATAGCTAATCTAAAAGGTGTGAGGTGGTATCTCATTGTAGTTTTGATTTGCATTTCTCTAATAGCTAATGAAGATGAGCATCTTTTCATATATCTCTTGGCCATTTGTATTTCTTTCTGGGAGAAGTGTTTGTTCATGTCCTCTTCCCATTTTTTTAATTGGATTGTTTGTATATTCTTTGTGTATTTTGGATATTAGGCCCTATCTGTGCTGTTGTTTGAAAATATCATCTCCCATTTAGTTGGCTGTCTGTTTGTTTTGTTATCAGTTTCTCTTGCTGAGCAAAAGCTTCTTAGTCTGATGTAGTCCCATTCATTTATCTTTGCCTTCACTTCCCTTGCCTTTGGAGTCAAATTCATAAAATGCTCTTTAAAACCAAGGTCCATGAGTTTAGAACCTATATCTTCTTCTATGTACTTTATTGTTTCAGGTCTTATATTTAGGTCCTTGATCCATTCTGAATTAATTTTAGTACAAGGGGAAACACTCTGGTAGGGTTTCATTCTTTTGCATGTGGTTTTCCAGTTTTCCCAGCACCATTTGTTGAAGAGGCTTTCTTTTCTCCATTGTGTGTTGTTGGCCTTTTTATCAAAAATTATTTGACCATATACTTGTGGTTTTATTTCTGGGCTTTCTATTCTGCTCCATTGGTCTGTTTATTTTCTGCCAATACCATGCTGTTTTCATTATCATGGCTCTATAATATAATTTGAAGTCAGGTATTGTAATGCCCCCAGCTTCATTCTTTTTCCTTAGGATTACTCTGGCTATTCGGGTTTTTTTATAGTTCAAAATAAACCTGATGATTTTTTTTTAATTTCTTTAAAAAATGAAATTGGAATTTTGATGGGAATTGCATTAAATTTGTATATCGCTTTGGGTAATATAGTCATTTTGACTATATTTATTCTTCCTATCCAAGAACAAGGAATATTTTCCTATTTCATTATATCTTTTTTTATTTCCCTTAACAATGCTTTGTAGTTTTCATTATATAAGTCCTTTACCTTCTTTGTTATGTTTATTCCTAGGTATTTATTTTTTTTGTTGCAACCATGAATGGGATTATTTTCTTGAGCTCATTTTCTGATGTTTCATTGTTGGCATATAGGAAGACAATGGACTTTTGTATATTAATTTTGTGTCCTGCGACCTTACTGTATTGGTTTATTGTTTCTAGTAGTCTTTTTGTGAAGTCTTTGGGGTTTTTGATGTATAGAATAATATCATCTGCAAAAAGTGAAACCTTTACTTCTTCTTTCCCAATATGAATGCCTTTTATTTCTTTCTCTTGTCTGATTGTTCTGGCTAGAACTTTCAGCATTACGTTGAATAAGAGAGGAGAGAGTAGACAACCTTGTCTTGTTCCTGATTTTAGGGGGAAAGACCTCAGTTTTATGCCATTTAATATGATGTTAGCTGATGGTTTATCCTAGATGGCCTTTATTATGTTAGATATTTTTCTTCTATACCCATTTTGTTAAGTGTTTTAAACATAAAATGATGTATTTTATTGAATGCCTTTTCTGCATCTATTGATAAAATCATATGGTTTTTGTTCTTCGTTTTGTTGATATTGTGTATTATGTTAAACATTTTACGTATGTTGAACCATCCTTGTGATTCTGGGATATATCCCACTTGATCATGATGAATTATTTTTTTAATGTGTTGTTGTATTTGATTTGCTAGTATTTTGTTTAGTATTTTAGCATCTGTATTTATTAGAGATACTGATCTGTAGTTTTCTTTTTTTGTGTTGTCCTTACCAGATTTTGGTATGAGGGTTATGTTGGCCTCATAAAATGTGTTTGGCAGTATTGCTTCTTCTTCAATTTTTGGAAGACTTTGAGTAGGATAGGAACCAAGTCTTTTTTGAATGTTTGATAGAATTCAATAGTATAGCTGACTGGACCTGGGCTTTTATTTTGGGGGAGGTTTTTTAATAGTTGTTTTAATTTCCTCCTTTCTTATGGGTCTGTTTAGGCTTTCTGCTTCTTCATGACTCAGTCTAGGAAGATTGCATTATTCTAGAAATTTATCCTTTCTTCTAGATTGTTAAATTTGGTGGCATATAGTTTTTCATAGTATTCTACAATAATTCTTTGTATATCTATGATATTTGTGGTGATTTCATCTCTTTCATTTTGGATTTTGTTTATATGAGTTCTTTCTCTTTTTTGCTTGGTAAGTCTTGCCAACGGTTTGTCAATTTTGTTGATCTTTGCAAAGAACCAACTCCTTGTTTTATTAATTTTTTCTATAGTTTTTCTGTTCTCTATTTTATTTATTTCTGCTCTGATTTTTATTATTTCCTTTTTTCTGTTGGTTTGGGGCTTTGTTCTTCTTCTAGTTCCTTAATATGTGAAGTTAAATGGTTTACTTGGGCTCTCTCTTGTTTGTTCACATAGACCTGTAGTGATATGAACTTCCTTCTTATTACTGCTTTTGCTGCACCCAGAGATTCTGATATGTTGTATTGTTATTTTTGTTTGCCTGTATGTATCTTTTGATCTCTGCACTTATTTCTTCTTTGACCCACTCATTTTTTTAAAGTATGTTCTTTAGTTTTCACATTTTAGTGGGTTTGTTTGCCCTTTTTTTTTTTTTGCTGTTAAATTCTAGTTTCAAGGCTTTATGATCAGAAAATATGCTAGGTATAATTTCAATCTTTCTGAATTTGTTGATGTTATTTTTGTGGCCCATCATATGGTCAATTCTTGAGAATGTTCTATGTACACTAGAGAAAAATGTATACTCTGGCACTTTGGGATGGAATGTCCTGCAGATGTCTATCACATCCAATTGTTCTAGTGTTTCATTTAAGGCCAATATTTCTTTATTGATTTTCTGTTTGGATGAACAATCTAAAGCCATCAGCAGAGTACTGAGGTCTCCAAGTATGATTTTATTTTTGTTGATTTTTGTTTTTTATTCAGTCAGTAGCTGTCTTATAATTTGGTGCTCCTTGATTTGGTGCATATATATTAAGAAGTGTTAAGTCTTCGTGATTCAACGTCCCTTTTATCATTATGAAATGACTGGTTTTGCCTCTGATTACATTTGCTGTCTTGTAGTCAGCATTGTTAGATATGAGTATTGCTACACCTGCTTTGTTTTGGATGTTATTTGCTTGGAGTATTGTTTTCCAACATTTCACTTTGAATTTGTTTTTATTCTTGTAGTTTAGATGTATTTCTTGTAGGCAGCATACAGTTGGATTTTCTTTTTTAAATCCATTGTGTTACTGTGTGTCCTTTTATTGGTGAGTTCAGTCTGTTTACGTTTAGTGTAATTATTGACACTTGAAGGATTTATTGGCATTATATATATTGCTTTCTAATAGTTTTGTATCTGGTTTGGTTCTTCTTTTTTTTCTATCATTTGTTTTTGTTTGTTTGTGATCCATACTTCTTTTCTCTGTTACTTCTTTTTTTAAGCCATGTGCTTCTGGTGGTTTTTTCAGGGGTGGTTACCATTAAGTAATGAAAAGGATACATATCATATTCATTGTAGTACATTATCTCATGAGTGCTTCTGCACTCGATCCTCCTTTTTTACTATTAATCTTTGTCCTCTCCCCTTTTTTGTTTCTTTGTCTCAGATTAATCTTATTTTTATTGTGATCTTGATGGAGCTTTCACTTGTAGTTTAGTTTTGTTTTGTTCTTTGTGTCTGGTTGGAAAACCCCCTTTAGTATTTCCTGAAGTGGAGGTTTTCTGGTGATAAATTCCCTCATCTTTACTATATCTGTGAATGTTTTTATTTCTCCTTTGTATTTGAAGGATAGCTTTGATGAGTATAATATTCTTGGCTGGAAGTTCCTTTCTTTCAGAACTTTAAATATTGGTATCCACTCTCCTCTAGTTTATAGAGTTTCTGCTAAAAAATCTGTTGATAATCTAATGGGCCTTTCTTTATATGTTGTATTCTTCTTTTCCTGGCTGCCTTGTGAATATTTTCTTTGTCATTGGTTTTTGCCAATTTTATTATGATGTGCCTTGGAGTAGGTTTGTTAGGGGTAAGATAACTCGGTGTTCCGTTTGCTTCTTGAATTCGAGATTTTAGTTCTTTCCACAGGCTTGGGAAGTTCTCATCTATTATTTGTTTGAATATGTTCTTCATTCTATTTTCTCTCTCTTCTCTTTCTGATATATTCATTATTCTTATGTTGCTCTTTCTGATGGAGTCAGAAAATTCCTGTAGGGCTATCTCATTTATTTAAATTCACAAGTCTCTCTTCTCTTCTCTCTGTAGTACCTCTAGTTGCCTGTCTTCTATGTTACTACTTCTCTCCTCTGTCTGGCCTATTCTATTGGCTAAGCTTGTTACCTAGTTTTTCAGTTCATGAATTGAGTTTTTCATCTTTGTTTGATGTGTTTTCATAGTTTCAATTTCCTTGGTGATATATTCTTTCTGTTCATTAAATTGTTTTTTTGAGCTCCCTAAATTGCCTTCCTGTGCTTTCTTGTATATCCCTGAGTATTTTTAGGACTTCAAATTTAAATTCTTTGTCATTTAACTCCAAGGTTTCTAAGCTATAAAAAAATTTTTTATAGATTTTTCCTCATCTATCTGAGCTACATCTCTGTCTTTTGTATCTATTATATTCTATTTCTTTTTCTTTAATGGAATTTGAGAGTGGTATTGTTAATAACACTAATAAGAGTTGATAAAATATTTGGAGAAAATGCAGTGAAAAAATGAAAATTCTATTGTGCTAAGTGGAACAAAAATACGTAGAACAAAGGGCCTGGTTTGGGGGAGTGACAAAGAGACAAAAAACGAGGCAAAACCCCACAAAATGCCACAAGAAAAAAATTTGGGTCAAGAATAAAATAATTTGTTTGTAAACGACAGTTAAATGAGAGAAATAGTGTTAGAGAAAAAAATAGAAAAAGAGAAAAAATAAAAAGAGTAAAAAATAAAAATTCTATTGTATTAAGTGGCACAAAAACTATAGAATGGAGAGCTGGAGTTGGGGGGAATGCTAAAGAGATAAAAAGCGAAGTAAATAGCATACAAAATGCCACAGAAAAAATTGTATCCAGAATAAAATAATTTGTTTGTAGGTGAGATTCAAATGAGAGAAAAAGTAAAAGAAAAAAAAGAAACAAAATAAGAGTAATAAAAAAATGAGTTAAGTTTTTTGGAATGTAACACTAATAGAAAGAAAAAGAATGGAAAATGTAACACCTATGGGTAATAAAGTTCAAAATGAAAAGAAAAGAATAAAATGGAAAGAGGATAAAATAACCAAGGTGGAAGGAAAAAAAGATAAATAATACAAGAAAAAAATTAAAAATGTTATAAAGACTGTGGATTTTTTCTGGTTTTAAAAGTTATTTTCTTCCTTTTTCTTTCTTCTCTTTCTTTTTGGCTGGTGGCGCTGTACCCCAGATTCTGCCTCTGTGACATTTTTAGGCAGAGATTTGCTGTTGTGTTGCTATGGTGATGACATAAACTAGGCTCAGTCCCTTTGTTAGGTGGGGCTTGTTGGTGTTTGCAAGCTCTGACATTGGGAGAGTTCATGTTCCTGAAGCCTCTCCCCAAACCTCTCCTTCCTGAACCACAGCGTGGGGACCCAGCTGTGAAGTTGCCCCAGCCACTGCCTGGAGAGCAAGAGGCTCTAAGAGCTGCCAAATCCCCCCTCTTTCTCCTCTCCATGCAGGGTTCTGGGTAAGGCTTTGCCAGCCAGAGTCACCAGTGTAATCAGGCAGGGCTGTGAGCCGGTTGCCTTTCAGGTGTGTTTCTATGAGCCTCCGGGCATGTCTAGTATGTTTCAGTACTCCGCAGGTCTGTTCTCCAGAGGCTGTCTGCAAGCTGCCTGTGTGCCCTTCCCCCCACCACTTCCATGGTTCTCTTACCCAGGAGTGTGCTTTGTTAGCCTGTATGGCTGGCGGAGGCACCGCTCCCAGACAGGTCCAGGTGTAGGGAATCCGGCTTCCATGCACTTCCCATGCACTGTTGTTTGGGAAGCCAAGATTATTCAGAAACTCTGGTCTCAGCCCACGCAGACAGACACTACTGACAGTCCCTGACCCCGCCTCTCTGTCTGGAAATGCAGGCACCCACACCCGAAGTGCCAGGTGGATCCACTCACACACTGCTTGTGCTTGCCGGGAGATCAGGAGTAAACAATGCAGCTGCTTGCCCACCTCTGCTGGGGTCTACTGCTGGCATTAGCTCCATGTGGGCTGAGCCGTGGGCACACTTTCTCCTCGGCTTGAGTGTCTCTGCCCTAGCTCAGCTTTTTCCATGCCCCCAACTCTCTCTTTCTCTCAGTTCCAAGTGAAAGCAGCCCTTGCTCAGATCAGTGAGGAAAGCAGAATACTCCATTTTCCGTCTTATTTCCTTCAGAGTGGATTATATATTCAGTCACCTTTTTGCCCAATCATACCTTTGTTTGATGTATGTGTATTTCAGATGCTCCTGAGATTGTTTTTCTGTCTCTAGTTGTTGAATTTGTTGAAGTTTCAGGGAAAGGTATTGGGAGCACTCTTCACGGTGCCATTTCTCTGATGTCAACTCTTGTATTGTTTTCACCACCCAAATTTAAGTCTCCTTTGTCACCATTTATCTTCCCTAGACCCTACCTCCCCCTTCCTCTGGGAACATTTTAAGTACTCCAAATTTTTAACATATATATGTATATACAGTAACTTCAAAAGATGAATTAGACTTAGATTTACTGATATAGAATAACAATGGGTGACTACTGTTTCTGAGGCAATTGTTGTTGATATTTTGCTAGGTCCATGGAGATTGTTTTACCAAAAATTATGTATGTATAACATATACATAAAAATAAATGAAAACAGTATATATATGTTAATGAGGAACATTTTGTGAAAAATGCTAAAACCATACTTTGCATTGGTCTCAGAGATAACCAACTATTTTTTTTTCTGAAGCTGGAAACGGGGAGGCAGTCAGACAGACTCCCGCATGCGCCCGACTGGGATCCATCCAGCACGCCCACCAGGGGGTGATGTTCTGCCCATTTGGGGTGTCACTCTGTTGCGACCAGAGCCAGTCTAGCACCTGAGGCAGAGGCCACAGAGCCATCCCCAGCGCCTGGGCCATCTTTGCTCCAATGGAGCCTTGGCTGCAGGAGGGGAAGAGAGAGACAGAGAGGAAGGAGAGCGGGAGGGGTGGAGAAGCAGATGGGCACTTCTCCTGTGTGCCCTGGCTGGGAATCGAACCCGGGACTTCCGCACGCCAGGCCAATGCTCTACCACTGAGCCAACCAGCCAGGGTGATAACCAACTATTTTTTAAAGTGAATTAATTTGTTCAAATCAGAATGTTAAAAGAATTCTGTGATCCCACTTCTGAAATTTACCTTGAGAAGAAGCACACACATGTACCTCAAAAGACAGTACCCATAATGATATTCATTCCAGAATATTTTAGTTTTTAGAGTAAAAATTAAAGGTCTACCTTTAAGGAAATGGTTATATAAAATATGATAATCACATTTAATAAAATTTACTATATCCATTTAAAAGTTGATGTAGATTTTTATTTTTGACTTGGAAAATGTCTTATAATGTATAGTTAAGTGAATAAGTAAAAAAATAGAAGAGAATATATAGTTTGAGCTTATTTACATAAAAATGATTTCCATATCTTTATGAATTTACATACAAAGAGAAGTATCCCAAGGGATATTTAATAAAACGTTGAATTTTATGACAATTATAATTATAAAAATAATTTATTTGTTTTTATTAAAAATTTAATATGCATTGAGAGTATAGTAACTAATGTATAATTACTATTTCACTTGCTCTTCATTATCCTATAAATCAAAGACTGTTATTATCTCAATTTTTTAGGTTATAAATTGAAAAGGAAAAGTGTATACATGACCCCATAGTGATGGGGTTGAAATCTGTCTTTCTAACTTCAAAGCCCATGCTTTTTATTATTAGCTATTCTACTTCTGTACTCCACACATTTTCTTATAGGTATTTTATAAGTACTTTATGGATTGATGGTTATTGTGTTATTTCTGAGCCTAACAGTGGCTGAATATGAAGAAATTACTGGGAACTGTACACAAGCAGTAGTCATGAAGACCTTCATCTTCTTGAAGTGTGAGCTAACTGCAGATCAGGCACGTGTCTTCTTTTCTCCTGGCAGGCCCCAATCCCACCAAGGCCTGGAAAGAGTTTAATGCTCCACTTGGAAATACAGCCCATAAAATGATGCACACAGAAACACACACACACGCATGCATGCACACACACATGCACGCATGCACACATACACACACACTGCCATCCTTGTGACCTTCCTGTGACCTCTCCCTTTATATCCTTTAGAAATCCATAAACTTCTTTAAGAAAAAAGCTGGATTATGTACTCTCTCTAAAATACCCTATGATTGGTTTTTTCTTAATATGTGGCAATGGTCTTTCACAGACACTAAGAAGAATGTATTGAGGTCTACTGAAAAATTCAAATTTCAATTTAACATAATCCTTATAAATATATTGTCTATCTACCCTGGTACTATTGAATAGCACATGATAAGTTGGCTGGAGGTTTCTGTAGCTAATATAGGTCTTATGGATGCAATTTATCTGGATTTTAATAAAACATCTTATTTAAAAGGTCAAATAATTAGACATTCAATAGAAATGATTTCTCACAAATTCAAAACTGACTCAAAGCCTCTCTTCTACTCTTCCCCCAAAATAATGGTGGCAAATACCTGAAATTAGGCCAAAAATTGGGGAAATAGAATAATAGATAATATAAATACATAGAGAGATTGAAGAACAAAATGAATGTTGCTGGAAGGACTATTAAGTTCGTTTTCACTTATGCGCTAAGTGTGCAAACAATATCTAAGAAAGAGGATTTAACATGCACTTATTTATAACTCATACAGGATGTGTATTTCTATTCTTTGTGCTTATATTATTCCAGGGCAGGAAAAAGTTATTAATGGAAGAGACACCTTGTTGTTATACTGGTGACTTTGGAGGTCACGGAGAGGGAAATAGTCTGAGGCTATCTGTCCCCATGTAGTTGTCATCTCATGGTCAGTAGGCAACTATTCTGAGTTATAGTGGTAGTTACTACATGGATGCCTCTAAATTGCATCCTGCTTAAAAGATTAACTTGGGTCAATGTGTGAAAGGCCACAAGGATATATAGAATTTCATCAAAAACAGTTATTTAGTATTTTAATAAATAGACATGTATTATTATTCTGTACTGCTCACAAAAAGTAGGAGATATTTTAAAATAAATATGAAGCAATAAAAAAGAGAAGCATTTGAATTTTTATTAAACAAGAACATCAGAAAAGTAAATGACAAGTCAAAGAAAGTTGTTTGATTATGCAAATAAATGCAAAACCAACTTTTATTTCATTGGTGAAGATGCACTTACAAAAGGCTGAAAGTACTGTAGTTATCTGCACGTTCCCTGATCCTCTAATTCTGTAAGCATATTTAAATACATATTTAATGTATTTAAAATAAATATAATAAAACAAAAAACTATTTTATAACAGAATGAAGGAAAAAAGGAGCTAATATTGACTGAGCTCCAACTATGTACAAGGTACTTAATGATCATAATTTCATTTAATATTCACATCAACACTGAAAATCACCATCAACTTCATTTTACAGACAAGGAAATTGTAGCTCACATATGCTCAGTGATTCACACAGGTTAAAAATATGGGAGACAGACATAGAGCTCAAAAGAGGCCAATCTAGCTCTAGAATCTAAGGTCCACAGATCTGGCATCATAACCACACATCTGGCCTGATTTTCTCACTGATTGACATGCCTAATGTGTATCGGTGTACTTACAGGATGTACTACTATAAAACTATTAACTGGAGTCCATCTGACAGAATCCTTGGTTGTAAAGAGGGAAGAAAATGAGCATGGCAGTTGGGTCCCATTGGCCCCTTACAACCACACTAGGAATCAACTGCAATTATTTCTCATCAGCTAGCTTTCTTTTCCTCAATAAAGTTTTTATGAATAACAAAACAAGCTCATAAGAAAATACCTTGAAGTGGGTAATTATTGAAAAAACCTATGCCCTAATGTCCATATCTTAGGATAGTGACTGGCACCTGCACCTTTCTACAGAGTAAGCATGCTTCAGTGCCTGAAAAACCTTTCTTGAAAGGCCCCAGGTGCTGAATTGCTCTAAAGCAGCCAAATTATTTATTTTAACATACAAATTAGTGTTATTATTCCCTTTTTAGAGATAAGGAAAGGGAGGTTCTGGTTGGCAGGACAACTTGAGGTCTAATATCAGAAAAGTTTTTGCTTAACAGCTAGGGAGACAAGGCACCTTTCTCCACTTGGTTATATCCTATGATATCAGCAACTGATATGCTGATGAATGTGCCTCTAGTAGGGTCTGACAGAGAAAAATCAGTGATTGAATTTCCCTTGCAGGTAGAAGAATATGTCTGTTGGCTTGGAGGGTAGACAGATGGATTATGATGGTGTGGGTATAGTCTGTCATTTTCCAAATGGTTGCTGCCAAGAAGAGAAAAGCAGCTGATGAAAATCATGTATTTCAAAGTAAGGAAATGGGAAATACTTCTTTTGTTTGAAAGACATCATTGTCTGTCTTAATTGCAATGGGAAAGTCTCTTTTTCAGGAAGAATATAATTTCAAGAGGCATGATTCAAGAAACCACATTTTATAGTTAAGTAGTACAAGGTCAGTAAAAGACAAAAGAAGCCCCTGCTCTTTTTCTTTTTCAAGATTCCACAACTAAGTGGAACAACAAACTAATGTTTCTTCCCCCCTATTTCTGTCTTTCTAAAAGCAATAAATTTAAAAAAGATAAAAGAAACAAGATTCACAGATGTACTATCCAACAACAAAAGTTATTCAAAGGCACAGCATTATAAGATAGTGCAGAGCATATCCTGAAATTAGAAAAAAATAATTAAGAAAATGAGAAATACTTAAAGTGTTAACACTGAGAGCTCCCCTATAAATGACCTAAGTGAAGACCTCCACAGTGAAGCTCACAGTTAACAAGCCCCAAACACAATTGCAGAGATTTTAACCAGAGTTTTAGTTTCCTAATCTTTATCATAAGCAGACAACCAAAAACTGCCAGCCATATGAGAAAACCCTCTAACATGGAAGATAAAAAACAGATTAAACAGAAAAAAAGAAACTTGAAGAAGAAACTGGAATGCTTTAAGAATAAAAGCTGTAACTAGTTTATTCAGAGGCATGAGAAAAGATACTACATTCCTGAAACAAGAATAGAATTCTCCAAAAAGGAGCATTCGGAGAACAGAACAAGTCCTTGAAAAGTAAATGCATGCTAACAGAAATAAGACAGCTAATATAAGCATTAGAAAACACAGAAACTAGGAGAAAAAGACAAATATAAGTACAACTAGAAAAATAGGATAATTAGTTCAGGAATTCCAACATTAGAATTATCAAGTTACCAGAAAGAAGAGAGAGAACAGAGGGAAAAAATTATAAGCAAAATTTTTTTATCACAATGGGACATCAGTTTCAAGATGGAAAGACCCACCAAAACATGGAAGAAATAGACTTACCCTAAAGCACATCAGTTCAAAATACGTGAACCAGGAAAAACACCTGCAAGTTAGAGAGAAAAACATGACCACATTCACAGCGTCAAGATTCAGAATGACTTTGTACTTCCCACATCAACACTAAAATCAAGAAAACAATGAAGCAATGCCTTCAAAATTTTGAATGAAAATTACTTCCACACAGTAAAGATGGCAAAATATATAAACACTGTACTTGCCTTTTCCCACAACCCCATCAAAATTACAACTAAACTATAGAATAACCATCATTCAGAACCATCTCAAATCAAGCTAAACAGAAGTCTATAACTAAGAAAATACAGAAAAAGCCACATCAAGACTTGTAAGAGGGGTGGAGATTCAGAACAAGCTGGTCCCACATCCATATGTGGCAGATAAAAATCAGGAGGAATATTTCAGCTGCAGCAGTCTTCCCTGAGGAACGAGAGGTCTTAGTCCCACACCAGGCCACACAACCAAGGATTCTAGTGCTGGGAATAAAAGCTCCAAAAACTCTTGGCTGTGAAAACCAGACAACATTGTGAATGAGTGAGATAGGGGTTGCCAAAGTGCCAGGTATTCCTCTTAAAGGGCCCACATAACTTAATTGGACTCTCTTGCTCTGAGCTCCAGTGCTGGGGCAGCAGCTCAAAAGGCACTAGGGATATAAAGGGGAAGACCTGAAGTGTGTGGCATCAAAGCGAGAGCTGAAGGGGTAACTTTCTCTTAGACATAAGCGCTGGCAGAAGTGTTCGTTTGCTGAGGTGTCCCCCACATAGCTGGTAGGTGGGCACCATAGCTGAGTCTCCATCACCCTGGCTCACACTGTTTTCCTTGCCCTGGTGATTCTCTGAGACCCTGTACCACCCAACTTGCAGGCACACCAAAACTGCTTCCAATGGCTTTTCTATACAACTATCATGTCTTGACTCATGCTTTGTACTTTACTAAAATCTCTAAAGTTTATAACCCCCAAACAAGCTATATCTGGCCTTGGCATGCCCTGTACCTTGCCAGACAGCCCCAACGCTGGCATCAATGGCAGCCCACCTCAGCTCACAGCTTAGCTTCTCTCATACACTTCCAAGGTCAGCAAAAATAGTAACTATCTGCAGATCACTTTGTATCCCATAACAGGTGGCATCAGGCAGGGCACAAACAGTAGCTGAATTAGGCCTGCATCTCTCAAAAAGGCCCCAGAACCAACACACTAGAGCACCACTCAACCACCTCTACAAATGACACACTCAATGGGTAGACTCCATAGGCTTCAAAGCCCTGCTAAAAGGAACTCAATTTCATAGGGTCTACCCTTACATGACAGCCTCTCCACTACAGTCAAAGCCAGTCTTCACAACCAATCAGCCTGAGGGTCAATCCTCCACCATTGACATGCCAACAACAATTAAAGTTCAATTACAACAGAAGGGCACACACAATCTACCCAGGGACACACCTGGAGCACCTGGCTCAAGTAACCAGGGATACTGTGCCACTGGACCCAATAGGATACTTACTACATAAGGCCCTCTACCAAGACTCGTAGACATAACAACTCTACCTAATATTGAGAAACAAACACAAGAGGCAGCCAGATGGAAGAGACAAAGAAGCATGTTCCAAATGAAAAAGAATAGTAATAAAAAGAAAACTCATAAGAAAAAATATTAAACAAAATAGAGACAAGAAATCTATCAGATGTAGAGTTAAAGACATTAGAACATTGGTTTTAAGGCTACTCCTATGATCTTAGTGAGAACTGTAACAGAGAATAGAAGATAAAAGTGGAGATAGAAAACAAAAAAGAATCAAACCTAAATGAAGAAAACAATAACTAAAATGAATAATACATTGGGGGGATCAACAATAGCAGAGAATTGAATCAGCAATTTGGAAAATAAGGTAGTAGAACATATCCAATCAGGCCTGACCAGGCAGTGGCACAATTGATAGAGCATCAGACTGGGACATGGAGGGCCCAGGTTCGAATCCCTGAGATTGCCAGCTTGAGCATGATCTTGTCTGGTTTGAGTGTGGGCTCACTGGCTTGAGTGTGGGATCGTAGACATGATCTCATGGTCGCTGGCTTGAGCCCAAAGGTCACTGGTTTGAAGCCCAAGGTCACTGGCTTGATCAAGCCTAAGGTCACGAGCTTGAGCAAGGGAACCCTTGGTCTGCTGTAGCCCCCTGGTCAAGGCACATATAAGAAAGCAGTCAGTGAACAACTAAGGTGCTGCAATGAAGAACTGATGCTTCCCATCACTCTTCCTTCCTGCCTGTCTATCCCTATCTGTTCCTCTCTCTGACTCTCTCAAGAAAATTTTTTTAAAAAGTAAAAGAAAATATCTAATCAGAACAGCAAAAATAAAATAGGATCTAAAAAACTGAGGGTTGTTTAAGGGGTCCCTGGAAAAACATCAAGCATAATAATATTTACATCAAAGGAATACCAGAAGGAGAAGAGAGAGCAAGGAATTAAAAACCTATTTAAAGAAACAATGACAGAAAACTTCCCTAGTCAGTTGAAAGAAATAGACATACAAGTCCAAGAAGCACAGAGAGTCTCAAACAAGATGAACTCAAAGAGGCCCACACCAAGACACATCATAATAAAAATGTCAAAAGTTAAAGACAAAGAGAGACTCTTAAAGCAACAAGAGAAAAGCAATTGGTTATCTACAAGAGAGCTCCCATAAGACTGTCAGCTGATTTCTCAACCAAAAAATTGCAGGCCAGAAGGGATTGGCAAGAAAGCTGTCATTTAGAATCAAAGGACCAATAGTGAACTTCCTAGCCAAGAAAAAGCTAAAGGAGTTCATCACCATCAAACCAGTATTATAAAAAAAAAATGTTAAAGGGACTTTTTTTTTTTTTTTTTTTTTTTTTTACAGATAGAGAGTCAGAGAGAGGGTTAGACAGACAGGAATGGAGAGAGATAAGAAGCATCAATCATCAGTTTTTCATTGCGACACTTTAGTTCATTGATGGATTTCTCATATGTGCCTTGACCATGGGCCTTCAGCAGACCGAATAACCCCTTGCTCAAGCCAGTGACCTTGGGTCCAAGCTGGCGAGCTTTGCTCAAACCAAATGAGCCCGGGCCCAAGCTGGCGACCTTGGGGTCTCAAACCTGGGTCCTCTACATCCCAGTCTGATGCTTATCCACTGCATCACTGCCTGGTCAGGCACTAAAGGGACTTCTTAAAGAAAAATAAAATAAATAAAAAAATAGGAATAATAAAATGGCAATAAATACATATCTATCAACAATTACTTTAAGTACAAATGGATTAAATGCTTTAATTAGCAGACATAAGGTGGCATAATGAATAAAAAAACAAGACTAATATACATGCTGTCTATAAGAGATGTATTTCAGATCAAAAGACACAAAGACTGAAATTAAATAAATGGAAAAAGATATTTCATTAAAATGAAAACAAAATGAAACAAAAGGCTGGGGTAGCTATACTTATATCAGATAAAATAGACTTTAAAACAAAAGCTAAATCAAGAGACAAAGAAAGACCCGGAAATTCCACTTCTGGATATTTATCTTGAAAAATGCAAAATACTAATTTGAAAAGTTCTCTGCAGCATTATTTACAATAGCTAAGATATGGAAGCAACCTAAGTGTCCATCATTAAATAAATGGATAAAAAAGTGGTATATAAATAAAAGAATATTATTCAGCCATGAAAAAAATAAAGTCTTGCCATCTGCAACAACATGAATGAACTTATAGAGTATTTGCTAAGTGAAATAATTCAGACAGAGAAAGACAAATGCCATATGATTTTATTTGTATGTAGAATCTAAAAAACAAAATAAACAAACAAAACAGAAACAAACCCATTGAAATAAGTAAATCAGAGAAAACCAAGAACTACATGATTCCATACATTGCTGGGACATAAAAACGAGACTAAGAGGCCCTGGCCGGTTGGCTCAGCGGTAGAGCGTCGGCCTAGCGTGCGGAGGACCTGGGTTCGATTCCCAACCAGGGCACATAGGAGAAGCGCCAATTTGCTTCTCCACCCCTCCGCCGCGCCTTCCTCTCTGTCTCTCTCTTCCCCTCCCGCAGCCAAGGCTCCATTGGAGCAGGGATGGCCCGGGCGCTGGGGATGGCTCTGTGGCCTCTGCCCCAGGCGCTGGAGAGGCTCTGGTCGCAACATGGCGACGCCCAGGATGGGCAGAGCATTGCCCCATGGTGGGCGTGCCGGGTGGATCCCGGTCGGGCGCATGCGGGAGTCTGTCTGACTGTCTCTCCCTGTTTCCAGCTTCAGAAAAATGCAAAAAAAAAAAAAGACTAAAAAAAAATAATAATAAATAAAAAAAAAAAAAAACGAGACTAAGAGACAAGGACAAGAGTGTGGTGGTTACCAGGGGTGGGGGGAGGGAGGACGCGGGAGGGAAGAAGGGAGAGGAGAAGGGGGACGGGGAGGGGCACAACGAAAACTAGACAGAAAGTGACGGAGGACAATCTGACTATGGGCGATGGGTATGCAACATAATTGAATGACAAGATAACCTGGACATGTTTTCTTTGAATATATGTACCCTGATTTATTAATGTCACCCCATTAACATTAATAAAAATTTATTACAAAACACAACTCATAAATATTTCCAAATGAGTGGGGGTTTGGGGGGTGGGTGAAAAAGAAGAAGAGATTAAGAGGTAAAAGTTGGTAATTATAAAATAGTCATGAGAATGTAAAATACAGTATAGGGAATATAGTCAATAACATTGTATTAACACATATGGTATCAGATGAGTACTAAATTTATCAGAGTGATCACTTTGTAGGTATATAAATGTCTAGTCACTATTTTGAACACCTAAAGCTAATATAATATTGTATGTCAACTGTAATTTTTAAAAAATCATATTAAAAAATAAAATTATTTCTTTTTTTGGTTTTTTTATTAGTTTTAATGGGGTGACATCAATAAATCAAGGTACATATGTTCAAAGAAAACATGTCCAGGTTATCTTGTCGTTCAATTATGTTGCATACCCATCACCCAAAGTCAGATTGTCCTCCGACACCTTCTATCTAGTTTTTGTTGTGCCCCTCCCCCTCCCCCTTCCCTTCTCCCTCTCTCTCCTCCCCCCCTACCACCGTAACCACCACACTCTTGTCCATGTCTCTTAGTCTTTTTTTTATGTCCTACCTATGTATGGAATAATGCAGTTCTTGGTTTTTTCTGATTTACTTATTTCACTCTGTATAATGTTATCAAGATCCCACCATTTTGTTGTAAATGATTCAATGTCATCATTTCTTATGGCTGAGAAGTATTCCATAGTGTATATGTGCCACATCTTCTTTATCCAGTTATCTATTGAAGGGCTTTTTGTTGTTTCCATGTCTTGGCCACTGTGAACAATGCTGCAATGAACATGGGACTGCATGTGTCTTTATGTATCAATGTTTCTGAGATTTGGGGGTAATATACCCAGTAGAGGGATTTCTGGGTCAAAAGGTAGTTCTATTTTCAGTTTTTTGAGGAACCACCATACTTTCTTCCATAATGGTTGTATTACTTTACATTCCCACCAACAGTGAATAAGGGTTCCTTTTTCTCCACAGCCTCTCCAGCATTTGCTATTACCTGTTTTGTTAATAATAGCTAATCTAACAGGTGTGAGGTGGTATCTCATTGTAGTTTTGATTTGCATTTCTCTAATAGCTAATGAAGATGAGCATCTTTTCATATATCTGTTGGCCATTTGTATTTCTTTCTGGGAGAAGTGTCTGTTCATGACCTCTTCTCATATTTTTATTGGATTGTTTGTTTGTTTGTTTGTTGCTGAGTTTTATGAGTTCTTTGTATATTTTGGATATTAGGCCCTTATCTGAGCTGTTGTTTGAAAATGTCATTTCCCATTTAGTTGGCTGTCTGTTTATTTTTTTGTCAGTTTCTCTTGCTGAGCAAAAACTTCTTAGTCTGATGTAGTCCCATTCATTTATCTTTGCCTTCACTTTCCTTGCCTTTGGAGTCAAATTCATAAAATGCTCTTTAAAACCAAGGTCCATGAGTTTAGAACCTATATCTTCTTCTATGTACTTTATTGTTTCAGGTCTTATATTTAGGTCTTTGATCCATTTTAAATTAGTTTTAGTACAAGGGAAAAAACTGTAGTCGAGTTTCATTCTTTTGCATGTAGCTTGCCACTTTTCCCAGCACCATTTGTTGAAGAGGCTTTCTTTTCTCCATTGTGTGTTGTTTGGCCCCTTTCTCAAAAATTATTTGACCATATATATATGGTTTTATTTCTGGACTTTCTATTCTGTTCCATTCATCTGAGTGTCTATTTTTCTGCCAATACCATGCTGTTTTAATTGTCATGGCTCTATAGTATAGTTTGAAGTCAGGTATTGTAATGTCCCCAGCATTACATTCTTTTTCTTTAGGATTGCTTTGGCTATTTGGGGTGTTTTATAGTTCCATATAAATCTGATGATTTTTTGTTCCATTTCTTTTTTTTTAACTTAAAATAACTTCTATATTTTCAGGAATTTATGATGGGTAAACATTAATGTGCACTAAATGTTGTGAGTTCATGCTAACTCATTCATAATTGGTTTATACAGCATTTATTTCAGTTATTAGGAACATATGACAATGTTATTACAAATTATTATTTTGCTTTCAGTTTTTTTTTGTTTGTTTGTTTGTTTTTTATAAATAAATTTTTATTTTAATGGGGTGACATCAATAAATCAGGGTACATATATTCAAAGAAAACATGTCCAGGTTATCTTGTCATTCAGTTCTGTTGCATACCAATCACCCAAAGAGAGATTGTCCTCCGTCACCTTCTATCTAGTTTTCTTTGTACCCCTCCTCCTCCCCCTCCTCCTCTCCCTCCTTCCCTCCCCCCCACCCCCGTAACCACCACACTCTTGTCCAAGTCTCTTAGTCTTGTTTTTATGTCCCACCAATGTATGGAATCCTGCAGTTCTTGTTTTTTTCTGATTTACTTATTTCACTCTATATAATGTTATTAAGATCCCAGCATTTTGTTGTAAGTGATCCGATGTCATCATTTCTTATGGCTGAATAGTATACCATGCTGTATATGTGCCACATCTTCTTTATCTAGTCTTCTATTTTTTTTTTTTTTACAGTGATTAAAGCCTTTAAGCAAACTCTTGGCCAATACAGCAAGAATCCATAAAAGAGTAGTGTCCTTAACATATTCACCAACTTCAAGGTGGCCCCAACACCATGCCAAATCCCTGAAAAATGCAACTCAACCCCAGTTCAGCCTGTTGGGAGCTGTTACAAGGAGCAGTAGTCCAGGAAAAGTCCACATCCAGGAAAAGTCTGCATGGCACTGGAATTGTTGTCACAATTTTATACTTTGCAGCTCATGTCCAAGTCCCAATGACCGCTGCTTCTAGTTGGTAATGATTCAGGTAGACTGGAAAAGCCATCTGCAGCATGTGTGTATATGGAGCTTTTGTTCTCCTCTGCCTGGAGAGATGAGACCAGGTTGCTTTTCCCTGGATCTCTGTGACTGTGGCATGGTAAAGAGAACCTTGGGATACACTAAGCTGGGTGGCAAAGGTAGATTCATAATAGAAGTTGGCAAAAGGGGGAAAGAGAGCTCTAAATTAGGAGTAGGCCCCAGCCTGAAATATGAGTGGGGCATTGAGGTAAGAGGAATAAAGGAAACACTATATATTAAACAAAGCAGCAGAAAATAGGGCTATCAACACCCACAACAGAGATCTTCGAGGGAAAAATAAAAAACTTGACTATTCAGGCAAGACATAGTTAAGTGGCCCTTGTGCAAATCAGATCAGTTTACCTGCTTCTTGGAAGAAATACCCTAGGCTCGTCCACAGTGTTGTAGATGGGGCTGACGGCCCTGGGCCCCTTCAGCCTTCAGTGGCAAACCCCAGCATTCTGGGCAAGGTTAGGTCATAGGTGGCTGGAGCAGGGCTGGAAGAAACTGAACCCTCCCTTAGAGGAGCAAGGGGGAAGCCTACATTCCAGTGTCCCTGTTTCCTCACACCAGGGGCATGTAAGTCTGGCAGGCTTTAGCTCAATGACCTTCCTTTCACTATTGAAGCAGAACCCAGGGGGCATCCTATGAGACCCCTTTGGGGCGTTGGAGCCTTTAAGGGTGTATCCTAAAAGCTGGTAGTTCCCTTGATCTCTATTGGGCTTTTTCTGCCTCTAGGTATCTTAAAAGCCATGCTCAGAAGATCTTGCTGAGGGGTTTGAGGATCCCCATCCACCTATATAAATCTTTTCCATGTATCTGGAGCTATTTGGAAAAAGACAAAACTGTATTATTAGCTGGATCAAATAAAAAAGGTAGTTGTTTACAGGCAGAAAAGATTTGGCATCTCCTGTTCATCAGCATTCAAAAGAAATTTAAATTTTTTTTAAGTAAAAAGCATAATACGGTGGACCTGTAGGAGTTCCAGGATATGACTACCCCTTTTAAATTTTTTTTTAAATTGACCTTAAAATATTGGCTGGGTACACTTTAATAATACCTTGACTTTAAAGATTGTAAGCATGACAAAATACAGTAAATGCTTTTGCTCCATATGCAGGAGCCTTTTCAGTTTAGCCAGTTTAAGAAATCCAATAATAGAACAATGCATACAATGAGCTATAACATGCTTAGCAACCTCTCCTGCTCTTACAGAGGTTACTATAAATCCAGAATATGTATCCACTGTAACGTGGACATAGGACTATTTGGCAAATGAAGGTATATGAGTAACATCCATTTGCCAAAGTTGTCCTGGTAGGGGTCCTTGAGGGTTAATGCTAAATGAAGGGGCAGATTGTAGTATAGGAACACTTGGACAGGATTTCCCAATCTGCTGTGCTGCTTCCCGAGAAAGTTGTAACTGTTTACACTGGGCTGCAGCGTTCTGGTGATGAATAGTATGAGACTGAATTGCTCGATCTGTCATGGTTGCTCCAAATAATTTTCTTTTGGGTAGCTTGATCAACAAGGGCATTCCTAGGCCCTGGCCGGTTGGCTCAGTGGTAGAGCATCGGCCTGGTGTGCAGGATTCCTGGGTTCAATTCCCAGCCATAGCACACAGAAAAAGCGCCTATCTGCCTCTCCACCCCTCCCCCTCTCCTTCCTCTCTGTCTCTCTCTTCCCCTCCCACAGCCAAGGCTCCACAGGAGCAAAGCAACCCTGGGCAGGCGCCAAGGATGGCACCATAACCTCTGCCTCAGGCACTAGAAGGGCTCTGGTTGCAACAGAGCAACACCCCAGATGGGCAGAGCATTCCCCCCTGGTGGGCATGCCGGTGGATCCTGGTCGGGCGCATGCGGGAGTCTGTCTGACTGCCTCCCCGTTTCCAACTTCAGAAAAATAAATAAATAAATAAATAAATAAATAAATAAATAAATAAATAGAAAAAAGAAAAGAAAAAAAAGGGCATTTCCTTGTGCTCCAGGGAGCATGGAGTGAGCTCGAGTATGTCCTATGAAACATGGAGCTCTATGTTGACATACAAGTCTTTGAAGAAGGAGGAACTGCAGAAATAGTTCATCAGCATTTGTCCCTAAGACAGCAGTCTTTATAGTGGAAACACCATAAGTAAATATTTGCTGTCTGTATATAGATTAAAGGGGGAATATGGCAAATGCTGAAAAGCCATAATAATGGCATATAATTCTAGACTTTGAGCTGATTTTAAGTTGACTGTTTCAGTATAAAGTTGTCCATTGATTTGCAAGAGTGATTTGCCATTTAGTGGAAGTTTCCAGAGCCATTGTTGTTGATCCTTTGAAAAAAGGAACAACAATAATTTTGAGGCTCAAAACCTATAAGCTGTAAGGTCGCCTATGCCCCTTGATAATCCAGGAGGCAACAAGATCAAAATATGGAAGTGTATTTCATGGGCTATTAGATGGTTCAATGTGCCCAAGCTATAGCTGCTCTTGTACCAATTGAGCAGCTGCCCTAAGTTTCTCCTGAGAAAGGGGCAATTGGTCTAATCATACAGGATTATCTGATTTCCAAGTAATTGGGTCTGCACAATGCATTATTGAGGTAGCAGGAGCTACCAAGGCCCCTATGCTAAATTTTGATATCCTAATCCACACCTTCTGGTATTGGGTGCCACTTCTATGGGGGTGAGAATTCCTCGCTGTTCTTTCCCTAGTCCCTTGGTGGGCAAAAATCCCCGATCAAGCATCTGAGTACTGACTAAACCACTAGGACTGACAAGAAACACTCCCATATTTTTCAAAACATCTCTACCTCACAAATTAATTGGCCATCCAGGAAGCACATAAGGCTTAAAAAAATCCAGAATGACCTTCTTAATCTTCCCAATGTAGAAAACTAGAACTTTGTTGAGGGGATTTACTCTGCCCTATACCTTGTAATTCTGTGGTTGCTGCATGAGTGGGCCAATGTAGCTTAGCAATAATAGATACATCAGCTCCAGTATCTAAAAGTCCTTTAAATTTATGCTCATGTATTGTTAGTTCCACTTCAGGGCATTCCTGACCTATTTTATTTTTAAATCCAATTGGCAAAGTCAGAGGAGCCAAATCACCAATTTGCTTGGGGCCCCTTTTGCAGGATGCGGCCTGAGAAGCAGACTTAGCATCCTTATACTATTCTTCTAACTGCCTGTATTAGCCCTGAGATAAATTATTTTTTTGATTAATTTTGATGGGGTAACATTGATAAAATTGTCTTCTGTCACCTTCTAACTGGTTTTCTTTGTGCCCCTACCCTCCTCCAACCCCCTCCCTCTCCTCCTTCGCCACCCTGTAACTCCAACACTGTTTTCCATGTCTCTGAGTCTCATTTTTATGTCCCACCCATGTATGGAATCATATAGTTCTTAGTTCTTTCTGATTTACTTATCTTGCTCAGTATAATGTTATCAAGGCCCATCCATGTTGTTGTAAATGATCCGATGTCATCATTTCTTATGGCTGAGTAGTATTCCACAGTATATATATTCAATATATACGAAAGCTTTTTAATCCTCTCGTCTTCTGACGGACACTTGGGCTGTTTCCAGATCTTTGCTATTGTGAACAATGCTGCCATAAACATGGGGGTGAATTTCTTCTTTTCAAACAGTGCTATAATGTTCTTGGGGTATATTCCTAACAGTAGTATAGCTGGGTCAAAAGGCAATTCAGTTTTTAATTTCTTGAGGAATCTCCATACTGTTTTCCCCAGTGGCTGCACCAGTCTGCATTCCCACCAGCACTGCAGGAAGGTTCCCTTTTCTCCACATCCTCGCCAGCACTTATTCTGTGTTGTTTAATTGATGAGCGCCGTTCTGACTGGTGTGAGGTGATATCTCATTGTGGTTTTAATTTGCATTTCTCTAATGATTAGTAATGTTGACCATTTTTTCATATGCCTATTGGCCATCTGTGTGTCCTCTTTGGAGAAGTGTCTATTCATTTCTTTTGCCCATTTTTGGATTGGATTGTTTGTCTTCCTGGTATTAAGTTGTACAAGTTCTTTATAAATTTTGGTTATAGACCCCTTATCAGACGCATTGTGAAATATATTCTCCCATTGTGTAGTTTGTATTTTTAGTCTGTTCTTATTGTCTTTAGCTGTGCAGAAGCTTTTTAGTTTGATATAGTCCCATTTGTTTATCCTGTCTTTTATTTCACTTGCCTGTGGAGACAAATCGGCAAATATATTGCTGCGAGAGATGTCAGAGAGCTTACTGCCTATGTTTTCTTCTAAGATGCTTATGGTTTCATGGCTTACATTTAAGTATTTTATCCATTTTGATTTTATTTTTGTGAGTGGTGTAAGTTGGTGGTCTAGTTTCACTTTTTTGCAGGTAGTTGTCCAATTTTCCCAACACCATTTGTTGAAGAGGCTGTCTTTACTCCAATGTATGCTCTTATCTCCTTTGTCAAATATCAGTTGTTGATAAAAGTGTGGGTTTATTTCTGAGAACTCAGTTCTGTTCCATTGATCTATATGCCTGTTCTTATGCCAGTACCAGGCTGTCTTGAGTACAATGGCCTTATAATATAACTTGATATTCGAAAGTGTGATACCTCCCACTTTATTCTTCTTTTTTAAGATTGCTGAGGCTATTCGTGTTCTCTTTTGGTTCCATATAAATTTTTGGAATATGTGTTCTATATCTTTGAAGTAAGTCATTGGTATTTTAATCGGTATTGCATTGAATTTATAAATTGATTTGGGTAATATAGACATTTTAATGATGTTTATTCTTCCTAACCATGAGCACCGTATATGGCTCCACTTGTTGGTATCTTCCCTGATTTCTTTTATCAATGTTTTATAATTTTCCAAGTACAAGTCTTTAATCTTCCTGGTTAAATTTATTCCTAGGTACTTTTTTTGGTTGCAATGGTAAAGGGGATTGATTCCTTGATTTCTCTTTCTGACAGTTCATTGTTAGTGTATAAAAAGCCTCTGATTTCTGAGTATTGATTTTACATCCTGCCACCTTGCCGAATTCATTTATCAGGTCTACTAGTTTTTTTGACTGAGACTTTAGGGTTTTCTATATACAATATCATATTGCCTGCAAATAATGATAGTTTTACTTCTTCTTTTCCAATTTGGATGCCTTTTATTTCTTCTTCTTCTTGTCTGATTGCTGTGTCTAGGATATCCAGGACTATGTTTAATAAGAGTGGTGAAAGGGGGCACCCCTGCCTTGTTCCTGATCTTAAGGAGATTGCTTTTAATTTTTGCCCATTGAGTATTATGCTGGCTGTGGGTTTGTCATAGATAGCCTTTATCATGTTGAGGTATGTTCCCTGAATTCCCACTTTGCTGAGAGTTTTGATCATGAATGGGTGCTGGATTTTATCAAATGCTTTTTCTGCATCTATTGAAATTATCATGTGCTTTTTCTCCTTCCTTTTGTTTATGTGATGAATCACATTGATTGATTTGCGAATATTGTACCAGCCTTGCCTCCCAAGAATAATTCCCACTTGATCATGGTGTATGATTTTTTTCATATATTGCTGGATCCAGTTTGCTAATATTTTGTTGAGGATTTTAGCATCTAAATTCATCATGGATATTGGCCTATAATTTTCTTTTTGTGTGTTGTCTTTGCCTGGTTTTGGAATTAGAATTACGCTCGCCTCTAAAAAGGAGTTTGAAAGTCGTCCTTCCTCTTGAATTTTTTGAAATAGCTTGAGAAGGATAGGAGTTAGTTCTTCTTTGAATATTTGGTAGAATTCACCTGTGAAGCCATCAGGCCCAGGACTTTTCTTTTTTGGGAGTTTTTTGATAGCTGTTTCAATCTCATTTGTTGTAATTGATCTGTTTAGGTTTTCTGATTCTTCCAGATTGATTTTTGGAAGATTATATATTTCAAGGAATTTGTCCATTTCATCTAGGTTGCCTAGTTTTTTGGCATACAGTTCTTCATAGTATTTTCTTACAATATTTTCTATTTCTGTTGTGTCAGTTGTTATTTCTCCACTCTCGTTTCTAATTTTATTTATTTGATTCCTCTCTCTTTTTTTCTTGGTGAGTCTGGTTAAAGGTTCATCGATCTTGTTTACCTTTTCAAAGATTCAGCTCCTGGTTTCATTGATCCTCTGGATTGTTTCTTTAGCCTCTATGTCATTTATTTCTGCTCTGATCTTTATTATTTCCTTCCTTCTACTAGCTCTGGGCTTTACTTGCTGATCTTTTTGTAGTTCTTTTAGATGTAGGGTCAAGTTGTTTATTTGAGCTTTTTCTAGCTTCTTGAGGTATGCCTGTAATGCTATAAACTTCCCTCTCAGGACTGCTTTTGCTGTGTCCCATAAATTTTGAGTTGATGTCTGCTCATTATTGTTTGTTTCTAGGAATTTTTTAATTTATTCTTTGATCTCATTGTTAACCCATTCTTTTTTTTTTTTTTTTTTTTTTTTTCATTTTTCTGAAGCTGGAAACAGGGAGAGACAGTCAGACAGACTCCCGCACCAGGGGCGGTGCTCTGCCCCCCAGGGGGCGATGCTCTGCCCATCCTGGGGGTCGCCATATTGCGACCAGAGCCACTCTAGCGCCTGAGGCAGAGGCCACAGAGCCATGCCCAGCGCCCGGGCCATCTTTGCTCCAATGGAGCCTTGGCTGCGGGAGGGGAAGAGAGAGACAGAGAGGAATGCGCGGCGGAGGGGTGGAGAAGCAAATGGGCGCTTCTCCTATGTGCCCTGGCCGGGAATCGAACCCGGGTCCTCCGCACGCTAGGCCGACGCTCTACCGCTGAGCCAACCGGCCAGGGCCCATTCTTTATTTAATAGCATGCTATTTAGTTTCCAAGTGTTTGAATGTTTTTCAGTTTTTCTGTTGTGGATGATTTCTAGTTTAATGCCATTTGATCAGAGAAAGTGCTCGATATGATTACAATCTTCTTAAATTTGTTGAGACCGCTTCTGCGCCCTAACATGTGTTCTATTCTAGAGAATGTACCATGAGCACTTGAAAAGAATGTATATTCTGCTGCTTTAGGGTGAAAGGTTCTGAAGATATCTATTAAATCGAGTTGATCTAATATGTCCTTTAAGTCTGCTGTTCCTTTGTTATTTTTTTTTCTTGAGGATCTATCTAATGATGTTACTGGGGTATTGAAATCCCCTACTATTATAGTATTGCTGTTGATCTTGCCCTTTAAGTCCATCAAAGTCTGCTTTATATATTTAGGTTCTCCTATATTAGGTGCGTAGATATTTATAATCATTATATCTTCCTGTTGGATTGCTCCCTTTATCATTATGTAGTGACCTTCTTTATCTCTAACTATGGTCTTTGTTTTAAAGTCCATTTTGTCTGATATAAGTATTGCTACCCCAGCTTTTTTTTCATTTCCATTTGCTTGAAATATTTTTTTCCATCCTTTTATCTTCAGTCTGTGTGCATCTTTTGATTTAAGGTGTGTCTCTTGTAGACAGCATATTTATGGGTCCTGTTTTCTTATACACGCAGCTACTCTATGTCTTTTGATTGGATCATTTAATCCAGTTACATTTAAGGTTATTATTGATATGTAATTGTTTATTGCCATTTTATTCTTTAAAATTGTATTCCTCTTTTGCTATATTCTTTTTCTCCTTTGATCTGTTTACAACAGGTCTCTTAGCATTTCTTGCAGCCTTGGTTTGGTTGCATTGAATTCCTTAAGTTTTTTTTTTTGTCTGTAAAGCTTTTTATTTCTTCTTCAATTTTAAATGATAGCCTTGCTGGATAAAGTAGTCTTGGTTGTAGGCTCTTGTTCAGCATTACTTTGAATATTTCTTGCCATTCTCTTCTGACCTCAAGTGTTTCTGTTGAGAAGTCAGAAGTCATCCTTATGGGGACTCCTTTGTAGGTGATAGTCTTTTTTTCTCTAGCAGCTTTTAATATTTTCTGTTTATCATTTAGCTTTGGTATTTTAATTATGATGTGTCTTGGTGTTGATTTCTTTGGGTTTGTCCTTAATGGAGTTCTTTGTGCTTCCTGAACATGTGAGATGTTTTCCTGCCTTAACTGAGGAAAGTTTTCAGCTATCATATGTTTGAACAAAGTCTCTATCCCTTGTTCTTTCTCTTCTTCTTCAGGAACCCCTATGATGTGGATGTTATTACTCTTCATGTTGTCACAGAGCTCTCTTAGAGTTTCCTCAGAGTTTTTGAGTCTCTTTTCTTTTTTCTCCTCTGCTTCCGTGCTTTTATTTATCGTGTCTTCTAACTCGCTGATTCGATTCTCCGCTTCATCCATCCTGCTCTTAATTCCTTCCATTGTATTCTTTATTTCAGATATTGTATTTCTCATTTCTAACTGATTCTTTTCTATTATTTCAATGTCCTTTTTTATATTTGCTATCTCTTTATTTAGGTTTTCGTAATGACCATCTATTGTTGTTCTAATATCTTTGAGCATCCTAACAATCATTATTTTAAACTCTGTATCTGATAATTTGGTTATATCTGATTCACTTAGGTCCTTTTCTGGGGATTTCTCTTGGTTCATTTGTGTTGCATTTCTCTGCCTCCACATTTTCTCTTCACAGGAGTGGCTGTGATCACGTGCTCGGGTGCACAAGCCTTGGTGGCCTTGGCCTTTGCCCCGCTCTTGTGTATGACGTTATGCTCAGTCCTGAGGGCACTGGCGAGCACCTTTGCTCAGCTGTGGGTCTCTACCTATTTCTGGGCTTTCGCTGTGCCCTTGCAGGAGGATCACGCTCGTGGAACGGCTGCTAGCCTTGGCTCTACCAGCCAGGCAGGACTGCATGCCCACGCTCAGCTCAGTAGCGGAACTCTGCTTGTTCTGGGCTTTTGGCTCCACCCCTGTGGGAGGAGATGGCTCCCAAGTCAGACCACAAGCCTGGGTTGCACGGGCAGGGCAATGCTGTGCTCCTGTGCCCTTGCTCAGGGGCTGGTCTCCACCCCTTCCCGGGTTCCAGCCCTTCTCCCACAGACTGGATTACAGGCTGCTGGCAGCTGGGCTTGACCACTTTTGCATGCCCCCTCTTCCCCAGCCGAGCAAGACTGAGCTCACACCTGAGCCCAGTGGTGGCCAGCTGGCATCTGCCCCTGCCCACAGAACCGCACTTCCGTCTCCCGGTGCCGCCCGCCCTCCAGCGAGCCCTCAGTCACGTGGGTGCGAGCACTGCAGCTCTGCCCCTACCACTCACTACTCTAGTCCCAAAAGCTCCCTCCTTCTAAGTGACTCTGCTCTGAGTGCCATGGGTGAGCTTGTTTGGCTGCTCTCCTGCTTCCCTTTGCTGGTATTGCTGTTTCCAGTGGAAATGTTCACTTCAGATTTGGGGAGTGACTCGTCCCAGGGGTTAGGGTGGCTATCTCCCAAAATGTTTCTCCCTGTGCCTTCTAGACTACACTCTCTTCCTTCTACTCTGGTATTCTCCTCTCTCCCCATCCCCCGGATCCCTGGGTGAGTGGTTGTGAGAGAGGTGTTCTGTGCAGTCCCTTTAAGAAGAATCCTGGATATGAAAAATCAGACTATTTCTCACAAACAGTATCCTGACTTGTTTCCAGCTAAATACTGTCCTTACGCTTCTTCTGAGCTCTGGGGCTGCAGGCTGGGGCTTTGTTCCTGGGGCTCAGGACACTCCCCTCTCTGCTAAACTCATTTCCCGCCATGCGCGTCTCTCCTAGCTACTGTTTGCTCCGGGGAGCTGGACAGCCCTCTCTGCGTTTCCGCTTTTCCTACCAGTCTTGATGTGGCTTCTTCAGTGTTCCTTGGTTGAAGAGTCCTCTTAGTTTAGTCCAAAGTTGGTTTTTCCAGATGATAGTTCTTAAAATTAGTTTGTAATCCACTTTGGTTCTGGGAGGTAGATGTTGGTACGTTCGCCTACTACAGCGCCATCTCTCTCTGTTCCATTTCTTTAAAAAATGTCATTGGAATTTTGATGAGAATTGCATTAAATTTGTATATGGCTTTGGGTAATATGGGCATTTTGATTATATTTATTCTTCCTATCCAAAAACAAGAAATATTTTTTCATCTCATTGTATCTTTTTCGATTTCCCTTAACAATGCTTTGTAGTTTTCATTATATAGGTCCTTTACATTCTTTGTTATGTTTATTCCTAGATATTTTATTTTTTTGTAATCATGAGGGGATTATTTTTATTAGTTCATTCTCTAATGTTTCATTGTTGGCATATAGAAAGGCTATGGACTTTTGTATATTAATTTGGTATCCTGCGACCTTACTGTATTGGCTTATTGTTTCTAGTAGTCTTTTTGTGGAGTCTTTGGGGTTTTTGATGTATAGGATCATATCATCTGCAAAAAGTGATACTTTACTTCTTCTTTTCCAATATGGATGTCTTTTATTTCTTTATCTTGTCAAATGCTCTGGCTAGAACCTCTAGTACCACATTAAATAAGAGTGGAGAGAGTGGACAACCCTGTCTTGTTCCTGACTTAAGGGGGAAAGCCCTCAGTTTTATGCCATTTAATATGATGTTGGCTGATGGTTTAACATATATGGCCCTTATCATGTTGAGATATTTTCCTTCTATACCCATTTTGTTGAGTGTCTTAAACATAAAGTTGTGTTGTATTTTATCGAATGCCTTTACTGCATCTATTGATAAAATCATGTGGTTTTTGTTCTTTGTTTTGTTGATATGGTGTATTACGTTAACTGTTTTATGTATGTTGAACAATCCTTGAGATTCTGGGATGAATCCCACTTGATCATGATGTATTATTTTTTAATATGTTATTGTATTCGATTTGCTAGTATTTTGTTTAGTATTTTAGCATCTGTATTCATTAGAGATATTGGTCTGTAGCTTTCTTTTTTTGTGCCATCCTTGCCAGGTTTCGATATGAGCGTTATGTTGGCCTCATAAAATGTGTTTGGAAGTATTGCTTTTTCTTCAATTTTTGGAAGACTTTGAGTAGAATGGGAACCAAGTCGTCTTTGAATGTTTGACAGAATTCACTAGTATAACCGTCTGGGTCTGGACATTCAATTTTGGGGAGATTTTTAATAGTTCTTTCTATTTCTTTCCTGCTAATTGATCTGTTTAGGCTTTCTGCTTCTTCTTGACTCAGTCTGGGAATGTTATATTATTCTAGGAATTTATCCATTTCTTCTAGATTGTTGAATTTAGTGGCATATAGTTTTTCATAGTATTCTACAAATTATTCTTTGTATATCTATGATATCTGTGGTGATTTCTTCTCTTTCATTTTGGATTTTGTTTATATGAGTCCTCTCTTTTTTCCTTGGTGAGTCTTGCCAAGGGTTTGTCAATTTTGTTGATCTTTTCAAAGAACCAGCTCCTTGTTCTATTAATTTTTTCTATAGTTTTTCTGTTCTCTATTTCATTTATTTCTGCTCTGATTTTAATTATCCCCTTTCTTCAGCTGGTTTTGGGCTTTGTTCTTCTTTTTGTAGTTCCTTAAGGTGTGAGGTAAAGTGGTTCACTTGGGCTCTCTCTTTTTGTTAATATAGGCCTGAAGTGATATAAACTTCCCTCTTATCACTGCTTTTGCTGCATCCCATACATTATGATATGTTGTATTATCATTTTCATTTGTCTATATGTATCTTTTGATCTCTGCACTTATTTTTTTTTTGACCCATTCATTTTTTAAAAGTATGTCGTTTAATTTCCACATTGTTGTGGTTTTTTCCCCCCTCTCTTTTGCATTTGAATTCTAGTTTGAAGGATTTATGATCAGAAATTATGCTTGGTACAATTTTGGTCTTTCTGAATTTGCTGATGTTATTTTTTGGCCCAACATATGGTCAATTCTTGAGAATGTTCCATGTACACTAGAGAAAAATGTATACTCTGTTGCTTTGGGATGAAATGTCCTATAGATGTCTATCATATCCAGGTGCTCTAGTGTTTTGTTTAAGGCCAATATGTCTTTATTAATTTTTTGTTTGGATGAACAATCTAGAGCCATCTACGGTGTATTGAGGTCTCCAAGTATGATTGTATTTTTGTCAGTTTTTGTTTTAAGGTCAATAAGTAGCTGTCTTATATATTTTGGTGCTCCTTGGTTTGGTGCATATATATTAAGAATTGTTATGTCTTCTTGATTCAGTGTCCCCTTATCATTATAAAATAACCATTTTTGTCTCTGAGTACTTTTCCTGTCTTGTAGTCAGCATTATTAGATATGAGTATTGCTATGCCTGCTTTTCTTTGGATGTTATTTGCTTAGAGTATTGTTTTCTAGCCTTTCACTTTGAATTTGTTTTTATCTTTGTTGCTTAGATGTGTTTCTTATAGGCAGCATACAGTTGGATTTACTTTTTTATGTTTTTTTTAATTATTTTTATTTTATTATTTATTCATGTTTGAGAAGAGAGTGATAGGGAGAGAGAAGGGGGGAGGAGCAGAAAGCATCAACTCCCATATGTGCCTTGACCAGGCAAGCCCAGGGTTTTGAACTGGCGACCTCAGCATTCCAGGTCGACACTTTATCCACTGCGCCACCAGAAGTCAGGCTCTGGATTTACTTTTTTAATTCATCTTGCTGCTCTGTGTCTTTTTATTGGTGAGTTTATTCCATTTACATTTAGTGTAATTATTGACACTTGTGGGTTCCCTATTGCCACTTTATAAATTGCTTCTGTTAGTTTTGTATGTTGTTTGATTCTTCTCTTTTGTTTTTCTATCCTTTGTTTTTGTTTGATTGTATTCCATACTTCTTTCCTCTGTTGCTATCTTTTTTAAGTCATGTGCTTCTGTGGTGGTTTGTTCAAGGGTGGTTACTATTAAATAATGAAAAGGATACCTACCATGTTCATTTTAGTACACTATCTTATTAGTGTTTTTGCACTCTGTCGTCCTTTGCTACTGTTAATCTCCATCCTCTCCCTTTTTGTTGTTGTTGTCACAGTTTAAATTTGGTTTTATTGTGTTCTTGGTGGAGCTTTTACTTGTGGCTTTGTTTTGTTTTGTTCTTTGTATCTGGTTGGAAAACCCTCTTTAGTAATTCCTGGAGAGGGTGGTTTCTGATGATAAATTTCCTCATCTTTTCCGTATCTGTGAATGTTTTTATTTCTCCTTTGTATTTGAAGGATAGCTTTGATGGGTATAGTATTCTTGGCTGAAAGTTTCTCTCTGTTAGGACTTTAAATATTGGGATCCACTCTCTTCTAGCTTGTAGAGTTTCTGCTGAGAAATCCGATGATAATCTAATAGGCCTTCCTTTATATATTGTATTCTTCTTTTCTGTGGCTGCCTTGAGAATTTTTTCTTTGTCATTGGTTTGTGCCAATTTCATTATGATGTGCCTTGGACTACTCCAAGGCACAGGTTTGTTTTGGTTAAGAAAACTCAGTGTTCTGTTTGCTTCTTGAATTTGGGGCTTTAGTTCTTTCCACAGGCTTGGGAAGTTCTCATCTATTATTTTTTTGAATATTTTCTTCATTCCATTTTCTCTCTCTTCTTTCTCTGATATACCTATTATTCTTATGTTAGTCTTTTTGATGGAGTCAGATAATTCCTGTAGGGTTTTCTCATTTTTTTACATTTCTGAGTCTCTTTCTTCTTCTCTCTGTGGTGCCTCAAGTTGCTTGTCTTCTATGTCACTAATCCTACCTTCTTTCTGGTCTGTTCTATTATCTAAGCTTGTTACTTTGTTTTTCAGTTCATAAATTGAGTTTTTCATCTCTATTTGATTTGTTTTTATAGTTTCAATTTCCTTGGTAATATATTCTTTGTGTTCGTTGAGTTGTTTTCCGAGCTCCCTAAATTGCCGTCCTGTGTTTTCTTGTATATCTCTGAGTATTTTTAGAATTTCTATTTTAAATTCTCTGTTATTTAGCTCCAAGGTTTCCAATATATTAAATTTTTTCTCCATAGATTTTCCTCATCTATCTGTGCTACATCTCTGTCTTTTTTATTCATGATATTCGGTTTCCTTTTCCTTAATGACATCTGAGGGTGGTTTTGTTGATAGTACTAATGAGAATTAATAAAGAATAAAAAGTTAAAGAAAAGAAAATTTATTACTTTTATTTTTTTTTCTCCTCTCCTCTCCCCTCCTCCTTGAGAAAAAATTGTGATGAACTGTGAATTATATTGTGCTAAATAGAAAAAATACTACCTATAACAGAGTGCCTGAGGTGGGGAGAAGTGATAAAGGGGCAAAAAAGGAGGTATGGACCCACAGAATGCAAATAAGGAAAAAAGAATAAAATGATTTGCTTGTAAGTGATGGCCGACTAAGAGATATTAGGAGAGGGATAAGAGGGAAACAATAAAACGGAAAAATTTTTTAAAAATTACTATTGTATTAAGTGGAGCAAAAACTAGATAAAATGGAGAGCCAAGGTTGGGAGCACTGCTAATGAACTAAAAAGCAAATTAAAAAGCACATAAAGTGCCACAAAGAAAAATTTGATTTCCAAATAAAATAATTTATTCATGATTGTGGATTGAATGAGAGGAAAAGTAAAGGAGAAAAGAAGAAACTAATATAGAGGGAGAAAAAAAGAAAGAGAAAAAATGAAAAGAAAAAAGAACAAAAAGAGAGAGAGAGAGAATTAAGGGTCTTGGAGTGCAACCTTCATAGAGAGAAAGAAGAAGAAAAGAAAGAAAATGGGAAATGTAACACTTATGGGTAGTGTAGTTCAAGAGGAAAGAATAAGATGGGCAGAGAATGAAATGACCAAAGTGGAAGGAGAAGAAAATAATCAAGACAAGAAGATGAAAGAAAGAAACAAACAAACAAAAAAAAACAAAACAAAAAAATAAAAAAGTTTATAAAGTCTGTGGATTTTTCTTGATTTTGAGAGGCTATCTTCTTCCTTTTTCTTTCCTCTCCCTCTTCCTGGTCGGTGACTCTGTACCTCAGGCTCTACCCCTGTGGCATGCTTAGGTAGAGGTTTGCAGTTGATAAGTCTCTATGGCGATGTCATATATTAGGCTTCAGTCTCATTGGCAGTCGAGGCTCATTAGCATTTGCAGGCTCTGACAATGAGAGAGTTCGTTTTCCCAGATCCTCTCTCCTAGTCTTTTCTTCCTGAATTAGCAGCCTGATGATCCAGCTATGGAGTTGTTGCTACTCTTCCTGGAGAGTAAGAGACTCAAAGAGCTGGAAAATCTCTACTCTATCCCCATTCAGCGCAGGGCTCTGGGTAAGGCTCTTTCAGTCAGAGCTGCCAGCATAATCAGGCGGGGCTGGGAGCCAATTGTTCTCAAGATGCCTTTCTATGCACCTCCATGCATGTCCAGTATGCCTCAGCACTCTGTGGGACCACTTTCTCCAGGCTTTTTGCACTTTGTAACCTCTTTTGGCTGGGTAGAAGATGCCCTAGTCACTGTTTGCAAAACAGGTGGTCTTACAAGCTGCCAAATCCCTCTTTTTAACATATAGCCCTGAGTATGAAAGCTCTGCCAATCAGAAGTTGCCCCCACCCCTATGTGCATAGCAAGAGGCACTAAAATATATCTTGTCTTAGATTGCTGAACTGAGAGAGATCTTATCAGTTAGAGTCACATAGGTCAGTTGGGAGGTGAGCAGACTGTGGGTTAAGCTAATCCTTCCTGGGTCTGTTAGCTTGTATGGCTGGATGAGGTGCCCCACCCACCTGGAGAAGTCCAGGTGTAGGGAAGTTCACTTTTGTGCACTCCCCGCATGCTGCTGTTCAGGGTGCAGGAACCACACCAAGACTCTGGTTACAGCCCACGCAAAGGCCTCTGACTCTGCCCCTCTGTCTGGGAACACGGGTGCCCACTCCCGGGGTGCTAGGAGGAACCTCTTGCACACTATCTGCGCTCACCAATGAGGATATTGGGTCTAATGGCTGCCACCACTCGCCCATCTTTGTCAGGGTCTGGCGCGAGCATCAGCTTGCATGTTGGCTGGGTCGCCGCAGGCACAGTCTTTCCTTGGCTTGGACGTCTGTGCCACAGCCTGGCTCAGATGTCTGTGCTGCAGCCTGGCTCTCTCCACCCCCTTTGCCTGCCTTAGCTCCTATTCTCTCAGTTCCAAGTGAAAGCAGCCCTTGGTTAGGTTAGTGAGGAAGGTGGAGTGTTCCTCTCTCCGTCTTATTTCCTTCGGGGTTGATTATATATTTAGTCAATTTTTCACTCGATCATACCTTCATGTTCAGTGTGTGGGACTTCTACATGCTCCAAGGATAGATTTTTCTGTCTCTGGTTGAAGAACTTGTTGAAATTTTGGGGAGATTTATTGGTATCACTCTTCACGGTGCCATTTCTCTGACATCACTAAGAAAATTACTTCTAACTTAGAATTTAACCAGCCATAAATCCAAGATGAGGTAAAATTAAACCGCTTTAATAAAATATGTAAAGTCTCAAAAAATTTGCTTTTTCTGCACACTTTTTTATGAGGCTATTGAAGATACTCTCACCAGGTGAAGAAATAAATGGAGAAGGAATTTATAGAATACAGGAAAGAGGCATTTTGAAGCAAGAGAGAGAAAAAAGAATGTTCAAGATGATGGTAAAGAGAGACCCTAATAATAAATGGGCACCAAGTACAGAAAATGAATGAAATATGTGGTGCAAGAGATTGGCATGGCAATGGCTGCCTACTGGTTTTTCTCTGCTACTATAATATGGACTAGATAAACTGCTGGAGGATGTCCTCTAATAAAAAAGAGAGGGAGAGAGAAGCAAAAAGAGAAAGGTAAGAGTTCAGAAAGGCCTGGGATGAGGAGCATAAGTAATCTAGTTGGCAGAAGAAAGAAAGAGCCCAGGAGCAGTGTCTCAAGACATACAGACAGGAACTAATAAATTAGCTGATGTGGCTGAGTTTGTGAAATGTTTACTAAAAGTCCATTAGAAAAAAATAGAAATAATTAACAATAGATACAATGAAAAAAAGTGTTATTAGCTTTATGAAAATATAAAGGAAGGAAAAAATTACCCTGGTATACAATAATGCTCAATTCTAAAGAATATTAGAATGACGGTAATACTAATTTAACCAAAATTGTAATACAGCTATATTGGGAAGACGAGAAAGGAGAAGCAAAATGACAGGAGAATAAAGGGCTAGCTGTATCTTCCATGATTAGGATTTAATAGATGGTCTAAAATGATGAATCAAGAGATAGTAATATATGCACAGTTTTTAGAATTTTGGAGAGTGTAAAGCCCAAAAGGAGCTTTAAGAAGAGTTGTAACTTGTGGTCTTTGAGAGGAAGACCAAGGAAAGTGCATAGGAGTGAGTTAGGCAACTAAATTTTGTAACAGCTAAATTCTGTAATAGCTCTTTTATTATTATTTAATTTTTTAACTACATGCATGTACAATTTTTATAAAAATTTAATTTAAAAACAAAGAAAAAATGCTGAACTTCCAATATAAACAGGTAGGCTCTCAAGGGATTAACTTGAATATTAAAAAGAGACATGATATTATTTGAACCTTTGGTTAGGGAGAGGTACAATACAGATTACACTTGGAATTGCCCACCTGCTTTCATCTTAATATTTTTATTTTAACTTCTGTAGTGCTTTCATCCTTTTTAACTGTTTGAATAGTCAGTGATCCAATATTCTCCAGGATCCAGAATTTCATCCCAGGCTGAATACCCACAGGCATCTGTTACTTGCTGACATTACTTCTCTGAAACACAATGATACAAATGATGATTACCCTCCTTCAGGGATTAAGATATTCCTCACTATGTATGTAACTTTCACTGCCTTGAACAATCAAATTCTCCCAAAACTAATAGTTTTCAAAGTGCTTTCTCATGTTTTGATTTGATCCTGAAACAGTATTTAAAGGTAGACCAGACACATCCCCAGAGAGTTTAAGTGATATTTCCCTAAAGTCACTCAGCTGATAACAACAGAGCCATGAGTGGAACCATCCACTCGTGACTCTCCACCTACCATGCTGTGCAGCAGTCTTGTTTTCAAATTTCATGAAATCTTCATTTGTTTAATAGCTCCCATTGCTGGCAGCTGAACCACTAGATGGTGGAAAAAAGGAGTTTATTTCTCTAAAGCCCAGTCACTGTGCCCAGAGCCAGCCTTAGAAGAAGCTACCCTCTGCCCAGAAGATCAACCCCAGAACTTGTCATGAAAACAGCACAAATTTGGGGTCTTCAGACTTTTCCACATGTAAGAATCTCTTTTAAAATTGGAAACAATTCCTTCACTCTTAATTTTAGGCAGGTTTGGTCGACAGCTCCCTAGAAATAAGCGTGAGATACTAGAAGACATTTAAGGGAGGAAGAAAGGAGAACTAGTGATTCAAAGTTGTTCCCAAAACTATTCTTGGCCATTTGAGCTAGAATTATTTTAAAGGGTTCCTTTAGCAGGAACACCATAAGGTGCCAACTCTCATTTTGTCTGCCAGTGTATATAAAGAGTGATTGGATAAAAGACAACAATCAAAACAGAAATCCCCACAAAGTCCAGGTCACAAAGAAAATTTAATAAACCGGCATTAGAATCATAACAATTATTTGTGCATCCACTTAAAAGCAGTTGGATGTTTCATTGTATTCATGAAGAACAAGATTTTTCTCCCTATTTTTAGCAAAAATTATAAACTGGGCACATGTAGCCTTTGCTACATGGAATAGGAAACAGGATGTCTTGCAACTCCTCAATGTGTGGGAGTGTGACAAGGATTGCAGAAGGCCAGGCAGAAGCAAAAACAAGCTGTGGTTGTCACCTGGAGATAAGCATACAAGGTGGCCAACTCAACTCTGGCTTCCGAACTGGTTAGTAATACTCCACTTTTTAAAGATTTTATTGATTACTACACATACATTTAAATGTATGGCCAATTTGAATCCTTTTGTGCTAGTTCTATGTATTGTGAGTAGCAAACACCATGCAGATTTAAATATAGAGTAAAGGATAATTATAAGATATCTCAATCAGGGTGTCTACTATTCTTCACATATTTTAAAGACATAGCACGAAGGTTACATAACTACCTCTACAGAGCACCCTGCACTCAGAGTTGTTTTCCAAGCTGGTTTGCAGCTGAGTGTTTACTAAATCAAGCACTAAAAGCTAGATTTACACGGGTTGTTCAAAGCTGAAAGCCAGCTGCAGCTGCCATTAGAGCAATTCAATTTCTTTTTTATAAAGCACAAGTAAGGCTCAATTTACTAAAGTTTTATTCCCTTTTTATGCATCCCATATGCAAGAGGGAAAAAATTAAGTTTATGAGATTAAGAATGAGTTTTATGCTAAATGTTTACAAAGTTTCAGCTGGTTGCACTTGCAAGCCCACAGTCTCACCAAGTTCAGCTTCTGGGGGGTTTTCTTTTCCATTCCACCAAAAGAAGGTCTTTGTGTCTGCGAAAGGACATTGGCCAGGCCCCTTCTCTGCACCCCTCTAGCCTTAGCTTCCTCTTTCACATCATACAATTTTATGCCAGTTGAAATATACAGATAAGTGAATTCTTTCATGATGTTCAAATCTTCGGAGGAATATTTTTATGGGGACTCAACTGCTTTTAAAAAATGTTCTTTTTTCCCCTCCATTTCCTGCATGTTGATTTAGCTAGACTGGTGATGTTTCCCATTTCTGTGATCATCATGAAAAAAGCAAGATAGATTTTAGTTGGTAGAAAAAAACCCATCTAGATAGCTAACTACTGCTGAACTTGGAGAAGAGTGCATTTCTTCACCTAATTACAAACCCCAATAGATTTTTTAAAAAGATGAAAGTTGCATTTCTTTACTCCAAAATTAATGGTCATGCAAAATTATTTTTTAACTGTGACTGTGTAGTTCAGAAGGCCCAAGATGTCCATTATTAATAGACTTCATTATGCAAATTCTTTTTCGCTCTGAAATACTTTGGCCTTTCTTAGGATCAGTTTAAAAATTTCTCCAGTTCAAATTAAACTATTGGAGAACCAGCCATTTTAAGGAACATTTATTGAAAAAGATAGGTTAGAAAAATACAAAGAAAGAGAGAGATTCTAGAATTAAGGCCAGAGAAATCATTCAAATAACCAGTGGAATAAATCCATTTATGTTCTCTAATTCATCCTATCTCTACTTATCTGTTTAAATGTTGCATTTTAAGCCTTCTAGTAGCAGTAAAAGACATTATAGAGCCATAAAGTACGTGATTGGATAAATGAAAAAGAAAAATTAATATGTAAACATAATGGTGTATGACAGATGACAAGGGTCCTGTGAGAACAAGTTATTATGCTAGTTAGGTGAACTCAGGTCATGTACAAGCATGCCACAGAGGGATCCATGAAAGATTCTTGGGTGGGCAGAGCTCACAGACAACTCCAGCACTGAGATTCTAAAGAAAAGAAGAGAAATAAAAATCATGCCCCAGACATGGGCCCATGTGAGGGAATAATTGACTTGCACCAACTTAAGCCAGAAACAGTAGTTTAGGGTCAGTAAACTGGAATTTTTTAGGGTGTGAACCAAATAATTTCATCCCAACAGGCAACTCTTGGCAAACAGGATAGCTTACTTACATCACAAAGAGTGTTCATTTCCAACCAAATGAAGATGAACAATCCCCAGAAGGGAAACTGGGAGATGTCTACAGAGCACAGATGAATCTCAAAGACGTATTGCAGTAAGGCCTGCAGCCTACAGTAGCAAAGATGGTGCACAGAGATAACCTGGGCACCTGATCTGAAGTGCATCCAGCAGCAAAGGGGAGCACCTGGGGCCGACCGGAGAGGGAGCAACTTGAAGCTTGGGTGGTCCTGATTGTACAGTAAGTGGCTTAGAGCATAGATCACTTTTTGTGGGTATGTTAACTGTTCCCACATTGCTTTAAGTGTGCCCCTTCACACCATAAATAGCTTAGAAAATGAGAGCCACCAACAAGCCATGAACCACAGCCTTGGTTTTGAGATCCTCACCCTCAGTTAGAAGAGACAAAACACATACTTATGAAACAAATAACAATATAATTCGACCTAACTTGTAAGGTGTTACCCATGATTCAGCAGAAACTTGGAAAGTCAAAAATGGTCAGAGAAGTTTTTATACAAGAGGTGAGCCTTGAAGGATATACAGCATTTGGATAGAAGAGCAAAGGTATTTCAAGTATAGTATTTGATGCAGGTATGAAAGTGGAATGTTTTTAGAAAGAAAATAATGAGGAGACAAATTGGAACAAAGGGCTTGGAGAGTTGCAAAAGATATTTTTCTTTTTTTTTCTTTTTTTAGCAAGAGAAAGACAGAGACAGACAAGAAAGAAGAGAGATGATAAGCATCAGCTCGTAGTTGCATCACTTTAGTTGTTCATTTGCTTTTTCATATGTGCCTTGATGGCGGGACGGGCTCCAGCCAAGCCAGTGACCCCTTGCTCAAGCCAGGAACCTTGGGCTCAAGCCAGAAACCTTGGTCTTCAATTTGGTAACCCGCACTCAAGCTGGTGAGCCTGTGCTCAAGCTAGATGAGCCCGCAGTAAGTGCTACCTCAGGATTTTGAACCTGGAACCTCAGCATACCAAATTGACACTCTATCTACTGCACCACCATTGGTCAAGTGCAGAAGTTAATATTTGAAAGAAGGATTGTACTCAGGATTTGCAGAACTGTTAACAATAAACTAAGGAGCCTTTGAAGATTATGAGAAGAAAAATGGCATAACAAATGTGGCGTCTTAGAGAGACTGGTCGGTGATAGGGCAGCAGGATAAAGTGAAGGGGGAAGAAGGTAGATCATTGAGGAGGCAATGACAAGGATCCAAGTGTTAGGTAATGAAGCACAAGTGGGAAACAGAAACCACAAGGAGAAAGAGGAAAGGGTCTTCATCCCCCTTATTCACCTCCCCACTGCATCCCATGACCTCACTAGAGTTTAGCAAGACTGTATTCCTCCAGGAATCCAGCTTTTTCTGAATTCCCATTGCATTGTTAAACCCATTTGGCCCTTTTAAGACTAAGATTAGTGGTAGTATTCCAATGGTGTTAACACCACTAAGCTTCCCCATCCCTTTCTGGTTTCTTTAACTATACCTCTGTGTCTTTTTTTCTGAATGGGCCATTTGTGCTTTTGCAGACCCTGACTGATACAGACCCCAGAAACATACTGAAAGAAAAGTAAAGCACTTATGGATTGGACTGAAATGAAAAGCAATGTACAGCTTTAAGAGTGGGGAATTGGCATAAAAATAGAGAGTGTTGATTAGCGGTAAAGACTCTGAGGCAACACTGTCCAGAGGGAAGCTTGGCTTCCCTGCTTGTAGCTCTGTGATGTCAATTGGCAGCACTTCACATCTCTAGGCCTGGTTCTTTCTTCTATAAAATAAGAATAGTATTTTAAGGATTAGTGAGTTAATACATATAAAGAACTTAGAAAGGTGCCAGGCTAGGTGTACATGCTGCATAAGTATTTTCAATTATTACTGTTATTATTATCATTATCATTGTCATCATTATAATCATGAGAAGCCATATGGGAAATGTTATGAACTAAGGCTTGTTCACTTTGCACTTGATGGTGACAGCAGAATACTTAAATGGAACTTCTGGGAATCACTTAGAAATAAATACTGGCATCTAGGTAAATTAATAAGGTATGGACAGATATAAAGTAGCATGTATAAAAGGGAGAGGTGAAATTTTGAGTATGGATGACTTTTTCAAAGGGAAGAATACATCAAAAGAATAACAGAGTTCTATGAAATAAGCGTTGAAGAAACCCATAATGAGTGGGTAGGAGGAAGACTAAAGATGAAAAAAAGAAAAAGATGCAGAAGAATTATATCTCTTGGTAATGCAGAAGATAGAATAAACAGCAATAAAGGTGACAAATGCCTTTGAAATTTTAAGAGATTACCTAAGCCTTTAAGAGGTGAACCTTGGCCCTGAACAGTTGGTTCAGTGGTAGAGCATCCATTTGGCATGTGGATGTCCCAGGTTCAATTCCCAGTCAGAGCACACCGGAGAAGTGACCATATGCTTCTCCACCTCTTCACCACCCCCTTCTCTTTCTCTTTCTTTTTATTTTTTATTTTTTAATTTTATTTTATTTATTTATTTTTAGAGAGGAGAGAGAGACAGAGAGAGAGAAGGGGGTAAGAGCTGGAAGCATCAACTCCCGTATGTGCCTTGACCAGGCAAGCCCAGGGTTTCGAATCGGCGACCTCAGCATTTCCAGGTCAACGCTTTATCCACTGCACCACCACAGGTCAGGCCTCTTTCTCTTTCTTCTTCCACCCTGCAGGCATGGCTTAATTAGTTTGAGCAAGTTGATCCCAGGCACTGAGGATGGCTCCATGGCCTGGCCTCAGGTGCTAGAATAGCTTTGTTGCCAAGCAACAGAGCAATGGCCCCAGATGGGCAGAACATCACCCAGTAGGGAGCTTGCCAGTTAAATTCTGGTCCGGGTGCATGAGGAAGTCTGTCTCTCTGCCTCCCTGTCTTTCACTTAATTAATTAATTAAGAAAGATAGAAAAAAAGAAAAAAGAGAGGAAGGGAGGGAGGCAGGGAAGAAGGAAGGAAGGAAGGAAGGAAGGAAGGAAGGAAGGAAGGAAGGAAGGAAGGAAGGAAGGAAGGAAGGAAGGGAGAAAAGGAAGGAAGGAAGGGAGAAAAGGAAGGAAGGAAGGGAGAAAAGGAAGGAAGGATGGAAGGAAGGAAGGAAGGAAGGAAGGAAGGAAGGAAGGAAGGAAGGAAGGAAGGAAGGGAGGAAGGAAGGAAGGAAAGAAGGGAGGGAGGGAGGGAGGAAGGAAGGAAGGAAGGAAGGAAGGAAGGAAGGAAGGAAGGAAGGAAGGAAGGGAGGGAGGGAGGGAGGAAAGGAGGAAGGAAGGGAGGGAGGAAGGAAGGGGAGGCAAACCTTGAGGAAGTGTAGGGAAAGCAGGAGTGGAAGAGAGAAATAAGACACTTTAAAAAAAGAGGAAGTATTCATAGTCAAGAGTAGACAATTTATGGGTTTTTTCCCCAAGATGCAGTAGACATGGCACATTTAAATGGAAAGAGAAAGAAATTAAAAGAGAGAGAAAAATGGAAAATTCTAGGGAAGAAAAAAACAAATAAGGTTGCAAGACGCTTCAGTGAAAAGGTAAGAGGCTAGAATTAGAAATCAAATCAGAATTTCTTTGGAAATAATAAATCAAAATTCCAAGGGTTTGCAGAACATTCCTACTCTAATAGTATTCTCTTTATGTATAACAAAGCTAGCTAGAAAGATTTTAATTACTATAGTCCAACTGTGAATCTGACCATAACACAAAACACAACACAAAAAATGGCAACCTTTATTCTTTCACTTTAAAATAACATTGTGGTTAAATACATGGTTCCTGGAATGAGTCTGGTTTGAGTCTTTCTAGTTCCTTTCTTTCTTTCTTTCTTTCTTTCTTTCTTTCTTTCTTTCTTTCTTTCTTTCTTTCTTTCTTTCTTTCTTTCTTTCTTCCTTCCTTCCTTCCTTCCTTCCTTCCTTCCTTCCTTCCTTCCTTCCTCCCTCCCTCCTTCCCTCCCTCCCTCCCTCTCTTTCTTTCTTTCTGTGACGGAGACAGAGAAAGGGACAGATAGGGACAGACGGACAGAAAGGGAGAGAGATGAGAAGCATCAATTCTTCATTGCAGCACCTTTGTTGTTCATTGACTGCTTTTTCATATGTGCCTTGATGCGGGGGACTATAGCAGACCAAGTGTTTCCTTGCTCAAGTCAGCGACCCTGGGCTCAAGGCAGCGACCTTGGGCTCCAGCTGGTGAGCCTTGCTCAGACTAGATGAACGCGGGCTCAAGCTGGCAACCTTGGGGTTTCAAACCTGGATCCTCTGCATTTCAGTCTGATGCTCCATCCACTGCGCCACCGCCTGGTCAGGCCTGTGAGAACTTTTGGAACTTCTTTTTATCATGTTATAGTAGGGTTTTCCTGTAACTTAACTGTCTTCAGAAAATTGCCCTAAGTTTATTAATAGCCTCTTAAACCTGTTAGGTTTTTCGTCACCTTTGACTGAACTCTAATTTTCCTGAGCACAGGGTTTATTTTAATCAAGTTGTGGTTTGGTTTTTTTCAATCTCCCACAATGTCCAGCACAATGCAGTGAGAAATAATGACCATGTTAACACATGCAAGGGGCTCAGAATGAATTTAGCTTCACCCAAGCACTCTGTAATCTCCATATCTGCATCAGCCCCTGACTACTCCCTTTCCAACCAAACTGGGCCTCTAATCTACATTTTTATAGAAATTCTGGAGCAATTTCTCAATTGGTGTTAAATAAATGTCACTGTAATTTTCTGATTTTGTCAGCAGAATAGAGCTCTTGGTTTATGCCCCTCAACTGTGTCTCTAGCTCTTCTTTGTAGAGGGTAAAGACCACAGTTCTCTAGCAGACAATTCATTTGGCTCAGGGTCCTAAGAGGAAATGGGCAGTCATCCTGAGGCTAATTTAGTTGACTTACAAAGCAAGGCAAATCCTATTTTGTTAGATAATTGCTCAATGTTTTCAGAAGAAAAACTATTTTTAAAGATGGAATAATAGAAAACAGACTGAAAATAAGCTTCTTGGCCAACTTTTTTGAGATGGGATCATAAAATCCAAACCCCATCCACTCCAGTGTGAGTCCTCACAGGCTCCTCCACAGCTCTTTCTTTCTTCTTCTAGAAAGGCCTTTTCTATCTTTGGATGCAATCAAAGTCTTTCAAAGTTGTTCATCCAGACACCAGTCAATGTTTGTTACAGCGGCTTAAAACAGTAACCACAGAACAGAGTCTCTATTCAGGTATTATTCTACCAGAATGAAATGACTGCTTTCCTCTCACCCTAGCTCGTGTCAGTTTAGATTACGTCCTTTGTTTCTTTTACCTACCAATCTGTTCTGTTAAAAGTGGGCAGTTAATGGCAGGAGGCTCCTCCTTTGCAGTGTCTTTTATCAATACTTATATAGCACTGCCATCTTCATTTGTGTTTGTTTATTGGTCCAGAATTAAAGCTGCCCAGAGTGTAAACTCCAAACAAGATGATTAATAAGTAGTTCATGACTTTATTCATCTTTGAGCTTATTGGTTGAATAAAAGACTCTATTTGTTTATTCATTCAATATCCAGGTGCTGGCTTTGGCTTCAAGGAGTTTACATGTTTGGGAAAACATAGGAGCAAGCAGATGATGGCAAGACAGTGCTGCTATGGCAGAAATATTCAGAGTGAGAAGGTTAAGAAGGGCTTTCTGAAGGAAGGAACAACTGGGCTCAGTTGTGAAGCTGAGGGTCTTGGTGGACTCTCCTGACCATTATTCATCCAATTCTCAGGGCTCTGGGACCTGCTCATCTCCCCGATACACTTGAACAAGTCACTTAGCTGTATGCAGGCAGCCTTGCTTCATATGAACCAGGACACTCCAACTGCGAGTGACAGAAATCCAAGTCAAACTAGTTGAAGCAGAAAAAGTGTATTGACTCCAAGAAGATTGGTTCAGACACACTCCCTCGCCTGCATCTCTGCCCCTGTCTACATCCTGGCTTCCATCTCTCAGCTCTTGAACGATTCTCTTCACACAGCAGGAAGCAGTGCCATAATTCACAGCTTCAAGGTTTCACCCCCAAGAATAGGTCAGACTCTTCTCATGGGTCCCAAGTTCAGAATTGTCTGAGGAAATTCTCCGATTGATCCAGCCTCGGAAGCTTGTCTATCTCACCACAACACATTCCGTCCAGAACTATGGTAGTCCCAGGAGAAATAAAAGGGAAAATCATAAACATCTACCATATGCTCCTAGCAGAAGCCTCCCTCAGCTGTCTCCCCCATCACACACCTCCCTGGTGCCTTCTCTATCAGGGAAGCACCTCCTCTCATGGAGCTTATTTTATTTTATTTTTTAATTTAGACAATTAAATTTAACAGGGTGACATTGGTCAACCAGAGCACATAGATTTGGAGAAAACATCTCCACATCATTTGGACAGTCGATCATGCCATATACCCATTCTGACTCTGCTCAGTCACTAATTTGTTCTCAAGCTGACACTCTTCACTTCTCTAAGTGTCTTTTTTTCTACTAACCACCTATGATAACAACCTGTCTTCCACTCACCTAAGAAAAGCACAAATGAGATAAAAAAAAAAAAGTTCAGAGTTTGGAGAAACAGGATCATTCAAAAGAGAACATCTTCACTGCTAATTTCATATTATGGTTCTGCAATTGTACCAACTAGGAATCTTAGTGCATTCAAAGAGGACAAATCTATCATTTCTTAGTGCTAATTCTGATACACACACACACACACACACACACACACACACACACACACACAACCTTTAGAGACATATGGCACTTTAAGAAAGCAGGAAACCAAAAAACCTGACATTCTTGGAACAACAAATAAAAAGCTCCTTAAAAGTTAACAAGGCAAAGATGGATGTGGACTCTAACACATGACATCACAGTAAGCAGTTAGTGATTTGGCTCTGCTGGGAGTGATTACAGAACAGAGTCAACATGGAAACTACAGTTCTCTTTTAAAGAAATCTAAAATTAGCCACCATTTACTTTGGGTATTAAGTGTTTCTAATGGACCACTAAGCAGAATAGTGATTAGCTTTTGTTTTTTGAATATGTGAAAACATAAGATTAATGATTATTTGGAAGATAGACTTGGAAAACATGACTACCTAGAGCCAACACCACTTAACAAAGATTACATTTGAATACAGTGAGTTCTAAATGTATTAGTCATTTTAGTTCATTAAAAGTTTGATAGCTATTTTTTTATGATACACATTGAAACCTTCCTCCTCCTGAATTACTGTAATTTCTTATCATTTTTGTTTTCTTGGTTAAGTGGTCTCTATTAGAAGAAACAAAATAAATAGAGTTATGCTTTTATAATTTATTTTATAATATTCAACCTTCTACCAATAAATAAATACTAATACAAGAATCTGAATGTATACAATGAGCATGATTCACATTACTCAGTTCATTTCTATTAAGTTGGGAGCTCAAAGTTTTATATTCTTTTTCAGTATAAGAAATCATATTTCATGGATATTACCACTAGGTGGCCCAAGTGGATAAAGCATGAGTTCAATATATGAGCAAATAAATAAATAAATAAATAAATACCTTTAAAGATTTATATGTCTTTCTGAAGCTAATGCTTTATACTTTAACTTTCTACAAACTTTTTTATTATATATTATTTATAGATTTTCATTACAATCCTACACATGGTAGACAATTAATTACTTCAATGTAGGTCATCCTCATGTATGCCATTTTTTTAAAAGGAGAGAGGATTGATGTACAAAATGAATGAGTTATATTACATTTTGTCACGAAATTACAATAACAAAATTAATTAAAATCTTACCAGTTGACTGAGAACACAGTATTCAATGGGGTCTTAAGAATTGGAGTCCTGGGCTGTATTTCATTTTCATTTTCCAGGCATTGCTAGAGATTACCTGCTTTATTTCCTGGCTGTTGTGTTTATTTATGCCTTTTACGGGCAAGTGACTGGCAGCCAGAGCTGGAGCTCTCTACCATCCAGGCACCTTGAAAATCAAACCATTCTTTCTTACACTGAAGTGTTGAAATGCAATCCTCTCCAGATACTGAGTCAATTACATTAAATGACTAGGGAACTTCTATTCTTTATGATATAAATAAAACAAAATCAGGAAATCATTTTCTTACCAACTTTATTAAGTATCTTATAATTCTATATTCAAGATAGAACACCAGAAGGTGAAAAAAGCAGTTCTCTCCAAACCCAAAAGGAAAGTCTTAAGCCTTTAGAGTCTGTCAAAAAAGAAAAAGAAAAATGTAATAATAATCTTGGAATAAGAGGGCCTTGAAGATTTTCTAACAAGAAAAACCAGTATACTGCACATTCTGAAGATACTTGGTTCCCTGGCTTTCTCAGTACTAACAGAAGCACTGCCCTCTTAGTTTTAAAATTTAGGACCATTGAAATCTTTGGATTTTGTCTTTATCCTTAAGTTATTGGTATTTCACCAGCAACTGACTCTTCCACTTTAAAAGTTTTTTTAATTAACTCTATTTTGGGGGAGAAGCAAGGTCCTATATTGGAGGAGCTTAAGGGAAGGTATTTTTCCAACTATTATAACAGACAAATAACATTTTTTCCTAATTTTTATTTTCTGTGGAGGTATTTTCAAAATATTTTCTTTGGCCATTTATCATTTGTCCTTTGGAAATATATGTAGGAATTTGGCTTAAAAGAAAAGTATTGATTCTCCCTAAGGGAGCCGTAATTTGAGTTCAGCTGCAGTAACAGCCAGTCCTGATATTTTTATATTCATATTTAGGCACCTGACATTTAAGTTTTATTTAAATATAGAGTTGTAAACATAACATGAACTAGTTATCACATAGCTCTTAAATACTGAGATTTAATTAATTCTCTCCAAGCATAACAGCTATACCTGGTCAAATCTCTACCCAGATAGCTTTTGAGAAAGAGATAGAATCTTATCTCCCCAAATTATAGCCATGAATAGTTTCCACTGAATAATTAAAAAAAACAAACCTCAAAGTAGGTTAAACAATCAGATGTAATGGCTTACATGACCGATGTGAGGCAGCCAGCTGTGTTAGGCTTGCTTGCTGGCATACCAGCTGCAAGCACTTTGCTTGATTAGTGTGTAAGAACCTGGCAGAGGCACATGTGTATAGTGGCTGATGAGGCTACGGGTGCTTGTGCTTAAGAGGATTTTGGATGGAGGATTACCTGCTCACCGCTGTGAGAGGACATTTTTGCTGTTTGCATACCGGAGAAGTGGTTTTCCCCGCCTATGTGCTTGTTCATCGTTGTGAGACTCTATTAAATGGAATGGTCCAAACCTTTCCAGCTTCGCAGTTTTTCTACCACCTGCCCGAATCCAATGTGGACCTGCCTGGCCTTGACCACTAGCATTGCAACTGAATACTTTCGGTAGGGTTGGATTCAGGGTTGATTTGACCTGGTTGTTCACCAAGATCAGGTTTACTTCTGCATCTGTCTGCCGTTGGCAATGTCAGACTCACCTCCAATGGTCTTATTTTAGCTGTCCACAACTGCCTGGGCTATATTTTCATTTATATCTAAGGACAGAGAAAAAAGGTGCTTACCCAAAGATTTTCCAGAAGAGAAAGGACACACCTCTCCCAGAAATTCCTCAGCAAACACAGTCTACAGGCTTCCTGCCCACCCCTAAAGCAATAACTATGGCCACACCCATCTCAGTAGCCAAGAAAGAAATCAGTTTCTCTCAGCAAATGGGCTGCATGCAGAATGTGTGGTTACAGGTGTAATACTCAGGGCTCCTCAGGGAAAGGGAGACAATATCAGTTATGGGGGAGGGGAGAGGGAAATGGGTGTACTAATTCATACACCTGACCATATATGGGAAACTCTGGGAACAAACTCTCTGAATTGGAATCCAGGCCCTACTACCTGTTAGTTCTATGACCATGGGCAAGTCACTTTATCAGCTTTGTTAAATACCAAGTGGGTTAATAATTTGCATAACTGCTTATATCACAAAGTTTTCAAAAATCCATGGCTTAAAATCAAGCATTCATTATATGCACCTGTGTGTCAGTATGAACCTGGAATGAACATAGAAGTGAGCAAAATGATATTCTAATTTCTAAGAGTCAGTGATTCAAGAAAAACAGTGCTCAAAGATGGTGGTAAAAGATAGCTGGGATCAGTTATCTAAAAAAAAGATGTTTCTCATAAATAAGGAAACAGGGTAATAGCTGTTAGAGGGGACAAGTGATAGGAGCTGGGTGATAAAGGTGAAAGGGATTAAGTAAAAGAAAAAAACACATAAACCCATATAACAGTATGGTGATTAGCAGAGAGAAACGGTGGTGGAGAGAGGTAGAAAGGGTGAAGAAGGGATAAATGATGACAGGAGGAGACTTGGCTTTGGGTGGGGAACACAACACAACATACAGACGATGTGTTATAGAATTGTCCACCTAAAACCTATATAATTTATTAACCAGTGTACCCCCAATAAATTTAATAAAAAATTTTAAAAAGATGTTTCCTAAGATGACATTTTTTCTTAGTAGGTATTCTTTAATAGCAAGCAAATTTTCTAGTATTTTTCAAATCCTATATGAAGTTGATATAATTTTTCTAAATATTAATTAATGATAAATGTCAAAATAATTAATAAATAGACAATAAAACTACCAAGAAAAACCAACAACAAAATGAGTAATCAACCAAATGTCATCTATAAAGCATATAAAATAAAATGTTCTTAATTCTCTAATAATTAAGATAGTAAAGAGGAGTAGAGATGAGAACCATTCAAAAATCACTGAACTTTTTTCTTGGAGTATTTTTGTGCGTACTGTGAAATATGTACAACTGAATATCCTGTGACTTTATGATCAGGTCACAAAATGAGCCTCAGTCTGGAAACATAGGAAGCTGCCATTGCCAACTCCCACTCTGGCTCAGATCTTTCCTGGAGTGAAAATAGACCATTTTCCTTTGTTCTCCATAGAGTTTATTCTCTTGCAACAGAGGTGCAGCTAAAAGTATACTTTTCAAAAATCATTTATGGATTGACATTATGTCAGCAAAACAACTCAACTCTCACCCATAGAGGGTGCTATGGCGTCCTAGATGAGCCACCCAGTGGACTTCTCCCTGCATCACAGACAGTACTGCTGGTCCACACACGTAGTAGCTCCCTGGACCTCCCTACTTTCCAACTTTGAGTCTTCAGAATTTTGAACATCCTGCCTTTAATGTTTTTCCCTGTTGTTAAATAATATGTCACATTAAGATCACAATTCTGTAAAATAGAAGTAGTCCAGCCAAATTAATACTAAATAGAAGATACATATTGTCTTTGCACCAAAGAAACAGAGAAAAATGTTCATCACTATTTGTGTTTACAGCTACTTGTAACTGCCTTACATCCTTTGGAAAAAGGCATAAATAAAGTTCCCCTGTGGGTGACAGAAGTAACGCTTATGAGCACCTATGATCTCTAAAATGGAATCTGCAACAATGAAGCCAAGTGGCATTTCTGCCAAGCTGTGTGAGCTTGTGGGACAGAGCCCTATAGTTTCCTGTCTATGTCCCCAGTGTGTGGTTCAGATTACTACCTCAGTAAATATGTGTGGGGTAGATTTTAATTTTTCCAGCAGGTTTGTAAACCAACCCAAATTAGATGTGAATAAGAAAACATGTTATTAAAAAATAAAAAACCTCCACAGGACTGAGGTGGAGACTGATGAAGATTACAACTAAAATATTATCTCAAGAGGAAAAGGGAGTGGCTTGGCTTCTCAAGGCTCATGTAGAGCTAAAAGAACAACTAGTACAGGGAGGAGAAAAAGTCCACAGCATTTCAGGAATGATAAAGGTAGAAAAGACCATTCATCTCCTCTTGAGTCAGCCCCTTCATTTTACAGATGAGAAGAGAGGGCTCTGGTCTTGAACCCACTAGAGCAGCAATTTGTAACTGGTGTGTCACAAGAATTTTTAAAACATGCAATACCTGACTATTTAGTGACAGGCACTGACTTCTTTTCCCTTAGACTGTCAAATAAAAAAAAAAATAACAACAGCCAACATAACAGTTGTCCAGTGTGAATGTCTCAAAATTATATTTATTTTTTGTCAGATTTTTGCAGAATTTTGGAAATTAGTTTATGTGTACAATGAGATGAAAAAGGTTGAAAATCACTGCACTAGAGGCAAAGGCGAGGCAATGAATAGTTTCATCCCCTAGGCACGTCCCAACTGCTCTACATTGTGGTGACCACTTTCTCAGCCTGGCTTGTCAGAAGAGGGTTTCCTAAAAAACTGAGTACCACCTCAAAATTTATGTCAAAGTTTCACTGATTATTTCCAGGGTTAAGGCAAATGGCTTATTCTCCAGTTCAAAATAAAATTAAAAAAAAATCTTCATCAGTTAGAAATAAGGAAAACAGCAAGGGTCCTTCTATTCACACTTTGCCCCGACACACCAAAGTCCAATGTGGGAGATCACAGTCCAGAACCCTTGCAAAAATTGCCAAAAAGGAACATAATTCCTCAAAACTCTTCTTTTGAGTATTTTGAGGATTCTTGACTCCAGAGTTTCCAAAAGGCCTAGAGTACTAGAAATACTTTGTTGGTGGGATGCAAGTTCAAATCAGAAGGAGTTTGTACAAGGAGAGATGATGCCATGCACATCTGTAAGATACAACAGATACCGGGAGTAAAGAAAGGATGACATTCAGCAGGATCCAGCAACCCTCTACAACAATTTAGCAGAAACAAACAAACTAGTTATGTGATTTTTCTCACATGCTGTTCAAACATATACTTTAAATACCTACAAACACCTAAGTTGTACAATAAATAACTACATCCTACAAGATAGTTATTGCTTAATAAATGCTAAATCAAATAAATGAGTAACCACTTCCATTCATGTATTCAATCATTCAAACCTGCATTGATCATATATTGATCAAGTGATTAGTAATACAGGCACTGCACTTGGAGATGGGGGCAAAGATGAATAAAAAACAAGCCTTCCTTGTGGCACTCCAGCTCCAGACCAGGGTGGTAGAGAAGAAATTAAATATTATGCTGCAAAGAGAAAAGTGCTATAGTAGAAGAATGACATGGGGTCAAGGAAGAACGAAGAAGTGAGAGAGAGAGGGAGAAGATATCCTCTCTGATATGTGAAAATGTTCCTACCTCAGAGTTCTGATGCCAAAGACTCCTTGTTAGCTCATTTCATAAACTAACAGTCATGCAATTTTCTCCCTTTAATGGTAAAACTTGCAATAACATTAATTCCAAATTTCCCTCGTTAGTACTTAATAAACACTTGTAGAGTTGAATTTTGCCTCTCCCTCCTCTTTTAACCCAGAAAGGTCCTTAATTTATCTTATTAGTGATAAGAAGATATTCTTGTAAATTAGCAAGATTATACATCGCCATCTGAAATAAACAGATTTCCTTATAATGTCAAGAAACTTGAAATACTTACAGTTCAACTGTTCTTGGGTTAACAGAGAAGTCTTAAACATGGTTTGATAGATCAATACATATATAGATACACTTTTTTAAATCATAGAATTTAGAACAAAAGGGGAATTCCTATTTTTAGAAAAATAAACTACTGAGACCTATACTGATTGAATGAAATAGTTAACCTCATAGAAATAGCATTTAGGATGTACTTGTAACCTCTAATTATTGTAGCTGTCAACAGAACTCACAGTCACTGCCTCTAATTCAGTGAAGGTATTAGCTCCAACTCACTTTCTCTCAACACTACTTTTGTCATAACTCTTGGAATTTCAGTGCTCCATATAATAGGAAATGCATTCAATTCATTAGCCTGTCAATCTTTTAACTCTTCAATAAGGATCTTGTCCTGCATCTCACCTCAGTAACACTCCTTGCCATGGACATACCTTGTTCCCTATCATTACCAACAAGTGCATCCCATCCAAAATCTCAGTCTCAAGCCTCTCCCTCTTCTTCCACCAGTTCACTCCTTTTTATATCGCAACTCCACCAATATTTGACCCTAATGTCACCTCATCTTCATTGATCATTTCCGCTGTTTACATCTCTTCACACTCATCTCAAATTTCATGGTCAATATTATAAGCACTCCTTTGCAGGCACCCTCAATTGCATTTTCATTTCTCCTTTAGTCATAACTGCCTGAAAAACTTCAACCTTGACCAAATATGACTCTCTTTCCCTCTCTCTGTCCCCCACCCAACTCCTCACCTGTACCTGTGCAAGGGAATATACCTAAAGGAAAATACAATCATGCTGACTTCTCATACTGTGAAATCATGACCATAAACAACAGGCTGACCCTCATGTTACCTGTTGAGCACTTTTAACAAGTCTATTCTCTTAAACAATTATTTCAGAACTTCTCTCCTCTAAAATGTACTAAACCTCTTCCCTCCTCAAAATCAGCTGATTAATTCTTATTTTAATGGGGGAAAAAACAGGGGTCAATAAACCTACTAACTTTTTGCACTAGTAACCATATGCTTTGTCTTCCCTTTTATTGAATTTATTGGGGTGATATTGGTCAACAAAATTATACAGGTTTCAGCCTGACCAGTAGTGGCACAATGAATAGAGTATTGAACTGGGACATTGAGGATCCAGGTTTGAAACCTGGCTTGAGCACGGGCTCATCCAGCTTGAGCTCAGGCTCAGCAGCTTGAGGGTGGGGGTCACTGGCTTGAGCATGGGATCATAGACATGGCCCCATGGTTGCTGGCTTGAGCAAGGGGTCACTGGCTCATCTGGACTTCTTTAGTCAAGGTATATATGAGAAGCATGTCAATGAACAACTAAAGTAAAGCAACTATGAGTTGATTCTTCTCATCTCTCTCCCTTCCTATCGGCCTCTCTCTCTCCAGTGCTCGGAAGAAGAAGAAGAAGAAGAAGAAGAAGAAGAAGAAGAAGAAGAAGAAGAAGAAGAAGAAGAAGAAGAAGAAGAAGAAAGAAGGAGAAGGAGGAGAAGGATAAGGAGAAGGAGAAGGAGGAGGAGGAGGATGGGGGGAGAGGAAGAAGAAGAAGAAAAAGAAAAAGAAGGAGGAGGAGAGGGAGGAGAAGGAGGAGGGGGGAGGAAGAGAAGGAGGAGGATGATGAGGGGGAGGAGGAGGAGAGGAGGAGGAGAAAGAAGAAGAAGAATAAGAATAAGAATAAGAAGAAGAAGAAGAAGAAGAAGAAGAAGAAGAAAGAAGAAGGAGAAGGAGGAGGAGAAGGAGAAGGAGAAGGAGAAGGAGAAGGAGAAGGAGAAGGAGGGGGAGGAGGAGGAGGAGGAGGATGGGGGAGAGGAAGAAGAAGAAGAAAAAGAAAAAGAAGGAGGAGGAGAGGGAGGAGAAGGAGGAGGGGGAGGAAGAGAAGGAAGAGAAGGAGGAGGATGGCGAGGGGGAGGAGGAGGAGAGGAGGAGGAGAAAGAAGAAGAAGAAGAAGAAGAAGAAGAAGAAGAAGAAGAAGAAGAAGAAGAAGAAGAAGAAGAAGAAGAAAGGAGGAGAAGGAGAAAGAGAAGAAGAAGAAAGAAGAAAGAAGAAAGAAGAAAGTCCCCAGGTTTGATCTTGACTTGCTCAGCCAAGAAAATATAAGTGCCACTTCCAAGAGAAGTTTTATTAGCTATCACAATTCCACCTTCTCACTTTTCTCCTTTTTCTAAGCCAGCAGTATTCCATGCAGGTGCTGTCATACAAAAGCATTCATAGTCTGTAGGTCAACAAGTGTTTATGTTTCAATGAAATTTTATTTCCAAAAACAAGCAGCAGAGAAGATTTCATCCTCAGGTGGATAGATACTCCTGAGGAAGTTAGTTAAGTATGTTGGCCACTGGCTAAAAAATACAAGCAATTATCTAAGATTATGATCACTTTTTTGCAAATTTTACCCACCCAGTATTATTTTTGTAATTTCTGTTTTAAAAATGACAGAGAACATACTGGGTTGGTTGTGTCAGTCTCCAGAGTCCATTTATTTAGTAGGGCTTAAATGTATGAAAAGGCACAGGAGGCAGATTTAATATTTCTTGACAAGTAGGAAAAAAACAAGTAGATATATCTCTGCTTGCACAAGTCCTTCTAAAGCAATCAGGAAAGCATGGAGAAAGAGAATTGGAAAGGCAAGATAAATTGCTGAATTAGGGGTGAAAAGGAGAGAAGGAGAAACATGAAGAGAAAATAATACAATGAAAATGGAGTGAAACTAGAACTCCTGTATTTGTGTTTTTCAGCATGGGGACCCGAAAGCATGCTTGTTCCTCTACTGCCACCTTCAGTTCTTTTAGTATCCTGACTTACGTTTGTAGTTGTCACAGATGGGGTTCACCATCCCATTTTTTACTTTGGCTACGTCTTGCTGTAATCCGCAAGGATCCAACAATGGCAGGACTTTAGTAAATGGTTTTTGAACAGAGATAGGGAGGAAAGGACAAGATCAATGACTGAAGATAAATAAGAATCAAGGTTAATGTTGAAGTGGAAGTTCAAGAATGAAGGTAGATAGGAGACAGAGCCTAATTCTATAAATTGGAGAACTGAGTGTGCATACAGCTTAGAGGTGGATTTAACGGCAAGCGCCCTGGGCATGCTCCCTGGGCCCCGACTATTGAAGGGCCCTACAGAACTGCAACTTTACACTTTTTTCTAATGAACAAGGGAGGCTTCATTGGGTCCTTAGGGTTTCAATATTTTTTTCTGCACCCAGGGCCTCAACCGATCTTAATCCACCTCTGATGCAGCTGGGCAGTTCTGCAAAGTGGTAAGGTAGATCCATAGGCTGTTCTGGAGGCATGGAATGAAAACAAAACTATGGCATGACGAATAGTTCTGGGCAGATCCGGGAGAGTAAATCAGGGCCTGACCATCTCCCAGAACTGTATCACAACTGGTCAAGGGATTGATTGTAATGAGATCATAGGGATATCATCTTTTCACAAACTAGTCAAATCCATTCTGTCATCGCAGAATGATTAGTTATTTAAGAATCAGTCTACATTGTGAGGCATTTAAGGCAGAAATGTCCTTTTTACTATTGTAAACCCAACGGAACAGAAAGTATCCGTTGTCACTCTATAGCGGCATCTCCTCTTGGTAAGTCAGCCAGGGTCCCACGGCAGAGGTTAGAACAAGCACCCTCTAGGAACATCTAAACTATTTAGGAGGTGAAATGCCTTTGCTTCTGAAAATAACACTGTCCATAATAGTAGAGGCAAAGTTACCAAGGTAATAGTCAAAACAAAGAATTAAGAAATATAAAAAAATATATAATAAAGAAGTCCAGAAACTTAGAAGATAGAATTGGAAAATTTAACATATTTTTGAGTTCCAGAAAAGAAAATGAAAAAAATGTATGAAAGAAAATATTCAAAGAGATAATGAGTTACTTTTACCCAGAATTAAAAATAGCCTGATTCTTCAAGAAGCAAAGCAAACCCAAACAGACTAATAAAAATTCACCCATTCTACAGAAAATTCCATTCTAGTTCTACTAGAAAAATTTGGTACTTGTATCAAAAAGTAAAGTAAAATTAAATCCTTATCCCACACAATTTGCAAAATTCAATTGCAGATAAGTTAAAAGCTGAATGGCAAAAAAACTTGGAAATATTTAGAACAAATTTTTAGAAAATAGTTTTATGATCCAAAAGTACAAAAAACTTTATTAAAATATTTTTAAATAATTAACAAATTATTTTCTAATTAAAAGGTAATATTTAGAAATAAAAAATAAACTTGGAGGAAAATGTTAGTGGCTAAATATTATAAAGAACTCTAATAAATCACTAATACAATAAACAACTTTAAAAAATGAACAAAAATCAGTTGTCCATAAAAATGTGGGTTTATTTCTGGGTTCTCAGTTCTGTTCCATTGATCTATATGCCTGTTCTTATGCCAGTACCAGGCTGATTTGAGTACAATGGCCTTGTAGTATAACTTGACATCCAGAAGTGTGATACCTCCCACTTTATTTTTTCTTTTCAAGATTGCTGAGGCTATTTGTGTTCTCTTTTGGTTCCATATAAATTTTTAGAATATGTGCTCTATATCTTTGAAGTAAGTCATTGATATTTTAATCAGTATTTCATTGAATTTATCAATTACTTTGAATAATATAGACATTTTAATAATGTTTATTCTTCCTAACCATGAGCACGGTATATGCTTCCACTTGTTTGTATCTTCCCTGATTTCTTTTATCAATGTTTTATCATTTTCCGAGTACAAGTCTTTAATCTCCCTGGTTAAATTTATTCCTAGGTACTTTATTTTTTTGGTTGCAGTGGTAAGGGGATTGCTTCCTTAATTTCTCTTTCTGACAGTTCATTGTTAGTGTATAAAAATGCCTCTGATTTCTGAGTATTAATTTTATATCCTGCCACCTTGCTGAATTCATTTATCAGGTCTAGTAGTTTTTGGACTGAGACTTTAGGGTTTTCAATATACAATATCATATCATCTGCAAATAATGATAGTTTTACTTCTTTTCCAATTTGGATGCCTTTTTGTCGAGAGCCGATCAACAACTGCTGGCTGACAAGGTCACAGCAGGAGAAGACCCACAACTGCTGGCTGACAAGGTCACAGCAGAAGAAGATCAAAAACTGCTGATTCACAAAGTCACAGCAGAGAAGACCAATGGCTGCGGGTTGACAAAGTAACCCAAAGGAGAGACACAACGATACTTCCCCCTTTGACTTTTTGAATTAATCTGGCCTTATATCCCCCCTTTTCTGGGTGTGTGCTATTATTTATGGCACAGGGATAATAGTACCGTGCTTTCCCTGTAGATTCGTAGTAATTTCTTTGGAAATGAGACAGAGGATGTGAGTTCCACAGAAAAGCCTGTAAGCCCCTTGAACTGGGCTCATAGACATAAGAGGCTGGCTATGATATCTCTCGTAAAGGGTTAAGTCTGTAGGAGAATTCCTTCTTAATCATGTTAGAAAGAATAGATTGTGACTTGTGAATGGGTAGGAGGCAGTGGCTGTGCACAGAGCGCCTTTCAGCCTTCACTTAATTCAACATTTTTCCTCCCTAGCCTTTTCATGTGATAGAGTAAAGAAACATTCCTTTCTTCTTGCTTATTTTATCTGCAGATAGTAGTTAGTAGTACACTCTGAGAAGAATAGAGTCAGAACTTAACTAGTGTTTAAATATAATAAATAAGTAATATTTGACTAGACAATAGTATCTTAGGTAAGGTATAGTAGAATGGTCCATTATGTGGCCTAGGATGAGAGCACAGTCGGCAAGAAAAGAATGTTTTACTAAGAGAATTGTCTTTTGACTAAAGGCAATTGCTAGGCTTTCTCAATGAGATGTTCTCATGAGATTTATTACTTTCCAAAATTCTTTGATAATGAGAGGAATGTAGGGGAATCCATAGAAGTAATAACAGTTAATGTCTTCTGAAATTATGTTGCTACTAGGCTATCTTGCAAGTGCACTATGTATATCTTTGGGTGAAAGTTACTCTTAATGTTATGTCAATTTCTTTAGAGGCAAGCCTTTTAGAGTCTTGTGAGAAAAAGTAGGACACTGCATAAACTCAAAGCCATTTACCTAAGCAAGCGGTGGTCCACTGTTAGTCCTTAATGATTTCGTCTGCTAATCTCTCTCTGCCCCTTAACTCACAACAGCAGTAAAGTTAGTTAACTATTAGTACTAATACTTTAAAAGCTTCTACCAATGTTGTTATCACTATTCAAGTTATTTTGTATTTTGAATGATTTGCTACCTGGTTTGTGATTTATAGATATAAATTAACTCTTATCCGGAAACATGTAAACATAGTGAAACAGAAGCAATGATTAACACCATGTAATTGTAGCTCAGTGTGTGTGTATAAAAAGGGAGCTATACTAGCATTTGGCAGAGATGCCTGGCAGTAAATGCTAACCAGAGAATAAAGAGAAAGAAAAGAATTCGGCTCTCTCACTCGATTTCGCCGACACCGTCTCCTCCTGTGGGACCCCTGGATTCCCCCCCCCCCCCGGGGCTGGACCCCGGCACCTTTTATTTCTTTAATTTGTCTGATTGCTGTGGCTAGAACTTCCAGAACTATGTTGAATATGAGTGGTGAAAGGGGGCACCCCTGCCTTGTTCCTGATCTTAAGGGGATTTGCTTTTAATTTTTGCCCATTGAGTATGATGTTGGCTGTGGGTTTGTCATAGATGGCCTTTATCATGTTGAGGTATGTTCCCTGTATTCCCACTTTGCTGAGAGTTTTGATCATGAATGGGTGCTGGATTTTATCAAATGCTTTTTCTGCATCTATTTAAATTATCATGTGTTTTTTCTCCTTTCTTTTGTTTATGTGATGAATCACATTGATTGATTTGTGAATATTGTACCAGCCTTGCCTCCCCAGAATAAATCCCACTTGATGATGGTGTATGATTTTTTTCATATATTGCTGGATCCGGTTTGCTAATATTTTGTGGAGGATTTTAGCATCTTATTTCATCAAGGATATTGGCCTATAATTTTCTTTCTTTGTGTTGTCTTTGCCTGGTTTTAGAATCAGAATTATACTCGCCTCATAAAAGAGCTTGGAAGTCTTCCTTCCTCTTGAAGTTTTTGAAATAGCTTAAGAAGGATAAGAGTTAGTTCTTCTTTGGACAACTGATATTTGACAAAGGAGGTAAGAGCATACATTAGAGTAAAGATAGCCTCTTCAACAAATGGTGTTGGGAAAATTGGACAACTACCTGCAAAAAAATGAAACTAGACCACCAACTTACACTATTCATAAAAATAAACTCAAAATGGATAAGAGACTTAAATGTAAGCTATAAAACCATAAGCATCTTAGAAGAAAATATAGGCAGTAAGCTCTCTGACATCTTTTGCAGCAATATATTTGCCGATAAAATAAAAGACAGGATAAACAAATGGGACTATATTAAACTAAAAAGCTTCTGCACAGCTAAAGACAATAAGAACAGAATAAAAAGACAAACTACACAATGGGAGAATATATTTGACAACACGTCTGATAAGGAGTTAATAACCAAAATTTATAAAGAACTTGTAAAACTTAATACCAGGAAGACAAACAATCCATTCAAAAAATGGGCCAAAGAAATGAATAGACACTTCTCCAAAGAGGACATACAGATGGCCAATAGGCATATGAAAAAATGCTCAACATCACTAATCATTAGAGAAATGCAAATTAAAACCACAATGAGATATCACCTCACACCAGTCAGAATGGCGCTCATCAACAAAACAACACAGAATAAGTGCTGGTGAAGATGTGGAGAAAAGGGAACCCTCCTGCAGTGCTGGTGGGAATGCAGACTGGTGCAGCCACTGTGGAAAACAGTATGGAGATTCCTCAAGAAATTAAAAATTGAACTGCCTTTTGACCCAGCTATACCACTGTTAGGAATATACCCCAAGAACACCATAGCACTGTTTGAAAAGAAGAAATGCACCCCCATGTTTATGGCAGCATTGTTCACAATAGCAAAGATCTGGAAACAGCCCAAGTGTCCATCAGTGGACGAGTGGATTAAAAAGCTTTGGTACATATATACTATGGAATACTACTCAGCCATAAGAAATGATGACATAGGATCATTTACAACAACATGGATGGACCTTGATAACATTATACTGAGCGAAATAAATAAATCAGAAAAAACTAAGAACTATATAATTCCATACATAGGTGGAACATAAAAATGGGACTCAGAGACATGGACAAGAGTGTGGGGGTAACAGGGGGGCAGGAGAAGGAGGGGGTTGGGGAGGGGAGGGGCACAAAGAAAACCTGTTGGAAGGTGACAGAAGACAATTGGACTTTGGGTGATGGGAATGCAGCATAATCAAATGTCAAAATAACCTAGAGATGTTTTCTCTGAACATATGTACCCTGATTTATCAATGTCACCCCATTAAAATTAATAAAAAAATATAACCATGTACATTGTGAAAAATTTAGGAAATAGAAAAATTCATAATTGGAGAAAGGTGAATGATAATCATTCATCTGTATGCATACTTACTGTTGTTTTTTATGCATACTTATATAAACTCTAAAATTAGAACTTCATACTTTATATGTTGTTTTACAACCTGTGTTTTTTCATCTATGTCAAAACATGATTATGTTATAAATGATTTTCATAAGAATACCATATACAGTTTTGGATGTCTTAAAAAAATGAACAAAAAGATATAATTCTCAGAGCAAGAAACCTGAATGGCCAATAAACATATAAAAAGTTGTTGGACTTAGTAGCAATTAGGGAGATGCCTATTAAAACAATATGGTATACTATTTTATACTTATAACTTGGTAAAAATAAAAGGAATTCTGATAAGTGTTAGTGAGAAAGTGGAGCAACGGGAAGACTCTTAGTGAACACCGTAAAAGGAACCTTAGGCCTAGACACTTTATAGGACAATTTGGCTGCAGCTAGTCTTGGTAAAGACATATGTACCCTATGACCCAGCAATTTCACTCCTACGTGTATATCCCTAAAGAGAGTTTTGCATAAGAGATATGAAGAAATGTTAAAGAATATTTAATACCAAATTTTTTGAAACCAAAAACATTTGAAACAGTCATTCAATAGAATTGCTGAATAGTTTTTTTGGTCTATTCACCTAGTGAAATACCAAACGTAATTAAAAGTGAACAAAATAGAGCTACATTTGCCAATATTATTAGATGTCAAAAGCACATTGTTAAACAAATAAAAATGTTTCTGAAGAAGGATATATACAGTATCATGCAATCCATATACAAATTAAAGATATGCAAATAATACCATGATTTTTAAGGTTATATATATATAACCTTAACCAGATAACCAGTACATTGAGCATGCATTGTACTATCATTGATATGTTACATAGGGTTATGATATTTCATAATCTAAATAAATAACTAAAAAGAGATACAAACACCCACATGCTTAAAGATAAAATCTTGAAACAATTTCTGAACTGTGCTGAGAAATAAGCTGGTTTCCACCCACTGGGGCTTATGAAGCTCTCGGGATAAAGGGGGAAGGCACATCTGAGATGGCTTGGAGCTTATAAACAAACGCTTACTAACTATAAGTCATTTACATATATGTGAAATATTTTAAATTCTAGCATCCCCACTGGAGCTCTTTGACAGCAATCAATCCTAATAAACCGAGGTGAAGACATCAATTACTTTAAGAAAATTTCTTGTTTTGTACATTTTTTTTTTTTTTTTGAAGCTGGAAACGGGGAAAGACAGTCCAACAGACTCCCGCATGCGCCCGACCGGGATCCACCAGGCACGCCCACCAGGGGCGACGCTCTGCCCACCAGGGGGCGATGCTCTGCCCCTCCGGGGCGTCGCTCTGCTGTGACCAGAGCCACTCTAGCGCCTGGGGCAGAGGCCAAGGAGCCATCACCAGCGCCCGGGCCATCTTTGCTCCAATGGAGCCTTGGCTGTGGGAGGGGAAGAGAGAGACAGAGAGGAAGGAGGGGGGGCGTGGAGAAGCAAATGGGCGCTTCTCCTATGTGCCCTGGCCGGGAATCGAACCTGGGTCCCCCACACGCCAGGCCGACGCTCTACCGCTGAGCCAACCGGCCAGGGCCTGTTTTGTACATTTTGATGTGACTTAAACCTCCTAAGTTCCCAAAGCAGAATGATAAAATAGAAATAGGACATTTTAAACAAATTTGCTCAAGAGTATCTGTGAGCTTCTCTCACAAATAAGGGGACTACATTTTCACTTAAATATTTATCAAACATAATATGCAGTTTACATATAAAAGTATCTCCTCTTTTCATCTCAAAAAGCATTTGAAGCAGGTGAACCTCTATTATGAATATAATGAAAATGAGTGTACTAGGGATATGACAAAGTGTATTAGACAACAACTACACACAAGAAGTTTACAGAATCATTTACAAAACCTTTGACCCAAGCATTACAAGTTCACATTCTCCATCTGTATATTATCCGGACACTAAAATGGCTGACTGCCAAAAACATGCAGGGTGAAAATCCCATCAGTGTCAAACATAATATTCAGGACTTCTCTACACCCATCCTATAGTTTCCCAGGCACTGATGGAGTCGGCATTCACCCCTCTTGCTAGTCATCTTGTGATCCTATAAAGTACATTAGAAATCCAATTTTGCAATTTCACAGCAATATCATTGTCCCATATTAGTAATATTCTTCTCATATCCTCTCTCTACTGCTAGCTGCCCAGAAAAGAGTTATCATGATCATGTCTGGAAAATTATCCAATTTAAGGTATTATTGAACAGCTATTACATCAGTAATTGCTGGCCACAGAAGAGTCCTAGATACACTCATTAACAACCCCTGTCAGTCTTGCAAAGGCTGGGATTAAAACCTTCCAATTTGATGAAATCTGTGAGCCCAGGAAACTTTCTGATGAATTGCTTTCCACTTTGAGAGCTTTAAGAAATGACACAGCTAAACTTGTCTTAAGTGAAAGGTGGGAAATCAAACTGAAAGGGATGGGGCTCAGTGGAAAGTCAACTGTAATAGTGGCTTCTGCATCAGTAGAGATAATATCTTTAAGATTGCTATTGAGTAAAAAGTTCTTCTGTCTAATTGCTTTTGTGATCAGTATGTAAAAAACATTAGCAACCCTAAAGTTAGTCAACTTCTTTGTGACTAGGGTCACAGCAATCAAATATGATGTCACAGCTTGAAAGATTTTAGAGATTTGTCCAACACCTTTGCTTTACATACAAAGCAAGTAGAGTCCTAGGGAGGCCAAGTGACTTACCCAGTTATAGTAAAAACCATAAAGCCATCAACAAGGCTGCTGAAAGGTACAACTGGTTCTTCCCAACTTCGATTCCCCCACCACACTAGCTCAAACATGTTGTAATGCGACTATTTGAAGAAGCTCTCCGGCAGGCTGCACCAGCCAAATGATGGACAATGAGCAAACAAAAAACAGTGACCATGGCAACGTTCTTATATAAAGATCTAGAGGAGGCTTCCTGATTCCTTGATTAGAGAGGGCTTTTAAGAAAAGTTATAGCCTGACTGGTGGTGGTGCAGTAGATAGAGTGTTGACCTGGAATGCTGAGGTCCCTGGTTCAAAACTCTGAGGTCACCAGGTTGAACTCAGGGTTGCCAACCTGAGTGGGAGGTCATTGATGTGATCCCAAGGTCACCGGCATGAGCCCAAGGTCACTGGATTGAGCAAGGGGTCACTGGCTCTGCTTGAGCCCTCTGGTCAAGTCACATATGAGACGTAATCAATGAACAATGAAAGTGAAGCAACTACGAGTTGACGCTTCTCATCTCTCTCCTCCCTTTCTCTCTCCCTTCCTGTCTCTCTTTTCTGTACATATATGCTCTTTCTCTCAAACAAAAAAAAAGTCTTTTTTAAAGAAAGAAAAGAAAAGTTATCTGTCCCTACATGCTTAAAGAAGTCCACAACATGCTTTTTCCCACGATGGAAAAGAGTTAAGAGCATGGAAACAAAGGAGAACCCCTAGTGTTGGGGGAAGGTGGCTTCCTTAAAAGGCTGCCCAAGCTGGAGCTTGTGCTCAGAGATGACAACCATCAGAAAGCAAACACAGTTCCCCTAAAGGGAATTCTGAGGATGGTCGCTGATAACCCTGGCTACCAACTGGGAGGTAGTGTCCCACATTTGGAGCTTGAGACTTGTTTGGAGGTTCTAACAGGGGAGCACAGCTACTCGTATACCCTTGACTGAAGAACGGTCCTCTCCTCTAGCGGGCAAGTTCGTCCTCTTCGACCGAGCGCGCAGCTTCGGGAGGGACGCACATGGAGCCATGAGGGAGGAAGGGGACACCGCCTAGCCAGCCAGATCAGCTGAATCAACCCTGGTGATCAATAGGGTGACAGATGTCGCAGCTAGATCGCCCTCACATCCAGTGTCCCACATTTAGTGCCTTCCTGAGCAAGTAGGATCCCTCACAGTCATGATGTGCTTGTCCAATCTGCCTCTTCACTGCCAAACTGGCCTGGTGGAATCAACTCTACTTTTTATTTTACTTTTTTCTTTCACTCTTTACTGTTAGCTTCAAGGAAGATGTCCTATTTCTAGGTAATAAATGTGTTATTTCAATTAAGGCTTACTCTGTGGCAGGTATAGTTCTAAGGCAGGGATCAGGAACCTCTTTGGCTGAGAGAGCCATGAATGCCACATATTTTAAAATGTAATTCCATGAGAGCCATACAATGACCCATGTACGTTATACATTATCCAATAAAAATTTGGTGTTTTCCCAGAAGACAGCTGTGATTGGCTCCAGCCACCCGCAACCATGAACATGAGCTGTAGGAAATGAATGGATTATAATACATGAGAATGTTTTATATTTTTAACATTATTATTTTTATTAAAGATTTGTCTGCAAGCCAGATGCAGCCATCAAAAGAGCCACATCTGCCTGACCGGGTGGTGGTGCAGTGGATAGGCGTTGGACTGGGATGTGGAGGACCCAGGTTCGAGACCCCGAGGTCGCCAGCTTGAGTGAGGGCTCATCTGGTTTGAGCAAAAGCTCACCAGCTTGAGCCCAAGGTCACTGGCTTGAGCAAGGGGTTACTCGGTCTGCTGAAGGCCCACAGTCAAGACATGTATGAGAAGGCAATCAATGAACAATTAAGGTGTTGCAATGCGCAACGAAAAACTAATGATTGATGCTTCTCATCTCTCTGTTCCTGTCTCTCTGTTCCTGTCTATCCCACTCTCTGACTCTCTCTCTGTCTCTGAAAAAAAAAAAAAAAAAAAAAAGAGCCACATCTGGCTCGTGAGCCATAGGTTTCTGACCCCTACTCTAAGGGTTGTACATGCATAAATACTTAATTCTCATAACTAGTCTATAAGGTAGTTACTACTATTATTCTTATTTTACAGATGATCAAACTAAGACACAGAAGATTATAGTCACATATATGTAAATATGTATTAGTAGTACATTCAGGTGGCCAGGGAATGTAGTTCACTTGTTCATTGTATAAACCAAAGCAATGTACTAATATTTGTGATTTCTCAGGTGACTTAGATGAAGAAGAATAATGCTACTATTGGCCTGTAAAAAAACAAACAAACAAACAAACAAAACAACTATACAATAGAAGCTGCCAGAGGCTCACTAATCTTGTGTGGACAGCTGTTAACATTCACATACCATGGTTAGGAGTTTAAGTTCTTCTATTACTGAAGAATAAGAAGAGTGTGTCTTCACACAGTCTTCATACTTACCCTCAGGGAGAATTCTTAGCAGTTTTGAAAACTTAGCTAGAACATGCTTAAGACAAAAGAAACACTCGTAAATCACTTTCAAAACCTATTTTAGTTCATAGTAGTCATGTGATGTCAGCAATATTCTTTTCTCTTAGACACTAATTAGTATCATTATAATGTATTGGTTATTTTATATTCTGCCAAGTTCTAAAAAAAGTAGCTTTATGTTTAATATGCTGTTCATTTTCTTGGATTTACCTGCTAAATATTTGGGAGTTAAGTAATAAATCAACTAGGAAGTTTTTAGTGATGCTGCAGGAAAAAAAAAAAAAAATATATATATATATATATATATATATATATATATATATATATATATATAGTCATTTATAAGTTATCTGCACTGTGACTTCAAATCAAAAGACAAAATAGTGAGTTCATAACAGAAATGAAACATTCATAACAGTAATAAAGCATAAAATGAAAACATTTAAACTATCTTTTATATAAATAGATTGACCCATATTAATCAATAATTGTTAGTTCATTTATTTGGGGGTAGCTCTCTAAACATTTCAAAGACGTAAATATAATATAATTGAATTCCTTGGTGTTAAGAGTTAGGAAGTTTAACTCATCAGTTCTAAAGTTCAAACTAAGACTGAAAGGCATTCAAGTAATACTTTTAACACCACCTTCACCAGCCCACATATCACACACACACAAGCAAAAGAGAAGTGGCCCAATCCAGCCTGACAAATGACAGAAAAACCAGTTCTTATGTAAAGGCAGCGCACGCCTCACCCAGTTACATAATTAAGCAAATTTGGCAAGAGAATCCTGCCAAGACAGGAATACCCTGCTTGTTCTTAAGTATTCCAACAGAAGTAGAGATGGGAAAAAACACACACACACATCAAGAGACACCAATTCAAAGTATTCAAAAACCTTGGAGCAATCTTTTAATGGGCCATGCCTGAATAAGTAACCCTCCAATTTGCATGAGTGCTGTCTCAGTAAGCTTGGGTTACTATAAACAGAATACTATAAACTGAGTGTCTTAAACAACAGACACTTATTTTCTCACAGTGCTGGAAGCTGGAAGTCTGAGATCAGGGTAAAAATATGATCTGGCTCAGGTGAGGGTCTTCTTGCTGGCTTGCAGATGCCACCCTCTCACTATGCTCCCAAATAGCCTTTTCTGGGTCTATGAGCATGAAGAGAGAGAGGTCTCTTTCTCTTCCTCTTCTTGTTTTTTGTTTTCTTTTGTTTTGTTTTTGTGACAGAGACAGAGAGAATGACAGATAGGTACAGACAGAAAGGAAGGGAGAGAGATAAAAAGCATCAATTCTTTGTTGTAGCACCTTAGTTGTTCATTGATTGATTTCTCATATGTGCCTTGACCAGGGGGCTACAGCTAACTAAGTGACCCCTTGCTCAAGTCAGCGACCTTTGGCTCAAGCTGGTGAGCTTTGCTCAAACCAGATGAGCCCGCATTCAAGCTGGCGACCTTGGGGTTCCGAACCTGGGTCCTCTGCATCGCAGTCTGATGCTCTATCCACTGCACCACCACCTGGTCAGGCCTCTTCCTCTTCTTATAAGAGGATCGGTTCCATCATGAGGATCCCACCTCCATAACCTAATCAAGACCTAATTACCTCCTGAAGGCTTCACCTCCAAGTACCAGAGGTTAGGGCTTCAACATATAAATGTTGGTGGGACACAAACATTCACTGCCTATATTAGGGAAAACCTTAATTCTCATATCATTCTCTTCTCATATCAAATCTTTTTTGAAAAGTGAATCTCCACTTATTGCTTCTGCCATCTTGCCCTCTACAGCTAGAGACTTTCCCTCTCCCCCAACCAAAATACTAAAAGTTTTCTTTTTAGACAGCAAATCGAATTGGCCTTTTCTCAATCTTCATCTGACCTGCCCTGTTTCCAGTGGACACCCGGTGCCTACCTTTCCTTCTCAAACTCTCTCATCTACAGACATAAGAAAAAGTTCAGAAACAACAACTAGGTTCAGATTTTTGGCCCTGGATGATTGCAAGTTACTTACCCTTTCTGAATCTCAATTTCCTTCTCCATCTATAAAAATAAAAATACTTCTGTCTTCCCTCAGGAGACTTGTGTGAAGTAAATATAATGAGGCAATGAAAGAGTCTATCACTAAGTCATCAGTGAGTTTGCAGGCCTGCTCTTTCTGCATAATTTCTATTTGTCTTTAGCACACTTCCACCTGTGCTTCTACTCAACTGTACAAACTCAAACAAACTGTCCTACTCCTGCCTACTCTCCAATAGCTGATTTAAAGCTAATTCTATCGTCCTTCTCCACATCACCTGGGCCAGAATTTTAAAGGTTATGAAATTAAATGGAGCTATAAACCAAAGGACTTGGATTTGAAATATCCACGAGGGATGCCTGCCTGGGTCTATTGACCACAGAAGCATTCCAAGATCCAGGCGCATCCTTCAAAGAGTATTCATCTGAATGGTAAAGCAGTGGTTCCTCAAGTGATATCGCCAGACAAGAAGCATCAGCATCACTTAAAAAGTCTTGTTAGAAAGAGGAATTCTTGTCTGCTTCCCAGACCTGCTGAATCAGAAACTCCTGGTGGAACCACATACCTTCCTGGCAATTAGGAAGCAAGCTTCAGTTGGAAATCTAGTGGTAGAAACAACCTGCTCTCTTGGGCCTCAGGAGAAGACCAATATTTAAATATCAGTATACATGAATATTTAAACATAGTGCACACTTAATTCAATCCTTGTAATACAATTTATAAAACAGAAGTCATCTTGGTGTGTTTTGTTCATTATAAAAAGTTCAGACATTGCCTGACCTGTGGCGCAGTGGATAAAGCGTTGTCCTGGAATGCTGAGGTCACTGGTTCGAAACCATGGGCTTGCTTGGTCAAGGCAAATACAGGAGTTGATGCTTCCTGCTCCTAACCCTTCTCTCTCTCTCTCCTCTTTCTAAAAAATAAATAAATAAAATAGAAAATATAAATAAATAACAGATAAGTAAAAAAAAAAGTTCAGTCACAATTTTGGTCTTGTAAAATCTAAATATATTTTTATTGCATATCCATGAACACAAAAGATATACTTAGCTTAATGTTGGGAGAAGGATATTCTTAAGGGGAAAAAAATAACTTATATAGCAAATTTCCACTTGAATCTGTTAAACAACAATAACAAAGTTAACTTTAGGACTGGAAAAGCTGAATTTGTTTTCAGGTTAAGTTGAAACACCTCCTCCCCATGATCTAATTAACATGCAACACACATGATCAGTGACATTCCAGCAGCTAGAAAATGCAGAGGGGAAACTTAGCTATTTAAATATACCATGCTAATTGCTGTCTTCAACGATATTAGGTTAAAATAATTGGTCCATAAATACGCCTTTTGAGACTCAGGAAATCTCAGATCTACTTTCTACTTGTAGAGCAAGGAAGCATTAACAAGATACGTAGATTTAAAATGAAGAACTACAGGTTTCATCAGAAGATCATAGAACAAGCACCAAAGCAGCAGCATCACTGAAGGCAACATGGAAATACCTTGTGGGAAGCGACTAACCACAGATGCTGCCCCATTCTGCAAACCCTGGGAGCCACAGTCAACAATGGAGAGCCTCAGAACGATGAAATCAAATAGATAAACATGGCCACCTATTGTTTATGAAGGTTTGTTTTCTTAAAAAATTATTTTCTAGCTAAAAGTCAAACACCTAGAGAAGATTTTACCTTTTAAAGGACATTTAGTTATTGCCACACAAAGGATTATAAACACGCAGTGCAAGTAAATTATGTCCACACTTATGAAAAAGGTGCTATTGTCTGTTACAATTTACTCACCTTCTGTTACTACTGAATTTAAGTTACTGACCAGATATTGAGTAGATTTTAACTACATTTATTTAGTGGTTATTTTGACTCTATAAGCCTTTCTAATTGTATTTACTAGTCATTTAATTTTGTCTCAATTATCAAAAGCACCCCTACCCATATTTTCCCACTCTTCCTCAGGAAGCAGGCTGTAATTCCATGGAGTATCATTTCCATTAGTTTGGAAAGACTGACAGGGAAATACCATATGCAGAACAACTCAAAATATTTACTGCTTATACTCAGGGCATATATTTGGTCTTTAATAGGGCTGGTTTTCTCCCAGCATCTCCCATGTAACTGTAGCTGTTAATTCACTGGAAATGCCCTGGAATCCTGTTCTTCAGAGTTTAGACTACAGGAACTTCTGGACATCTATTTCCTTCAGGAGAAACCATATCCTCCTAATTTGTCATATGTTCCTTTAAAATTAAACCAACCAATAATCGATCACCAACCAACAATCTCACTTTAACATCAGCACAGTGGAGGCATCATCAGTCACCCAGAGAAGGTCAGACTGCAAATCTTCATCAAGGATTCAAAATCTACTAGAGTTCCACCTTGCATAGCATTCTGTCATTTGTAAGTTTAAAACAATCTGAAAGAATGTATACAAAATTTTTAGTGGTTGTGTTGTCTGACTGGTGGATTACAGGCATTTTTATGACATTTTTATATATCTGTGTTTTCTGATCTTCTCACAATGAATAAAAATTGGGGGTAACAAAAAATTTAAAAGAAATATCTAAAAGAAAAAAATTATTCTCTTGGCTTTGCATAGGATAGCCTGGAGATGGTTGATGCTGGAAACAGAGAAAGCTAGCTAATAATGGAGAAAGAATGGAGACCTGAACTAAGATAGTGGGGATGAAAAGATATTTAAGTAGCAAAATTGACAGGAATGGATGACATATCTAGACATAAAAATGGTAGCAAATGTTCATAAAAGATGACATATTATGGTATAAAAAATAGTAGCAGCCTGACCTGTGGTGGGGCAGTGGATAAAACATCGACCGGAAATGCAGAAGTCGCCGGTTCAAAACCCTGGGCTTGCCTGATCAAGGCACATATGGGAGTTGATGCTTCCTGCTCCTCCCCTCTTCTCTCTTTGTCTCTCTCCCCCCTCTATCTCTCTCTCCATATCTCTCTCTCTCTGTCTCTCTCTCTCCTTTCTAAAAATGAATAAATAAAATAAAAATTAATTAAAAAAATAGTAGCAAATGTTCAAAGATGACCTTCAAGAATGAGTGGTGCAATTTTAAAATAGGAGATGCAAGGAAAAGTATGTGATTAAGAGTGTAATGAGGTCAACTCGGGATATGTGGAGTTTGAGGTACTTGTGGAATATTCAAGCAGGGATTACTATTAAGAAGTTGGATTTGGAGCCCAAGAGAAATGATGATCAGTAATTTAAATGAGGAAGTTATTACTAAAGTGATGGCAGAAGTCATAGCGGTGGGGGAGATTTCTAGAGAGAGTATGCAGAGAAAAAGCAAAGATAGCTATGGAAAGGAATTCCAGGGAGCACCCGTTTTTAAAACATGAGAAAAGGACAGAGCTCAAGAGCAGTTTTCCCAAAAAGAAAAGAGCCAAACAAGAGAACGGGATCACAGAACGGGATCATGAAGGGATGATAGCAACCACTCTCACTTCCTGTGAGTCACTCAGTTTCCCCCATGTTACTTGTAACCATTCAGCAATCCTAAATGGAAGATGTTGAACATTTTTTCATCCGTGTATTGGCCAGAATCTGTATGTCCTCTTTGCAAAAGTGTCTATTCATTTCTTGTGCCCATTTTGTATTGGATTGTTTGTCTTCCTGGTGTTGAGTTTTACAAGTTCTTTATAAATTTTGGTTATTAACTCCTTATCAGATGTATTGTCGAATATGTTCTCTCATTGTGTGGTTTGTCTTTTTATTCTGTTCATATTGTCTTTATGCTATATACAAAGAAGGAAATGGATATTCTTAGAGGAAAACTAATTTTTCCAGGGTCACACAACTATTAGCCAAACTTAGCCTTCCTGACTCTGAAGTCCACGCTCTTTCCTCATTGTCACATCAAGATTGAATCTAGAATGCTGGCATAGGTCTTCAAACAATAAGTTGAATGAATGGCTGGCTGAATCTTATGGGGACAAATACTCCATCTACTTCAGTCCCTCTCCAGGATCCCCATCTTCCTGACCCAGCAATTTTCTCCAGCTCAAAGACAAATGCCCTGTTCTTCTTGGTTGGTATTCATAGCCTCCAGATGGTTAAGTATGTTGAATATTACCCCTGTAAATGACTGAGTGAGCCAGCTAACCATTTACTGATATATATATAATACATATATTAAACAATCATAAAAACCACCTCTAATTTCCAAAAAATAATATCTTTTGAAGAAAGTAGGTTCACTTTTTTTACTTAAAAGATAAAATTAATTAAAAAATTAAATCATAACAATCATTTTAAAAATCAATAATAATTATATAAACAACCAAAGAAATATCACAAGTACATGATGTGTCAAGTACATCCAGGATGTCCAATTAGAACAAAATAGAGGTAAATACTTGCAAATAGATGAACAAGAAAGCACCAGTTAGAAATCACACAGTTCTGCAACATAAAGAAAACCAAGATTTTAGACTTAGACATCATAGATATTTTATGGAACATTAAGAAATTAATAAGGCCCTGGCCCGTTGGCTCAGCGGTAGAGCGTCGGCCTGGCGTGCGGGGGACCCGGGTTCGATTTCCGGCCAGGGCACATAGGAGAAGCGCCCATTTGCTTCTCCACCCCCCCCCTCCTTCCTCTCTGCCTCTCTCTTCCCCTCCCACAGCCAAGGCTCCATTGGAGCAAAGATGGCCCGGGCGCTGGGGATGGCTCCTTGGCCTCTGCCCCAGGCGCTAGAGTGGCTCTGGTCATGGCAGAGCGACGCCCCGGAGGGGCAGAGCGTCGCCCCTGGTGGGCGTGCGGGGTGGATCCCGGTCAGGCGCATGCGGGAGTCTGTCTGACTGTCTCTCCCTGTTTCCAGCTTCAGAAAAATACAAAAAAAAAAAAAAAGAAATTAATAAAATATTATGCTGGAAATAAAAATAATTCAAGTATATAGGTGATCATACTGGTTTCTTAGACATTTCATGGAATTTCTCCATAGCTAGAAAATTGTAATGCAAGAAAAAAACTGTGATGTTATTTATCTCTGAAGAGGTAGAAAATTTCAACATAGATTATGTAGAATGTCTCAGATTTTTTTTTTTTAGAAAATAAAGCATTCTAAATGTAAATATTGTTGCTTTTGGCTAAAAATACAAAAGCTGAATGCAAGATATTTAATTCTCCTGTCCCCCCAAACAGATTTATACCAATTTTCTTGACTACTCTTTAATAAGACGGACATGGATGACTCTAGATTTATAATAAGAATTATGCAAATAAGACTTAATTGATTTTACCAACACAACAGGAAAGTAAGTCAAATATTTTTTAGGAATCTTCATTTCCTGGTTCATTTAGTAATAGGACTTCTTTAAGGAAGTCATACAGTTACCAGGCATAAATAGTTCTTTAAAGAATCAAATTAGTAGCCCAGGAATGAGGCCCCTAGACAAATGGGAATATGTCAGTAGCTAATGAAGATATACAAGAGAAGGGACAGGAAGCTTTCAGAAACCAGTGATAAAGAAACTTGGTTCCAAGCCTCAATAGTGTGTTATTGCTTCTTTTTTCAAGATTATTTTTCATGGTACAGCTTCTTAACACTAACACTCATAAAACAGTGTTCACTGAAAATGAAAAGCAGCCCCAAAATAATTAAGTTTAGAGATGGAAAAATAAATGACAGTGAAATAGAGTACTTTAAGTCAAACAAGCACATAAGAGCAAAAGTGCACATATCTGCCAGGGATATATACATTTCACATTTCACTGCCGCCATCTTCTAACAAAATAGTGAGAAAGAGAAAAAGAGTAAGCAAGATTTGACAGGTTAAATGTGCATGTTTTTTCTTTGTAAAGTAAAAATAAAAATGGTGCAAGAGCCAAGTCCCATTACAAAATCAAGATGCATTCTTTAGAGAAGTTTCCACTAAAAGGCTTTTGGAAAGTGAGGGGTTGAAGAGTGTTTCAGTTGACATCAGTTCTAGATGGTGCAGGACAATGAATGCTGCACATCTAGGATTCTATCAGATATTTTCCAGTGCTAAAATCTATCCTCTGCCATGTCCCCTTTGGCTGACTTTTCTCATACCACAAGCAGATTTATTATTAAGGAATCTCCTGCACCTCTTATGCAGCTAGAAGAACCCAGACTCCCTCTCCTTCCAAATGCACTGTGACTTAGTGCCTTTAAGCTATTTTGGCTTAGAAAAGGTTTCATAAGGTTTCAGATTAGTGGAGAAAACCTGTATTACATTATTATCATTATTACATGGAAACAAACCTATGTATTTAATTATAGAAACAGTTTCTGTTAAGCTCTTAGAATGACTAATGCTTTTACTAAAATGAGATGACACCAACTTAAATCCTGTATAAAAGTACTCGAGGTATCTGTAGATTTACAAAAACATTCATTAAACTGACATCAAGTTTTCATCATTTTTGACATGTTCAGCACCAATTTTCCCAACTTGAAAGTGACTACGTAAGGCCCTGGCCGGTTGGCTCAGTGGTAGAACGTCAGCCTGGCGTGCAGGAGTCCTGGGTTCGATTCCCAGCCAGGGCACACAGGAGAAGCGTCCATCTGCTTCTCCACCCCCCCCCTCCTTCCTCTCTGTCTCTCTCTTCCCCTCCCGCAGCCAAGGCTCCATTGGAGCAAAGTTGGCCCGGGCACTGAGGATGGCTCTATGGCCTCTGTCTCAGGTGCTAGAATGGCTCTGGTTGCAACAGAGCAATGTCCCAGATGGGCAGAGCATCGCCCCCTGGTGGGCATGCCAGGTGGATCCCAGTTGGGTGCATGCAGGAGTCTGTCTGACTGCCTCCCCGTTTCCAGCTTCAGAAAAATACAAAAAAAAAAAAAAAAAGTGACTACGTAAAGGTTTATCATTATGTAGTCTTTAAGAATTTTCTAATCACTATTTGTAGTCTAATTATTGCTATAAATGGTGCTCTAATTTACTAACAGTGTTTAAAACAGTGTTGTTCTTCCATGAATAAAGTGGCTTCTTTTATATTTATCTAAGCAATAGAAAAAAAGCTCACTAAAAGATAATAAAAAAGGATCTCAATTTCTTTACTCAGAAATAAAAGGTCTTCACACTTAAAAACTTAATTTTAAAAAGTATTTGCATTTATATCACTAAATATTATAAGTAATTTTATTGCATTTAACAAACCAAGAGCATTAAAAAGTCCACTACCATACATTCAGAAGAAGTAGATGTCTTTCTTTTTTGATTAGGGGCATTTCAGTGTGGTCCCGTGCAAACCTCTTGAAATCAATATAGTTCCACTAAGTTAAAAACAAGATAAAACAGAGCAAGCCTTCATCATATTCTAGTACTTTTCTTCACTCCTGAGCATTTGTTTATTTTATTTAACATTCTGAAAAATGAAAGTAGGCAATGGCATATGTTTTACATATCAATTAAAATTAATTTTAATATAATTTAAGAAGTTAACTGTAGCTTTTAGAATGCTGCAAAAAAAGATCATTTTGGAAAGTCAGAGAAGCTTTTGAAAACATGAAACATACATACAGAAAAAGATTGTGTAGGCTCTTCTTAAAGGGGTGTCCCACATCCTGCAGCCCAGCCAAGAAGTCTCCTAAGGGCACTTGACTCTGGTCAAGATCAATGGTAAGCCAAGATTCTGGTAAGTCAAATTTTAAATTTTAGAATAAAACTCTGTTGTGCCAGGAAATCTTTGGTCCGATGTCCCCATATAAGCCTAGGGAACCATTATATTCACCAGACAGCTTATTTCTTACCGTTTGTCTCATGGAGGAAAAAAAATGTGATTAACAGACCATGACTACTCTTAAGCAACTTACCACAAGGCTCTGCAAATCATTTCCTAGGAGGCAAATATTGGAACAAAGAAAGACTGTTATTTTTACAAAATGCCCAGTAAGAACTTTCTCTCAGTCTAACATGTGGGCACCGTTGCCAGTTAGGGTAGTTATTGGAAAAAACCTGTCTAGTGAACTTGCCTCCAATGGAGACAAGAGTGGTTGCTGAATGTCTTCCCATCAGTATTTTCTATTCAAGAAGTAACAGTAAGGGGTTGAACACTGCTGCCCTTTGTGGTAGAAATGCACTGAGGGTCACAGAGCTCAGTTGTTTCTGCTGCAGGCCAATTCCTTTGCATCATCTTTTGACCAAGTAAATAAGGTTTTAGGACTGCTCCAAGATTTTCTGAAGAAATATCCCATTTGTAGATGGCTGAAAACCAATAAGAGTAATATTTACATATTGCTTAATGTGGCTGTGGACAAAAATCAAAGGGGCAGTAGAAAAACCCTTTGAGTGATCATTGACTTTTGGTGCCCCAAAAGTTCCACTGCCTGACCAGGTGGTGGCGCAGTGGATGGAGCATCAGACTGGGATGTGGAAGGACCCAGGTTCGAGACCCCGAGGTCACCAGCTTGAGCGTGGGCTCATCTGGTGTGAGAAAAAGCTCACCAGCTTGGACCCAAGGTTGCTGACTCAAGCAAGGGGTTACTTGGTCTGCTGAAGGCCCACGGTCAAGGCACATGTGAGAGAGCAATCAACAAACAACTAAGGTGTTGCAACAAAAAAACTGATGATTGATGCTTCTCATCTCTTTCCATTTCTTTCAGTCTGTCCCTATCTATCCCTCTCTCTGACTCTCGCTCTGTCTCTCAAATAAATAAATAATTAATTAAAAGCGTGTCCTCATTAAAAAAAAAAATTCCACTAATCAAGAGTATGCTTTTTGGAGAGAGAGAAAATGGCGATAAAGTAAGTGGACGTTACTATACCCACCTCCCAGAACCAAAGTGGATTACAACTTAACTTAGGAACAATCATCTTGAAAAATCAACTTTGGACTAAACTAAGAGGAATCTATAACCAAGTATCACCGAAGAAAACACTCAAGACTGGTAGGAAGGGCAGAGATGTGGGAAGGGCTGCCCTGCTCCAAGGAATGAGAGGTGGTCTGGAGGGTCTCTCACAGCAGGGTGGGTTGCCAGGAAAGTTGTGGGTCCACAACCCCAGGACTAGAGCCCCAGCCTGGAGCCCCAGAGCCTAGAGGAGGCATACAGACAGTAGTTAGCTGAAAGAAGAGCCAGGTTAATGTTTGCGAGAGGGAAACAGAATTCTCAGACCCAAGTTCCATCTTAAAGGGACCACACAGAAAACCTCGTTCACAGCCACTTACCCGGGGCTCTGAGAGTGGGGAGCACTGAAAGGACTGGAGTTGCAAGAGGAGAGTATAGTCTCAGGGGCATGGGGAGAGATTTTGGGAGACAGTCACACTGACTCCTGAACTGGTCACTCCCCAAACCTAAAGTGACCATTTTTTCTGGGAGAACCAACACCAGCAAAGGGAAGCAATTATCCCTCCCACCACAGGCTCTCCAATTCCAGTCAGAGCAAAGAGTCACTTAGAAGCAGGAGGTGCATCAGGGACAAAGGTTTTGAGTGCTGAGGTCTGGGCTACACTGCCACCCCAAACTTCTGAGTATTCTCTGAAGGGCAGGAGGGCCATGCTGGGAAAGCAGCTGTGGTGCTCAGCCCAAACAGCAGCAGGGGGCAGAACTGGGTGAGGCAGCCCGTGTGGCGGCAGCCAGGGACAGAGCCCAGCGGCCTGTGCATTGGTGGTGGCAGAGGGCGGAGCCTGGCAACACACACTGCAGTGGTGGAGAGCAGAGCTTGGCGGGGCATCCAGCACCCCATGGGGGGCAGAGCCTGGTGAGGCGGCCCGTGTGCCCATGGGGCAGCCAGAGCTATGGCCCGTGAGCCTGCATGCCTGGCAGTGCTGGTGCCCAAGTGCCTGAGGAAGCGGCAGCAGCAGGCCAGCTTATGGACCATACCTCGGGAATAGAGAGACCACACACACTGGCCAAGAGTAGATAGGATCCAGCCTAGGAGTGCAACTGATATTTACAACAGCATCTCGGCCCAGTAGAAGCAGCCACAAATTCTGGATCACCTGTAGCTCCAAGAAGGTTGCTAAGGGCCAGTCATAAGCAGGGACCCCACTGATCTGCACCAGGGTCCAGCCAGGGAGGTCCAGGGCTGGCACATCCAGTGGCCAGATATGGAGAGCATCAGCTTAGGACCTAACAATCCTAGTAAGAGTTGTATCTTAAGGAAGGCCTCCTCACCCCTGACCCAGTTGAGGCATAGAAAACACAGATACAAATAGAAAAAAGAGCACTAGCAGCAGACAAGTAGCCCACTGTGAATTACAAACAACAGCTGAGGACAACCCAAGAAGATCTGGAAACAACACAAGAGAAAGCTGGAGGCAGACAACACCAACCCACTATTCAGCTAGCTACACAAACAGTACATTCAAAGAAAGCAGTTTATACAGACAAAATAGAAAGACACAGAAATTCAATCCAAATGAATCAACAAGATAAATCCCCAGAAAAAGAACTGAATGAAATGTAAATAACCAAGATATGGGATGAAGAGTTTAGAATAATGATTGCTAAAATGCTCAAGGATTTAGAACAACAATAGATGGACAAAATAAGCACCTAAATGAACAGATAGCAAGCATCAAAAAGAACACAGAAATCATAAAAAAAAAATCAGACAGAAATGACAAATACAATATCAGAAATGAAGACTACACTAGAAAAAATTAAAAGCAGGCTAAATGAAGCAGAGCATAGAATCAGTGATTTAGAGGAAAAGATAAATGGAAGCATGGAAGCAGAACAGCAAAAAGAAAAGATGATCAAAAAATCTGAGGAAACTCTAAGAGAGCTCTGTGACAACATGAAGGGAAACAACATCTGCATAATAGAGGGTTCCTGTAGGAGAAGAGAAAGAACATGGGATAGAGAACCTGATTGAAGAAATCATAGCTGAAAACTTTCCTAAATTGATGAAGGAAAAAGTCACAAAAGTTCAAGAAGCATAGAGAATTTATTTAAAGAGAAACTCAAAAGACCTACACCAAGACAAATAATAATTAAAATACCAAAGCTAAGATTTAAAGAAAGAATACTAAAAGCTGGGGGGGGGGGAAGCAGTCAATCTCCTACAAAGGAGCCCCCAAAAGGATGACATCCGACTTTTCAACAGAAACACTGGAGGCCAGAAGGGAATGGCAAGAAATATTCAAAGTAATGCAGAACAAGAGCCTACAACCAAGACATCTCTATCCAGCAAGGCTATCATTTAAAATGGAAGGAGAAATAAAAAGCTTCCCAGACAAAAAAAAAAAAACTCAAGGAATTCATTACAACCAAACCAATGCTGCAAGAAATGTTATGGGGACTGTTGTAAACAGAACAAAGGGGGGAAATTCTAGTAAAAGAAGAATGTAGATTTAAAGAACAAAATGGCAATAAATAACTACATATCAATAATAACCTTAAATGTAAATGAATTAAATGCTTCAATCAAAAGACATAGCATAGCTGTGTAGATAAGAAAACAGGGCCTGTACATATGCTGTCTACAAGATACCCACCTCAAAACAAAAGATACACATAGACTGAAAGAGAAGGAATGGAAAAAAATATTTCATGCAAATTGAAATGGAAAAAAAAAAGCTGGGGTAGCAATACTTATATTTTTAAAAATCTACTTTAAAACAAAGGCTATAGTAATGGATAAAGAAGGACACTACATAATGATAGAGCATAATGATAAAGGGAGAAATCCAACAGGACAATATAACCATTATAAATATCTATGCACCTAATATAGGAGACCTAAATATATAAAGCAGATTTTGATGGACATAAAGGGTGAGATCAATAGCAAAACTATAATAGTAGGGGATTTCAATACCCCACTAACATCACTAGATAGAACCTCAAGAAAGAAAATTAACAAAGAAACAGCAGCCTTAAATGACACACTAGATCAACTGGATCTAATAGATATCTTCAAAACCTTTCAACCTAAAGCAGCAGAATATACATTTTTTTAAGTGTTCATGGTACATTATCTAAGATAGACCACATTTTAGGACACAAAATGAGTCTCAATAAATTTAAGAAGACTGAAATCATATCAAGCATCTTTTCTGATCACAGTGGCATGAAACTAGAAATCAACTACAATAGAAAAACTGAAAAACATTCAAACACTTAAAACTAAATAGCATGTTATTAAATAACTAATGGGTTAACAATTAGATCAAGGAAGAAATAAAAAATTTCCATGAGAAAAATGAAAATGAACATACAACAACTCAAAATTTATGGGACACAGCAAAAGAAGTCCTGAGAGGGAAGCTTATAGCATTACAGGCATACCTTAAGAAGCTAGAAAAACCTCAAATAAAAACTTAACCCTGCAACTAAAAGAACTAGAAAAGGAACAGCAAATAAAGTCCAGAGGAAGTAGAGGGAAGGAAATAATAAGGATCAGGTGAAAATAAATGACATAGAGGCTTAAAAAAAAAATACAGAAGAACAATGAAACCAAAAGCTGGTTCTTTGAAAAGGTAAAGAAGATTGATGAACCTTTAACCAGTCTCACCAAGAAAAAAAGAGAGAGGATTCAAATAAATAAAATTATAAATGAGAGTGGAGAAGTAACAACTGACACAGCAGAAATACATAGGATTGTAAGAATATACTATAAAGAAACTATATGCCAACAAATTAGACAACCTAGGTGAAATGGACAAATTCCTTGAAACATATAATCTTTCAAAAGTCAATATGGAAGAATCAGAAAACCTAAAGAGACCGATTACATCAAAAGAGATTAAAACAGTTATCAAAAACACTTTCAACAAACAAAAGCCCTGGGCCAGATGGCTTCACAGGCAAATTCTATTAAATATTCAAAGAAGGACTAATTTTTATTCTTCTCAAACTATTTCAAAAAATTGAAGAGGAGGGAAGACTTCTAAGCTCCTTTTATGAGGCAAGCATAATCCTTATTCCAAAACTAGGCAAAGACAATACATAGAAGAAAAAGTATAGGCCAATATCCCTGATGAATTTAGATACAAAATTTAGCAAACTGGATCCAGCAATACATGAAAAAAATCAAACATCATTATCAAGTGGGATTTATTCTAGGGAGGCAAAGCTGGTACAATATTCACAAATCAATCAATGTGTCCTACCATAGAAACAAAAAAAAGGAGAAAAATCACATGATAATATCTGTAGATGCAGAAAAAGCATTTGATAAAATCCAGCACCCATTTATAATCAAAACTCTCAGCAAAATGGGAATACAGAGAACATACCTCAACATGATAAAGGCCATTTATGACAAAACCACAGCCAACATCATACTCAATGGGCAAAAATTAAAAGCAATCCTCTTAAGATCAGGAACAAGGCAGGGGTGGCCCCATTCACCACTCTTATTCAACATAGTTCTGAAAGTCCTAGCCACGGCAATCAGAGAAGAAGAAAAATAAAAGGCATCCAAATTGGAAAAGAAGAAGTAGAATAATTATTATTTACTGATGATATGATACTGTACATAGAAAACCCCAAAGTCTCAGTAAAAACTACTGGACCTGATAAATGAATTCAGCAAGGTAGCAGGGATATAAAACTAATATTAAAAAATCAGAGGAATTTTTATACACCAACAATGAACTGTCTGAAAGAGAAATGAAGAAAACAATCTTCTTCACTATTGCAAAAAAATAAAAAATAAAGTACCTAGAAGTAAACTTTACCAAAGAGGTTAAAGATTTGTACTCAGAAAATTATAAAACATTGATAAAAAAAAATCAATAAAGATACAAACAAGTGGAAGCATATACTGTGTTCATGGATAGGAAGAATAAATATCATTAAAATGTCTATATTACCCAAAGCAATTTATAAATTCAATGCAATTCCTATTAAAATACCAATGTCATACTTCAAAGGTATAGAACAAATACTCCAAAATTTTATATGGAACCAAAAAAGAACATGATTAGCTTCAGCAGTCTTGAAAAAGAAGAATAAAGTGGGTGGCATCACACTTCCTGATATTAAGTTATACTACAAGTTTATTATACTCAAAACAGCTTGGTACTAGCATAAGAACAGGCATATAGATCAATGGAACAGAACAGAGACCCCAGAAATAAATCCACAGCTCTATGGACAATTGATATTTGACAAAGAAGGTAAGAGCATACAATGGAGTAAAGACAGTCTCTTTAACAAATGGTGTTGGGAAATTGAAGCTACCTGCAAAAAAATAAAACTAGACCACCAACTAACATCAGTCACAAAAATAAACTCAAAATGGATAAAAGACTTAAATGTAAGTCATAAAATCATAATCATCTTGGAAGAAAACATAGGCAGTAAGCTCTCTGACATTTCTCGCAGCAATATATTTGCTGATTTATCTCCACAAGCAAGTGAAATAAAGGACAGGATGAACAAATGGGACTATATCAAACTAAAGTTTTGCTCGGCTAAAGACAATATGAACAAAATAAAAAAACAAACCACACAATGGGAGAACATATTTGATAATACATCTGATAAGGATTAATAACCAAAATTTATAAAGAACTTGTAAAACTCAACACCAGGAAGCTAAACAATCCAATCATAAAATGGGCAAAAGAAATGAATAGGCACTTCTCCAAAGAGAACATACAGATGGCCAATAGGCAGATGAAAATATGTTCAACATCACTAATCACTGGAGAAGTGCAAATTAAAACCACAATGAGATACCACCTCACACCAGTCAGAATGGCGCTCATTAACAAAACAACTCATAATAAGCGCTGGTGAGGGTGTGGAGAAAAGGGAACCCTCCTGCACTGCTGGTGGGAATGCCAACTGATGCAGCCATTGTGGAAAACAGTATGGAGATTCCTCAAAAATTAAAACTGGAACTGCCTTTTGACACAGCTATCCCACTTTTAGAAATATATCCTAAGAACACCAAATCACAGATTCAAAAGAAAAAATGCACCCCCATGTTTGCTGCAGCATTGTTTACAGTGGACAAGATTTTGAAACAACCCAAGTTTTTGTCAGTGGACAAGTGAATTAAAAAGCAATAGTACATATACACAGTGGAATGCAGATATTGATTGACTTATGACCTATGCAACTTATGACCATTCAACTTTACGACCACAGTTGCTAGCCATGACTGCTTTGCATCTGGCAGCGCAAGCGTTGCCCAGCTGGATGTACGACAGTGTGGACCAGCTTCCAGCAGCACTACCATCTCCATGTGCACCATTTCAACTGTTATCCTAGACTCAGTACAGCAATTTGTCTTTTTGTGTCTTGGATATTTTTCATCAAACCCCTCCCAAGATGTCTACCAAGAGAAAATTGTCTTTGTCTGCAACTCAGCCTGCCAAGAAGAAAAGAAAGGCCATTGATCTCGACACAAAAATGAGCATGGGCTCATCCAACTTGAGCAAGGGTTCACCAGCTTGAGTGCAGGGGCGCTGGCTTGAGCATGGGATCATAGACATGACCCCATGGTCACTGGATTGAGCCCAAAGTCACTGGCTTGAGTAAGGGACCACTTGCTCTGCTGTAACCCCCTGGTCAAGGCACATATGAGACAGCAATGAACAAGTACAAAGGAGGAAAGAAAGTGAATGTGATCGCACATGTTTATGAAAAAACCAACTCCGGTAACCCCAACTGCTGCCTCAGATGATGACATCAAAAATCCGCAGCCAAGCACCAGCGGCCAATAAAATGTTTTGTATGGCCCTGGCCAGTTGGCTCAGCGGTAGAGCATCGGCCTGGCGTGCGGGGGACCCGGGTTCGATTCCCGGCCAGGGCACATAGGAGAAGCGCCCATTTGCTTCTCCACCCCCCACCCCCCTCCTTCCTCTCTGTCTCTCTCTTCCCCTCCCGCAGCCGGGGCTCCATTGGAGCGAAGATGGCCTGGGCACTGGGGATGGCTCCTTGGCCTCTGCCCCAGGCACTGGAGTGGCTCTGGTCACAGCAGAGCACCACCCCGGAGGGGCAGAGCATCACCCCCTGGTGGGCAGAGCGTCGCCCCTGGTGGGCGTGCCGGGTGGATCCTGGTCGGGCACATGCGGGAGTCTGTCTGACTGTCTCTCCCCGTTTCCAGCTTCAGAAAAATACAAAAAAATTAAAAAAAATTTAAAAAAAAATGTTTTGTACATGTTTATATATTTTGATATGTTTTGCAATTGGGAAAATGTTTCCTATGGTATTTATAACACCTGTATTTTGTATTTTTGTATGCACCTGTATTTTGTATTTTTGTATGTTTTGCAAATATTAAACCAGTTGTACTGGTAATGCAGTGTTTTACTTAAACCTGACAAATGTAAAAATAAGAAACAAAATGGTATAGAGATGGTACAAATGGCATAAAATGAACAAAGAAAATTATATATATAACAATAATGAAAGAAAATTATTATAAAATATGACTTAAAGATTTATAACATCATTTCACAGTACTGTACATATAGCCTACTCAACTTACAACCAAATCATGTTACAACTGGTCTGTCTGAACCAATCGTGGTCATAAGTCGAGCACTAGCTATACTATGCGGCCATGAAAAAGAAGGAAATCTTACCTTTTCTGACAACATGGATGCACCTGGAAACTATTAAGCTAAGTGAAATAAACTAGGCAGAGAAAGAAAAATATCATATGACCTCACTCATTTGAGGAGTCTAATGAACAGTGTGAACTGAGGAGTGGAATAGAGGCACAGGCAGGGTCAAACAGACTGGAGGGAAAGTGGACAGAGGAAAAGGGGATGAGAGGATGGGATCAGAGAAGAGAAAGAGATTGGTGAAATTATATATACATAACACAGTGTTATAGAGAGCAGGAAAGCAAATCCTGGAGGGAAAGGGGAAGGTGTTGGGGGGGAGGGGGGCAAGGGGGATGTTGAGGATAACATGGGGGTGGGGGGATGCATTTGGGGGGACTCTTGAATTTATGTAAACACAATAAATTAAAATCAATTAAAATTTAAAAAATAAGTTAAAAAATGAATATATGGGTAAATAAAAATAAAAAAAAGAGTATGTGCTTCTTTAAATAAATTTTTATTAATGTTAATGGGGTGACATCAATAAATCAGGGTACATATATTCAAAGAAAATATGTCCAGATTATCTTGTCATTCACTTATGTTGCATACCCATCACCCAAAGTCAGATTGTCCTCCATCACCTTTTATCTAGTTTTCTTTGTGCCCCTCCCCCTCCCTCTCCCTCTCTCCTGCTTCCCTCCCATGCACCCCCTCCCCCCCACCCCCGGTAACCACCACACTCTTGTCCATGTCTCTTAGTTTCATTTTTCTGTCCCACCTATGTATGAAATCATGTAGTTCTTGGTTTTTTCTGATTTACTAATTTCACTCCGTATAATGTTATCAAGATCCCACCATTTTGTTGTAAATGATCCGATGTCATCATTTCTTATGGCTGAGTAATATTCCATAGTGTATATGTGCCACATCTTCTTTATCCAGTCTTCTATTGAAGGGCTTTTTGGTTGTTTCCATGTCTTGGCCACTGTGAACAATGCTGCAATGAACATGGGGCTACATGTGTCTTTACATATCAATGTTTCTGAGTTTTGGGGGTATATACCCAGTAGAGGGATTGCTGGGTCATAAGGTAGTTTTATTTTCAGTTTTTTGAGGAACCACCATACTTTCTTCCATAATGGTTGCACAACTTTACATTCCCACCAACAGTGAATGAGGGTTCCTTTTTCTCCACAGCCTCTCCAGCATTTGCTATTACCTGTCTTGTTGATAATAGCTAATCTAACAAGTGTGAGGTGGTATCGCATTGTAGTTTTGATTTGCATTTCTCTAATAACTAATGAAGATGAGCATCTCTTCATATATCTGTTGGCCATTTGTATTTCTTTCTGGGAGAAGTGTCTGTTCATGTCCTCTTCCCACTTTTTTATTGGATTCTTTGTTTGTTTGTTTGTTGTTGAGTTTTATGAGTTCTTCGTATATTTTGGATATTAGACCCTTATCTGAGCTGTTGTTTGAAAATATCATTTCCCATTTAGTTGGCTGTCTGTTTATTTTGTTGTCAGTTTCTCTTGCTGAGCAAATACTTTTTAGTCTGATGTAGTCCCATTCATTTATCTTTGCCTTCACTTCTCCTGCCTTTGGAGTCAAATTCATAAAATGCTCTTTAAAACCCAGGTCCATGAGTTTAGTACCTATGTGTTCTTCTATGTACTTTATTGTTTCAGGTCTTATATTTAGGTCTTTGATCCATTTTGAATTAATTTTCGTACAAGGGGACAAGCTGTAGTTGATTTTCATTCTTTTGCATGTGACTTTCCAGTTTTTCCATCACCATTTGTTGAAGAGGCTTTCTTTTCTCCATTGTGTGTTGTTGGCCCTTTTTTTTTTGTATTTTTCTGAAGCTGGAAATGGGGAGAGACAGTCAGACAGACTCCCGCATGCGCCCGACTGGGATCCACCCAGCACGCCCACCAGGGGCGACGCTCTGCCCACCAGGGGGCGATACTCTGCCCCTCCGAGGCGTCGCTCTGCCGCGACCAGAGTCACTCTAGTGTCTGGGGCAGAGGCCAAGGAGCCATCCCCAGCGCCTGGGCTATCTTTGCTCCAATGGAGCCTTGGCTGCAGGAGGGGAAGAGAGAGACAGAGAGGAAGGAGGGGGGCGGGGGGTGGGGGGCGGAGAAGCAAATGGGCGCTTCTCCTATGTGCCCTGGCTGGGAATCGAACCCGGGTCCCCCGCACGCCAGGCCGACGCTCTACCGCTGAGCCAACCGGCCAGGGCCGTTGTTGGCCCTTTATCAAAAATTATTTGAACATATACATGTGGTTTTATTTCTGGGCTTTCTATTCTGTTCCATTGGTCTGAGTGTCTATTTTTCTGCCAATACCATGCTGTTTTGATTGTCATGGCCCTATAATATAGTTTGAAGTCAGGTATTGTAATGCCCCCAACTTCATTCTTTTTCGTTAGGATTGCTTTGGCTAATCGAGGTTTTTTATAGTTCCATATAAATCTGATGATTTTTTGTTCCATTTCTTTAAAGAATGTCATCGGAATTTTGATCGGAATTGCATTAAATTTATATATTGCTTTGGGTAATATGACCATTTTGATTATATTTATTCTTCCTACCTACGAACAAGAAATATTTTTACATTTCATTGTATCTTTTTTGATTTCCCTTAACAATGCTTTGTAGTTTTCATTATATAGGTCCTTTACATTCTTTGATATGTTTATTCCTAGGTATTTTTTGTTGTTGTTGCAATCATGAAGGGGATTATTTTTTTGAGTTCATTTTCTAATATTTCATTGTTAGCATAGAGAAAGGCTATGGACTTTTGTATGTTAACTTTGTATTCTGCGACCTTACTGTATTGGTTTATTGTTTCTAGTAATCTTTTTGTGAAGTCTTTTGGGTATTCAATGTATAGGATCATACCATCTGCAAAAAGTGATACCTTTACTTCTTCTTTTCCAATATGGATGCCTTTTATTTCATTCTCTTCTCTGATTGCTCTGGCCAGAACTTCTAGCACCACATTAAATAAGAGTGGAGAGAATGAACAACCCTGTCTTGTTCCTGATTTAAGGTGGAAAGTCCTCAGTTTTATGCCATTTAATATGATGTTGGCTGATGGTTTATCATATATGGCCTTTATCATGTTGAGATACTTTTCTTCTATATCCATTTTGTTGAGTGTCTTAAACATAAAGTTGTGTTGTATTTCATCGAATGCCTTCTCTGCATCTATTGATAAGATCATGTGATTTTTGTTCTTTGTTTTGTTGATGTGGTGTATTACGTTAATCGTTTTACGTATGTTGAGCCATCCTTGAGATTCTGAGATGAATCCCACTTGATCGTGATGTATTATTTTTTAATATGTTGTTGTATTCGATTTGCCAGTATTTTGTTTAGTATTTTAGCATCTATATTCATTAGAGATATTGGTCTGTAGTTTTCTTTTTTTGTGCCATCTTTGCCTGATTTTGGTATGAGGGTTATGTTGGCCTCATAAAATGTGTTTGGAAGTATTGCTTCTTCTTCAATTTTTTGGAAGACTTTCATTAGAATAGGAACGAAGTCTTCTTTGAATGTTTGATAAAATTCGCTGGTATCGCCGCCAGGGCCTGGACTTTTATTTTTGGGGAGGTTTTTAATGGTTTTTTCTATTTCTTCTCTATTAATAGGTCTGTTTAGGCTTTCTGCTTCTTCATGACTCGTCTAGGAAGGTTGTATTGTTCTAGGAATTTATCCATTTCTTCTAGGTTGTTGAATTTAGTGGCATAAAGTTTTTCATAGTAATCTACAATAATTCTTTGTATATCTACGATGTTCGTGGTGATTTCTCCTCTTTCATTTTGGATTTTGTTTATATGAGTTCTTTCTGTTTTTTCCTTGGTAAGTCTTGCCAGGGATTTGTCAATTTTGTTGATCTTTTAAAAGAACCAGCTCCTTGTTCTATTAATTTTTTCTATAGTTTTTCTGTTCTCTATTTCATTTATTTCTGCTCTGATTTTTATTATCTTTTCTTCGGCTGGTTTTGGGTTGTTTTTGTTCTTCTTTTTCCAGTTCCTTAAGGTGTGAGTTTAAGTGATTTACTTGGGCTCTCTCTTGTTTGTTCATATAGGCCTGAAGTGAAATGAACTTCCCTCTTATCACTGCTTTTGCTGCATCCCATAGATTCTGATATGTCGTATTGTCATTTTCATTTGACTGTATATATCTTTTGATCTCTGGGCTTATTTCCTCTGTGACCCATTCATTTTTTAAAAGTATGTTGTTTAGTTTCCACATTTTGTGGGGGTTTTTTCCTCTTTTTTTTTTAAAATAATTTTATTTTTTTAATGGGGTGACATCAATAAATCAGGATACATATATTCAAAGATAACAAGTCCAGGTTATCTTGTCGTTCAATTATGTTGCATACCTATCACCCAAAGTCAGATTGTCCTCTGTCACCTTCTATCTAGTTTTCTTTGTGCCCCTCCCCCTCCCCCTTTCCCTCACCCTTTCCCCCCTCCCCCCCATAACCACCACACTCTTATCAATGTCTCTTAGTTTCACTTTTATGTCCCACCTACGTATGGAATAATGCAGTTCATGGTTTTTCTGATTTACTTATTTCGCTTCGTATCATGTTATCAAGATCCCACCATTTTGCTGTAAATGATCCGATGTCATCATTTCTTATGGCTGAGTAGTATTCCATAGTGTATATGTGCCACATCTTCTTTATTCAGTCATCTATTGACGGGCTTTTTGGTTGTTTCCATGTCCTGGCCACTGTTAAAAATGCTGCAATAAACATGGGGCTGCATGTGTCTTTCCGTATCAATGTTTCTGAGTTTTTGGGGTATATACCCAGTAGAGGGATTGCTGGTCATAAGGTAGTTCTATTTTCAGTTTTTTGAGGAACCACCATACTTTCTTCCATAATGGTTGTACTACTTTACATTCCCACCAACAGTGTATGAGGGTTCCTTTTTCTCCACAGCTTCTCCAACATTTGCTATTACCTGTCTTGCTAAAAATAGCTAATCAAACAGGTGTGAGGTGGTATCTCATTGCAGTTTTGATTTGCATTTCTCTAATAGCTAAAGAAGATGAGCATCTTTTCGTATATCTGTTGGCCATTTGTATTTCTTCCTTGGAGAAGTGTCTGTTCATATCATCTTCCCATTTTTTTATTGGATTGTTTGTTTGTTTGTTGTTGAGTTTTATGAGTTCTTTGTATATTTTGGATATTAGGCCCTTATCTGAGCTGTTGTTTGAAAATATCATTTCCCATTTAGTTGGTTTTCTGTTTATTTTGTTATCAGTTTCTCTTGCTGAGCAAAAACTTCTTAGTCTGATGTAGTCCCATTCATTTATCTTTGCCTTCACTTCTCTTGCCTTTGGAGTCAAATTCATAAAATGCTCTTTAAAACCCAGGTCCATGAGTTTAGTACCTATGTCTTCTTCTATGTACTTAATTGTTTCAGGTCTTATGTTTAGATCTTTGATCCATTTTGAGTTAATTTTAGTACAGGGGGACAAACTGTAGTCCAGTTTCATTCTTTTGCATGTGGCTTTCCAGTTTTCCCAGCACCATTTATTGAAGAGGCTTTATTTTCTCCATTGTGTGTTCTTGGCCCCTTTATCAATAATTATTTGACTATATATATGTGGTTTTATTTCTGGACTTTCTATTCTGTTCCATTGGTCTGAGTGTCTATTTTTCTGCCAATACCATGCTGTTTTGATTGTCATGGCTCTATAATAGAGTTTGAAGTCAGGTATTGTAATGCCCCCAGCTTCACTCTTTTTCTTTAGGATTGCTTTGGCTATTCGGGGGTTTTTATAGTTCCATATAAATCTGATGATTTTTTGCTCTATTTCTTTAAAAAATGTCATTGGAAGTTTGATCGGAATTGCATTAAATTTGTATATTGCTTTGGGTAATATAGCCATCTTGATTATATTTATTCTTCCTAACCAAGAACAAGGTATATTCTTCCATCTCATTATATCTTTTTCGATTTCCCTTAACAATGGTTTATAGTTTTCATTATATAAGTCCTTTACATTCTTTGTTATGTTTATTCCTAAGTATTTTATTTTTTTTGTTGCAATCGTGAAGGGGATTATTCTTTTGAGTTCATTCTCAATTGTTTCATTGTTGGCATATAGAAAGGCTATTGACTTCTGTATGTTAATTTTGTATCCTGCGACCTTACTGTATTGGCTTATTGTTTCTAGTAGTCTTTTTGTGGATTCTTTGGGGTTTTCGATGTATAGGATCATATCATCTGCAAAAAGTGATACCTTTACTTCTTCTTTTCCAATATGGATGCCTTTTATTTCTTTGTCTTGTCTGATTGCTCTGGCTAGAACCTCTAGTACCACATTAAATAAGAGTGGAGAGAGTGGACAACCCTGTCTTGTTCCTGATTTAAGGGGGAAAGCCTTCAGTTTTGTGCCATTTAATATGATGTTAGCTGATGGTTTATCATATATGGCCTTTATCATGTTGAGATATTTTCCTTCTATACCCATTTTGTTGAGAGTCTTAAACAGAAAATTGTGTTGTATTTCATCAAAAGCCTTTTCTGTATCTATTGATAAGATCATGTGGTTTTTGTTCTTTGTTTTGTTGATATGGTGTATTACGTTAATCGTTTTACGTATGTTGAACCATCCTTGAGATTCTGGGATGAATCCCACTTGATCATGATGTATTATTTTCTTAATATGTTGTTGTATTCGATTTGCTAGTATTTTGTTTAGTATTTTAGCATCTATATTCATTAGAGATATTGGTCTGTAGTTTTCTTTTTTTGTGCCATCTTTGCCTGATTTTGGTATGAGGGTTATGTTGGCCTCATAAAATGTGTTTGGAAGTATTGCTTCTTCTTCAATTTTTTGGAAGACTTTCATTAGAATAGGAACGAAGTCTTCTTTGAATGTTTGATAAAATTCGCTGGTATCGCCGCCAGGGCCTGGACTTTTATTTTTGGGGAGGTTTTTAATGGTTTTTTCTATTTCTTCTCTACTAATAGGTCTGTTTAGGCTTTCTGCTTCTTCTTGACTCAGTCTAGGAAGGTTGTATTGTTCTAGGAATTTATCCATTTCTTCTAGGTTGTTGAATTTAGTGGCATAAAGTTTTTCATAGTATTCTACAATAATTCTTTGTATATCTACGGTGTCCGTGGTGATTTCTCCTTTTTCATTTTGGATTTTGTTTATATGAGTTCTTTCTCTTTTTTCCTTGGTAAGTCTTGCCAAGGGTTTGTCAATTTTGTTGATCTTTTCAAAGAACCAGCTCCTTGTTCTATTAATTTTTTCTATACTTTTGGGGTTTCTTTGTTCTTTTTTTTTCTAGTTCCTTAAGGTGTGAAGTTAAGTGGTTCACTTGGGCTGTCTTTTGTTTTTTCATATATGCCTGAAATGATATGAACTTCTCTCTTATCACTGCTTTTGCTGCATCCCATAGATTCTGATATGTCGTATTGTCATTTTCATTAGTCTGTATATATCTTTTGATCTCTGCACTTATTTCTTCTTTGACCCATTCATTTTTTAAAAGTATGTTGTTTAGTTTCCACATTTTTGTGGGATTTTTTTCCTTTTTTTTTTCAGTTGAATTCTAGTTTCAAGGCTTTATGATCAGAAAATATGCTTGGTACAACTTCGATTTTTCTGAATTTGCTGATGTTGTTTTTGTGGCCCAACATATGGTCAATTCTTGAGAATGATCCATGTACACTAGAGAAAAATGTATACTCTGTCACTTTGGGATGAAATGTCCTGTAGATGTCTATCATATCCAGGTGCTCTAGTGTTTTGTTTAAGGCCACTATGTCTTTGTTGATTCTCTGTTTGGATGACCGATCTAGAGCCATCAGCAGTGTATTGAGGTCTCCAAGTATGATTGTATTTTTGTCAGGTTTTTTTTTTAGGTCAATAAGTAGCTGTCTTATATATTTTGGTGCTCCTTGGTTTGGTGCATATATATTAAGAATTGTTATGTCTTCTTGAATCAGCATCCCCTTAATCATTATGAAATGACCATTTTTGTCCCTGAGTACTTTTGCTGTCTTGTAGTCAGTATTATTAGATATGAGTATTGCTATGCCTGCCTTTTTTTTGGATGTTATTTCCTTGGAGTATTGTTTTCCAGCCTTTCACTTTGAATTTGTTTTTATCCTTGTTGCTTAGATGTGTTTCTTGTAGGCAGCATAGAGTTGGATTTTCTTTTTTAATCCATTCTGCTACTCTGTGTCTTTTTATTGGTGACTTTAATCCATTTACGTTTAGTGTAATTATTGACACTTGTGGATTCTCTATTGCCATTTTATAAATTGCTTTATGTTATTTTTGTATCTTGTTTGATTCTTCTCTTTTGTTTTTCTATCATTTGTTTTTGTTTGTTTGTATTCCATACTTCTTTCCTCTGTTGCTACATTTTTTAAGTCATGTGCTTTTGTGGTGGTTTTTCAAGTGTAGTTACCATTAAGTAATAAAAAGGGTACCTACCATATTCATTGTAGTACCCTATCTTGCAAGTGTTTCTGCACTTAATCGTCTTTTGCTACTGTTAATATCTGTCCTCTCCCCTTGTTTTTTTGCTTTTGTTGTCACAGTATAAATTTGGTTTTATTGTGTTCTTGGTGGAGCTTTTACTTGTGGTTTTGTTTTGTTTTGTTTTTTGGATCTGTTTGGAAAAACCCCTTTAGTATTTCCTGGAGTGGGGTTTTTCTGATGATAAATTCCCTCATCTTTTCTGTATTTGTGAATGTTTTTATTTCTCCTTCGTACTTGAAGGATAACTTTGATGGGTATAGTATTCTTGGCTGAAAGTTCCTTTCTTTCAGGACTTTAAATATTGGGGTCCACTCTCTTGTAGCTTGTAGAGTTTCTGCTAAAAAATCTGATGATAATATAATAGGCCTTCCTTTATATGTTGTATTCTTCTTTTCGCTGGCTGCCTTGAGAATTTTTTCTTTGTCGTTGGTTTGTGCCATTTTCATTATAATGTGCCTTGGAGTAGGTTTTTTGTGGTTAAGAAAACTCGATGTTCTGTTTGCTTCTTGATTTTGAGGCTTTAGTTCTTTGCACAGGCTTGGAAAGTTCTCATCTATTATTTGTTTGAATAAATTCTCCATTCCATTTTCTCTCTCTTCTTCCTCTGATATACCTATTATTTTTATGTTATTCTTTTTGATGGAGTCAGACAATTCCTGTAGGGCTTTCTCATTTTTTAAATTTTTGAGTCTCTCTCTTCTTCTTTCTGTTTTGCAAGTTGCTTGTCTTCTATTTCACTAATCCTACCTTCTATCTGGCCTGTTCTATTAGCTAAGCTTGTTACCTCATTTTTCAGTTCATGAATTGAGTTTTTATCTCTGTTTGATTTGTTTTTATAGTTTCAATTTCCTTGCATAATATTCTTTGTGTTCATTGAGTTGTTTTCTGAGCTCCCTAAATTGCCTTTCTGTGTTTTCTTGTATATCTCTGAGTATTTTTAGGATTTCTATTTTAAATTCTCTGTCATTTATCTCCAAGGTTTCCAATATATTAAATTTTTTCTCCATAGATTTTTTTCACATCTATCTGTATTACTTCTCTTTCTTTTGTATCCATGATATTTGATTTCCTTTTTCTTAATGGCATCTGAGAGTGCTCTTGTTGATAGCACTTTGCCTTCAGGGTGTGAAACTCTCGGATGCTCCAAGGATAGGTTTTTCTGTCTCTGGTTGTTGAACTTGTTGAAATTTTGGGGAGATTTTTCAGTTTGTGTCCTCACGGCACCTTTTCTATGATGTCACTGAGTATGCTTTTTAAGAAAAGTTTATCATCCCTGTTTTTGGCAAAGTCCTAAAGAAAATACATTCTATGGTTCAATTACCTTGCAAAAATATGCACATCACCAGTCTCCAATTGGTTGGATGCACTTACCTTGATCCTACATTCTGTGTTTCTTGAATCATGTTAATGCAAGCTAAACAAAAATAGAAGCCAAAATACCATTAATGGCTTGCCAGATAAAATAGAGTTGCATTATACATAAATTAATTTATGAAAATGTATCAAGAAATTTTAAGTATAAGCCTTGGGTATGAAGTAAAACTGGAAAGAGGAGGACAAAAAAAGCAGGTGGGTAATGTGGAGAAGGAGGATGGGGAGAGGGACATGGAGAGAGGAAAGGATTTAAATATGAGTGTGTTCCCAGGAGGTAAAGGGCACCAAAAGAATGAGAACTGTACCTAAATGAGACAATACTCCTGCTCACAGGGACACTCAGGGATTCCAAGAAATTATGTTTCCAAAGGTAACTTAGGGCTGCCATTAGAACATGCAAAACATCTTTACTATTTAAAGTAAATTTGGTAACAGTATCTTACACTAGTTCCTAAACTGTACCACTCAATACCAAAGATCTATGCTTATTTTATAATTAGGAACCTTTTGCCACAACATGATAACAAATTTAAAATACCTTTCAGCAGAAATACAATATTTCAAAGGCAACTCCTACTGAAATTATTATTTTACACGCACATACAAATTTCAAAATGCCTAACAGTCAAGAAACATGAGTCATACTTACATGTCACATAGCAAAGCACACTTGGAGGTCTTATTTAGTCCCTTGGTTTTTCGTGAATAATTATGGGAGGGGAGGGAGACAAAAGTTGGTTATAAAGTCTATTTCTCTACATACTAATTAACATGTTCTATTTAAGTCCAAGGGCACATATAATATATCTAGCGTATTGGACAGAGTAGAAAAATTTTTAACATTTCCTTCTTTTACATGTCAAAAAGTAGTAACTATGTAATTATCAGTAATAGTCATTTTTTCTTTATTTGTTCTTTAGTTTCAAAACATATAATTTGATTAAAATTAAAAAGAAATTTTAATTTTAAAGATATTATTCAAATTTGATTAAATAATTTAGGTATGAACTAAAACTTGCACATACTAAGCAAAAACATTATACCTTGTAATTCCAACTTTTCCAAGCTTTTAAACACAAATAGAAACTCCAAGGGGTGACAAAGAATGACAGATGTGAAATAATTCAAGTCATGTCTTGTCTTCATAATGCCTGTGCTGTTATCATTTATTTCAAGCCTACTATTATATGAAGGAATATGTAGTACTACAAGTCTTGGAAAAGGCCTCCTAAGATAGCTCCAAGGACACCAAGACTCTAGAAACTTATTTTGTGAACAAATATGCATAGATGAGCTCACTGTATAACTGGAAGTTCTACAAATTAACTTCCATTGCAATGCAGTGTGCATTAAAGAATAAGTCGTTTGAATGTGCTCAATGAAAGTTTACTCTTGATGGGGATCAGAGCAGGCCATCCCAGAATATGCCACTTTGGCATGTGGAATATTTTGAGCTGCAAGTGATCAGAATTTAACAGACTCAAGAAGAGATTTTAACCTCCCCCTTGACTGCCTGAAACAATTTAGGTGGAGGGCCTCTACTAAAAAGGGAGCTATTACCAGAGATAGTTTTACATCAGAAGGACTATCTCCATAGCTTGATAAACACTGTTTAGGAAACATTTGCTGTTCTCATCTTCCTATGAATTGTCTCTGTCCCCTTAGAAGTCCCAGATTCCCACCCCTTATCCTCAGCTCAGGTTGGCATAGAAGCTCAATTGCCTGTCTGTTCAAGAGTCTCTAAGCTTTTGTGGGGATCCTGTATATACAAAATTACATTTTTTTCTGTTGATCAATCTTACATCAATTTATTAGGCCAAAAACCTAGAAAGGAAGATGGAAAAAATTGTTCTCCCCTACACTCCCTAGTAAACTCAATAGTAACTAGAGCAATTGTCTAGAATTGATTTTTTAGGGGAGAAGTATTTTATCACTAACATTTTTAAAAATTGCCAGCACCCAGTGATTTTTTTCAAAAACACATTGATTTTAGTTTGATTATCATTTTTGAATTCTCTATATCAGAGCACACTGTATTGTCTGCATTCAGAGCTGACCACTCTCATGTCCCGCACCACCCCTCCCTTCTTGGTACACTACTACAAGGATTGCTCTACATCTGATAACTTCTTTCACAACATAACAAGTAAATGTTATGGCAGTTCATAAACTTAATACAAGGTACTAATGTTTGTTTGCTTTTTAATATAAATAAATAGTTCTTAGAAAGTATACTGATGCTAAAGCCCCACTCCAAAGAGCATTGGCCCAGCATGTGGAAGTCCTGGGTTCGATTCCTGGCCAGGGCACATAGGAGGATGTAAAGCCAGGAGCCAAGGCCAGGGCTACTATCACAGCAGCCTGGCCCATGCAGGTTCACATTGGATTCGGAGAGTCGGTAAAGAAACAGCGGAGCCAAAAACTGATAGGCCTTCATCTTTAATCCTAGCTTGCACCCGGCGGGCAAGTAAAAAATACACACTGGGCTCCAAAACCCAATCACATTCAGTGCTCACAAAGCTACTGATTTATCCAAGTTTCCTAGAATCAAAGGTTTCTAGCTCACCAGCCTTATTCTCCTCAGTTCCCCATCTCCTTCCTTATCCCAGATACAAACTCCTCACAAACTGGCCTCTCACTCAACACTCCGTCATCTTGGCTGCTTCTCCTGGCCTCCTCCACGTAGCCTCCTTCTGCTCTCTGCTCTGCTCTCTCCTCTAATGTCAGGAACCAAGCGGCAAGGCCCCGTTCTGTCCCCATTTTATAGTGTAGCTTCACAACCTTTAATCCAATATACAAAATAGGGAAGCCTCTAATACAAAGTCACTTCTCTGAGGCATGATTGGATTGTACCGCCCTACATCAAAAAGGGTGGGAAAGGCTTAATCCCAAAACCAAGCCCCAGGCTACAACAATCCCCAACACACATTAATATCACCTGGGCAACGGCCTCACGTGGGCAGCACCATCTTTAACAAAGTGAGCATAATACATTTTATCTGCCCAACAGAGAAGCACCCATCTACTTTGCCCATCACCCTCTTCTTCCTCTCTATCTCTCTCTTCCCCTCCCACAGCCAAGGCTTCATTGGAGCAAAGTTGGCCCGGGTGCTGAGGATGGCTCTATAGCCTCTGCCTCAGGCACTAGAAGGGCTCCCTCTGCAATGAAGCAACACCCTAGATGGGCAGAGCATTGCCCCCTGTGGACATGCCAGGTAGATCATGGTTGGGCGCATGTGGGAGTCTGTCTGACTGCCTCCCCACTTCGAACTTTGGAAAAATACAAAAAAAAAAAATCTCAGTGAGCATGACTAGTGGTGGTGCTGTGGTTAGAGCATCAACCTGGGATGTTAAGGCCCCAGGTTCAAAATCTCAAGGTTGCTGGCTTCAGTTACAGGCTTGAGCATGGGATCATCAACATGACCCCATCCATCATTGTTGGCTTGAGCCCAAAATTCACTTGGCTTGAAGCTCAAGGTCTCTGGCTTGAGCCCAAAGTCATTGGCTCAAATAAGGGTCATTGGTTCTGCTTGAGTTTCCTAGCCAAGGCACATATGAGAAGCAGTTACAATAATGAATAACTAAAGTGACACAACTAGGAGTTGATGTTTCTCATCTCTCTCCCCTCCTCTCTCTGTTTCATATGTGTTGTAAGGTACCAAAAGCTGAAAATTGATATTGATATTCTGGGAGGAAAGGTCAGGCTTTCCTATCAGGCTTTCCTGTTCTGTCCCTCCTTTAGAGAGGGGAGGGACAAGAATGTAGACGTTTCTGGCTTGCAAGAACAATGGGTTATTCAGTTTTAAATCTAAAATAAAGGTTAACCTAGAAACTTCTTCTCTTTCAGTAAGAGGCAGAATTTACATACCACCTTGCATTGACTGTAGTTCCTCCCTCTTCCTGGAACCTTGAGAGTAAAATACCTCTAGGCTAGTGAGGGAAGACAAACCCTGAAAGCTTTGTAAATGTCTTTGATTGTGTTACCTTGAGAGTCTTAATGTTTCTGTGTATCCCCTAAACAAATATTGCCAGCTTATACCATGATGTCATGCTCTCCCCTGCCCATGTGTGATCAAGGGTATATAAGCAGCCCCTGAACTACTTTTGGGACTGCATGATTTGGGCCTGCAGATGCCCCGTGTCAGCCATATGCAGCCAGCATATTTAATAATTCTCCTCCTCTAATAAAACTCTTCAAAATTTTTCTGGACTGGTGTAAAGCCAGCAGCCCGGCCCTTGCAGGTTCGCATTGGATTCGGACAGTCGGTAAAGAAACAACGGAGCCACAAACTGGTGGGCCATAGTTTTTAATCCTAGCTTGCACCCGGCGGGCAAGTAAAAACACACACTGGGCTCCAAAACCCAATCACATTCAGTGCTCACAAAGCCACTGACTTATCAGAGTTTCCTAGAATCAAAGGTCTCTAGCTCACCAGCCTTATTCCTCAGTTCCCCATCTCCTTCCTTATCCCAGATACAAACTCTGTACAAACTGGCATCTCACTCAGCACTCCGCCATCTTGGCTGCTTTTCCTGGCCTCCTCCACGTGGCCTCCTTCCGCTGCTGGCTCTACTCTCTCTGCTCTCTCATGCTAACCTCAGGAACCAAGAGCAAGCTCCTGTTCCGCCCCTATTTTATAGTGTAGAAATCCAAGCCTTTAATCCAATATACAAAATAGGGAAGTCTCTAATACAAAGTCACTTCTCTGAGGCATGATTGGATTGTACCACCCCACATCAAAAAGGGTGGGAAAGGCTTAATCCCAAAACCAAGCCCCAGGCTACAAGGATTCTCAACACACATTAATATCACCTGGGCGACGGCCTTCTCGTGTTATCTTTAACAAAGTGAGCATAATACGTTTTATGTGCCCAACAACTGGTGTCTCTACATGGATTCGATAAAATGAGGTATAGTGCCTTTCAGATTCTAGGGTGCAGTACTTTATAACATTTGCACATATGCACTCAAAAAAAATGTCAGCAGAATAAGCCTGAGAATCTGAATTTTAAGACTCCTACCTGCTTCCCTTTCTCTTTCTCCATCCTTCATAATTTTGACATTGGTACTAAGAACCAAAGTTTAGAAATAGTTTACAAGAACTCAGTGAATCTCTTTAAGGTCATTTATGCTCAGGGGGATAAAGCCCTTTTATATCAGTACTAGCATCAGAATTACCCTGGACTCTTGTAAATATGCAGATTCCTCACTCCTCCCGAGGACTGTAGGGCATGGGTGTATGGCCAGTATCCATGGCCACTATCACAGCCACCTGACCAGTGCAGGTTCACATTGGATTTGGACAGTTGGTAAAGAAACAACGGAGCCAAGAACTGCTGATCATCATCTTTAATCCTAGCTTGCACCCGGTGGGTGAGTAAAAACACACACTGGGCTCCAAAACCCTCATTCAGTGCTCACAAAGCTACTGACTTATCCGAGCTCCCTAGAATCAAAGGTCTCTAGCTCACCAGACTTATTCACCTCTATTCCCCATCTCCTTCTCTCTACACAAACTCTGCACAAACTGCCTTTTCCTTCAGCACTCCACCATCTTGGCTGCTTCTCCTGGCCTCCTCCACATGGCCTTTCTTGCTCTCTGCTCTCTGCTCTCTCCTCTAATGCTAATCTCAGGAACCAAGAGAGAGCAAGATTCCATTCTGCCCCCATTTTATAGTGTAGAAATCAAAACCTTCAATCCAATATACAAAATAGAAAAGTCTCTGATACAAAGTCACTTATCTGAGGCAGGATGGGATTGTACCATCCCATATCAAAAAGGGTGGAAAAGGCTTAGTCCTAAAACCAAGCCCCAGGCTCCAAGGATCCTGCCTGCCTCAGCCCATCCTCAGCACACATTAATATCGCCTGGGCGATGGGCTTCCATGTGGGCAGCACCATCTTTAACAAAGTGAGCATAATATATTTATCTGCCCAACAGTGGGGCACTCAGGTGACTAAAGTACCTAAACCTTGAAAACCATTGTTTTGAGGTGGTATTTTCTCTTCATTTTTCTTGTTGATGTCTGATTAGCATATAACATTTTATTAGTTTCAGGTCCACAACATAATAATTCAATATTTGTATATATTGCAAAATGATCATCATAATAAGTCTAGTTAGCATTTCATCTTGAGAAATGTAAAATATTCTGAGACACTTGTTTAACATACAAAATCCACTTCCCCCAACCTTTTCAAGACAATTGAAATAGAATCTTATGGGAGGGGCTTAGAAATAGTTAAATTTAACAAGTCCTCTATAGTGATTTTTTTTTTTTTTTTTTTTTTTTTTTTTTGTCACTAGGCAAATTAGAAAACACTGCTTGAAGTCAATGTTAGGGAGCAAAATTTGCCACACTCAAATATGCCACTTTGGCAAATTGGTTAATTTTGAATTAAAGTTACTTGGGAAACAATCAGTGCAAGAAGGATACTCTCTAAATATCACAAGTAAAAAGTACCCTCCCTGCTCCCGGAGGTAAAGAGATATCCTTGTTATCAGACATAGGAAATTCAGGGCCAAGAAAGCAATGTACACTCTGCTTGGTTTCTTCACTAATTATTACCCAAGCCTAAGTTTATTTTTCCTGTCAGTTCTTTATAAATTTACTTTTTTGTCTAAAAAGTGTATAAGTTGCCTGCTTTGTTAATTTATGATATTTATGAGAACTTCTGTCTATACCAAATTGAACTTAATTTTCTCCTGTTAATGTCTCACATCAGTTTAATTCTTAAACCAGCCAAAAGAACCCAGAAGGGTAGAAGAAAAGTATATTTTCCCTGAGGTCAGGACAGCTTACATCTATTGAATACATACTGTATACTGGGTACCGTTTATTAACCTAAGAATATCCAAACCTATAAAGAATTTTTATAAGAACTTATTTGAGCCTGAACTGTGGTGGCACAGTGGTTCAAGTGTTGACTTGGAACACTGGGGTTGCTGGTTAGAAACCCTGGGCTTGCCTGGTCAAGGCATACATGGGAAGTTGATGCTTCCTGCTCTTCTCCCCTTCTCTCTCTCTCTCTCTTCTCTCTAAAATGAATAATTTTTTTTTTAAATCTTAAAATAAATGTTTACTTGAGCTGAAACTGATGACAGTTGCCAGAAGCAAGATCTCACATGCTCCAGAGACTAAGAGTTTTGAGGTTTCTTTTATGCATTTGAAGTTCAGCAAGGTTGGAGAAAGCAAGGTTGAAATAGGATTACAGGATAATTGAAATTATGTGCTCTTTTGAGAGTGATCAGGCTTGAGAAAGGAATGAAAAGAGGCGTTTCAAAGGTCCATTAATCTGGTTGCACAGAAACAATGGACAGGGCTTACTTAAAGCAAAGAGCCGCCTTTTATTAGGAAGTTATATGCCTGGTGTGTGACTAACCACCATAGCCTGTCCTGTTAGGAATTTATGATCAGATCACCCTGTGACATTACTTTCCATAGAATCCCTTTTTCATTCATGAGTTCTAAGTGCTTTCATGTGTATTTGCTCATTTAATCCTAATAGCAACCCCACACAATACTGACTTCATTTCACAGAATAATAGCCCCTCTTCACCAATTCATTAAAGGTGGGTTTTACCATTTAAATCTCAAGATAACCTCACTTCATATACCCATAGTCTCTTGCTTGAGATTCTGAGGTCCTCAATACCTTGAGATTAACCACCAATGTACACTTCTCTTTATTTTACAAAGCACATCATAAATTTCTTTGTGTAAAATAGGAGCTCCATGCATATTGTTGCTTCTAGGGAATCAAAGAGTCATTCTGCCTTTGTCCAGTGCATTTGGCAGTGTAAATAAAAGTCTACCTTGATTTTGAAGATGTGGAGACAGTAGTTGGCAGGAGAAGCTGCTGCTAAAAGCAGAGACCTTTTGTGTTACTCTGGCTGGGAGTCAGAGTCCTGCAGAAATTGAACCAGGAAAAGGAAAACAGAAAGATCATCTGGTTTGGCTGGCTCTACTAGCCTGGATCCTGGCTGGGGAAGAGAATTTCAGTGCAGAAGAGAAAGGTAATAGATACTTCCAGTTTCCTGTCACACCCATTCTCTCATAAGTTTATCCACATTCTAATCAGCCTTCTGGGACTAATAGTTTTCAGTTTACTAAAAACTGCACTCAGCTTCCCTTTCTAATTTCTTTAATACTTTCCTGTACTTTAAGATTTGCACATTTTATTGCTTTTATAGTCTCTGGTTATTCAGTATCAAAAAAGCAAACACTTCCAAGCTTTGTGCCATTCATCTCCCACCCAGAGGCAATCAGAACAAAATATGTATGCTCTCTTCTGATCAACAGTTCTTTCCAACAGTGAGGAAACTTTTCCTTCCTCTGAAATTCAAAATCACTCTCTTGACACTTAAAACATGCATTAAGTACCTTTATTGTTCAAGCTTTTCTTTTAAATTTCCATTCAGGTTTTTCTATTGAATCCTAATAAACTGGGAGTGAGGGTGGGGGAAGGTGGAATTATCCATATCTCCATTTTTCCCCTCAAATAAAACTTTAAAAAATTCCATGTGGATAATAATTTGCCTAAAATTATGCATTTGGTAGGAGGAAGAAGCAGGATGTGAAGCTATATCTGACTTCAAAATCTATGTTCTTTCCACATATTGTGATCCTCTGCATTTGTATGTTTATGTGTCACCTTCTTAAATAGATGTAAAGCCCACAGAAAACTTGGAGTGCTCCCTGGCACCAAGGCTGTGCTAGCACTTAGTGGAAATGCCATAAAAAGTGATGGCATCTCGCCTCAACCCAACCTCACTAAATTATCCCCTGAAACCTCCAAATCCAAAATTCCTCAACAAAATTGACTCCTCATTACTATTCTGCCAGACCCACAAATCATTTGGTGGTATCACTGGAATATAGGACTGCTGCTTAGGGAATCTCAACATCATTTGTTCTCTTACCTGTAGAGTTAGACCAGACCTTGGCTCAGCAAATTCAGTACTGGATTTAGACAAAGATAGAACTCAAGGGCCCTGGGTCGTTGGGCTCAGTGAAAGAGTGTCAGCCTGGAGTGTGGAAGTTCCAGGTTTAATTCCCAGTCAGGGCACACAGGAGAACTGCCCATCTGCTTCTCCACCCTTCCCCCCCTTCATTTTCTCTATCTCTCTCTTCCTCTCCTGCAGCCAAGGCTTCCATGGAGCAAAGTTGGCCAGGGCACTAAGGATGGCTCCATGGCCTCTGCCTCAGGCCCTAGAATGGCTCCAGTTGTACCGGAGCAACACCCCAGATGGACAGAGCATTGCCCCCTGGTGGGCATGCCAGGTGGATCCTGGTCGGGCACATGTGGGAGTCTGTCTGACTACCTCCCTGCTTCTAACTTCAAGAAAATACAAAAATATAAAAATAGATAAATAATAATAAAAAAAATTTTTAAGATAGAATTCAAGGAGGTGACATCAGAGAAATGGTGCCATAAGGAGTGCTACCGATAAATCTCCCCAAAATTTCAACAAGTTCTTCAACCAGAGACAGAAAAATCTATCCTTGGAGCGTCTGGAAGTCCCATACACTGAAAACAAAGGTATGATCGAACAAAAAATTGACTAAATATATAATCAACCCTGTAGAAAATAAGACAGAGAAAGGAACACTCCACCTTTCTCACTAACCTGAGCAAGGGCTGCTTTCACTTGGAACTGAGATAGAGGGCTAAGGGTATAGAGGGAGCCAGGCTGCAGCACAGACATCCAAGCTGAGGAAAGAGTGTGCCTGCAGTGACTCAGCCAATGCAAGCTAATGCCCGCGCCAGACCCTGGCAAAGATGGGCGAGCAGCAGCCACCATTAGCCCCAAAATCCTGGTCGGCGAGCACGGATAGTGTGCAAGAGGTTCCTTCTAGCAACCCGGGAGTGGGCATCCATGTTCCCAGACAGAGGAGCAGGGTCAGAGGCCTTTGCGTGGGCTGTGGCCAGAGTCTTGGTGTGATCCCTGCACCCTGAACAGCGGCGCAAGGAGTGCATGAAAACAAACTGCCCTATGCCCAAACTTCTCTGGGCGGGTGGGGCGCCTCACCTAGCCATTTAAGCAAACATCCCTGGGAAGAAAAAATACGAAAGCATTGAGGGGGTCACGCAAGCAGCTTGCAGTCTGTCTCTGGAGTAGATCTTTGGATCCAATCACTAAAAATAGCTTAACCCACAGTCTGCTCACCTCCCAACTGACCTATGCAGCTCTAACTGACAAGCTCTCTCTCAGTTCAGTGATCTAAGAGAAGAGGTGTGATGTGTTTGAGTGCCTCTTGCTATGCACGTAGGGGTGGGGGCAACTTCTGATTGGCAGAGCTTTCATACTCAGAGCTATACATTAAAAACAAGGACTTGGCAGCTTTTAAGACCTCCTGTTCTGCAGGCAGCAACTAGGGCATCTTCTTCTCAGCCAAAACAGGTTAAAAGGTGCAAAAAGCCTGGGGAGAGTGGTGGCACAGAGTGCGGAGGCATACTGGACATGCCTGGAGGCTCATAGAAAGGCACCTTGAGAGCAATTGGCTCCCAGCCTCGCCTGATTATGCTGGCAGCTCTGACTGAGAGAGCCTTACCCAGAGCCCTGCGCAGAGTGGGGATAGAGTGGGGATTTGCCAGCTCTTTGAGCCTCTTACTCTCCAGGCAGAGGCAGCAGCAACCTCATAGCTGGATCATCAGGCTGCTAATTCAGGAAGAAAAGACTAGGAGAGAGGCTCTGGGAAAACAAACTCTCTTATTGTCAGAGACTGTAAATGCTAACAAGCCTCAACTACCAACGAGACTGAAGCCTAATATATGACATCACCATAGAGACTTATCAACTGCAAATCTCTACTTAAGTGTGCCACAGGGGTAGAGCCTGGGGTACAGAGTCACTGACCAGGAAGAGGGAGAAGGAAAAAAAAGCAAGAAGATAACCTCTCAAAATCAAGAAAAATCCACAGACTTTATAACTTTATCCATTTTTTTGTTTGTTTCTTTCATCTTCTTGTATTTTTTCTCTCATCCACCTTGGTCTGTTTATTCTCTGCCCATCTTATTCTTTACCCTTCTTGAACTACATTACCCATAAGTGTTACATCTCCCATTTTCTTTCTTTTCTTCTTCCTTTCTATAAGGGTTACACTCTAAAAACCTTAACTCCCTCTCTCTCTCTTTTTGTTCTTTTTTCTTCTTTTCCTTTTTCCCTTTTTTTTCTCCCTTTCTATTAGTTTCTTCTTTTCTCCTTTACTTTTCCTCTCATTCAATCCTCAATCATGAACAAATTATTTTATTGGGAACTCAAATTTTTTTTCTTTGTGGCAGTTTGGGTGCTTTTACTTCGCTTTTTAACTCATTAGCATTCCCCCCAATCCCAGCTCTCTATTCTACCTAGTTTTTGCTCCACTTAATACAATAGTAATTTTTTTTTCTGTTTCCGGTTTCCCTCTTATCCCTCTCATTATATCTCTTAGTCAACCATCACTTACAAGCAAGTCATTTTATTCTTTTTTTTTTTTTCTGAAGCTGGAAACAGGGAGAGATAGTCAGACAGACTCCCGAATGCGCCCGACCGGGATCCACCCAGCACGCCCACCAGGGGTGCCGCTCTGCCCACCAGGGGGCGATGCTCTGCCCCTCTAGGGCGTCACTCTGCTGCGCTGCCTCGACCAGAGCCACTCTAGCACCTGGGGCAGAGGCCAAGGAGCCATCCCCAGTACCCGGGCCATCTTTGCTCCAATGGAGCCTTGGCTGCGGGAGGGGAAGAGAGAGACAGAGAGGAAGGAAGGGAGGGGGCTGGAGAAGCAAATGGGCGCTTCTCCTATGTGCCCTGGCTGGGAATCAAACCCGGGTCTCCTGCACTCCAGGCCAACGCTCTACTGCTGAGCCAACCGGCCAGGGCCTCATTTTATTCTTGACCCAATATTTTTCCTTTTTTTTTGCATTTTGTGGGTGGGTCTCTACCTTTTTTCTTGCCCCTTTATCACTTCTTCCCAACTCAGGCCCTCTGTTATAGGTAGTTTTTGTTCCATTTAGCACAATATAATTAATAGTTTATCACAATATTTTTTTAAGGAGAAGGGGAGAGGAGAAAAAAACAGAAGAAAATAATAAATTTTCTTTTTTTTCCTTTTCTCTTTTTATTCTTTATTAATTCTCATTAGTGATATCAACAAAACCACCCTCAGATGCCATTAAAGAAAAGGAAATCGAATATCATGGATATAAAAGACAGAGATGTAGCACAGATAGATGAGAAAGAAATCTATGGAGAAAAAATTTAATATATTGGAAACCTTAGAGCTAAATGACAGAGAATTTAAAATAGAAATCCTAAAAATACTCAAAGATATACAAAAAAACATAGAAAGGCAATTTACGGAGCTCAGAAAACAATCAACGAACACAAAGAATATATTACCTAGGAAATTGAAACTATAAAAACAAATAAAACAGAGATGAAAACTCAATTTATGAATGGAAATATGAGGTAACAAACTTAGCTAATAGAACAGGCCAGATAGAAGGTAGGATTAGTGACATAGAAGACAAGCAACTTGAGGCACAACAGAGAGAAGAAGAGAGAGAGAGACTCAAAAATTTTTAAAAAAATAAGAAAGCCCTACAGGAACTGTTTGACTCCATCAAAAAGACTAACATAAAAATAATAGGTATATCAGAGAAAGAACAGAGAGAAAATGGAATGGAGAACATATACAAACAAATAATAGGTGAGAACTTCCCAAGCCTGTGCAAAGAACTAAAGCCTCAAATTCAAGAAGCAAACAGAACACCGAGTTTTCTTAACCCCAACAAACCTACTCCAAGGCACATCATAATGAAAATGGCACAAACCAACTACAAAGAAAAAATTCTCAAGGCAGCCAGGGAAAAGAAAAATACAACATATAAAGGAAGGCCCATTAGATTATCATCAAATTTCTCAGCAGAAACTCTAAAAGCTAGAAGAGAATGGACCCCAATATTTAAAGTCCTGAAAGAGAGGAACTTTCAGCCAAGAATACTATACCCATCAAAGCTATCCTTCAAATAGTAAGGAGAAATGAAAACATTCACAAATACAGAAAAGATGAGGAAATTTATCATCAGAAAACTCCCACTCCAGGAAATACTAAAGGGGATTTTCCAACCAGATACAAAGAACAAAACAAAACAAAACCACAAGTAAAACCTCCACCAAGAACACAATAAAACCAAATTTAAACTGTGACAACAAAAAAAAGGGGGGACAGAGATTAAGAGTAGCAAAAGACGATGGAGTGCAGAAGCACTCATAAGATAGGGTACTACAATGAACATGGTAGGTACCCTTTTCATTACATAATGGTAATCACCCTTGAAAAAACCACCACAGAAGCACATGACTTAAAAAATGTAGCAACAGAGGAAAGAAGTATGGAATACAACCAAACAAAAACAACAGATAGAAAAACAAAAGAGAAGAATCAAACAAGATACAAAACTAACAGAAAGCAATTTATTAAATAGCAATAGGGAACCCACAAGTGTCAAAAATTACACTAAATGTAAATGGATTAAACTCACCAATAAAAAGACACAGAGCAGCAGAATGGATTAAAAAAGTAAATCCAACTGTATGCTGCCTACAAGAAACACATCTAAGCAACAAGGATAAAAACAAATTCAAAGTGAAAGGCTGGAAAACAAAACTTCAAGCAAATAACATCCAGAATAAAAGCAGGTGTAGCAATACTCATATCTAATAATGCTGATTACAAGAAAGCAAAAGTACTCAGAGACAAAAATGGTCATTTCATAATGATTAAGGGGACAATGAATCAAGAAGACATAACAATTCTTAATATATATGCACCAAACCAAGGAGCACCAAAATATATGACAGCTAATTATTGACCTTAAAACGAAAACTGACAAAAATACAATCATACTTGGAGGTCTCAATACACCTCAGATGGCTCTAGATTGTTCATCCAAACAGAAAATCAATAAAGATATATTGGCCTTAAACAAAACACTAGAGCACCTGGATATGACAGACATTTACAGGACATTTCATCCCAAAGTGACAGAGTAAACATTTTTTTCTAGTGTACATTCTCAAGAATTGACCATATGTTGAGCCACAAAAACAACATTAGCAAATTCAGAAAAATTGAAGTTGTACCAAGCATAATTTCTGATCATAAAGCCTTGAAACTAGAATTCAACTGCAAAAAAGAGGAAAAAAACCCCACAAAAATGTGGAAACTAAACAACATACTTTTAAAAAATGAATGGGTCAAAGAAGAAATAAGCGCAGAGATTAAAAGATATATACAGACAAATGAAAATGACAGTATGACATATCAGAATCTCTGGGATGCAGCAAAAGCAGGAATAAGAGGGAAGTTCCTATCATTTCAGGCCTATATGAACAAACAAGAGAGAGCCCAAGTAAACCACTTAACTTCACACCTTATGGAACTGGAAGAAGAAGAATAAAGACAGCAAAAACCAGCTGAAAAAAGGAAATAATAAAAATCAGAGCAGAAATAAGTGAAATAGAGAACAGAAAAACTATAGAAAAAAATTAATAAGACAAGGAGCTGGTTCTTTGAAAAGATCAACAAAATTGACAAACCCTTGGCAAAACTCACCAATGAAAAAAGAGAAAGGACTCATATAAACAAAATCCAAAATGAAAGAGAAGAAATCACCCCAGACATCATAGATATACAAAGAATTATTGTAGAATACTATGAAAAACTATATGTCACCAAATTCAACAATCTAGAAGAAATGGATTAATTCCTAGACAATACAACCTTCCTAGACTGAGTCATGAAGCAGAAAGCCTAAACAGACCAAAAAACTATTAAAAACCTCCCCAAAAAATAAAAGTCTAGGCCCAGACGGTTATACTAGTAAATTCTATCAAACATTCAAAGAAGACTTGGTTCCTATTCTACTCAAAGTCTTCCAAAAAATTGAAGAAGAAGAAATAATTTCAAACACAGTTTATGAGGCCAACATAACTCTCATACTGAAACCTGGCAAGGACGGCACAAAAAACAACAACAAAAACTACAGACCAATATCTCTAATGAATACAGATGCTAAAATAATAAACAAAATACTAGAAAATCAAATAGAACAACATATTAAAAAAATAATACATCATGATCAAGTGGGATTTATCCCAGAATCTCAAGGATGGTTCAACATATGTAAAACGGTTAATGTAATACACCATATCAACAAAACAAAGAACAGAAACAACATGATCTTATCAATAGATGCAGAAAAGGCATTTGATAAAATACAACACGTTTATGTTTAAGATTCTCAACAAAATGGGTTTAGAAGGAAAATATCTCAACATGATAAAGACCATATATGATAAACCATCAGCAGTAATAAGAGGGAAGTTCCTATCACTTCAGGCCTATATGAAAAAACAAGAGAGAGCCATCATATTAAATGGCACAAAACTGAAGGCTTTCCCCCTTAAATCAGGAACAAGACAGTGTTGTCCATTCTTTTTTTCTTTTTTTTTGTATTTTTCTGAAGCTGGAAATGGGGAGAGACAGTCAGACAGACTCCCGCATGCGCCCAACCGAGATCCACCCGGTACGCCCACCAGGGGCGATGCTCTGCCCACCAGGGGGCGATGCTCTGCCCCTCTGGGGTGTCACTCTGCCGTGACCAGAGCCACTCTAGCGCCTGGGGCAGAGGCCAAGGAGCCACCCCCAGCGCCCGGGCCATCTTTGGTCCAATGGAGCCTCGGCTGCGGGAGTGGAAGAGAGAGACAGAGAGGAAGGAAGGGGGGTGGAGAAGCAAATGGGCGCTTCTCCTATGTGCCCTGGCCGGGAATCGAACCCGGGTCCCCCACACGCCAGGCCAACGCTTTACGGCTGAGCCAACCGGCCAGGGCTGTCTATTCTTATTTGATGTGGTCATAAAGGTTCTAGCCAGAGCAATCAGACAAGATAAAGAAATAAAAGGCATTCGTATCAGAAAAGAAGAAGTAAAGTAATACTTTTTGCAGATGATATGATCCTATACATTGAAAACCCCAAAGACTCTGAAAAGAAGAAGTAAAGTATCACTTTTTGCAGGTGATATGATCCTATACATTGAAAACCCCAAAGACTCTGAAAAGAAGAAGTAAAGTATCACTTTTTGCAGGTGATATGATCCTATACATTGAAAACTCCAAAGATTCCACAAAAATATTACTAGAAACAATAAACCAATACAGTAAGGTCACAGGATACAAAATTAATAAACAAAAGTCCATAGCCTTTCTATATGCCAACAATGAAACATTAGAAACTGAACTCAAAAAAATAATCCCCTTCATGATTGCAACAACAACCAAAAAAATATCTAGGAATAAACATAACAAAGAATGTAAAGGACTTATATAATGAAAACTACAAAGCATTGTTAAGGGAAATCAAAAAAGATATAATAAGATGGAAAAATATTCCTTGGTTTAGATATGAAGAATAAATATAACTAAAATGGCCATATTTCCCAAAGCAATATACAAATTTAGTGCAATTCCAATCAAAATTCCAATGACATTTTTTAAAGAACTGGAACAAAAAAATAATCAGATTTATATGGTACTATAAAAACCCCGAATAGCCAAAGCAATCCTTAGGAAAAAGAATGAAGCTGCAGGCATTACAATACCTGACTTCAAACTATATTATAGAGCCATGAGAATCAAAATAGCATGGTATTGGCAGAAAAATAGACACTCAGACCAATGGAACAGAATAGAAAGTCCAGAAATAAAACCACATATATATAGTCAAATAATTTTTGATAAAGGGGCCAACAACACACAATGGAGAAAAGAAAGCCTCTTCAACAAATGGTGCTGGGAAAACTGGAATGCCACATGCAAAAGAATAAAACTCGACTACAGTTTGTCCCCTTGTACTAAAATTAATTCAAAATGGATCAAAGACCTAAATATAAGACCTGAAACAATAAAGTACATAGAAGAAGACAAAGGTACTAAACTCATGGACCTTGCTTTTAAAGAGCATTTTATGAATTTGACTCCAAAGGCAAGAGAAGTGAAGGCAAAGATAAATGAATGAGAGTACATCAGACTAAAAAGTTTTTGCTCAGCAAGAGAAACTGACAACAAAATAGACAGCCAACTAAATGGGAAATGATATTTTCAAACAAGGGCTCAGATAAGGGCCTAATATCCAAAATATATAAAGAACTCATAAAACTCAGCAACAAACAACCCATTAAAAACATGGGAAGAGGACATGAACAGACACTTCTCCCAGGAAGAAATACAAATGGCCAACAGATTTATGTAAAGATGCTTATATTCATTAGTTATTAGAGAAATGCAAATCAAAACTACAATGAGATAGTACCTCACACCTGTTAGATTAGCTATTATCAACAAGACAGCTAATAGCAAATGTTGGAAAGGCTGTGGAGAAAATGGAACCCTCAATCACTCTTGGTGGGAATGTAAAGTAGTACAACCATTATGGAAGAAAGTATGGTGGTTCCTCAAAAAACTGAAAATAAAACTACCTTATGACCCAGCAATCCCTCTACTGGGTATAGACTCCCACAACTCAGAAACATTGATACATAAAGACACATGCAGCCCCATGTTTATTTCAGCATTGTTCACAGTGGCCAAGACATGAAAACAACCAAAAAGACCTTCAATAGATGACTGGATAAAGAAGATGTGGTACATATACACTATGTATATACTATAGTGTATATACATATACACTACTCAGCCATAAGAAATGATGACATCGGATCATTTACAACAAAATGGTTGGATCTTGATAACATTATACAGAGTCAAATAAGTAAATCAGAAAAAACCAAGAACTGCATGATTCCATACATAGGTGGGACATAAAAATGAGACTAAGAGACATGGGCAAGACTGTGATGGTTAGGAGGCGAGGAGGAGAAGGAGGGATAGGGGAAGAGGGAGGAGGAGGGGCACAAAAAAAACTAGATAGAAGGTGACGGAGGACAATCTAACTTTGGGTGATGGGAATGCAACATAATTGACTGACAAGATGACCGGGACATGTTATCTTTGAACATATGTACGCTGATTTATTGATGTCACCCCATTAAAATTAATAAAAATTTATTTAAAAAAATTAAAAAAATAAATTAACATTTTTTAAAAAATGATAGAATTCAAGACAAATAGAAGGGAAAAGTTTATTTACAAAGTCACAGAGGTAGAAGTGAGTCAGCTGGGCTCTATGCGGTCAGGAAACAAGTCACAGAGGCCAAAGGGTCCTGGGAGCTTAGCAAAAAGTAAGGCAGGTAGAATGAGCCTGGGAGATGAAGAGGGGAAAGGCGTGGCTGTGCTCCAGAGAGAGGGTGAGTATACACTGTGTCCACTGTCCTGAGGGTTTTTATCTACTCTCTAAAGGTGGAGAACTTAGGGGCAGTCCCAGGGGAGGATCTTAATGGTCTATTGATCAGCTTTCCAGTTGTGTTCTTTCAGGGTTGTGATCTCAACTGATTTGATGGGAGCCAAAGAAGGGGTCAGTAGTCAGTGCAGCTGGTCCTGAGTCAGCTGTGGCATTGTCTGCTTTTGACATCGGATCATTTACAACAAAATGGTTGGATCTTGATAACATTATACAGAGTCAAATAAGTAAATCAGAAAAAACCAAGAACTGCATGATTCCATACATAGGTGGGACATAAAAATGAGACTAAGAGACATGGGCAAGACTGTGATGGTTAGGAGGCGAGGAGGAGAAGGAGAGATAGGGGAAGAGGGCGAACACACAATTGAGGCCTAGATGTTTTCTCTAGTGTTTAATGCTTAAGAAAGTGGTCATACTTACTTCAAAGATATAGAACACATATTCCAAAAATTTATATGGAACCAAAAGAGAACACAGATAGCCTCAGCAATCTTGAAAAGAAAAAATAAAGTGGGAGGTATTACACTTCCAGATATCAAGTTATACTACAAGGCCATGGTACTCAAAACAGCCTGGTATTGGCACAAGAACAGGCACAGAGATCAATGGAACAGAACAGAGAACCCAGAAATAAACCCACAGCTCTATGGACAACTGATATTTGACAAAGGAGGTAAGAGCATACATTGGAGTAAAGACAGCCTCTTCAACAAATGGTGTTGGGAAAATTGGACAGCTACCTGCAAAAAAATGAAACTAGACCGCCAACTTACACCATTCACAAAAATCAACTCAAAATGGATAAAAGACTTAAATGTAAGCCATAAAACCATAAACATCTTAGAAGAAAACAGGCAGTAAGCTCTCTGACATCTTTTGCAGCAACATATTTGCCGATTTATCTCCACGGGGAAGTGAAATAAAAGACAGGATAAACAAATGGGACTATATCAAACTAAAAAGCTTCTGTACAGCTAAAGACAATAAGAACAGAATAAAAAGACAAACTACACAATGGGAGAATATATTTGACAATACGTCTAATAAGGGGTTAATAACCAAAATTTATAAAGAACTTGTAAAACTGAATACCAGGAAGACAAACAATCCAATCAATAAATGGGCCAAAGAAATGAATAGACACTTCTCCAAAGAGGACATACAGATGGCCAATAGGCATATGAAAAAATGCTCAACACCACTAATCATTAGAGAAATGCAAATTAAAACCACAATGAGATATCACCTCACACCAGTCAGAATGGCGCTCATCAACAAAACAACACAGAATAAGTGCTGGTGAAGATGTGGAGAAAAGGGAACCCTCCTGCAGTGCTGGTGGGAATGCAGACTGGTGCAGCCACTGTGGAAAACAGTATGGAGATTCTTCAAAAAATTAAAAATTGAACTGCCTTTTGACCCAGCTATACCACTTTTAGGAATATACCCCAAGAACACCATAGCACTGTTTGAAAAGAAGAAATGCACCCCCATGTTTATGGCAGCATTGTTCACAATAGCAAAGATCTGGAAACAGCCCAAGTGTCGGTCAGTGGACGAGTGGATTAAAAAGCTTTGGTACATATATACTATGGAATACTACTCAGCCATAAGAAATGATGACATCGGATCATTTACAATAACATGGATGAAACTTGATAACATTATACTGAGCGAAATAAGTAAATCAGAAAAAACTAAGAAGTATATGATTCCATACATAGGTGGGACATAAAAATGAGACTCAGAGATGTGGACAAGAGTGGGGGGGGGGGTCATGGGGTGGGAGGGAGGAGAGGGGAGGGTGTTGGGGTAGGGCAGAGGCACAAAGAAAACCAGTTAGAAGGTGACAAAAGACAATTGGACTTTGGGTGATGGGAATGTAGCATAAGCAAATGTCAAAATAACCTAGAGCTGTTTTCTCTGATCATATGTACCCTAATTTATCAATGTTACCCCATTAAAATTAATTAAATAACAAAAAAAGAAAAAAATACAAAAAAATTAAATAAATAAAAATAAATTAATTAATTAAAAAAAAAAAACCAAAACCAAAATCATTGTGCTAAGTGAAAGGAGTCAGACACAAAAGGCCACATACTATATGATTCCATTTATGTGCAATGTGCAGAATAAGCAAATCCATAATGACAGGAAGCAGATTAGTGGTTGGCAAGCAATGGGGTAGGGAGGAGCTGGAAAGTACAGGGTTTCTTTTTGGGTGACAGAAAGTTCTGGAATTAGATGGTGGTGATTGATGTACATCATTGTGAATATACTAAGAACCACAGAATTGTACACTTCAAAATGATTAAAAGATAAATTTTATGTGAATTTTATCTTAACTTAAAAGAGACTGGAAAGAAGCAAAAAGGAAAAAAAAGTCCAGAGAGACTGGTTTAGAAAACTGTTGGAAGCCCTGGCCTGTTGGCTCAGTGGTAGAGCGTTGGCCTGGTGTGTGGAAGTCCTGGGTTTGATTTCAGGTCAGGGCACACAGGAGAAGCACCCATCTGCTCTCCACCCCTCTCCCTTCTCTCTCTCTATTCCCCTCCCCAATAGCCATGTTTTGATTAGAACAAGTTGCCCTGGGCACTGAGGATGGCTCCATGGCCTTGCTTCAGGCACTGAAATAGTTTGGTTGCTGAATAACAGAGCAGTGGTCCCAGATGGGCAGAGCATCTCCCAGGAGGAGGCTTGCCAGGTGGGTTCTGGTCGGGGCATATGAGGGAGTCTGTCTCTCTGCCTCCCTGCCTCCCATTTCACTTAAAAAAAAAAAAGAAAAGAAACCTGTTAGAATAATCAACATAAGTAACGACAGGAGTAAGAGAGGGAAAGCCAGCAGGGATCTGACCAGGGCCTGAAGTAGGATGTTAATAATGGGGATAGAGAGGAGGGCACAGATTTAAACATATTTACAGGTAAAAATAATCAGATCTTGGTGTTTAATCTGAGGACTTTGAATTTTGTTTTTGGACATGATAACTGTAAGGTTTTTAGAGGCACTTCATTCATTCAAGCAATATTTAATGAATAACTATCTAGGTGCTTGGTGGTATTATCCAGTGGGCAGCTGAAGACACATTTTTGGAGTTTGACAGCAAGTCCTAAACATTGAAATCTCAATGTCATTTTTAAAAGATGTAGAACAAAAAATTACCAGGTTTGTATGGAAACATAAAAAGCTCCGAAAAGCCAAAGCAATCCTGATGAAAAAGAATGAAGCCAGAGGTATCATCACACTACCTGACTTCAAATTATACTATAGAGCCATGATAATCAAAACAGCATGGATTGGCAGAAAAACAGACATACAGACCAATGAAATAGAATCGAGAGCCCAGAAATAAAACTACATATATATATGCAAATCATTTTTGACAAAACACATAATAGAGAAAAGAAACACACAATAGAAAAAAGAAAGCCTATTCAATAAATGATGCAGGGAAAATTGGAAAGTCACATGCAAAAGAATGAAACTTGACTACAGTTTGTCTCCCTGCACAAAAATTAATTCAAAATGGATCAAAGACTTAAATGTAAGATCTGAAACAATAAATTACATAGAAGAAAACAGGTACTAAACTCTTGGACCTTGGCCATAAAGAACAATTTATGAATCTGACCCCAAAAGCAAGGGAAGTAAGGCAAAAGTAAATGAATGGGACTATCAAACCAAAAAGTTTCTGCACAGCAAAAAAGGAAAACAACTGAACAACAAAACAAATAGGCAGACAACTAAATGGGAGATGACTTTTGCAAACAACAGCTTCAATAAGGGATTAATATCCAAAATATACAAAGAAATCACAAAGGTCAGCAACAAACAAGCAAACAATCCAATAAAAAAATGGGAAGAGGACATGAACAGACACTTCTCCCAGGAAGAAATACAAATGGCCAACAGATATATGAAAAGATGTTCATCTTCACTAGTTATTCAAGAAATGCAAATCAAAACTACAATGAGATACCACCTCACACCTGTTAGATTGGTTATTATCAACAAGACAGGTAATAGCAAGTGTTGGAGAGGCCATGGAGGAAAAAAGAGCCCTCATTCACTGCCTGTGGCAATGCAAATTAGTACAACCACTATGGAAGAAAGTATGATGGTTCCTCAAAAAATTAAGAATAAAATTACCATATGACCCAGCAATTCCTCTACTGGGAATATACCCCCAAAACTTTAAGACATTGGTACATAAAGACACATGCACCCCCATGTTCATAGTAGCATTATTCACAGTGGCCAAGACATGGAAACAACCAAAGGTTCCCTCAATAGAGGATTGGGTAAAGATGTGATACATATGTACCATGGAAAACTACTCAGCCATAAGAAATGATGACATAGTGACATTTACAACAACACCGATGGACCCTGATAACATTATACTAAGTAAAATAAGTAAATCAGAAAAATCTAAGGACTGTATGATTTCACACATAAGTGGGATATACAATTGAGACTCATAGACATAGATAAAAGTGAAGTGGTTACCAGGGGGAGGGTGATGTAGGGGAGGGAGGAGTGGGTGGAAGAAAGGGTGTAAAGAGGGACAAATATTAGGTGAGGGAAAATGATTTGACTTAGGGTGATAGGTATACAACATAATCAACAGTTCAAATGCTACAGAAATGTCTACCTGAAACCTATGTACTCTTATTGATCAGTGTCACTCTGTTAAATTTAATTTTCCAAATAAAATTTAAAAAAAGAAAAAAAAAGGAAGTGGTCATACAAGAGCTTGTGTGAGAGTCATATAAGGCCCCCCTGTTCTCCTCTGAAAGGATTTACCACATGACTAGCAACATGGCCAGGGGAGGAAAGGTTGGAGATGGTCTAAAATGCATGACCAGAAATATGACAGGAGAGTAAGGTCACCTCGGGGGCAGGGTTCTTGTTTTCCCAGTTTTGCCCATTGCTACGCACCTGGGGCTTTCCACCCTGATGACCTTCTGTATTTGGCCCCTGGTCCTTGCTCTGCTCATGCCTGTCTAATCGCCTACTACAGAATTCACATCCAGCACATCCTCCTTGCATGATGCTTCTCCACTCAAGACACAATTGACCACAATGATACAGAAACTGTGTTCTTACCAACAATTATCTTGGATCAGTTAACACAGGCAAAGCTTTGCCTTGCTCTATCCATTGAAAATTACTCACTTGGAAATTTAAGAGATTATGTATGTCAGGACATTTATAACATTTCATGGTTCTATATGTTCTGTTGCATGTTTTGCACAACAGCAGTAGTTACTTCTGTCAACTTAACTATAGACTAGATGAGATGACACTGATTGTAGATCTTTGCAAAAACTTCAGGTGAAAAATAAAAAGTGTAAAGAGTATCTTTGTCTAAGAAAAAATGTTTAGTTATTAAGTGTGTTCAGACTCTCTGTTTATTCAAGTACTGGTTTCTAGATGACAGAACCTAAATTGTATAGATCAGCCCATTTTTCTCCACAGCATCGCCCTTACTCTAACTCATGCCACCACCTTTTCTCACCTGACTACTGCAATAACTCCCTCATTCTTGCTTTACTGCAGTTTATTCTCTATTCAGTACAGTGATATTTTAGGACAGCAAATGAAATATTTTGTTCACTCTCATGTTCAATATTCTTCAATTGCTTCCCATTTTGCTTCCAATAAAGTCCAAACTCATTGCCATTGTCTACAAGACCCTGAAAGACCTGCCCCTGTGTACATCTACAATCTCATCTAATGCCTCACTGAATAAATATGTTGAATACATGAATAAATGAATAACAATTTTCTGGAAATTTCATATCTATGTCAGCTTCACAAAAACTGTAGCATCAGACTATTACCAATGTATTGTATTTATTCGGCTGGATGGCAAGTAATTGGTAATTGATGCCAATAAACATGTATTATCAATCTTTCCCTCTGTGTGTTCAAAAGAAAATTCAGTTCCACTCCCACCCCTACCCCACAGGTATTTTGTGAAAGATTCCTACTTTTTCTTTTCTGGTTGACTGACAACAAACAAGGCAAAATCCTACAATAATATCTATAACATATTAACCAAATTGTATGCTCTTGGGGGCATCGTATTTGTACTAAAAATCATCAGTTGGCTAATATTCTTAGTTAAAATCAATCTAAATAGCTGTTCTGATGATGACAGATTTGATGTTAATTGATCATTATATCAGAGGTTTTTAAAAACTCATACAAAAGGCGGTTTTTTTCCTAAAGAATACACTTCTGAAATTTAAGTAGACAGCCATTGCTCATCAGTTTGTTAAGCTCAATGCTTTTTTGATCTATCTACTAGCAACACCTAATGAAGTCAATAGCCAGCAGTTAGTCAAATTAAAAGATTGAGAAAAAATGTCAATACAGTCTTGATCTGTAAGTATCAGTCAGATAATGAATTTCAAGTGCATCATGGGCAGATTTATTAATATGCTGATTATATCCTGGAAATTCTCATTAGAAGATATTGCTTCATCTTCAAGATGTCAAGCTTGCTTCCAGTGGATAAATTATCATGCTACAGAAATAAACTGCCCTGAATTTTACTTGGGCAACTACAAGAATAAAGAAACCCATATTATTACTTAAACTTATAATTAGAAAGGTAAACAATTTTAAGTAAAATTATTTCAAAAACACAAACTATTTTTCTAACTTCTGATTTTCTTACCTATCATATTACAAATACTTATTTCAACTGGGTTAAACAGGTGCAAGAGCTATCTGGATTTTAGAAACAGACTCTTGAAATCATACTTAAAGGCTCTCATTGAGCTCCTCCTTAATCAGACCAGTGATATATGCTCATAATCCAGTAAGGGGCATGGTCCACAACATCTGTCCTTCATTCGCATATTGTTTACCAGAGCAATCCACATCTTACGGTGTTCCACTCAGCCAGAATTCTGCTTTTACATGTAAGTCAGCTAGAGTATCTCTCAAAGGCAGATTTTTTTAAATGTAGAGTCTTATTTCCCAGAAATTTTGAATGGAGACTGAAAGTAAACTCAAGTGCTTAAATATTTCAACATAATTAGACAGAATCATTTTGTTCCTTACTTTCAAAATATTATCTTTTCCATCTAGATCTGAATAACTCAAGTGTGCAGCATCAGCAAACACACGGAGAACAAGCAACAAATTTACATTAACAGGTTTTATTATATCAACTGCGAGTCATAAGAGCCTCACATGCTCTAATAAGCCCAGGGAATGTGTAAAAGCCAACAATGCCAAGGACAAATTAAAAGGAAAATTCGGAGGTCAGACTTAGTTCATAGACATCTTCGGAAATAGCTTATTTTCAAGTTAGAAATCTAACTTGAAAATAGTTTTAAAGGGGAATCTTTTAAAATATTCACTAGCATAAGGTTTAAAACATAATAAATAAATAAATAAATAAATAAATAAATAAATAAATAAATAAATAAATAAAGCCAGCCTCTCCCTCCCAGGAACACGCAAGCACCTCCCCACCCAGGCCTGTTACCTTCACCCTTCTCTTTCCTAGGCTCCAAGGGCCCCTTTTTTGCCTCTGTAACCTGTCTTTTAAACCTCGTTTCTTCTACCTCTGTGACTTTCAAAATAAACTTTCTCTTATAAAGCAAAAAAACAAAACTGAAGCCTAATGCTAACTCAATAAAAAAAAAATCAAGTGAAAACATTAAAAGATGGAATATATTCCACAGGCCACAGGAAACTTGGGGGCAAATTAAGTACTTCTTATAAACTAAGACCCAAATATAATACTGTCTCATATAGGAGAAAATTGCTCGACTATATATTCTTTACTTCGCCAGGTCACAGCATAGCTTAGGCATAAGGAAAAAATGGTGTCAGTTAATTTGCCTAATGTTACAATTTCTCCTCCACCAAAATCCACTGTATATTATGTTTGAAAGTGTATATGATGAAACATAAAGAAAATTTAATCAGGTGCACAAAGTGAATTAGAGAACCTTTCCTTTCCAAATTTAATTTAGTGAATTTGAAAAAAGAAATGAATAAATTATCAGTAGCTAACAACAGAATTTTGTGCTGGCCCCTCACTGATTTTTATTCAAGACAACATCTTTATCATAACTCTTTATTTTAAATTAACATTCATTATTTTTTAAACAAAGCTTACAGTTTAACATTTCTTTTTTTTTCTTGTGACAGAGAGAGACAGAGAACAGATAGGGACAGTCAGACAGGAAGGGAGAGAGATGAGAAGCATCAATTCTTCATTGCGGCACCTTAGTTGTTTATTGATTGCTTTCTCATATGTGTCTTGACCAAGGGGCTACAGCAGAGCAAGTGACCCCTTGCTCAAGCCAGCAAACTTGGGCTCAAGCTGGTGAGCCTTGCTCAAACCAGATGAGCCCGCACTCAAGCTGGTGGAGACTCTGGGGTTTCGACCCTGGGTCCTCCGTGTCCCAGTCCAACGCTCTATCCGCTGTTCCACCACCTGGTCAGGCACAGCTTAACATATCTTTAACACAAATTTCTATAAAGAATCTTTTACTAATAATTATTCCAACTAAAAGAAAATAATACCCACAGTGAAGAAAGAACTTAGTCACTGTTGCTATTCATTTTATTTTTACTAATACTCACCAACCTAATTAATTTTTTCTTATAAAGTTTTTTCATTTGACAAAAATCCATATTTATACAGTAATGTATTTCCCCCATTTCTAGATTCTGAAAAACCCAGAGGCATCCAGAGATTTGGCTAGAAAACTTCCACACAGTTCAGTCCTTACTTATGGCCAATCCATAGAAACTATTACAATCTAGATCACTCTTGAGTAGTGAGGTCCATCTTGCATTGATTAGAATTGATTTAACTATAAACATCTCAATCAAGGAAAAGTATCCCTGAGATCTAGAGTATTTCACAACACTGAAATGAGTATAAACTTTATACGCTTCTTAATGTTTTCTTTTAATCTCAAGCTGGAAAATTCATATTCCTTAAAAAAAAAAACAAGACATTATGTACTGCTGGTCATTGTTATGCTGTTAAATGTTTAACAACAGCTCTGTAAAAAAGGAGGAGAATGTAATGGCTCTGATTTGTATCACTGCCAAACCCCATAGTATAAAGACTCCCACATGGCTGATTTCTAGCCACCAGTGTGACATCAGTGAATGCAGAGTCAAGAATACATGCTCAATATTATACAGTACTTCCACTACATAGATATAATAGACATAAGTAAGCTCAGGAGCATATATAAGTGGGCAATGAAGTAAAATAATTAGGATGTGATGATGACTATTTATTACTTTTTATTTTAATTGTTTATATAGGTAATTTTTAATAATGACTAACAATTTCACTAAGTACCTAAAAATTGGGTGAGCCGCTCTTATGAGCCAGGGACAGCAAACACCAGCACACCTTTGCTATCTTGGTAGTCTCTTTCTTGAGTCTGTTTTTGCTTTGTTCTAAACTCTTAGATTACTCACTTTGTCATTTTTTCTTTTTTTGTTTATCAAGACCACTTGTGAACAGTTTTGGCTACATACCACAGAGTTCTTTAAATGTTATTTTTAAATTTTATTTTGTAAATTGCTGTTTGTATTATTAACCAAATGCTATCTAGGAATATTTGGGGCTTTGACCTCTTGAGTGTTTTTATTTCCATCGGTTTACAGTGTATTCTTTAAACTTATTGATTTCTAGTTCTGCTGCAGTGTGATTTGAGAATGTGGCTTATATAATTTCTACTTTTAAAGTTCATTAAGATTTAGGCAAAGGCTCAGTGACCCCATGAACTACAGTGTGACAGCCCTTACTTGAATCACTGGGGAAGCGAAGCCAATGCTTGATGTAAGTGCCCTTCAGTGAGTTTCATACCACTTCAGTGGTGTTGAATACTGCCTCCTAAATACGAATAAACCAGAAATTATCTTCTCCGCACAGGGGAATAAATGTCAGTATATCATTAACTTTTCTTTTTAAATTTTTGTGAATACTTAAGACTTAACCAAAAGACCACTGAGTGGGCTCACAAGTCCTCTGGTGAACTTTCTCCTCTGTAAAGTGAGGGGTAAGCTACATGGCCTACAGATCCCTTTCAGCCTAACCAGCTGGCAGTTATTACAACATGTCGTTGTGCTTAACACGCATACTGGTGACCACCAGGCATGAGAATGTGGCTTAATGAATAAATTTGCTTTGGCTTCATCTGAAAACACTATGAACATTTGTCCAAAGATGAGTTGTGGTAAATACTGGCTATTTTTAATAAAAGAATAGAGTTTCTTTGAAGCTTTATCTAGAGATACAGCAATAGTGTGGTGTTCCTACAAATATTACATGGATTCAAATATTTTTCTATCAAAAATCATTTTTGTAAAAGGTATCTGTTTTTAAGCAACTTGTTATAATAACTGTTCTTTATTTTAGAATAAAAACATTAAAGTTTATTAAGATTTTATTATGAAATATTTTTCTTATTAATAAGAATAACAAACAAATGTTACAACTTATGGAGTATATACCAGAAACATTATATTCTTTTCAATTCTCTCAAGAGTCTGAAGGCCCTGGCTATTTAGCTCAGTTGGTTAGAGTGGAGTCCCACTACACCAAGGTTGTGGTTTTGATCCCTGGTCAGGGCACATACAAGAATTAACCAAAAAATGCATAAATAAGTAGAAAAACAAATTGATGTTTCTCTCCCTCTCTCTTCTTTCCTCTCTTTCTAAAGTCAATAAATAAAATTTTAAAATAAGAATCTGACATAAGAGTGTGTTAGCTCAGAGTATCTATGAAACAAAGTGAGACAAAGCCTCATGCCATGCTTTGTCATTGGGTACAATCCCAGGGCAGCAAAAGAAGGAAATGAGGAATGGGCAAGGAGGGAACACTACAGACAGCTGCAGGTCACGTGGCATCTCCACGGAGAGCATGTGGAACCAGTGTTCCTCAGAACTGACCTCCAGGAAGAAAGGAGTCAGATTTGCATGTGGAGCTTCCTGTTCTATCTTCTAGTCATCAAAATTCACCCCAGTGAATATCTTGTGGTGGATTGTTAGCAAAAATGGTCAAAATAATTCTTCTCATTCCTGTATATGTGGCCTTTGAAATGTAACTTTGCACCAACTTCTATCAAGAAGAGGAATCTCTTTCTCTTCCTCACTCTGCCCCCACCCCGAATCTGAGCTTGGCAACTTGGACAATGGGATATTAGCAAATATAGTGTTAAGTAGACTTGAAAACTGCATGCATGCAGTTGTAGCTGGGAACCTTCTGCTACCCTGTGAATAACCCTAGAAGGCTAATCTTCTGGGTGACAGAGATACATGCAGTTGTCCCAGCTGACATTAAACCAACCTTTACACGTGAGTAAGAACCCCCGGACAAACCAGACTGCGAACCAACAAGACCTATAATTTTATTCTATACCACCTAGCCCCAGATGTGCCAGCCCAGACCAGAACTGACTAGCCGCCATCAGAATTGTGAGAAATAAAGTGTTTGAATTATGTTTGGGGGTATGGAGTAAGAGCCAACTGATGGCCTCTAACACACTTCCACATTAGACTACCTGGTCCCTTGGCCAGCTGCAGTGGAGCCAGGTCTGTGACCTGTGTTTCAGTGTTTCCTCAGAGTCCAGGAGAGGTGAGAGGAACTGTAACTTCTAGGGCTCCAATCCAATGTCACTAGAACCACTATGGGTCCCACCAGAATGCAAGTGATGGGTGCCATGCTAAAGCCACATTACAGAAGAGGTGAGAGCAGCCAGTGGTGCAAGGAGATGAGTCAATGGCTGGGATCTCCATCAAGCAAGGACTGAAGTCCAAGTTTGGAGGTGGGGCCAAGCTAGCACCATCATCTGTGAATTAAGACTCTCAATTTGTAAGTTATAAAAAAAAAACCTTGAATCGGCTTAAGGAATAAAATGTTAATGTATTTCAAGGATGCAGGAAGGCAGCTGGGCCTTAGAAAGGAGTCAGTGCTGGAAAATAAGGATCTCCCAGGATTTTCATTCCATTTGTCATCCAGACCTCTCAGCATACTTACTTCATTCTCTCCTGCAAACCAGGTACTTTTCCTGCTTCTCCAGGAGACTGTGGAATAGATTACATACACATTAAATTCAGACATTACCATCTAGGCTCACAAGTATGTCAAATTTCCAAAAGACAGATAATGATTGGCACAGCTTTGGTCAGTTTTGTTCCCAGGTGCAATCAGCCATCAGCAGTGCAGGTGTATGGCTTCCCAATGATTGATCCCTTGAATGGAGGCAAAGGGAAATTCCAGAGAAAGGGGGTGAGAACTGAGACAGTCAAAAGGTGTCTACCACATTTTCCCAATTTAAAAGATTAAGAAATCTGCCTGACCTGTGGTGGTGCAGTGGATAAAGCATTGACCTGGAATGCTGAGGTTGCTGGTTCAAAACCCCAGGCTCACCCAGTCAAGGCATATACGAGAAGCAACAAGTTTATGTTTCCTACCCCACCATTTCTCTTCTCTTTCTATCTTTTTTTTTTTTAACAGAGATAAAGAGAGAGTCAGAGAGAGGGATAGATAGGGATAGACAGACAGGAAGGGAGAGAGATGAGAAGCATCAGTTGTTTTCGTTGTGACACCTTAGTTGTTCATTGATTGCTTTCTCGTATGTGCCTTGACCTCGGGCCTTCAGCAGACTGAGTAACCTCTTGCTCAAGCCAGCAACCTTGGGTCCAAGCTGGTGAGCTTTTGCTCAAACCAGATGAGCCCACACTCAAACTGGCGACCTCGGGGTCTCGAACCTGGGTCCTCCGCATCCCAGTCCGACGCTCTATCCACCGCACCACCGCCTGGTCAGGCAATAAATAAAATCTTAAAAAAAGGAAAAAAGATAAAGAAACCAACTAAAGTTCAGGGAGAATAGAAACTCTCATCCTGTCTAAGGGAACACAGATTACCTACCAGTGGCAAGGTCATGACCTTGATTCAGATCTAATCTCAAGCTTTTTCACTTTTCACAGAACTATCCTAAGAGTCTCTACCAAAAAATGTCGAAGATATTTGTATTTTCTACAGCATGTTCATTCTATATTAAGAAAAAAAATATTACATTTTAAGCCAAGATATATCAAGAAAAATCACTCGTTTTAAAGTTTACCGCCTTTAACACATCAAATCCAAACTCTCCTTCCTGACCTTTAGCCCACCCCACCTATCCAACACTTTCCCCAGTGCCCACAAGAACGCCTCCTAAGGCATCCCAGGCCTGTTTTTCTCTTTACTGATCTGAATAGACCACACACTCATTGGCACCGATGTGTGTTCACAGATGTGGTCCCTCTCATCTCCCTCTTACTATCCTATCTCCTCCCTTTAAAGTCTGTTCGGCATCCTGACTTCTCCATGAATCTCTTTGACAACTTAAATCTCACTGATTTGCCACTTTCTTAATTTCAAAAATCAATTTATTTAACAACAAAAATTTAGAATGAGCTGGGGGTCTAAGTGGTTAGAGCGTCATCTCAATATACCAAGATTGCAGGTTCCATCCCTGGTTAGAGTGCATATAAAAATCAACCAATGAATGTATAAATAAGTGAAACAATGAGTCAATGTTTCTCTCTCTCTCTCTCTCACAAATCAATAAATTTAAAAAAAAATTTTAATTAACCCATTTGTTTTTATATTTTTTCTCTATTAATTTATGCTCCCACTAAACTATTGATTCCTTAAAGGGGGGATGCTATCTTACTTTTCATCTCCAGGGGTGCACTGAATCCCCTGGCCATCTGAATACAAGGTCTGTATGAGAGGAAATGCATTTTCTAACCAACAGCTCTCATATGCCTCAATGATTAACCAGTTTCTACCACTGTAGGAGCTTAATGACTGCAGCATGGAATTAACCTGCTAGACATGCTAGTCTTCTTCCCTTACCATTTCTCCTGTAAACTGCAGTTGCTCTTATGACCCGAGTTTATTTTCTAATCTATGTAGAATTGACTTAAATCTAGCTTCTCTTGTATCTACAATAGACTGAACATAACTCTATTCACTGCTTTCTCTCCCACCACACAGATTTCTCATTTATGCCATTTAAAGTATTACACATTAGTTTAAAAATTAAAGTATTTATCATACCACAGCATTAAGAATAATACTGAACAACTAAAATCTGGGACACAAAGCTTGCAAGAATTTGTAATGTAATATAATGTAATTGATCTATGATCATTACTTTTTTAAAGTTCTATATATTCATAATTTAAAAGTCAAACAGTGAGACAGTTTATAACGAAAAACAATAGTCCCTTGCCACAACCCTCCCACTCCCCAGAGGTAACTGTTTTCATACCTTTACCCTTTATTCTGGTATTTGCCCCCATATTTAAAATAATGTGCTTATATTATTGTTATAATTATGTAAATTAATATAAATGTAATTTATATTTATATAAATACAGAATAGTTATATTTAATAAATATTTTACATTTTTAATATTTACTTTTAAATAATATATATATTGATTTTCTATTATAGAAGAATTTAACTCTTACATACATGCATATACTTTCCCTGCTTTATCTTCCCAAAATAATTTTATACTTCATTTTTGCTAAATCAATATTCAGGATATATATTTTATGATTATGTGATTATCTTTCACAGCTGAATATGCACATTTAGTGTATTTTGGTTATATATCCTTTTCTTGTATAGCTTTTTTGTTCTCCCTAAAAGTAAGGAGTATCTTCTTTTCTTCTATTTGTGTAGTTTCTAGGTTCTTATCCCTGATCTGTCCCGAACTAGTCAACAGCAGCGTCAGTGCCCCTCGCAGCATTCACACCCCTCCTCACGGCCAGCCCTCCAGAAGCCAGTCCACTGCTCCAGGCGGGGCTGGCTGCAGCTGCACTGCTGCCCAGCTGTCACCCTGGGGGTTCCTTCCACACCACCATGGGGGACCCCTTTGTCTGATCTGAGGTGAATGCCTGTCTCCTGGATCCACATCTTCATTTTCCTTGGTTTATACCCTCAGGTAGGTAGAACTTGTTCCAGTAATTTCTGAAAAAGGTTGAGGGGGTGGTACATTTTTTGAGATTTGAATGCCTGAGAATAATTTGTTTTACGCTCACTATAGTTTGGGTGGTATAGTAAATATTGTTTATTTTTGGTACCACCCAAGATCTTTTAATTACCTTTCCCTTGGTAAAATACCCACATCCTCAGTCTTCCAAGCTAGAATCTGAAACATGCTGATTTGCTGTTGGGGGGTGGGAGAAGGAGGCATATAATCTAAATTCTTCCAGCAACACATACCTCAATTCAGAAGGAAGCAATGTGGAAGGGCAGTTGTTTGCAAAATCCATCTTTTTGCTAAATGAAGGGAGGAAGTGATGGAACTCCCTTTTTATCATTGCTGCCAATTGTGGTGTCTGTGTCAAGCTTGTTAGTGGAAATGTTTTCTTGGGTGCAGCCCCCACGGTGGTTTTTGAATGTGGAGTCTGACAATGTGGGCATAACAGCCTATGTTCTCTCACCTACCAGAAAAGTACATGAACAAGCTAAACAATCTGAGGTCAGTATATTTCTTATCTGCTTAAACTGACTCTATAGGTTCTGCTGTTGACAATTAAGAATATTGATAACACTGATTATAGAATTATAGCTTGGAAATCATGGTCTTCTGATTAGGATGTTTTTGTTGAGAAGGCTGATACCATTTTTGTTTCTAAGATTCTGGATATGACTTATTCTTTTTTTCCTCTCAAAATGCTTTGGGGCTATTCTTTTTATCCCTAGTCGTCTGAAATATCTATCTGAAATGCATGGTGTGGATCTTGTTGCATTCCCTGGCTGCCACATGGCTGTCCCAGTGCAATGCACCACTCTAGGGAGCACTATTCCTGTCTAATCCACAGACGCGGCCTGCATGGCTGCCCACGAGGACCCTGTGAACATTGCGTGGGACCTGACAACCTGGAGACTACTCTGAGTTCTGGGAAGTCTTTGGTATAACCTTTCTCCTCAATCATTGTCTCTGTTCTATCTCTGGAACACTGATTTGTCAAATATTTGGTTTCCAAGATTAATCTCATTTTACTATTCTGTCTCTAGTTTCCATTCCATTTTTCTACTTTCTGAGAGATTTCTTCCACTTTATCTTCCAAACTTCTACTGAATATTTAATTTCAGCCATGCTATTTTTAATTTACAAGAGTTCTTTTTTAAAAATAGCATTCTGTTCTCCAGGATCCAAGATCTTCTCTTATCTCTCTGAAGATATCAATTATAGATTATTCACTTTTTTCTTATTTTAGATTTTTTTCCATTCACTGCATTGTTTCCTCTCTTTCATTTTCGGTTGCTATTTTTCTGTTCTGTTGTCATTTGTTGGTGTCTCTCTTCTGTCCTGGTGGTGATGTAGAAGGCTCCATGGTCCATGGCACTGCTATTTCTGGGGAAGAGCTGATTGGAATGTGTGCAGGGTGGTGTTTCTCCAGTGGTGTCTTCATGGAGAGTCTCCTTTACTGAGAGTTCCAACTCAGAGTCTCTGTGAATTGCTTCTCACAGTCTAGTCTACTTCTCCAGAAAGAAATCTGTCTGAGGGTGGGTGTATGGGGGAGTGAAAGGGTTTACACCCAGCACCCAACATTCTCAAATCTAAATAGGAAGAGAGGCTGGGGCTGTGTCCTCGAATGTCCTGTTTTAACCCTACTTGTACTGTGACCATTCGAAGGTGACTCCAATTCTTTCTCTGTCTGGGATTCTGCAGAGTGCAGCTGCTTCTAGGTTTTCCCCAAGTCTGGTAAAGCTTTTGCCTCTCAGATCTGTTACAGCATTTACCACACTTCTTTCAATTTTCCACTGTGTTTTACTATTATCATCTCCTTTCTCATCTTCTTTGTACTTATGGAATTATAAATTGTTTCCATCATTTTTCAGGAAGTATTTTAAGAGGGAGAAGTTGAAAATATTGTCTTTTGCCTGACCGGTGGTGGCACAGTGGATAAAGCATCAACCTGGGATGCTGAGGTCCCAGGTTCGAAATCCCGAGCTCTCCGGCTTGAGCACAGGCTTGCCAGCTTGAGCACAGGGTCACTGGCTTGAGTGAGGGGTCATTGAAATGAGCCCAGGGTCACTAGCTTGAGCCCAAAAGGTCACTGGCTTGAAGCCCCAGGTCACCGGCTTGAGCAAGGGATCACTGGCTTGGCTGGAGCCCCACAAGTCAAGGCACATATGAGAAGCAATCAATGAACAACTAAAGTGCTGCAACTACAAATTGATGTTTCTAATCACTCTCCCTTCCTAGAAAGAAAGAAGAAAGAAAGAAATAAAGAAAGAAAGAAAGAAAGAGAAAAATAAAGAAAGAAAAGAAAAGAAGGAAAGAGCTATCTTTTAAACCTAGTATTCCTTCTATATTTTGAAAAACTTAAGGAAGGCCAACTATATACCTGGCACTTTCCTCTTCCTTACTTATAGGTAACAACATTATAATATCTATTTCATGGGATTATGCTGAGGAGTAAATGAGAAAAAGCCAGGTACAACACAGAGTACAATATTATAATTATGAAAACAATGGGTACCAACCAATACATGGCAAAGCACTGTGTGTAAAAGCCCAGAGTAAAGAAAAAGTTCTTTTCTGGTTATACAACGCTGTGGTACTAGGACCAGCAACATCAGTATTACCTGAAAACCTGTCAGATGCTGAGTCCCCACCCCTACTCACTGAATCAGAAACTATGGAGGCGGCCCCACACTCTGTTCTTTGGAAGAGTGATTCAGGTGATTCTGACGTCTGTTACAGTTCAGGGCCCACTGAGAGAGAAGTGAGGAAACGGGCTCTCTTTCCTTGGAGGTGCTACCTGAGGACCACCTGCAGTCCCTAGACGTGTCTCATGTGCTAGGAAGAATGAGGCTAACGTCCTAATAAAAGCAGACTTGAGGGGATGAAAACCAGAGAAGAGACTGACTTGCACACGGAAGACTGATTCCAAGATTCCGAGCCCTGTGGACTAGGTCCTGCAGCTTCTCTTCAACTTTGTGGGCTCTGCCAGGCCCTTGCTCAGCAACACAAACCAGTGCATTCCCCCCTCCTTTGTTTTTCTAAAGCCAGTTTAAATCAAGTGACTGGTATTTGCCAGGCAGAGTGCTGACTAGCATAAGACCCTTTCTTTTTTTTATTTTATTTTATTTTTTTACAGAGACAGAGAGTCAGAGTGAGGGATAGACAGGGACAGACAGGAACAAAGAGATGAGAAGCATCAATCATTAGTTTTTCGTTGCGCATTGCAACACCTTAGTTGTTCATCGATTGCTTTCTCATATGTGCCTTGACCGTGGGCCTTCAGCAGACCGAGTAACCCCTTGCTTGAGCCAGCGACCTTGGGTCCAAGCTGGTGAATTTTTGCTCAAACCAGATGAGCCCACACTCAAGCTGGTGACCTCGGGGTCTCGAACCTGGATCTTCTGCATCCCAGTCCGCTCTATCCATTGCGCCACCCCCTGGTCAGGCAAGACCCTTTCTTTTTAAGAAGCAGAGTGAACCTGACCTTCCCCCCCTCCCACAGACCACCTCCAGTCCCTGAGGACTGGAAAAGGGCAGCTCCCAAAGGAAGCCCTCTACGACCTCTATGAGAGCCTGCCAATCAGCTCTACCATTGACAAGTTCCATCATGCTCTGAATTTGGTGTCTTCTTTGCTTACATATGTGGTGGGCAAACAGGGCCTAGTTACACATACGAGAATCAAATTCAATACATTTACCTCTTGGTATTTCAGGATTTGGTGAGCATATACATGTTCACCCTGTTCATACATTCATGGTTTCATGAATTTTCATCATACTCTTTCTTACTCTTCATCTTCTCTCCTAATCATACTAAATTCTATAGAGCTCACTCTATAGAGTAAGATTCATAAGATCTCTCTGTAGTGCAAGGGCTCCTAAACCCTTGCTGATCACCAAAATCACCTAGGGCAGTGGTCGGCAAACTCATTAGACAACAGAGCCAATATCAACAGTACAACAATTGAAATTTCTTTTGAAAGCCGAATTTGTTAAACTTAAACTATATACATTCCTTATCGAAGTAGCACCCACATGTAGTATTTTGTGGAAGAGCCACAGTCAAGGGACCAAAGAGCTGCATGTGGCTCGCGAGCCACAGTTTGCCAACCAGGGACCTAGGGAGACTTTTAAACATATAACACCCATACTCCACTACATGTCTACTAAGTCTCTCTGGGCCATCTTCTACACACACACACACACACACACACACACACACACACACACACACAGTAAAGACACATACAAGTCCTGGTTGGTTTGCTCAGTGGTAGAGCATCAGCCAGGCATGTGGAAGTCCTGGGTTCAATTCCTGGCTAGGGAACACAGGAGAAGCAACCATCTGCTTTTCTACTCCTCCCCCTTTTCTCTCTCTTTTCCTCCCCACAGCCATGGCTTGAAAGGTTAGAGCAAGTTGTCCCCAGGTACTGAGGACAGCTTCATGGCCTCACCTCAGGCACTAAAATAGCTTGGTTGTCAAGCAATGGAGCAGTGACCCCAGATGGGCTTGCCAAGTGGATCCCGGTCAGGACAAATATGAGAGTCTGTCTGCCTCCCTTCCTCTCACTTAATTAAAAAAAAAAAGATACATACACATATGCATACATATAAATATATACATATATATATACACACACATACACAATACATATACACACATTCATCTTCTGATGAAACTAATGATCCTCATTTTTGTGGCTTTGCATTGTCCTAAAATTATGAGGTTTTTGTTTTTGTTTTGCAAGAGAGAGATAGGGACAGACAGACAGGAATGGAGAAAGATGAGAAGTATCAATTCATAGTTGTGGCATTTTAGTTGTTCATTAATTGCTTTCTCATATGTGCCTTGACTGGGGGGCTCCCGCTGAATCAGGCACCCCCTTGCTCATGCCAGTGACCTTTGGGCTTAAACCAGTGACCCTGGGGTCATGTCTCTAATCCCATGCTCAAGCCAGCAACCCTGTGCTCAAGCCAGTGACCTTGGGTTTCATGCCAGCAACCATGGGGTCATGTCTATGATCCCACGCTCAAGCCAGTGACCCTGTGCTCAAGCTGACTGAGACCACGCTCAAGCTGGTGACCTCAAGGTTTTGAACCTGGGTCCTCAGTGTCCCAGTACAGTACTCTATCCATGACATGACCATCTGGTCAGGGAAAATTATGTTTTCTTAACACCAAGAATTTTACTGTAATAGTGAAATTTGAAGCATGAATAATTTTTGTAAGAGTTACAAAATTAAAGCTCAGTTTTCATAGAAAATCAGTATAATTGACACTTTCCTCTGCAAAGCATCTGTAGAAAAGGCATGTAGACAACATAGTCTAACAACAAGCAATAAATATCTGTCACATGGTTTGCCTCTTCCTTCTGTTCCCACACACTATGGGCTCTGATACCAAGTCTAGGCATGACTCTCAAATACGGGGCTTCTGGCAGCCACTATCAATCCACTGAGGAAAACACAAATGCTGTAATCTAACACTTCTATGTTTAAAATAGAGGCCTGATCAACCCATGAATATATAAATAAGTGGAACAAATTGATCTCTCTTCCTTCCTCTCTCTAAAAACAATAAATTTTAAAAAAATCAATCTTATTCTAAAATAAAGAGGCCAGGGTAGTTGTCCCAACACTACCAATAGCTAATGAAACCTTGACTTCTCTCTACCCATTTCATCTTCTTTAAAACAGATAACCTTCATATTTCCTTCCTATACAAAGGTGATGAGGTAAAAATGAGATTCATGAATCTAGAAAGTTAAAAATTGTGACCTCCAAAGGCACATATGAGAAGCAGCTACTATGAGTTGATACTCTCTGCTACTCCTACCACTTCCTCTCTCTTTTTCCTCTCCTTTCTCTAAAATCAATAAATAAAATTTTTATTAAAAAAGATAAAATTTTGGTATTACATAAGCCAATACAAAAATATTAAAATATTTGCATAAAGGGCAAAACTTACTAATAAGTAATGAAACAGTACCAGTCTAGCAATCAATACTGAAAAATAATTTATATCTGAGTAAGCATAAAATAGAAAATCCAGATTAAACCTGAAGGCAAAGCTATAAACCAGGTTGAATGCATATATACCAGCTAGTCCAATGATTTGAAGGTAGTTACAGGTAGTCCCTGGGTCATGATCGAGGCAAGTTCTATAGGTTTGTTCTTCAGTTGAATTTGAATGTAAGTTGGAATACATTTACTTACTAAATGCAATTTAGACAGATGTTTGTCTCGACATAGTATTTATTTTTACCTTTCTGTGCATATAAATGCTTAAACATTTTCTAATACAACCTGAAACAATCTTGGATGATGCAAAAGATGATGGATTTGTTGCAGAGGATGGGACTGCTATTAGAGTCAGTGTTTGATTCAGCTGCTGGAGTTGTTTCTTTTTCTTCTTTTTTTTTTTTTTTTTTTTTTTTTAAGTGAGAAGAGGGGAGATAGACAGACTCCAGCATGCACCCTGACTGGGATCCATCTGGCAACCCCTTACTTGGGCCAATGCTCAAATCAACTAAGCTATTTTTAGCAGCTGAGGCTGATGCACTTGGACCAACTGAACCATCCTCAGGGCTCAGGACGAACTCTTGAACCAACTGAGCTACTGGTTGCGGGAGAGGAAGAGAGAAAGAAGGGGGAGAGGGAAAGGGAGAGAAGCAGGTGGTCACTTCTCTTGCATGCCCTGACCAGAAATTGAACCCGAAACGTCCGTACACTGAGCCAACACTCTATTCTCTGAGCCACTGGCGAGGGCTTCAAGTTTCCTGAAGTAGGCATCAGGGAGGTTTGCACAGAGCTTTTCTTTTTCTCATCATAAATAGCCCTGTAATATCTCAGGCCTTTGGTAACTGTACAGTAAACTTGGGTGAACCTCTCTGTATCAAAATCTTGCTCCTCTAACGTTGCCATTCCTGCTTTTAATGAGATGAAAAGTATCGGCTCTTTTGTAGAAAACTTTTTTGGTTCTGGAGTTTCTAGGTCCCTGTTTTCTTCCCTAAATGCTGTCATCTGCTGCTCTAGTTCCATAAGGTCTTCATTGGTTAGTTCTTTGCCATGGGAGTCAAATAATTCTACGATATCATTTTCAGTTATGTCCAACTGTAGTTGATTACCTATAGCCCTTATGGCACTCTATTCATAAGTATGAGTTGTATGTAAGTCAGATGTTTGTAACTCGGTGACTTACTATATAGCAGTAGTTAACATTTACTGAGTGCTAACTCTATGCCTGATAACTTAGATATTATTTCTAATTTAATCCTTACAACAACCTTGTGAATAAATACAAGTAATTATTTTCATATACAAATGTATATGGTTCACTAACTTATTCAAGGTCATGCTTACAGTAAGTGGCTCAGCTCATATTTGAACTCCAGACAGTGTGACTATAAAAACCTCTCACAAACAAAATAACTTGTTAGCAAGATAGTGTTACAGCCTCCAGTTATTAAAAATCTATTACCATATAGCCTGTGAGTTTATATAGTACTTAGCACAGTACCCACTACTCTCCAGGTAGTCAACATTTGTTGAATATTTACTTCCTATTTCCAAAAAGCATTTTCCTTTCTCTTTCTTATCTGTTCAGCACAGTAGTGTGGCTTGCCCAGGACACCTGCTCTCATAAAGGAAAGTGGAGACACATTCCTTGGCTTCCTTTCTCTAGGGCTTATACAGACACAAGTCTTCTCTTCTGGAAATACATGTCTATAAGGGTACAGACAGGCAGATATTTACATATAGGTATTTGGGTCAGTTATGGCTTTCTTTACATCAATTACTTTTGATTTACTCCTGCTAAAGGTACACTTAGAGAACAGCACTGACTCAACTAGGAGGATCCCTTTTCTTCAACAAGAACTTCAGCAACAATCTCTTAGCGTGAGCTATCATTACAGTTGTGTGCTCTGATTCATTTAAGATGACTGTTATTAACTTTAACTTCAGAGGGTAAGCTTCATCCTTAAGTTCTAAATAAAATCCTTTTTGGTGGACCTTCTATCCCACTATGTACCAATTGTATTTTTCCACCTTTTTAACAGGTGGGGTGAGGTCTAGTCATTTTCTTTTAAAGACTTAGTAAATTAATAAAGATTAGAAAAGATTGCCTCATTTTAAGAAGACCAGACCACATAAAAGTATTCTAAAATAAAACTAAGGAAGACAATTAAAATTGAGAAAATAAAGAGGGGAAGAGCAAAACAAGCAATGCCCTACAGAAGTATGTTGTATAAAACCTAAAAAGCAAGAGTTTTCTATATTTCTCTTTCCAAAGGAAATCTGGGCTGTGTTGAAGGCCAGTTGTCAAGGTATTTCTGATATGCTAAATAGAAAAGCAGCAGCCTTCTCAAATCACAGAAGGCACAGATAAGGAACCCTAATTAAGGTAACTAATAATTCTACTTTTATATCTTTACAATGTGAAACATGTTAATACATACTCACTTTATTCCCAGGTCCTTCAATGTAACTTAAAAAAATTGTTTTTGATTGATTTGAGAGGTTGCGGGAAAGAGAAACATTTATTTGCTGTTCTACTTATTTAGGCATTCATTGGTTGATTCTTATATGTGCCCTGACAAGTGATTGAATCTGCAACCCTGATATATTGGGACGATGCTCTAACCAATTGAGCTACTTGGCCAAAGCCTAATATTGTTAATTTTTAAAAAATATTTTAAACCTAAACCATTTCTAATAAAGATTTGGAAAAGATTGCTATTTTTTAGCCAAAACTCATTAACCCTTCTTCTTGGGAACACTCTGGATGATATTTGCCTATTAGATGAAGCCATGTTGAAGCTAGAAAAATTCCTTGGCAAGTAGAATCGGGATACTGAGACAAGATAATTAAATAAGGCCAATTTGAATAATTCAGACACTTAGTGACTCACAAGACCTTATCTTCCCTAAGCAAGGGCTCTTGAGAGAAAATAGTTTACATCTCTCCCAGAAAATAATAGCTTAAATCACCCTGGTCAGGGAGATAGGTAACTGAGACCCAAGTAGTGTCATTTGTGCCAGCCAAACTCAAGGATGGATGAAGTCAGGGGAGCAAGTACCAAAAATACCCTATTAAAGCCAGACAGACTCAAGATAAAAGTAGAGAAGCTTACCTCTCCAAGTTCCCTATAGGCTAATTTTGATGAATTAACATATTAAAGGACACATCTGGAAAACTAATTAGTATTCTGTTAAGACCCTCCCCTGAGACCTCTAGGATCCCCACCCTCAGAAAAGAGATCAAGCCCCTCAAGACAAAGGACACCAGCTCAGGCTCTCTCTGGAGCATGCCCATGCTGTCTTCCCTCTCAGGTGTGCATCTTTAATTTTCTCCCCAAAATTCTAAGGGTCCCCACAAGACTTGTAACCAGAGGAGTAGCAGGCAGCAGCAGCTCATCCCCTTGAACCTCTCTCAAAAGCCCTTTTTCTCTGATTTTCCAGTGAGCTAAAAGCAGCCCCACCTTGGCTCACTTCTATCACTGTGACATTCACTTCTCAGTGAATTCACGCAGCCCAGTGTGGCTCACTTCTTTCCCACGACAGTTCTAAAAAGCCAAAGCAGCCCCGCCTAGGCTCTCTCCTGTTTCATTGTCCTGAGCTTTCATAAACATACTCAAAATCAACTGGACTTGTGTTGTGAAATCTTTTCTGCATGAATTCAAGAACCCACACTACAGGCCAGCCCAAGGCAGATCCACTTGGGGCCTAGTCCCTTTCCAGTGACAATGTAATAAATTTCTGGCCAGAAGACAGCTGACGTGAAGTACACCACCTCAGGCTATACCCCTTTCCCTTTCTCATCAGCTGGAGCCCAGGCTTGGTGATAACTCAGCCTAGATCCTGCACAATCTCAATGTTCTGGGGTAGACTATGAAGCAGGGCTGCCCTGCCAACATGGGCTGTTCCCTTTGGAACAGCTGAGTGAGAGAGAAAAAAATTTCTGTTTCAACATTTTCACTATTAAAACTGTACTGTCCAACCTTGTAGGGTCCTGTTGCTTTCTAAATCAACAGAGCCATCTCTTTGCAAATTGCCACAATTCTGAGTGGTGCTGTCTTCTGCCAATAGCCATTACTGATAAAAAGAAAAGGTAATAAAAAATGTATCCAAGAACTACCTTATATCAAAAAGTTCAACACACGTCTGAAATCTCTCGTCTTGGAATTCTCTAGAAGCAATTACTGAGGTTTCTGTTTCAGGCTTCTACTGTTTGAGACAAAAGCACTGTTTAGATTTAACGTAAGACACAGAATTGTTTGCCCATACATCTGGCACTTTTCAGCAAGATGGCAAAGCAGTGAAGTGACAGCTAAGAATTTCCTGACCAAATTCTTTCACTTCTTTCATTCCTATTACATCACCAGTTTAGCTCATATTGCACTGGAACAAAAAGTGTGAATGTTTCCTGTCTGTCATTAGAACTGAAAGCCTTGAGTTTATTTTACAAATTGGCTGCACAGTTGTTATATGACACATTGGTATAAATTCCCTTCAGTTACCTATTTTGTAAGACCACCTTGTTGTGCCTTGATAAGCTAAGAAATACAACCACACAGTCCAGTCCTAAAATTATTCAGAGAATTTCTAAGCAGGACATTTGTTTAGATGCAATTATTACTTCGTGCATACATCACTGAGGCTATATCTATGTACTGCCTATCTAGTTGGCCTCAGCACTTGCAAAAATCATTCCAGTTCAAAGTTCAAAGTATAAAATGCTGGGAGAAGGAGGTTCTACTTTAACTGCTTTAAAATATAAAATGCACATAGCCCACTGGAATTTTTTTCAAATGGCCATTGTCTACTTAACAACATATTAATGTAGGGTGTCTACTAGCTCAACTCAACCATTCTAATCAGTATGAGGGGGGAAATACTTTACTTCTGTGGAAAAGGAAAGCCAGGATGAGGAAGATTAACTTGTTTACCTAATATAGACATAATACACATTCATTAAAGAAGTACTAGGGAGAAGAAATTTTAAAAAGCAGAATATTTCTACTGGACTTATCTATATGCACTGTAATTTGGAGACTTCCATGAAAGCTCAATATTTGAATTACCTGATAGTGGGCACATTTTGGTGGAACAGAATACTAAACACAAAACTGCATAAGCAAAAGGAACACAATGGTAGGCAGGTACATATTAGAGGGTTACATATGGCAGGGAGGAAGCAACACTTCAACTAGACAATGACAAATCAACTCCAATTCTGACATTGTTTTAATATGCCTGTGCCCACATTCAGAGGTCCCTTAATCAAACAAATTCAACATTTCCACGGTGCAAAAAAAAAAAAAAAGACAAAGGTGAAGATGAAGGCTAAAAAGCTCTCAGTGTGACCAAAAACTAAAGCTGAAGCATATTACTCATAGCAGAGCATCATAGAAACACATTTCTGACAAACATGGCTGTTGGTATCTCTAATTCAACATAGGAATTCATAATGCAAATTAGGGCTAGAAAGTGACAATGATGAGAAAACCAGAATGTGAGGGAGAAATAGAAAAAGTATGAAACACCAAAATAAAAGTCCTAGCACTGAGGTCCTTTAAACTACAAAGGGACTGTCACATCTCAGCAGTCTGCTAAAGCTTCAAGGCCCTATACCCAAATTATCATGAGAGCCCTAAATTATTAAGGGAAGATTAAATTATATTATTTTACAAAAGCAAGTAAGTGTACCATATAGACTTGTCTTAAATAATTTTATCAAAGTTATTTTGTTTTGTATTTTATACATAAATGGACTTGTGAGAAACCAGACTAGGTAAGGTTTTACTACCAATAATCTGATGATATTAACTAACTCTCTGACCTTTATTCATAGAATAATTGTCATTGACCTAATTTACAGTAAAGGAAATACACTGATTTTTCCCCCAATAGATGTTTTCTTATTCATGCTACTTGCCTAACCCCATTGACCAACCATGTAAACATGCAGCCAGTACTATTAAAAACAATAGTCCTAATACACACTTGAAATCTATCCAACATTTTCTTCCCAAACAGGTTACAGAAAGGTAACATGGCTAAACTAGAAATTGAGTAGAACAGACTTAGGATGGGTGTAACTCCTAAAGCAAGTCAGAGAAAGTCCCTCTGGACAGGCAATACCTTCAAAACCACTCTAGATTAATGCAAGTACTATTTCTAAATAAATTAATGCAGGTAATATTTCTAAATAAATTAATGCAAGTACTATTTCTAAATAAATTTTCTTGGTTCAGTCCTTAAGATGTTTAGAAGATGACACAAAGATAAAATCAATAAATTTGCATTTTGGTTTCAAAACTTAGTTTTCCTTTATAGAATTCATACTTTAATGTCTTTTTATAACATTATTTCAGTTTAAAGTGCACAGAATTTCTGTTATAATTCCCAGTAATCGTATAGTCGTCACTTTTATTTAATTTTACATTCACCAATTAAGTATTTTCCAAAGCTCTTACTTTCATTTAATTCATTCCTTCACTCAACAAATATTTTTACTGAGCATCACCTCCATTGGGTACTGGATTGGAACCCAGGGAGTCAACAGGGAACATAACAAATCCTGTCTATTGAGCTTGGTTTATTTGAGGAATGAAACAAATATCATTTAGCTTCTCTAATAGAATTACCTGTTGTCATTCTAATTATTATGTTCCCAAGCATACTGTTTCCATCAATTAACCAATTAACTAAGCCTCTCTGAGATAGTTATCCACATTCTAAGCATGTCCAAAAAAATAAGGTCAGGACTTACGGTACTTTATGTGACAAATAACTCTGTTAAACGTGAACATGTGGGTCAGAGGCGACTGGCGGTTGGTGCGGGGTTTTGTGTGCGTTGGTCAGAGCACTCTATGTGGGCGGACTAGGCGTTCCTTAGCAGGTCAAAATGCAGATCTTTGTGAAGACCTTGACCGGCAAGACCATCACCCTGGAGGTGGAGCCCAGTGACACCATTGAGAACGTGAAGGCCAAGATCCAGGATAAGGAAGGCATCTCCCCTGACCAGCAGAGGCTCATCTATGCAGGCAAGCAGCTGGAAGATGGCCGCACTCTTTCTGATTACAACATCCAGAAAGAGTCCACCCTGCACCTGGTTCTGTCTGGGGGGTGGTTGTTAATTCTTCAGTTTTGCTTTCATAGTGCCCAGTGATGGCATTACTATGCATTCTAGCTATTTGCCCCAATTTAAGTTTAGAAATCACCATTTCAATAATAGCTAAACCTGTTGAAAATGTTAATAAGTTTCATTGCATGGTAAAAAAATAGAAAAAAAGTGAACATGTCACACATTTAAAGTACATACACTGCTGAATTTATTCAGTACTTTTACCTACCTATCAAATTTTCATATGTCCAAAGGTTTAAAATCTATTTTTCTTCGTTACTGCTTTTCCCCCATATGAACACCATGGTTAAAATTTTAGTTTACTTTTCTCATCTTTTAGGAAAAAGAGGAAAAACACATAAAATTTAAAAAGTATTGGTATTTCTCAAGATCATTTTTTTTTCTCAAGATCAATTTTTCAAAAATTATGAAGGGAACATTGCAAGAGAAATATTTACTCAAGCTGAGGCTAATTCTGATGTTCAAGGGATCTTAAGGTATTTCCTCTTCTCTATAAAATGTGGCCTCTGATAAAAGGCTTTGTGCCTAATGAAAATTTTGCCATACCAAGCATATGAACTATAAGTAGAGAAAAATCTAAATATCACGTGTGTATGTCTACTTAACAATTAGTGATTTACTTCTCAGTCCAAATATACTAAAATGAGTGTATTTTATCTTTGAGGAAAAATACTTGAGCAGAAAATGAACAAAAGGTTCAAGAAATTAGGTTTTTCAAAATGTTGGAAGTACTATGCCATTTTAGCTTTTAAATGAACAGTAAAAAAAATCCTAATTGTTCTTTGTATCAGTTTTAATCTATGTACCACTTTAACAAAAATTTCAATTTATCAGTATGATTTTCATAATAATTAATTTGAAAATACAACAGTTGAGTTTACTTATAGATTTTATGCTCCCCAATATATATGGAGGAGTAAACTAAAGAAACTTGAGCTCACAGCAGCCACTGTTTCCTCCAGCTTTGAGCCTCTTGGCTGCTCTATACAAGTAGCTGGAGGAATGAAATGTTAATAAGTCTGTTAGCTAAAATTAAATGAGTTAACCATATTTCCATCTCTTTGACTGCTCAAGTCCTCAGTAATCCAAGACTGCTACTGCTACCATATAAAACCAGTATAGCAGCAAAGAATAAATATTAAGTCTAAGTGAATGATACATACAACATATACTCTCCAAAAACTAAGCTATAGAAAGAGGATGAGAAAGACAAACTTTTTAGGCAAAACAACTAAAAGAACATACTGCCACATTGATACAATTTTAGGACCCATTTAATTTTAATTGAAAACATCACCTTAAGAATCTAAATCAAGGACTTAGAATCTTAATTCCAAAATGAATAAGAACAAAAGAACCTACATAAAACATTAATGGGCTTATAGAATGCTCTTTAGGACCTTATTCCTAATTAGTCAGTGTCTTTGTGTGTGTGTGTACATTTTAAGCTTCCTCATATTTTATCCAACTCTAAATAAAATGAAGAAAAATGTTAAGAACCATAATTAGCCAGGTGATTTATATAAAATAATTTTTCTTACCAAGTAACAGATAATTAGTGAAATCATGAAGTAAACTTTATCCTCTCTAAAAAACAGAGATGCATGAACAGTTAACATTTAAACCTTTGCCAAATTATCTTTCCTTGACAATCAATGGCATCCTTCCAAAAAGGTGGTAACGCAATGAACTGAAGTTCTATTCAATTGTCTATAACCATGACACCTAAACAATCAACTGCAAAGTAAAAATTCCAAACTGTTCTCACTCTGCAATAAATAACATACCCAAGATTATGTATACAGGTGCACTTCTCAACTAAATCTGATAATATATCTTAAATTGATAGATTACCATGGTCTCAAAATGCCAAACTAAATAAAAGTATAGGGAACTGCTTTACTTACTCCTTAAAACATTAAAACCTATGCCAAGAGTGAATGGAACACAAACTATAATTAAACACTGTGCTGATTAACAATACTTACAATTCTGCTTATTAGTCAATTGGTATATCTAGTTTGATAGAAATTACTTAGAAATAATGAGAGCAATTTAAGTTACTCTACCTTTAAATTATCTGTTCAACTTATTCTTTGAAATTATTGCTTATTTTGTCTTGTTCCTGTTAGAACTAAGAAAACCTCTCATATATGTGACATCTTTATACATAAAAATAAAATATACAGATGCAAGGTTCCTACAGATATTTTATAATTTAAAAACCACTTTAGCCAAACATGTAAGTAAAACTATACATTTTATTCATTCATTCCATCAGCTGAGGATTACTCTATTGTACAAATACAGTATTGTACAAAAAAAATCACAAATGTTACAAAATAAAAACGTACAAACTGCATTACTTAATAAATATGACTAAAAGTGGAAATGAGATAGATTTTAGGTTGGGATCATTGTTTGATCCAGCAAACCATACAAGCTCTGTGTATAGACATTTTTATTTTACATAATTTAGGGCAGTCCCATTTTGCCTTTTGAAAAAATTTAAAAGGAATAGGATAATAAGACAATATTTCCTGCTATAAAATAACTAAAGGTTGGTTCGAGTCATCCATCCTCTTACTTTTCAAATCTCAGTTGAATCCAAAAGCTATATAAAGCAGGAAACATACCTTATCACAAAGGTTTACATCGTGTAAAAATTCTCTTATAACAAAATGACAAGTATAAATAAAAACAATTGAGAGCACCAATCTACTCTAAACGTCACCCAGAATACTGAATAATCATTCTGCCATCAGCAAATATCAGACTTTCATTCAAGTAAGAGCTGGCACTATCCCTTAAAAACAAAAACAATCTTTTCACAATCTCTCCTTACCTATTTCTCTTTAAAAGGTTGATCGTTACTAGAAAAATAATGATTTCTAAAACAAATGTTTCATCAAAATGGAATGGGCCAATTATCTGATAACATGAATGTATCAATCTCTATTTGAAATATCTAAGAATTGTAAAATTCAAATTCAACAACATAAAATAACTACTAAATCACAAACTCTGTTCAAATAAGCTTCATATAAAGCACTTCTCTGGGTTTATGCTGCAAAGCTGTCAAAATGGGACACATCATAGATAGTTACACCAATTTTTTGTAAATTTAGTGCAAAAATACATTTTTATAGAAAATAGATTACCAGGAATGAACAAATATACACAATAAAAAATCAGCTTGCAAATTAAGTAGTGCTAACTTTATACAGCAAATTATAAATAGCAGTAGGATCATCCAAAGCTATCATAAAACGTCATTTAGGTGCCCAGCAACCTTCAGCTCTGAGGAGAAAACATTCAAAGTTAAGAAAATGTTAAGGCATTACACCTACAGTAATCTACTAGAAAGTTTAAAAGTGCTATTACCCTGATTAGAGTTCATATAATTCTCCAAACACAAATTATGTATGCACTTTTCCCAGGGTGTAGGTTTTCAGACACTTCAAGAGCATGCATTTTGTTCAATATACATTTTGGAGAGGGATATGGCCATGGATTTGGCAAGTTCTTCATCGCGTTTTCTTTGCACTTGAGTCTGTTTGCACCAATTGTCATACTCTGGGTTAGGATAGGAGTGATCAAACACCGCATCATAATGTCCATTACTGAGCCAACTGAGCCAAATACTAGGCCTGAGGGAATCCTCCGGGCCCAAGTAGTGAATCATAGTAGACACCGTGGGGCTCTCCAACCTCCCTCCAGTAGTTAAGTGTATGTTCACATTCAGCATCTGCCCCATGGCCAGCAACTCCGGGTAGCCGGCCCATGCCCCGTCCTGAGCGGCAGCGATGATGAACTCCCCGACGTCGCCCTCAATCAGGGGGCTAAAGTGGTCGAGATGGTCGGCGATGTAGTGCACCGTCTGTTCCCTCAGTTCCTGGTGCAGGCTCTGGTCCCCGTACACCGTCTTGCTGACCGCTCGGTAGAGGCAGTTGCCGTCGGGAATGATGTGGAATCGGTACTTATTCCTCTGGCGAAGGTACTTGTCCTGCCTCTCCACCTCCGCCAGGTACAGGGCCAGTTTCTCGTCTCTGGCCTCCGACCTGGAGCTGACAGGCGCCTCGGCAGCGCCGCTGCTCTGGGCGGCCTCGCCGCCCCGGATCCCGGGGGCTTCGGCCTCCAGGCCGGGCCGCCGCGCCTCGTCCCTGCTGGGGGGGCCGCTGCGGTCGCTGGCCCTCTCCCAGCCCCGGAGGCTCCTCTCTGCCAGGTGCTCTTCGGCCCACGGGCCGGGGCTGGGCTCGGGGCTCCCCGGGGGCGGCGCGGGAGCCCGGTGCTTGGCGGCGGCCAGGGCCTGGCGGTGCTCGCTCAGTCGGAAGTTTCGGTCGGGGCCCTCCCGGGCCGAGTCCAGGCTCGCGGGCTCGGGGCAGTCGGGCCGCAGCAGCTCCTCCAGGAGCCAGGCCGAGGAGCCCCGGCGCGGAGGGAGCGGGGCGCCGGGCGCGGGGGCCAGCAGGAGGCAGCGGCTGCGCTGGGCGGCGGGCGCCGCGGCGCCGGGCTCCGGCCCGTGCCCGTGCAGCAGGAGCCGGTCGGCGCCCAAGGCCCGCACGGTGATCTGCGCCGTGGACGTGTAGTGCGGCGGCAGCGGTGGTTTGCAGGACCCGCCGGGCGGGCCGGCGGCGGCGGCCGAGGAGGGCGCGGCAGCTCCGGACACCATCTCGAAGCAGGAGGAGAAGGCGGGCATCTTGGCTGCGGAGGCGGAGGCGGCTTCCCGGGGCTCGGCGGCCGCGGCGGGCTGGCACTCGCCGGTCTCGAAATCCGGCGCGCCGGCGGCGGCTGGCGGGGGCTGCACCGAGACCTTGAAGGGCGCGGCGGAGGGCGGGGGCGCGGCGGCGGCGGCCGTGGGTCCCGGCCCCCCGGCTGGGTAGTGGGTGCAGACGCTGCTGTAGAGCTGCATGTCCCTGCCCGCCGCTCGGCCCCTTATAGGCGCGGCGAGCCCCGGCGAGGGAGACACACCCTCCGGGCCTGGGGGCGGGGGCCGGTCGAGCGCGATGACCCCGGGCCCCTAGAATAGAAATGACCCAAGGGCCGCCGGCTGCCCGCCCGCGTGTGGAGAGCCGCAAATAGCGTCCGGGTCCCCGCCAAATTCCTGCTGCGCCACAGCGCGCGGTGGGGGCGGGGAGGGGACGCGCGCTCGACCCTTACCGGTGCGCTCGGCCCGCAGACTCGGGCGCCGCGCCCGCCGCCTCTGCTCCGGCCGCGGCCCGCTCTGGACTCTAGGAGGAAGCCGCCCACCCCGCTGGCGTGCGTCCCGCCTGGAAAGAGCGATGCAGGGCGCACGGCGAGGCTGGGAGGCGGGGCCGCGCTTGTTTACCTCCGGCCGCGCGGCCCCGTCACGTGGGCCTGCTGGAATGTGCGGCTCTACCGGACGCCCATTCAACTGCGCGCGCTCGCCCCGCCCCCCCAGACTCAGCCCCGCCCTCTCCGGTGGACGACACGGGCGTGGACCGTGGGGCGCGGCCTGGGCCAGGCGGGAGATCGTGGAGGCTCCGGCGCCTGCGCAGTCAAGGAATATCTGGCCGTATCCCACGTGGTTCCTGCAGCCGCTTCTCAGCCACAGGTGTTCGCGCCGCCTCTGAGCGGGGATTCAGGGAATTGTGCGGGGTGGGCTCTGCTGGGAGCTGCTAGGACGCTTTGAAACCATGCCTTAGAAAGGAAGGATCCTGGGCTACGTGTTGGGAGCCGAGCGCTGCCTTGAAACCTGCACGACCCACTGTAAGGCCAGGAGCAGCCATCGTGGCCATTCACATGCAGGTTCCCATTGGATTTGGGCAGACGATAAAGAAATGGCGGAGTCAGAGGACGGGGGGCCATCCTATTTATTGGTGTCTCACCAAGACAGGCAAACCACAAAAGAAGACAAGGGAAAAGCAGAAAACCAGCTCTTCCCATGAAGGGCAAGGGATCAGGGAAGCCCCTGCAATTGTGATAGCAGGAACTGTGTGTCCAAGCTCCTGGTCTGTCCCACTTTATAGTGTAGAAAACCAAAATCCCTTAATCCAATATACAAACAAGGAAGTCTCCGATACAAAGTCACCCATCCAAGGCATAATTGGATTCCTCATGAGAGTGCACCACCCAGATAATACAATCATTCAAGGGTGTGGGGAAAAGCTTAGTCCCAAAACCAAACCCCAGGCTACAACGACCTGGCCTGCTTATAGCCTGTCCCCCACACCCAATATAAGTCACAAGCGAGCAAACATATATATCACATTTACAAACTTATTTGACCAACATTCCACCCCTTTTGCTCGCTTTACAATCTAAACCACAGGCATCTTCCATGATGGTCACTGTGCAAGGAGTAGGATACATTGCATAAACAGAAATAGTACCAACTACAGCAATAGGATTAACAGATCAAAAACTATGGGCGAAATGAGAGAGCTGTCAGTGGCACCAAGAGAGGCAAATCTTTTCCCTCTGGCAGAATACAGGCCAGAGTTTTGTCTGCAGACAGCACCGTAGCTGGCACCAGAGGCCGCCCTGAGCGGGCATACCAAACCTTATTGGCCAATACACCAGCATCTGCTGGTTCTATGTGTAGTAAAATAGGGGAACTCATTATTGGCCATAAAGAAATTACAAAGGTACCCTTCAAAATGCTGTCCCCTTGAGCACTCAAGGGATAATACACTTCTACCTTAGGTGGCCAGGTGCTGGTTGCCCAAGGAGTTAACTGGAGGTCCACCTCTAACCCCTTTCCCCATGGTGCCAACAAGGCCACCTATCTCAGATGGGGGGCCTGTACAGTCCAGGGCCAAGTCCATTGAAGCCGTTGTCCTTTAAGAAGGGCTGTTGGAGCAGGCAAGAGCACGTTGCCCTGCTGTCCAAAACCTGGCTTGAGTAAAATGTCCTTGGTGCGTATCGCAACTGAATAGGGGCAGCTGTCCGATGCAGGAGGGCCTCTACTGGAGCCATCAGTATACCAGGCATCTTTGGGGATGGGCACCCGCCCCTCCTGGTAGGGACTGACCTCAGGTTCTGCCTCCTGAGCCCCAGTTGCACCTGACTCTAAAGTCGCATAGGTGACTGGACCCAAGACTTCCTGCAGTTCTGCCCTCAATGGGCTGGTGCTAAGAGCACAGCGTTGTTGCAGATAGGCACCCCACTTGGCCAGGGTAGACATTTGGGCCATACCACTACGTGGTTTAGTTGCCCAATCTCTCACCCATCCAGCTATAGGGTATGTTGTTTTGACTGTAACTGGTGTTGTGGTTGTAATACTCTCAGTTGCCAGGAGGGCAGCATACACAGCTGCCAGCTGCTTCTCTACTAATGAGTAACGAACTTCAGCACCTTTCCACAATTGGGACCAAAATCCAATAGGTTGCCGTAGGCGCTCTGTCCGCTGCCACAAGCCCCATCCAAACCCCTCCGAGGTTACATGAACATCCAACTCACAGGGCCTGGCAGGATCAAACACATTCAAGGCCTGTGCCACCTTGACAGCTCTCTTAGCAGCTGCAAATGAACCTTGCGCCTGCTCAGTCCAATCCCAGCGAACCCCCTTTCGAATAAGGTTGTACAAGGGGCGTAGTAACTGAGCCAAATGCGGTATAAATGCTCGCCAATACCCCAACAAACCTAAGAATTCCTGTAACTGTTTTACCGTAGTGGGCACGGGGTAGGCTTGAATCTTATCTATAACTGCGTCAGGGATAACTTTTGTCTTACCCGACCAGACAACTCCCAAGAATTTAACAGATAACCCAGGTCCTTGTAATTTGTTCTCGTTAACTGCCCAGCCACATGCTTTCAAATGGGATAGCAGGGTAGGGACTTCTTGCTCCAATTCTGAAAGAGAATCACTAGTTAGCATAATATCATCAATATAATGGTACATGCGGACTACCTCTGGCTGTTTCCATTTAGCCAGGTCAGCAGCCACCAGCCCATGGCACAAGGTGGGGCTATGCAAATAGCCCTGGGGTAACACTGTAAAGGTCCATTGTCTCCCTTCCCAACTGAAGGCAAATTGGTCTTGACTCTCTGCGGCTATATCAATAGAGAAAAAAGCATTGGCCAAGTCTGCCACAAAGTGGTATGTCCCAACTCATGGCTTAGCCGATCCATCATGTTAGCTATCGAGGGAACAGCAGCGTGCAAAGGGGGAACAACTTTATTAAGTTCCCTGTAATCTACTGTCATTCTCCAGGTTCCATCTGCTTTGCGCACAGGCCATACTGGGGAGTTGTAAGGACTGTGTGCTGGCCGGATGATCCCCACCTTTTCTAGTTCAAGGATTGTCCCTGTGACTTCTTCATAACCACCTGGCAGGCGGTACTGCTTGGTGTTAGTCACATGCCGAGGGATGGGTAATTGCAAAGGGGAATGTGATGCATGTCCCCGCAATACTGCCTTCACAACCCTGATCCGCAGCCGGAACTCCCCAGCTGTAGTTTCCAACCACAGTCCTTGCAAGACATCTACCCCCAAAATATATTCAGGAATAGGAGATACATACACCTTATATGGCTTAGGAGGCAGTCTCCCTATCCCCAATGGAATAGTTATTGGCTTCACTTGAACAGTTTGGCCCCCATAACCGTCAATGGCCACTGGGGTCCCAGCAAACCGCTCTGGGTTTCCATAGAGAAGGGAACATTCTGCACCTGTATCCACCAAGGCCAACACCTGTTGTACATTGGAAGGGGACCAGTGGATAGCCAGTTCCACATGTGGCCTCCGGTCCCCGCCCATCCCCGTTAGACGGGTCCCTCGGCCTTTTTCCTATTCAAACTGGTACAGTGGGTCTTGGGAGTTCCCCTCTCCCTCGGCTGTCTCTATCATATAATCTTGTAACCGAGCTGTGCGCGCACCGAACGTTTTATTGGTAGCTGCTGGGGCCTTTCGTCTCAGTGGCTGGAACTTCTGTTCTGGTTTAAGCTGCCGCCAAAGCTCCAAAAGAATTTTATTAGACTGGCCATCCAATTTCCCCTTATCTGCTCCAGCTGCAATCAAGTCTACCCACATCTGTGTTAGGGTAACCTTTACAGGTCCGTTTCCCTTGTTAGTTGGGGGGGAAACATAGGCAGCAGCCCTCACTGCTTTATGATCCCGAGCGGCCTCCAGCTCTCCCAAATCTGCTACCATCTGTGTAACTGCATTGATGGGCTGCCCCACATAGGGGCCCAAGATAGCCACAAGTGACCCAAAAAGGGCTGACGGGGCGCTAGCAAGGACAAATTCCCTCATTTTGGCCGTAAACACTTCCTCGTCTGGCCCACGAGACCCAGGGTTGAAAACAGCATTCTTCATACCTAGTTCTCGAAGGACCTTTACTAACTCACTGTAGCACTGCCACCGACTCATTGCCCCCGGCAGTTCTCCAGCATTCTGCCAGACCATACGAATGGCAGCCATCACCCATTCTAATAGGGTATGGTCTCCTGGGTTGCCATGGCAGTTCTGAAGACGCTGCCTCAAGGAAGAGTGTGTGGTAATGGCGGCCAATTTCTCCATCTCTGTTCCGGAGAGTATGATGCCATCCACTCCTATATCCTATAATCGTAGTAACCAGGCTACCAGGGATTCAGTAGGTTTCTGCCTAAATTGTGCCCCCAACTCCATCAGCTCTGCCTGGGTATAGGGCCGGACCACAGAGTGTTCCATTACCTGGGCTGGAGGCTGTGGCTGCCCCTGAGGGACTCTTTGTTGCTGGGTTTTTACCTTCTTGGAGACAACTGGTCGGGCTCTCAGTGTGCGTATGGCAGCTTCAGCCTGAGCCTTCTCATCCTCAGAAGAGGAGTCGCAAGCGCCTGCTCCCGCTGACTCAAAGCCAATCCACTGGCACGGATGCTGCTGCTCCTTTGGTGACCGTTTAGGCTCCTGTGGCTGCTGGCTTTTGGCCAGAAGCTGAGACTCGAGCTCTTGAATCCGCAGTTGTTTCTCCAACAACTGCCGGTGAACACGTTCAACTTCCAGGGTAAACTGCAACTCGCGAACCCGTAATTCCTTCTCCAGTGCTCGCTCCAATTCCAGCCTTTTCTGCCGTTCTATTTTCAATTCATACTGAAGCTTTTGACCTCGGGCAGTTTCCTCTTGAGTAAAAAACATGTAGCCCATGGCCCCTAAAAGGACAGCCATGGGGAGCCAGAGCAGCAACCAGTACTCTATCCCACCCATCAAGGGTGGTGGCTCCATACCAATCTCTGAATCCTGCCGGAAACTACGCCAGTTGTAAAGCCAGCAGGCAGGGCCGGGGCCACTAACACAGCAGCCCGGCCCATGCAGGTTCCCATTGGATTCGGGCAGACGATAAAGAAATGGCAGAGTCAGAGGACGGGGGGCCATCCTATTTATTGGTGTCTCACCAAGACAGGCAAACCACAAAAGAAGACAAGGGAAAAGCAGAAAACCAGCTCTTCCCATGAAGGGCAAGGGATCAGGGAAGCCCCTGCAATTGTGATAGCAGGAACTGTGTGTCCAAGCTCCTGGTCTGTCCCACTTTATAGTGTAGAAAACCAAAATCCCTTAATCCAATATACAAACAAGGAAGTCTCCGATACAAAGTCACCCATCCAAGGCATAATTGGATTCCTCATGAGAGTGCACCACCCAGATAATACAATCATTCAAGGGTGTGGGGAAAAGCTTAGTCCCAAAACCAAACCCCAGGCTACAACGACCTGGCCTGCTTATAGCCTGTCCCCCACACCCAATATAAGTCACAAGCAAGCAAACATATATATCACATTTACAAACTTATTTGACCAACACCCACCATACCTGCTTGCATTTGCACTGCTGTCTTTGTTTCAGCCCTTGAATCAAAACGTTGAAGTCGCGTGATACCACCAGTCCTCCCTTGCACCTTGCTGCCCTGCTAAACCAAAACTTTTTTGCACCCTTGACCCAGAGTTGACTAGCAAATACATGACTTGGGAGGAAAAAAGCCTTTCAGATAGCCTTTAGAAATACCCAATGTCTAACGACCTCCTGTAGTAAGGTACCAAAGAATTGCAAAAATTAATATTAGTATTTTTAGGAGAGAAAGTTAGGTTTCTTGCCCTGTCCTTTCTTTAGAGAATGGAGGGAGAAGGATATGGGAGTTTCTTGACTTATAAGATCAACTGGGTCATTTAGTTTAACTAATTCACTGAAAGGATTAAGGTTATCTGAAGAACTTCCTTTTCCTTTCCCTTTCAATAAGAGATAAAATTTACATACCACCCTATACTAATTTTAGCTCTCCCTCCCTTCCTGGAATCCTGAGAGTAATGTATACCTCTAGGCAAAGGAGGGGAGATAGACTCTAAAAGATTTATGAATGTCTTTGATATGTAAAACGACATCACTATTTTGTTACCTTGAAAGTTTTAACTTTATTTATAGATCCTCTAGACAAATGTTATAAGCTTGTTAATGATTGTGTCATGCTGTCATGCCTCCCCCAACCTGTATGTAGTCAAGGGTATATAACCAGCTTCAGAGTTATATTTGAGACTGCATGATTTGGGTCAGCTATACCCCGTGTTAGTCATATGCAGCTGGCTTAATAAAACTCCTCAAAAATTCATTTGGACTTGGTGTCTCTACATAAACCCGTGGAAGTAAAGTATGGTACTTTACAACACTCTGGCCATGCATTTGTAACCATGTCATTGGCAATGTCAGGTTCAGAGGGTCATGGTGCATTCCAAAGCTTGGTACAATATTGAAAACAAGTTATATGCAAATGTATTAATTGTACCTTACTTGGAAAACCACACTACCAATATGATCAACCATGTACCAACTACATGGTAGTGAGCAGCTTATGGAAACACTCAATTAACAGGCTCTAAAGATCAAGCTGAATCTAGAAGCTCTCCCATCATTTTAGAGATGGGGAAATAGCTGTAGGTTATGGTATACACTTTTCTCCACTTTTCTGCTGGAATATAAATTTCACAAATAAAAAGATCTTGTCTTGTTCCCTTCTATAGTTTTATCCCCTTGCACAGTGCCTGGCAATAGTTGGAGCTTGTTGGGCAGATAAAATGTATTATGCTCACTTTGTTAAAGATAACACGGGGAGGCCATCGCCCAGGTGATATTAATGTGTGTTGGGGTGGGCTAAAGGCAGGCAGAATCCTTGTAGCCTGGGGCTTGGTTTTGGGATTAAGCCTTTCCCACCCTTTTTTGATGTGGGGTGGTACAATCCAATCATGCCTCAGAGAAGTGACTGTATTAGAGACTTCCCTATTTTGTGTATTGGATTAGAGGTTGTGAAGCTACAATATAAAATGGGGGCGCTCTTGGTTCCTGAGGTTATCATTAGAGGAGAGAGCAGAGCAGAGAACAGCAGAAGGAGGCCACGTGGAGTAGGCCAGGAGAAGCAGCCAAGATGGTGGAGTGCTGAGTGAGATGCCAGTTTGTGCAGTTTATGCAGGGATAAGGAAGGAGATGGGGAACAGAGGAGAATAAGGCTGGTGAGCTAGAAACCTTTGATTCTAGAAAACTTGGATAAGTCAGTGGCTTTGTGAGCACTGAATGTGATTGGGGTTTGGAGTCCAGTGTATGTTTTTACTTGCCCGCCGGGTGCAAGCTAGAGTTAAAGACTATGGCTTATCAGTTTTTGGCTCCGTTGTTTCTTTACCGACTGTCCGAATCCAATGCGAACCTGCATGGGCCGGGCTGCTCTGATGGTGGCCCTGGCCACGGCTCCTGGCTTTACAGAGCTAATTAGTATTTGCTGAATGAATTAATTAATGGAAAAGGAGTTCCCAAGATTTCTCAGTAGAGATGCCAGAGTTATGAATCCCAGTTTCCTGATGCCAGCCAGGGCTTTTAGTTTACCTTGTTGGGTGTGACTGTCAGGATTCCACCAATAGCCCTGTTGGGCAGATAAAATATATTATGCTCAGTTTGTTAAAGATGCTGCCCACGTGGAGGCCGTTGCCCAGGTGATATTAATGTGTGTTGGGGGTGGGCTGAAGGCAGGCAGGATCCTTGTAGCCTGGGGCTTGGTTTTAGGACTAAGCCTTTCCCACCCTTTTTGATGTGGGGTGGTACAATCCAATTATGCCTCAGATAAGTGACTTTGTATCAGAGACTTCCTTATTTTGTATTTTGGATTAAAGGTTTTGATTTCTACACTATAAAATGGGGGCAGAACAGGAGCATGGTTCCTGAGATTATCATTAGAGAGGAGAGAGCAGAGAGCAGAGAAAGACCACGTGGAGGAGGCCAGGAGAAGCAGCCAAGATGGCGGAGTGTTGAGTGAGAAGCCAGTTTGTGTAGAGTTTGTGCAGGGAGAAGGAAGGAGATGGGGAACAGAGGTGAGTAAGTCTGGTGAGCTAGAAATCTTTGATTCTAGGAAACTCGGATAAGTCAGTAGCTTTGTGAGCACTGAATGTGAGTGGGTTCTGGAGCCCAGTGTGTGTTTTTTACTTGCCCGCCGGGTGCAAGCTAGGATTAAAGATGATGGCCCACCAGTTTTTGGCTCCATTGTTTCTTTACCGACTGTCCAAATCCAGTGCGAACCTGCATGGGCCAGGAGGCTGTGATGGTGGCCCTGGCTACTGGCTTTACAAGCCCTTTGCCATGGGTCACTCCAACCTGTTAGGTAAATCAGCTCAGAAGGTAAAACAACTGTCTTATCTTTTCAACTTCTGGTGACTTACCCTATCAGGATCTTGTAGCCCCCTTGTCTATCTAGATAAAGGAAATCTGATTTCATCACTGCTTTTTTGGGTATCTGTTGCTCTGTGACTAACACTACATTTAGCCTTTTTGTACCAGTTGCCCAAAACAGAAGACAAAAGAATTGACAAATAAAATAACCCTCAAATAATATTTACTGAGTATCCATTATGTGCCTAGCAGAGCTAGCATAACAGGAGCCTAGAGGGAGATAAGGAAATTATTAAAATTTAAAAACCTAAAGCAAGAATGCATTTTAACAGGTTGTAATCAACATGGGGGGAAAAATTAACGTTAGATACACAGAGAACAGGCCATGTATGATGTACCAAATAGAGAACAGAGATATAAACAAAGATGTAAAGATTCATAACTTTAACATACATCAAGGTTTTTTCCCCCCTTTTTGGGTAATATGGGGGTGGTGAACTATGTAAGATACTCACTATAAGAGTCAGTATCCACTGTATATTTCAATCTGGAAGGTTTTCCTGGAGGAAATGACACTTCAGGAAATTCAATGCAGTATATTTCCAGCCTGGGAATGGGAGTTGTTTTCTGCCCTTGGAGTCTAATAGAAGGCAAGGCTTTACAAGTATAGCAAAGAGATTAGAATGAGAATGTGTGTGAGAGAGGCAAATCCAATTCTTTCATGCTCCATCTGAAAAGAATTACTAATAATTCCTGTGGGGCAGCTGTGTTAGGCTTGCTCGCTAGTGTACCAGCTGCAAGCACTTTGCTTGATTAGTGCGTGAGCACGTGGCAGAGGCACGTGTGCATAGCCTGTATAAGGCTATGGGTGCTTGGGTTGGAGAAAGATGGGAGATTGTGGATGTGTGGATTGCCTGCCCACCACTGTGAGAGGCCATTATGCTGTTTGTTTGCCTGAGAGGCGGTTTCCCCTGCCTGTGTGCTTGTCTGCCATTGGTTATTAAACGGAATGGCCCAACCCTTTCTGGGTCCACAGTTTTTCTACCATCTGCCCAAATCCAATGTGGACCTGCCTGGCCTTGGCTACCAGCATTGCAAGTCCATTCTGTAAAATCATCTGTCCAGCATATTTTGGTAGTGTGCAGAAAATTGGCAGAAGTTTAGAAAAATAGGATTCTAAACCAAGGTTGCCAAATTATTGAATGGGCTAGAAAAAAATGAGAAATTCAGCAGTTATCAACCAAAAAGTAGCAGCAAGAAAACCAATAGATTAAAACAAAACAAATAGGACAAGGCATTTAATCTATGAATATTTATTGAGTACCTGCAATGCTTCCAGGATGGTGTGAATTACAGAGAATTTGGAAGTAGATTCTGTCATGCAGCCCAGGCAGCAGAAATCTAAGACATCTTTATATATAAAATAGGGCCAATCCTGGTATGTTTTTTGAAGGTACATTTACTTAAATACCACTGTCTCTTAGTTACTGTCCCTTTAAAGATACTAAAATTCCCAACTTCCTTGCCTCCCAAAAATAAAACTTTTAAAAATGCAAGCATTTATCCATTTATTTACTCATTATATAATCGCTTTTATATAAACCTAATATGAAAAACAATCTTGAAAAAGAAGTATGGAGGACTCATACCTCCTAATTTCAAAACTTACTACAAAGCTACAGTCACCAAGGCCGTGTGATACTGACATGAAGATAAACATGTAGATCAATGGAATAGAATTGAGAGTGCAGAAATTAACCCATGTGTTTATGGTCAATTGACATTGACGGGGTGCTGAGACAACTCAGTGGGGAAAAGAAAAGGCTTTTCAACAAATTGTTTGGGATAGCTAGCTATCTGCATACAAAAGAATAAAGCAGACCAGACCTCTACCTCACAATATGTATGAAAAATTACTCAAAATGGGTTGAAAATCAGAGCTGAAATTATCAAATCCTTAGAAGAAATTAGAGGCAGAAATCTCAGTGGCCATGATTATGCAATGATTTCTTATATCTGACTCCAAAAGCACAAATGAGAAAAGAAAAAAAATAGATAAATTAGGCTTCATTAGAAGTAAAAACTTAGCGCTTCAAAGGCCACCTTAAAGTGAAAACACAAATTGAAGAATGAGAAACTGTATTTAAAAATCATAAATCTGATAAGAGACTTTGAAGTATATAAAGAATGTATTGGCCCTGGCCAGTTGGCTCAGCGGTAGAGCGTCGGCCTGACGTGCGGGGGACCCGGGTTCGATTCCAGGCCAGGGCACATAGGAGAAGCGCCCATTTGCTTCTCCACGCCCCCCCCCCTCCTTCCTCTCTGTCTCTCTCTTCCCCTCTTGCAGCCAAGGCTCCATTGGAGCAAAGATGGCCCGGGCGCTGGGAATGGCTCCTTGGCCTCTGCCCCAGGCGCTAGAGTGGCTCTGGTCGCGGCAGAGCGACACCCCGGAGGGGCAGAGCATCGCCCCCTGGTGGGCAGAGCATCGCCCCTGGTGGGCGTGCCGGGTGGATCCCGGTCGGGCGCATGCGGGAGTCTGTCTGACTGTCTCTCCCCATTTCCAGCTTTGGAGAAATGCAAAAAAAAAAGAATGTATTAATAAATCTTACAATTAAATAATAAAAAGACATATAACCCAATTTATAAAATGAACAGTTAATTTGAATTGACATTTCTCCAAAGAAGATATACAGTGTGTCTGTAAAGTCATGGTGCACTTTTGATCGGTCACAATAAAGCAACAAAAGACACAGAAATGTGAAATCTGCACCAAATAAAAGGAAAACCTTCCCAGTTTCTGTAGGATGATGTGGCAGCATGTGCGCATGCGCAGATGATGACGTAACATAGTGTATACAGCAGAGCAGCCCACAGCCATGCCAGCTGAGATGTGGACGGTACAGAGGAAAGTTCAGTGTGTTCTGTGGCTTGCTAAATTAGAATCCGTGACCAAAGTGCAACGTGAATATCGGCGCATTTATAACGAAGCACAACCACATAGGAATAACATTACTTGGTGGGATAAGCAGTTGAAGGAAACCGGCAGTTTGGTGGAGAAACCGTTCTGGTAGGCCATCAGTCAGTGATGAGTCTGTAGAGGCTATACGGGATAGCTACCTAAGGAGCACTAAAAAATCTGTGCGTGAGCCCACATCGAACTGCACTGAATAGGTATGAAACTGGGAGAGTTTTCCTTTTATTTGGTGCAGATTTCACATTTCTATCGTCTTTTGTTGCTTTCCTGTGACTGGTCAAAAGTGCACAATGACTTTATGGACACATTGTACAAATAGCCAGTTAGCACATGAAAAGATATACTCAACATCATTAGGCATTAGGGAATTGCAAATCAAAACCTACAGTGAGATCTACTTAACTGATCAGATGGCTATAATAAAAAAGACAGACAATAGCAAATGCTGATAATTAAAAGCCTTGGACATTGCTGTAGGGTTTCAAGATGGAACAGATACTTTGTAAAACAATTTGCAATTTCTCAAAAGATTGCACTAAAGTTACCATATGATCCAGCAAGTCCACTTGTATTATATAACCAAGAGATATTAATGTATGTTCACACAAACACTTGTACAGAAATGATCATAGTAGCATTATTGCTAACAACCAAAAGATGGAAACAAGCCGGCTACCCTTCACCTGATGAATAAACAAAATGTGTTATGTCTTCACAAAGATATATTATTCAGCCAATAAACAGAATGAGGTGGTGACTCACTCTACATGGATGAACCTTTCAGGCATCCCCAAACTACGGCCCGCGGGCCACATGCGGCCTCCTGAGGCCATTTATCTGGCCTCAGCCGCACTTCCGGAAGGGGCACCTCTTTCATTGGTGATCAGTGAGAGGAGCACTGTATGTGGCGGTCCTCCAATGGTCTGAGGGACAGTGAACTGGCCCCCTCTGTAAAAAGTTTGGGGACCTCTGTAAAAGTGAAAGACACCAGACAAGAAAGGCCACATATTGTGTAATTCCACTTAAATGAAATGTCCTAAATGAAGAAATTTATAGGCCTAGAAAATAGATTAGTGGTTGCTAGAGGCTTGGAATAAAGAGAAATTAAGAGTGACTACCAATGGGAATGGATTTGAGGTGATAAAAATGTTTAAAATTAAATTTTATGGTGATGGTTGCAAAACTCTGAGTATAAAAACCCCTGAATTGAACATTTTAAAAATGAATTTTCTGTCATGTGAGTTATATCCAACTAAAGCTGTTTAAAAAAACCTGTTGCGTGCCAGGTACCCTGTTTAGTGCTTGCTATAAAAGCGTGATTATGTATTATCTATATGTGTCTCAGTAACAGCACTTACATTGTGATATTACATAAATCCTAGACAACATTTGAAATGTCTTAGTAATTTTTCTGACAAATTCATGGTACTTTATATGGCAGCCTTTAAATGTAATTGTTACAATAATATAAAGGAGTTGAAACTTACTGAAAACAAATTATATTTGCTCAGATGAAGCTAATATTTGAAGATCTGGGCTGGGCTAGTGAAATGCTTTTTAAATTTATAATGCATTCCTTGAAACTTTTTGCGTAATCATCACAATATAAAATACAATTTTACATTCTTTTCGGCAAACATCTATTGAACGTTAATATACCAAAAGCATATGGGAATGTGTTCCAGCTTAAACATATACAGAACCAACCAAATTTAAATATCTAATATGTTGTGGGAAGAGGGTTCTGAAAAGTGCCTGAGACACTGCAGGCTCTCAATGAATATTTTCTGAATGTTACCAAGGAAAAATGGAACATAAGCAATAAAGGCAAGACTCTGGGAAATACTGTATGGGTTGATGAGTATTTTTTCTATTAAAGTGACAGTTTTTAATTAAACAAAATAAATAAGTAAAGGGCACCATGTCATGCAAACAACTCCATATTATTTTTCCAGCACGTTTAGCACTGCTGACATATCACTGGCTGGAAGTGAAATTTCCAGGCAGAAGTGAAAGCTCGTCTTATTACGGCTCTTCTGAAACTGCATTCTTTAGTATCACTAAAACCCTATTATCTAAAGGTCTCTTAATTCTCTAAATCAACTTATGATAACTAGATCAAGTACTCAGTAGGTTTTTTGCTTTTTGTTAAAAAAAAAAAAAAAGTAGGACAAAGAATAGAGAAAAGGCTGGGAAATAACGTGTATCATTGACTCCTAAGCTCAGGCTTCGAAAATGTGCAGATCCTTTTGATAAGTAGCGCATCATTTCCCCTAGTGATTAACATGGTTCAAGTCCCTGTTCATTCAGTGGCATTTCTCATCTTGTGGATTCAATGAATTATTGAAAGAAAGGAGGAAAGTTGGAACTGTTATTCACTGGGAGGTTCAGGTGACATAATTTGAACACAATAATCAGTTCCCATACACAGCTTTCAACCATCCTGACATGAAGGGCAGGAGATGGAATGCCTCAGGTGCTCTCTGAATTCCATTCACCCAATTTGGTATTATGTTAGAAAAGGAGTGTGGGTAGACCAGAAACCTTTTGTGCCCTGTTGCCTTACCAAGGTGACTATTAGGTTTACTAATAATAACTAAGCCTGCTCCTTGCAAAGGAAAAATTAATATATAGCCTTATGGCCCCTGATATGATTTGAATATCTGTGTCTCTGCCAAATTCATATGTTTAAATCCTAACCTGCAAAGATGATGATATTGAGAGATGGGAGTTCTGAGAAGTGCTTAAATCACAAGGGTGGGGCCCTCATGAATGGGAGAGGTCTCTAGGCCCTCCCACCTTGTGAGATCACAGGGAGGTGTCTGTAACCCAGAAGAGGTCTCCCACCAGACCCAACCACACTGGCACCATGATCTCAGACTTCCAGCCTCCAGAACTGTGAGAAATAAATTTCTGTGGTTATAAGCTGCCTAGTCTGTAGTATTTTGTTACAGCAGTCATAATGGACTAAGCCAGCCCCTATTTATAAAGTAGGAACAACAAAATCCACCACAACACACAAGGGCTTGCTTGAACATAAATAATATTACTGTAAATACAATAATCTGTTGCCGTGGTGGTTCTCAAATAATTCAATTATCTGATTGTATGCTAACACTTTAAATACCCACAGTCTTCAAACATTGACATAGTAGTTAAATATCTGTAAATAAATAAACTTTGACAACATGGCCTACCCCTTCTAGAGACCAAAGGGGTGCGAGGAGGCACTTCACAGACCACTCTCCCTCTGTGGGGATAGAAGGCGGTTCAGAGACACATCCTTAATGACTAAAGGGTAAATAGTAAAAACACTCAGCCATTATATAATTATTTTGTCAAGACTTAAGAAAAGGGAAAGATGGAGAATAGACATTAAGTTATTTCAAAATTGGCTTTTATTTTTTAAATGTGTGTTGTAAAATATTAAAGAAAAGCAAACATAAAAATAAAAGTGAAATTTCCTTTCACCTCATCTCCCCATCTCACAGAATTAGAGACCTGTCCTTCTTCTTTCTACCCAGCCATAATACCCCCCCCAAAAAAAATAGGTGATTAAGGAAGAGGACATTTGTAAGATGAAACACAGGAAACATAGAGTAAGATCTGGGATCAAAGAAAATTATGCTAAGAGGTTAAATGAGAGGTCAAAAACTTCACAATTTTTATAAGAGTGGACTTTATTTAATACCATGATTGCTGAATAATGTTGTCATAAGTTTACTCCAAGTTGAATGAAACGCTGCATGCACCAGTGTTCAGAGGTGAATGCTGTTAACAATTATATATATTTCTAGAACTTTTATAGTGTATATATCTTTCCTAGGTATGTGTGCTTGTAATTTTTTTCATAAGATTATGCTGTACGTCTTTTCTTTGCACTATGCTTTTGTTCTGTAACTAGTATATACAAAACATTTTTATGTCACAATATATAGCTCAACCTCCTTCTTTCAATATCCACAAAAAAATCCAAAATATGGATATGTGATAATATATTTTAATGATATTTAGAGAGTTTTAATTTTATCACTAGTCAAGCAATGTCACAGAGAACATCTTTTACACATATTTTCACCTTTATGTGAGGGTTTCCAGGACAATTTCTTGTAAATGTTTTGGAAGGTGCTCTATGAGAGAAGGCTCAGCAACTTGAAGTTTTGAACACTAGTGAACTTGATTTGTTTTGAAAATACTGTATTTACAAAATATTTTTAATGTCTCTTTTTCATTTAATTTTTTTTTCTGATTCCTACCAATTTCTTTGTCATGCCCATGAAAACCTAGGATCTCTTGTATGAGTCTCACATTTCACTAATATAAGCTAGAATCAGGAGTTCTGGACTCTACTCTCAACTTCAAAACTAAATGATTGAACAAATCTTTACATCTTCCTTGCCATTAATTATTTCATCTATAAGATGTGTTTAATGACCTTCACAATTCCTTTCGAAACTTAAAATTATATGGTTTTATATAAGAAAAACTTACCAGTATAAATAGGGTAAATAAATTTGTAATATCCTAGCTTTCCTCAAAAATACAGTTTCTTAGACCATTTAAATACAAATGCCTGAATAAAAATACCTGGACTGGGCTCAAAGAGTGAGCAGAAATACATAACAGAATTGGAGACCTGCCTTCTTCTGTCTACCCCTCACAATTCCAAAAAAAAAAAAAAAAAGAGGTCATCAGGGAAGAGGAATTTCTTCAGATGAAACACAGAAAACATAGAAGGATCTGATATCGAAAAAAATTATGCTAAGAGGTTAAATGAGAGGTCAGAAACTTCACAATTTTGTTAAGAGTGGACCTTATTTAATATCATGATTGTTGAATAAATTCTCATAAATGTGCTCAGTTGAGTGAAATGCAGCACACACCCTTTTAAGAGTTACTGGCTATGGAGAGCAGGTTTCATGTTTTTCACTGCCCAGAATCTTTTTTTTTTTTTTTTTTTTTTTTTTTTTACAGAGACAGAGAGAGTCAGAGAGAGGGATAGACAGGGACAGATAGACAGGAATGGAGAGATATGAGAAGCATCAATCATCAGTTTTTCGTTGTGACATCTTAGTTCAGGTGTTGAGAACCTATGGCTCGTGAGGCATATGTGGCTCTTTTGATGGCTGCATCTGGCTCGCAGACAAATCTTTAATAAAAATAATAATAGCTTAAAAACATAAAACATTCTCATGTATTACAATCCATTCATTTCCTACCGCTCATGTTCATGGTTGCAGGTGGCTGGAGCCAATCACAGTTGTCCTCTGGGACAACACCAAATTTTTATTGGATAATGCGTAACGTACACGGGTCATTGTATGGCTCTCACAGAATTACATTTTAAAATATGTGGCGTTCATGGCTCTCTCAGCCAAAAAGGTTCCCGACCCCTGCCTTAGTTGTTCATTGATTGCTTTCTCATATGTGCCTTGACCGTGAGCCATCAGCAGACCGAGTAACCCCTTGCTCTATCCACTGCGCCACCGCCTGGTCAGGCCAGAATCTTTTTAAATACCCTTTCATACATGAAGAGTACTTCCTTACTAGCTAGAAGCTTATATTTATTCTCCCTGCCTCCCCTGAAATAAAGTCCAGGATTTGACATAGGCTCCAGACGTCAACTCCCACAGGCCTAGGACTTGAATTCTAAAGGAGGTAATGGGGACAAGCAAGTGCACAGTGAAAGCCATCTTCTGCCAGGGTCCCCAACATCAGTCATGCAAGCAGTGCTGTTCATTTTGAGTGCTGACAGGGGCACTGATGTCTTTCCTGGAACAGCCGCTGATACAATATAGCTTTTTCCAGCTCCACTCTGACTCTCCTGGGGTCTTCTCTAAACCTCCTAAATTTATTTAATGTATATAAAATTACTCAGAGTAAACACAGTTGTTTGCCACTGAGAATATTGGGGGACAACAAACCCAGAGTCTATTTGGTCTAATAAAGTTTTATTAAGGAGATAAGGGTTAATTTTGTCCTAAAGGACAGGAGTCCAGTCCGAGACCATGAAGACTCTTGTCTGGATGTGAACTAGTGCTGTAGAAGGAGAGGAAGGTGGATTGCTGTGGAATGGTGGACACCGCAGAAGTAGAGTAGTGAGAGGGGCTTACCAATGTAAGACTTTGAAGCCTAAGCCTCGGTTTATGTTTGTGATTTGGAGAGTGAAAATTAGTCATTGTGGGGATTTTTTTTAATGTGAAGTGATTAAAGCTGATTTTTGCAGCAAAGACATGCACATTTCCACAATTGAGTTTAAACACTTATCTGCAGTGTTCTTAATATTATTATTTCATTAGAATTCCAGAGGGATACAATAATCTTTTGAGAATAAAGAGGATGTTGGGAAGGAGAGTGATAGAAAAAAAGAATTTTCAGAAGATCAGATATAGACAAATGTGTTATGCAATCAGAATCTCTGTGTGAAACTATCATGACAAGCTATTTGACTGTGTCAGTAATTTGTATCATCAAATGATTGTTTCAACTATATAACTAATGCTTATAATATTACTAGGATGTCTCCATTAAGTATCTCACAATTTTGTTTAGTGATCATATATATATATATACATACACACACACACACACACACACACACACACACACACACACACACACACTGTCCAGGCATGATAACTGTCACTATGGATGGGAAAGATGGAAAGCATACCTTGCATGCAAAATTTAACCCATTTGTTCTGAGAATGGGTTCTCAATCACCTATCTATATCTATCTATCTATCTTATCTATCTATCTATCTATCTACCTACCTACCTATCTATCTAACATTTGTCTATCTATCTATCAATCTATCTACGTATTTATATATGTATCTCGGCATATGTAACTTTCACAAGTGTTACACTCCCAGATACATACTAACATTTTGGGAGGAGCAATGTAAAGAAGTAAAACATGGAAATAGTATGCCTATGACTATTAATGACGCACCTGATGATAAGGCAGGACTTGGGTCAGGAGAACTTCCCATCTTACAGCCTGTAACAAGGGCCCTTTCCCTCTCATTTATAAAAGCATATTGAGTTGAATTAAACAAGAGAATTATATGAATAACTTTCAATACACTCTAATTTATATTTTCAAATAAAATTCCTAAATAAAAGAAATGTAATAGTAACAGGTGATTGCAATACAACAGTGTGTATCATCTGTCAGTTTAGAACTGCTTTGCACTCTGCTCACTCTGACTGAAGAATTACAATGATTCACCCAGGAAAATGCATAACAAATGCAATGGGAGAAGATCTGAGAAAAGAAATTCATTACAATTCCAAAAAATATAAAGATCAAAAATGTAAAGATAACTTATAAAGTATATGTTATCTCTTGCTGTATAATAGATGACATCAAAACACAATGACTTATTTGACTGGCTTTAAAAAAACACACCAAAAAACCCCCACAATGACTTAAACCAACAGTACACATTTGTTGTCTCTTAAAGTATATATAGATCATACACCCAGACATATAGGTCAGAGTCAGATGTCAGTGTATTTGCAGCCACCTGAAGAGTGGGGTTGGAGGCTCTATTTCAGTAGGCTCACTAACATGAGTGGCAAATTATTTCTGGCTGTTGGCACATGGGCTTTTCCCAATAGGCTTCTGCATGTCTTTATGACATGGTAGCTTGTGTCCCCCAGAATAAGAAACTCAAAAAGGAGCAAAGCAAAAGTTTCAGTGGCCTTTATGACATAGCTTTGATGTCACACACCATTACCTTTATCCTTTGTGGATCACATGGGTCAGCTCTGACTCAATGGGACAGTAGACTAGAAAGTGAATTTCATGAGATAAGGATAGTTGGGGGCAATCTTGAAGTCTACATAATATCAAAATAAAGGAAACTTGATTATGAAGGGAGCAATAATACTCCTTTCAGTAATGAGAAATGAAAAATATCTTAAGGTTGGTATATTGAAACTGTTGAGAAGAGTGGAGAAATAATTATAAAGACCTAGAACTGGATAGAAGAGAAAGGATGAGGACCTTGGTAGAGCTTAGTTCCTTGGGATGTATTTTAGGAAAGTAGACTGTGGAGGAGAAATAGCTAAAGGGCAGCAATGTAGGATTTGTACTAAGCTCTTGCTCAGATTAGAGCCCAAAGGGACACTTCACATTTCTCAGAGATGCTTCCTTTAGGACCTATCAGGGGTCCCCAAACTTTTTACACAGGGGGCCAGTTCACTGTCCCTCAGACCATTGGAGGGCCACCACATACAGTGCTCCTCTCACTGACCACCAATGAAAAAGGTGCCCCTTCCGGAAGTGCAGCAGGGGGCCGGATAAATTACCTCAGGGATCCACATGCAGCTCGTGGGCCATAGTTTGGGGACGCCTGCTTTAGGTCAATAAACTCATTACATCAAAATAGAAAGGGCTCTAGGGGTTCAAGGAAGAGACAAATAGCAAAACTGGGAACACATCTTCATGGATGTGGCACAGGATGAAGAGAAGTAACTAGACTGACACCACGTGACTGTTCCCTATCCAGGTCTGCATTGCCACTCAGCTGTGTTCTCTGTAAATAAGAATCCTATGAACACTACCGTGGCTATCACTGCATGGAGATAGGGAGAGGAGAAACTAATTACTGGTAAGCACTTAACATGTGCCAGTACCAGGCTAGGTGCTTCATACACACTGATCATTCAATACAGTTCTCTACATTTCATAAAAGTGAAACTAATGTTCAGCATAGTCAATGGAATGTGACTGAAACAGATGTGTGCAAATTGTAGGTCATGCCTTTTAAATGAGTGACTACCACTGCCCTATATTTCCCCCATTCTCAGCAGGCAGGAACATAGATGTAGTGTTGAGTCAACTTCCACATGCAGATAAGACAACCTCTTATGGCATAGCAAAACCCAAATCCTCAGATGACTGCTGAAGTTGCCTAACCAGCTCAGACTGTCTACCAGCTTGGACTGGTAGACAGTGAGGTAGAAATGATGTATTTTATTTAAGCCACTCTTATTTTGGTCTCCGTTAAAATGGTTAAAGTGGTTAAACCATACACTCTAATATGTTAACTTGTCAGAGATCATCCTGCAGCAAGTGGCAGACTTGAAAAATCCTCACTTTCCAACTTCTACTCTGTCACCTCCTGTCATACAGTTTGCCAAGGAAAATTTCATACTAAAAGAGAATGTTATTTTTTCTCTCAATGCTCTTTTCTATTCTAAAAGTTCAACAAATATTTTTAAATGGGAGTTCATTCTGGAAATTTTGTCCTTATTTAGTGAGGAGCCAAAACTATGGTTTCTCTAATGTTGAGCACAATCTATCTCCATTATGATAAATGTTATACTTTGTAGAAGTTTGGTCTGCTTATGTTCTGTTTTGGGATTCTGGCTCCTTTTTTTGGACATATGTCTATTTAAAGAATATTAAATTTACCTTGTTTTCTAATTCAGTGTTCTCTAAGCACATTATTCCTGTGCCTTATACACAAGCCTACCATCTTGTCTGTATACAGCTCTTCCTATTCAGATTTAAAATAGGAGTAAGTATAGCTAAATTTAAGCCACTACCTACTGGTATGGTCTTAGTAGTTGGTAGCAAAATATTGAAATAGCTCCATATTCCTTGGCAAACATCCAACATTTTATGGCCCCTGAGTCCTCCCAACAGCCCCCCTTTAGCATCCCTGTATATCCCAGCAGCCAGGAATCTGCTGAGGAAGAGTTCATCTCTATGACCAGAGTCTTTTTTTAAAAAATTTTTTAATTTTAAAACTATATTTAATGAATGACATTGATCATCAAGGGTACACAGGGTTTCAGTGATCATCTCTACAGCCTTTAAGCTGCTGACTGTGCTGCGTGCCCACAACCCAAAGTCAAATCATTTTCTGTCACTGTATATTTGTCCCTCTTTTCTCCCCTCCTCTTACCCTCTTTCCCAGCTAACCATTTAACTTTTATTTATGTTCATGAGTCTTAGTTTTACATCCCACCTATGTGTGAAATCATATAGTTCTTAGCTTTTTCCAATTTACTTATTTCACTTAGTATAATGTTCTCAAGGTCCACTCATGTTTTTGTAAATGGCAATATGCCATCATTTCTTATGGCTGAGTAGTATTCCATTGTATATATGTACCACATCTTCTTTATCCAATCCTCTATTGAGGGATATTTTGGTTGTTTCTATATCTTGGCCACTGTGAATAATGCTGCAATGAACATAGGGGTGAATGTCTTTTTGCACACCAATGTTTTTGAGTTTTTTGGATACTCAGTAGGAGGACTTCTGGGTCATATGGTAAATCTATTCTTAATTTTTTAAGGAATCACCATACTTTCTTCCATAATGGCTGTACCAGTTTACAGTTCCACCAACAGTGAATGAGGGTTCCTTTTTCTCCACAGCCTCTCCAACACTTGTTATTACCTGTCTTGTTGATAACAGCCAGTCTAACAGGTGTGGGGTGGTATCTTGTCATCGTTTTGGTTTGCATTTCTCTAATAGCTAGTAAAGATAAGCATCTATTCATATATCTGTTGGCCATTTGTAAGTCTTGGGAAAAGTGTCTCTTCAAGACCTCTCCCCATTTTTTTAAATTTGATTGTTTACTTGTTTGTTGCTCAGCTTTATGAGTTCCTTATATATTTTGGATATTATCCCCTTATCGGAGCTATTGTTTGTGAATATCAACACCCATTTGGTTGACTATCTCTTTGTTTTGATGTTGGTTTCTTTTGCTGTACAAAAACTTTTTAGTTTTATACAATCCTATTCATTTATTGTTGCCTTTACTTTCCTTGCCTTTGGGGTCAGATTCATAAAATGTTCTGTTGCCAAGGTCTATGAGTTTAACACCTATGTTTTCTTCTATATAATTTATTGTTTCAGATCGTATATATTTAGGTCTTAGTTTCATTTTGAATTAATTGTTGTGCATGGGAATAAGGTGTAGTCAAGTGTCATTCTTTTGCATGTGACTTTCCAATTTTCCAAGCACTATTTATTGAAGAGGCTTTCTTTTCTACATTGTGCTTTGGCTCCTTTGTTGAAGATTATTTATCCATATATATGTGGGTTTTTTTCTGGTGATTTTTAAATTCTATTTCTTTTTTTAAAAGCCATTGTTATTTTAATGGGGTTTGCATTAAATTAGTATGTTGCTTTGGGTACTATGGTCATTTTAACTATGCTGAGTCCTGTTTGATTATTTAGTGCTTATATCTTAGTTTAGAGTCTGCAAAGTAACTTAATGATCATTTCTATAGCTCTTCATTTCAACAATGCCTTTGAGAAATCTAACAGTATAAATGTTCTATTCTTCTGATAGTTTCACGGCTTCTCAAAAAATTTCTGTATACTTTCATACCCCAGCCCCACTTTTGCATCATTCTTTCAAAGCCTTTCCACCAAATTTCCACTTACTTCAGTATGCACAAACCCACACAAATACAATTATTAAGCTAACACAAAACTGCACTGACAATTTTATACAGAAATAAATTAAATGTAGTTCTGCAGTCTAACCACTTTCCCAATAATTCAATGTTCTCAAAATGAAAAGTATCTTTTCCTTTACACTGTCAAATTATGTTCTCTAAAGCTGGGTCCACATCTTGCATAAACCTATCTTTGCACTTGTAATTATGAAATCCTTCTACTGAGTATCTATCCAAAAACTCAAAGCCCTGATTAAGTAAACAAAAATGTTTTTCCCTTCCACTTTCTGACAATTTTAACATAATGTATGTAGCTTTTATTGCCAGCTACAGTAATCATGCTTGAAAAATATTTTGGAAAGTATATAGTAGAAAAAATTTAGTATACTGTTTGGCATGTTATCAATACAATACATATTAATAATCATTAGTATTGTTGCTATCATAATTACTATAACTCTCAATTATTATAACAGGATGAGAATTATCATGTCTCATCCTGTTATCCTCCTCTACTTAAGATCCTGTGTGGCTCCCCATTGCTTTTCTTAACACAGTTTAGTGGTTTGGTGCTCCGGCTCTTGGCTTCCTTTTCAGTCCTTGTCTCCCAACACTCATAATCTGTCTCCCCTTTGTGTTCCTGTCACAGGGAACTACATACATTAAGTCCCTTAACCGGTTCTGTCTCTAATTTCTAGGCTTGTGCATATATGGCTTCCTTTCCTTGAATTCTTCACCTGGGCAACTCATACACATCCATAGTTCTCAATTTAGATGATACTTCTTTCATGCAAGTCTGGGTCCAATGCCTCTTGTCTATGCATTCATAGCAGCAGCCTGTGCCTCAGCATGCTAATGTACCATGCGGTTATTTGGCCATTTCTTGTTTTATAAGCTTTGTGAAGGCAAGGAAATTATCAGTTCCTTTTTCTTGTTGAGTCTCTATTTAGACCACTAATATTATGATTGTTAAATAAATTAATGTTTAAAGAGGAACATGTACTTACCTCTTAAAAATAACAATTTTTTTCAGTTTGAGACATTTCACATACTTAAAAAGACAAATCAAAATAGAAATCTGTATTTATGTGAAATTACTATGTGTAAAGATGTGTGTGCCTCTTACATCTCAGACTATAGCTTATGTTTTAATTTCATGGCTTATAAAATGGAGAAGGGATATTTACTAAACTATAATAACTTTGAGGTTGTGGAACAAAGAAGAGATTATAACTATTGCATGTTATTATAACTAATTATAATACTAGGTTAATGAGCATCTAGTTATATACATTTTATGCACATCTTCAACAAATGTTTTAAAGATTAAAAAATGCTGAGTATAACAGAATTATATTTTTCTTTAAAAAGATAATCCATATGTAATTTACCTCTTTCCTAAGTGTTATTATTATTGTATTCATAATTAATTTGGTGTAGGTATTTTTTTAACCAAAGAACCTGTAATCAAATCTATCTTGTCATAGGAGAGAGACAAATATTCATATGTACATTTTATAACTAAAAGTGGCAGATGACTCTCAAACTTAAAATAAATTCTAATAACTACTGTAATTAATTATATCATAGTTAATTAAGTGAATTAGCTTAAAGATACCATCCAAACCTGGTTAGATTTCTACTTGAAAGTGATAAAAATTATTCCACATTCTTGATGAACAGTGTTACAAGCACTCAAATAATGATTTAGCTCAAAATTAAAGCTTGAAAAGGGGCAAAGAGCCCTCAGCCTTCTAAAAAGAGTTTTTAACCAAATGTCTGGAACCCTTTCCCAAGTAAGAAATTGAATAAATTCCTTGTTACAAATAAAGAAGTGTTGTTGTCTTTAGACTATCACACTGCGATCTGAGACCACATTTTCTGAACGAAGCTAATGTTTAGAGCAAATTGACCAAAACCACTTTCTCTATACCTCTTTTAGGGAAAAAACAAAAAGGTCTAGAGAAGTGAAAATGGGTTATTAGACAATTTACCTGAAAAAAAGAAAAAAAAGAATGTGTAGGGTTGCAAGTAAAGATGCTGGAGTTAGAGGAAGGAAGAGGAGTCCGGTCTGCAGCTGTAGCTCAAACTGGATAAAGACACCAAGTTTCCAGGAATAAGGCATGGACAAAAGAATAAGATACTAAGTGAAAAGACAACCCACAGAATAGGAGAAAATACTAGCAAATTCCATATCTAATAAGTGACTTATCCAGAATATGTGAAGAACTCTTAAACTGAACAGTTAGAAGACAACATAATTTTTTAAATGAGGGAAATGTTTTAATAAACATTCCTCTAAAGTAAATAAGCACATGTAAAAATATTCAACCCTATTAGTTTTTAGGGAAATGTAAATCAAAACCACAATGAGATAAAATTTTTCTTTGCTGGACAATCTTTAACCAAAGAGACACAAATCTATAAAGACAGAAGATAGATTAGTGGTTGCCTATGTCTGGAGTGCCAGGGATAAAGGAGAATGAGAAAGTGAGAGCGACTAATAATGGGCACAAGGTTTCCTTTGGGGATGATGAAAATGTTCTAAAATTAGATGAGAGTGATATATACACAAATCTGTAAACCTGTTTCAACTTAGATGCATGCTCTAAACTGGTGAACTTCACGGTATGTGAATTTATATCTTAATAAAGTTGTTACAAAAAAAATAATTACTAGGCATATTATCAACACTTAGTTCTTATCCTCTTTACTTTCTTCCTCAAAATGTGTTCATTCCTTTAACTGTCCATATTTCTTAAATAAAATATATGTCCCTCATATCTTAATAAATTGAGTTGAACATTTCTATTTTTCTCATAAAAACCAAACAACTAAATTGTCATGTTGCTTCTTGCTGTCAGGGATTACCATTTTAAAATGCAACATTTAAGTAAATCCGTCTTCAGAGAGAAATTTGAGTAGTCTTCCAAGTATCGTCAAGATATTCTCACTATCATTCCATTAGACTTCTTAATGTACACTGGATTATATTTGCTTGCACTTCAAAACTCCTGTTGTCACTCTGTAAATCTCCCTAATGCAAGGATTTATCACTCATTAAAATAGCTTCTGGTTAAACAGTTTTGGATTGCTAAATCTATTCTTTTTTCAAGTCTGATTTCTCCTTCCTGTTTCAGGCTCTCAAGCTCCTCCTGAGCTAAGCACAGAAAACAAAAGAACACCAGGATAGGGAAACTGCAAGGTCTCAAAATAGTTGGTGGAAAATAGCAACTTCTCTTTTTCTAAAAGCCTTGATTTTAGCTGTGCTTCTTTTTGTTGTTCTTTTCTTTTCTTTTTTTTTCCAGACAGAGATTTCTTCTATCTTCAAGTGAGGTCAGAATCTTCAAAATACCACCATGCATTGTTTATTTGGACATTTCTTCAGAAAGGGATTGATTTGAGGAATTTTGGGCAATTAGAAATGAGTCAGAGAGATCAAGGATGAGTCAATGAACATTGCTAAAACTGTGGTCCCTTTACTACAATCTTAGGGATATTGGATTTCTTTGTAACTTGACAACCAGAAGCATACATTAATTAGTTTAAAGCAGGGGTAGTCAACCTTTTTATACCTACCGCCCACTTTTGTATCTCTGTTAGTAGTAAAATTTTCTAACTGCCCACCAGTTCCACAGTAATGGTGATTTATAAAGTAGGGAAGTAACTTTACTTTATAAAAATTTATAAAGCAGAGTTACAGCAAGTTAAGGCATATAATAATAATTACTTACCAAGTACTTTATGTCGGATTTTCACTAAGTTTGGCAGAATACATCTTTATAAAACAACTTACTATAGTTAAATCTATCTTTTTATTTATACTTTGGTTGCTCCACTACCGCCCACTATGAAAGCTGGAACACCCACTAATGGACAGTAGGGACCAGGTTGACTACCACTGGTCTATGGGGTAATAAAATGACAAACTGCTAGTTTTTGGGTGACAACAGCGTCATAAACAGCCCGCCAGATCGGGCGGCGGGTGTGGACCGGGGTCAGGTACCTGGCCTCTGGAGGATGCGGGTCAGGTGGTCGCGAAAGAGGTCGGGTGCGTTCCCAGTACAAATACCCTGTAACAGAGTCTGACTGCTGTCCTGATCTTGACTGGTCAACAGTTAGTCGATTAGTATGTACTCACAGCGCCGTTTGGTTGCTCTACTACTGCCCACCATGAAAGCTGGAATGCCCACTAGTAGGTGATAGGGACCAGGTTGACTACAACTGGTTTAAAGGATTCCTGAATGTGATAGTAAAAACATAGGCAGAATGTCCTTAGTATATCAATAAATTCTATCAGTCATTATTGAATACCTGAATAAAACAGTAGATTCAGGAAGCAAAGCTTTAATCACATAGCAATTTTTGCATTACTGAAAAATCCTGTAGGAATAAGGGCACTCAGTTGAATTTCTCTTTACTCAATAATATACCAAAATTAAATGAATGTTATTAAAAGACAAACAAATTAGCTTGACCTGTGGTAGTGCAGTGGCTAGAACATCGACCTGGTACCCTGAGGTGGCAGGTTCGAAGCCCTGGACTTGTCCAATCAAGGCACATATGAAAAGCAACTATGCATTGATATTTCCCTCTCCTCCCTCCTGCCTTTCTCTCCTTCTCTCCTCTCTGTAAAATCAATAAATAAAATATTTTAAAAAACAAATAAAAATTAAAAAGCAAACAAGTTAAAAAAATTTCAGGCAGAATGAGTCTACCTCTTCTAGAGCCACTGCTGATTACCTTCACTGAGGAAATACTTGTAAAAATATTTTTGAATAAAATCACGTAATGATGATTAACATTATGAACCCTGTAGTACATTCCAGACACTATTTAAGAATTTTTTGTGTATTTGATTAGTTCAACCTCAAAATCATTTTATGAGATTGTCTTTATCATTATCACTATTTTACAGATGACAAAATTAAGGCACAAAACCCACAGTAAGTGACAAGATAGAAACTTGAACCCAAGGCAATCCCACTTCAGAGCAGACACACTGCTGCTGTATTTATTCCCAGTCTTCCCTGGGAAAAAAGGCAATTCCATTTAGTCTCAGGAATAGATCTTTGTGATGAAAATGAACCTATTTAGAAGTGATTCTGAAGAACTTTTAGTGCTTTTTTTTTTTAAGTGAAATTTCTAAGACTCATCTAAAAACTTTGTGCAACTGAAAGAAGAGAGTGTTACTCTACAAATGTTGTGTTAACAAGTTGAATCAGATCAACCATGAATTGCTTGGATACCAAAGTGAATGGAAGAATGACATTTATCAGGAGGCCTCTGATATATAAAGTTCTTGAATCATATATTTATTTAAGGAGTGACTTTAAGTTTATGTCAGTGATAACTGGAGTTTTGAATGCAAGGCCATCCTAAGAAAAATTATAAGATGGCAGCACCTGGAGATCAGTTGGACACTTAGAAAGGATTGCTTCACTCAAGGAGTAGAAGCTGTACCACTACATTCAGATACTTTCACACAGTTAATGTAGTTTATGTTTATTTTTTCTTTTATAACTGATATCTAAGAGCTTTACACTTTGAAGACATTTTGAAATATCTTGACAGTCAAGTCATGATAAAACTGAGACTAGAGATACTGACCAACTAAGACACATTAGTGGTTATTTGCTGAATTTTGTATTCATACAATGGTTTCCACCAGGAGTCTAAAAATATAATAATGGGAATTTAGAGCAATTTTTACTATTTTAAAAAGATGAGAGACATATTAATTTCATAAGATTACACAAACCTGTTAAATATCAATTTCTTTTTTTTATTGGACTGTGTAAACAGTGTTTTTATCCCACTGGTAATTCACTGTGAACATTTCAAAAAAGGACTGTTTCATTCATAGTTCTTAAGACAGTGTTCAGTACATGTATGGCACGTGGCAGGATGTAAACAGTTATTTAGTGGAGTGACTAAATGTCAACAGAAACTCTGATTGGCTGCTAATGACATTATAGAGATTCCTGGGATGTATTAGGTGAAACAGATGGTTACCAGAGTGTTGCAACATGCCAGAGACTTAACAACCCCAATTTTATCAATCTAACACATAATTAACGTCATACATAAGTACAGAGTGACAGCTAAATTTTAGTGAGCAATTAGAACAGTGAACAAGAGAAAAAAAAAGGATACAGAACTGAAACCAACATTCTCCCAAATATATGCATTTGAACAAGATAAACTCATTCAAAGAACTGTGTTCAATCAGAAAATAATAAAAGAAATTATCAAGAGTGGAAAAGGGGTGTTTGGTGGTGAAAGGTAGTAAAAATTCTGGGGTGGAAATAAATAATTATATATTTACATTTTTATTATTATATATATTTATAGAAATGAATATATTATTAAATAAGTTTATCAAAAAATATTTATATTTTAAAATATATTTTATATAATGCATAAATTTATATAGTACATATAGAAAAATGTCTATGTATATAAATATGTATATTTCTAAGCCTGGTGGTCATGGCCAGCAGTTCCTGAACTGTAGGGCTGGCCACAAGACTTGGGCTGAAGCCAGAGAGAGGAAGTATCACCCACTTCCTCCACCTCTCCATGAAAAATTCATGTTTTACCCACCTAATATAACGTAACTTGTATTGCTCTTTACAAGAGCTCTTTAAATAGTGAGTTTCATTCTTCAAACCATAAGATAATGTAAACTTGAATTTGGAGGAAAAGAAGCTGCTTTGAGAACAAGACATGGGTTTATTTTCTTCTATTTGTTTACATTTTCCAAAGTCTCCAAATACCAAATTCCATATACCAAAATATACAGGTATTGTTTTTGTAGTCAGATAACAGAACAATAAAACTTTAAAAAGAAATAGACTATAGAAAGGGAATAAGCAAATGTCTTCACAGCAGTTGTTAGATACACTTGAAATCCAAAGAAGATTTTCATTACCACTAAGAGTCATGTTATGATAAGCATGGTTTACAAAGTGTTTTTACATATATTTTCCAGTGTATTAGCAAGGAAGAAGCGCCAAGTTCTTCCCCACAGGCTGATTATAACCTAAATACTAGCTTCCTTGAGATATGAGATGTATAAGGAATCCAGGGAGCTAGTCCCAATTTTCCTCCATATTCACAGATTTATTCAGGAAATCCTGAGCATCTGCTACATTCCAGAGAAATACCAGGTACTTTTAATGCAATTGAAGATAGAATAAAGGTTGAAGAGACAACAGAAAAGTAAACAGATAAAATAATTAAAACATTTAGTCCTTGTTATGAGGGGGTCAATTCTCTCCAGCCAAGAAGCATCAGGAACACACTCTGTTGAACCCATTGGTTTATTACTAATTGCAGTGAGGAGAACACATACCATATGGAATTGTGGGCGCCTCAGTGCGAGGGTGTTAAGAAGAGCCTGGTTGGTTGGTTTGGGTTAGGACCTAAGGAAGTGGGGGTTTGTTCCAAACTGGATGCTGTCAGAAAGTGTGTGTGGGAAGAAGGGCAATTCTGTGATCCAGTGAAGAAGCAGCAGTCACTCACTTAGTGTGAGATAGAAAAATTTGGTATTTTGTGGGCTGTTCATGGCCTGGTTTTGTCTGTTCTTAGATAAAATGAAGTGGCCTCACTTTGTCTTATTTTATCGTGGTCGCAGAGTGACTTGTCTGAGTTTGATATTCTGTAAAATTGTTTATGTCTCAGAGCAGACTGACATGGTCTAGTTGTGATTATCAGGACAGCTTCTGAAACCAGTAAGGGATTACAACAGCAAACAACCGAAGAGAAATTTGTATTCATTGGCGATGTTCTGGGGTTACTGTTATCTTTTCCAGAATTCTACCATGAGGAATCTGCACAGGGGCTTCTAAAAGGACATATTAGTCAGTGATGCAGTTAGGTGTCTCTTCATCTCTTGTAGGAAGACATGGTGTGTGTGTGTGCGCACGTGTGTGTGCATGTGCATGCTTGTGTTGAAGGGTCTAGGCTAGGTGACTTTAAAGTCCTTTTAGATCAGCTAGTCTGTGATACTCTATTCTGTGCCCTAAGAAGACAGCACAGGCCTGTCCAGTGACTGATGGTGGCCTCATATAACTGATCTGTAGGTGGTTTTGAGGATCATCTATTTATAGCTCACAGCAACATAGACCTAAGACCCTCCACTTAGAGACAATGCCAGTAGCATAGCTACCCATGATGCCTGCTGTGATAGTGTCTGAGGTTTAAAGAATGGCATTGAAGACAGCAAAAAGTATGTTTTATTTTTTCAATCACTTACCCTACCTACATTCACTGCTTTCTCAGTTTTTTATTTTTATTAGAAAAAAAAGCTATATTAAGATGTTTGTATAAGACTCACTAAGGAAAAAAGAGAAATGACTCATATAAACAAAATCCAAAATGAAAGAGGAGAAATCACCACAGACATCATAGATATACAAAGAATTATTGTAGAATACTATGAAAAACTACATGCCACTAAATTTAACAATCTAGAAGAAATGGATAAATTACTAGAACAACACAATCTTCCTAGACTGAATCATAATGAAGCCGAAAGCCTAAAGAGACCCATAAGCAGGGATGAAATAAAAAAAACTATCAGCCTGACCTGTGGTGGCGCAGTGGATAAAGCGTCGACCTGGAAATGCTGAGGTCGCCAGTTCAAAACCCTGGGCTTGCCTGGTCAAGGCACATATGGGAGTTGATGCTTCCAGCTCCTCCCCCCTTCTCTCTCTCTCTCTCTCTCTCTCTCTCTCTCTCTCTCTGTCTCTCCCTCTCCTCTCTAAAATGAATAAATAAAAATAAATAAAAATTAAAAAAACAAAACAAAAAAAACTATCAAAAACCTCCCCAAAAATAAAAGTCCAGGGCCAGACAGCTATACCAGTGAATTCTATCAAACAATCAAAGAAAACTTGGTTCCTATTCTACTCAAAGTCTTCCAAAAAATTGAAGAAGAAGCAATAACGTCAAACACATTTTATGAGGCCAACATAACCCTCATACCAAAACCTGGCAAGGACAACACAAAAAAAGAAAACTACAGACCAATATCTCTAATGAATACAGATGCTAAAATACTAAACAAAATACTAGCAAATCAAATAGAACAACATATTAAAAAAAATAATACGTCATGATCAAGTGGGATTCATCCCAGAATCTCAAGGATGGTTCAACATACGTAAAACGGTTAACGTAATACACCACATCAACACAACAAAGAACAAAAACCACATGATCTTATCAATAGATGCAGAAAAGGCATTCAATAAAATACAACACAATTTTATGTTTAAGATTCTCAACAAAATGGGTATAGAAAGAAAATATCTCAACATGATGAAAGCCATATATGATAAATTATCAGCTAACATCATATTAAATGGCACAAAACTGAAGGCTTTCCTCCTTAAATCAGGAACAAGACAGGGTTGTCCTCTCTTACTTAATGTGGTGCTAGAGGTTCTAGCCAGAGCAATCAGACAAGACAAAGAAATAAAAGGCATCCATATCAGAAAAGAAGAAGTAAAGGTATCACTTTTTGCAGATGATATGATCCTATACATCAAAGAATCTACAAAAAGACTACTAGAAACAATAAGCCAATACAGTAAGGTCGCAGGATACAAAATTAACATACAAAAGTCCATAGCTTTTCTATATGCCAACAATGAAACATTTGAGAATGAACTCAAAAAAATAATCCCCTTCATGATTGCAACAACAAAAAATAAAATACTTAGGAATAAACATAACAAAGAATGTAAAGGACTTATATAATGAAAACTACAAACTATTGTTAAGGGAAATCAAAAAAGATATAATGAAATGGAAGAATATTACTTGTTCCTGAATAGGAAGAATAAATATAATCAAGATGGCCATATTACCCAAAGCGATATACAAATTTAATGCAATTCTCACCAAAATTCCAATTACATTTTTTTAAAGAAATGGAACAAAACATCATCAGATTTATATGGAACTATAAAATACCCTGAATAGCAAGAGCAATCCTAAGGAAAAAGAACAAAGCTGGGGGCATTACAATACCTGACTTCAAACTATATTATAGAGCCATGACAATCAAAACGGCATGGTATTGGCAGAAAAATAGACACTCAGACCAATGGAACAGAATAGAAAGCCCAGAAATAAAACCACATGTATATGGTCAAATAATTTTTGATAAAGGGGCCAACAACACACAATGGAGAAAAGAAAGCCTCTTCAACAAATGGTGCTGGGAAAACTAGAAAGCCACATGCAAAAAAATGAAACTGGACTACAGTTTGTCCCCTTGTACTAAAATTAATTCAAAATGGATCAAAGACCTAAATATAAGACCTGAAACAATAAATTACATAGAAGAAAACATAAGTTCTAAACTCATGGACCTTGGTTTTAAAGAGCACTTTATGAATTTGACTCCAAAGGCAAGGGAAGTGAAGGCAAAGATAAATGAATGGGACTACATCAAACTAAGAAGCTTTTGCACAGCGAGAGAAACTGACAACAAAACAAACAGACAGCCAACTAAATGAGAAATGGTGTTTTCAAACAACAGCTCAGATAAGGGCCTAATATCCAAAATATACAAAGAACTCATAAAACTCAACAACAAACAAACAAACAAACAATCCAATAAAAAAATGGGAAGAGGACATGAACAGGCACTTCTCCCAGGAAGAAATACAAATGGCCAACAGATATATGAAAAGATGCTCATCTTCATTAGCTATTAGAGAAATGCAAATCAAAACTGCAATGAGATACTACCTCATACCTGTTAGATTAGTTATTATCAACAAGATAGGTAATAACAAGTGTTGGAGAGGCTGTGGAAAAAAAGGTACCCTCATCCACTGTTGGTGGGAATGTAAAGTAGTACAACCATTATGGAAGAAAATATGGTGGTTCCTCAAAAAATTAAAAATAGAACTACCATATGACCCAGCAATCCCTCTACTGGGAATATACCCCCATAACTCAAAAATACTGGTACATAAAGACACATGCAGCCCCATGTTCATTGGAGCATTGTTCACAGTGGCCAAGACATGGAAACAACCAAAAATCCCTTCAATAGATGACTGGATAAAGAAGATGTGGTACATATATAGTATGGAATACTACTCAGCCATAAGAAATGATGACATCGGATCATTTACAACAACATGGATGGACCTTGATAACATTATACTGTGTGAAATAAGTAAATCAGAAAAAACTAAGAACTATATGATTCCATTCATAGGTGGGATATAAAAATGAAACTCATGGACATGGACAAGTGTGGTGGTTATCGTGGGGGGGGGAAGGAGGAGAGGGAGGGGTTGTGGTAGGGAGGGGCTCAAAGAAAACCAGATAGAAGGTGACAGAAGACAATTTGACTTTGGGTGATGAGTGTGCAACATAATCAAATGTCAAAATAATCTGGAGAGCCTGGCCTGTGGTGATTCACTGGGTAAAGTGTTGGCCTGGAATGCTGAGGTCACCAGTTCAAAACCTGGGCCTGCCTGGTCAAGGCACATATGGGAGTTGATGCTTCCTGCTCCTCCCCACCTTCTCTCTCTCTCTCTCTCTCTCTCTCTCACTAAAATAAATTAAAAAAATAAATAATAAAAAAATAAAATAAGATAAATAACCTGGAGATGTTTTCTTTGAACATATGTACCCTGATTTATCAATGTCATCCCATTAAAATTAATAATAATAAAAAAAATAATAATAAAAATAAAAATTTTAAAAAAGATGTTTGTGTACAGTGAATGCTGTCTCTATTACTATGGCAACAACTTGTTCTTAGTCAAGCATTTGCTGTCTATATTATACATTTCAAAAAATTTTTAAATAATGTACAAAATGATAGGTCTATCTCTAAAGTAATAACTTTAGACATAGAATTCTTGCACAGAGAGCCACAGAATTAAAAGTAAGTGAGAGGGCCCTGGCCGGTTGGCTCAGCGGTAGAGCGTCCGCCTGGCGTGCGGGGGACCCGGGTAGGAGAAGCACCCATTTGCTTCTCCACTCCCCCCCTCCTTCCTCTCTGTCTCTCTCTTCCCCTCCTGCAGCCAAGGCTCCATTGGAGCAAAGATGGCCCGGGCGCTGGGGATGGCTCCTTGGCCTCTGCCCCAGGTGCTAGAGTGGCTCTGGTCGCGGCAGAGCGACGCCCCCTGGTGGGCAGAGCGTCGCCCCTGGTGGGCGTGCCGGGTGGATCCCGGTGGGGCGCATGCGGGAGTCTGTCGGACTGCCTCTCCCCGTTTCCAGCTTCAGAAAAAAAAAAAAAAAAAGTAAGTGAGAGGAAGGTGGGAGATAAGAAAATGAGAATGCTCAGGAAGAAAAGCTGTGTCCTTCACCAAAAACAAAAGGCTAAGGAACATAGCTCATTGGCAGATACACTGCCTCACACAGGTGTCTAAAGTATACAGACCAATGGAAACGACTGGCCTGTAAGTCTAGAAGTCCTGGTCCCACACTCTGGCTCAGGTACTAAGCCTGTGACAAGAGCTGTGTGACTCAGCTTTCCTATCTGGCCAGTGAGGAAGTTGGTCTAGCTCTAGAGATATCTGAGGCCCATGGACTTCATGATCCTGTGATTAGGGGTTTTCCTTCTTGAAGTCATCCTCTCAAGAACCTCTTCCTTGTATTTCTTTACAGATAAAGCAGCATGGTTAAGAGTTCAAGCTTGGAATGTGAACAAGGCTGAGTCCAAACCCTGGTTCTGCTCACTTGCTATGCGTCCTTGGGAAGGTTCTTGACTTGTGCAATGGATCTTATAATAGTAACCACATCATAAAATTGTTGGGAGTATTAACAGGAGTTTAATATTAATATCTACCTCATATGTTGTGAGGATTCTATGATGAAATAGACCTAATTTTTTTTTATTTTTGTTCTTGACCATCAAAAACAGATGATAAACATTAACAAATATCAGTAACAACCTTAAAAGGCCTCTTTTCATTTACAGTGTCCTTCATGCGCAGCCAGCCAGCCATGTAGAATAAAATAAAAAACACACAAACAAAATTGCTTTAGGATAAAGTAAGAAACTCTTGAGATACAGAGTGTTTGCAAAATTGTAGTACATATTCACATTTCTGGAACTATCTTAAACCAGTTACCATTTATTCCTTAAAGCTAACTGGTTCATACACTAAACCTATTGTTGGGATCTTTCAGACCTGGGTTCCAGGGTACGATGGCTTTCTGCATAGCCATCTAACTAAATTGCTCTCTCTGATTGTATCCTAGGCCTAAGTCTTTTCAAGTTAAATTGTCTTTGGGGAGTGAAGGTTTACCTGCCAGGCTCTCCAGTTTTTATTCTATATGTTATTCTTACTATATGTATAGTTTTTCTAAAGGCAGCCTTCTGTTTGGATCACTCTCCTGCACTGTTACCTGCACATGTTGGTGGAGTCATATTTGTATGTTTTGACTTCAGTTATATATTATATTGCCTGTCAATCAGTTATAATAGCACTTTATATTCAACTTATATTAATATCATGATTGCCTTTGATCCCTTTGAATCAATTTAAGAAGATAATTTAAAAATCTACATGTGTCTAATTGGACTTTGGGTGATAGGAATGCAGCATAATCAAATGTCAAAATAACTTGGAGATGTTTTCTCTGAACATATGTACCCTGATTTATCAATGTCACCCCATTAAAATTAATTTTAAAAAAATTTGCATGTGTCTATACTATTTATCCAGTCACAAAATTACAAGTAACTATTAAAAATTAAAACATAGTAGTGTTAGAGAAAAAATGATTCATGACACTTGCTAAAGATGACCAGGCAGACTTTTTCTAAGAGCAGGACTACTACAATGGAGCTTTGTAGTAGTGGAGACTCAAACTAGATTTTGAAAGGGTGAAAAGGAAAGCCCACCGCTAGGCTCAGTTGAACAGGTTAGAGGAGCCTGATTAAAGTTAAGCCAAGGAGAGGAGCTTTGTCAGAAGTAAACATTGTAAAGTGATAGACTCCAATAACCTCACCCAGGAACAAAGTCATATTACTATTAATGTAGTTCTAAATTTGCTCTATGCCTATATTAACTTCATTTGGATAAAGGTTAAACTGCTATTACAAAAAGATTAAGTGACTATAAAAACACAGAGGCTTATTTTACTGTCACCTAAAAATGTTAATCATGCTATATATTGCATGATTCCAATTATATGACATTCTGGAAAAGGCAAAATTATGGAAACAGAAAAAAGCTTAATTGTTGCCCGGGATTGAAAGGGATGGGCAAGGGAAAGGATGAATAGGTGGAGCACAGGGAAATTTTAGGAAATGAAACTATTTTGTATAATTTGTAATGGTAGATACATGTCATTATACATTTGTCAAAACTTATAGAATCTGCAAAACAAAGAGTAAACTCAAATGTATACTGTGGACTTTAGTTAATAATAACCATCCACTGTAAATCAAGAAAATAAAGTCTTTAAAAATAAAATGCTAAGATGAGAACTCTGGGCTAATAGGGAAATTTTGCTCCATATAGTCATTCAAGAATCCAGATTCCTTCCAAGTCATTGCTCTGCCAATCCTTTGATATAATCATTGTCTGAATAGCCAGAGAGAGATTACCCTCAAGTCCAGATTCCAGTTGGTGGGAAGGAAGAAGAGAAAGTTGAGGAGGTATGTTCACTGTCCAAAAACATAGACCTACACACTACTCCAAGCCATATTCTGTTTTAAGGAATTAGTTACTTGATCACACCTGATTGCAGGGAAGGTTGGAAAATATCTGCAAAGGTGCCCAGGAAGAAGATAAGAATAGCTTATGGTGAATAATCAGTTGTACACAAATATACCATTGTGTTCATATTTTATATTTTATTATGTATTATATATATAACTATAGATTATAATTATTTTTTTCACAAATATAAGATAATACCACAGAAGATACTATTTTCAACTTGTTTTTTCAAATTTATAACTTACCTAGGACATATTTACATGCTTTTCAGATACTCAATTCTTTATGATGGCTAAATATGATTCTATTTACATATTTCTATAATTTATTAACCTGAATGATTAACCTATCATAAACTTTATATTGTTTCAAATTATTTTCCATTTCACTTCTCCAGACTAGTTTACATTCTTTGATTACATGGGATCACAGTGATCTGTACTTGTTTGGGATTAAATGTTTAATTAAATAAATTGAATAATTTGTCCTTTGGGGGGGCAATTTTAAATTAAAATGTAACAAAATCATGAATTGGGTGACTTGTTTAATATTTACATTTTCTTCTGGTACATAAACTTTCTGAGTGTCCTCCATCAAAATTGGGAGTGCAGCTGTCTTGTTCACTAATATATCCCCCAAATCCAGCATTGCACTGACTACAAAGCTGTACTTGATAAATATATGTCATTGAATGGTGAGTGTGTGAGTGACTAACTATCAGAAATGCTGCCAACTTTTCAATGTGTTTCTAAGGTAATTCAGTGTTACTTAATCAAATATTGACAAATCCTTTTGTAAAGAGTTTGTACCAGTTTGTACTCCCATCAAGGAGAGGGACTATTTTCCCACACTTTCAAAAATATGTGTAGGTTTTTGCAACAAAAAATTGACACCAAAGAGAGAAGTTATTTTAAACCAACTTATTATATCTCTATCATTGTGAGGAAATTAGAATGTTTTGGTTTTGGGAAATTTTTTAAAAGATAAATTAAGCCCCCTTTAAATGAGAGATTTAAGTGTATTGGACTTTGTGAAAATTCCAAACATTATTTGATATTTACTCCAGCTCAAATATGTATTCATATATATATGGCATACTATTGCAATTGATTGATTTTGTTTGCTCAAAAAACCAATATTAAATACTAGATATTTAAAACTATTAAAATATAGTATAATACAGAAAAATGCATATATCATAAGTTTTTGGTTCAATGACTTTTTACCAACTGAATACACTCATGTAACTAGCATCTATCAATAGATAAAAAAAAACTGACCACTATCAGCACCCCAAAAGCCCACTGAATAACAGTTTTTATCCACTTATGGCAGTAAATTGGTGGTGTGCATAATGGTATGCTTTTTGTATTAATATATAATATTTAAAATACAATTGTATGTACCTACCTATATTATTGTATAGAGGTTCTAACTGAAATTTTTTTTCTGAATTTTCTTCATTGGTACACTGTGTATTTTAAAGACAGGTCAATAGAGATAAATAGAAGATCTATTACATCATGCATGGTTAAAATTAAAGTCACTGATTACCCTGCACATTCCTAGAGTTTTCCAGATAGTGGTACTGAAAGCCAGCCATGCAAGTCATGGAAGCAGCTGAGGACTCTATGTGACACACAGTGACACAGAATGATTCAGGGCTATGGGCTATTATTAGAGCAAGCAAATGTTAGGTGTATAAACAGACTATTAAGTAATCCCCTTGGAAAGGAAGGAGAACAGGAAAAGTGAATCGGGGTTCCTGGCACTTTCTCTCTCCAAACTGTACTAGTCACAATCCAAATGTAGTATCAGCTGGTATCCCTGTAACTTTGGTTCTTGGACTCTGTGTGTCTGTAGCTTGTGCTTGGGCAGTATTTCTGTGGGCTGAGTCAAGCTCCTTGTGTCTATGTGTTCCACTGAGTGAACTCAGGGTCATTGCTCTTCAACTACTATTGTTGTCCTTTCAGGTTTCCCAGAAATGACATGATATTTTATTATTTTGTTTGAGTGATAGTTATCTTACATTTGAAAGCCCAGGCATGAAAGATAAGCATCTGTCAGCAGCATAAATGAAATCAAAGCAGAAACTAATACCACTCTCCAGTAAAAATAAAACCAATTAAATAACAACAACAAATTTAGAAAAATAACTATCCTAAATGTACCAAAAAGTCACACACAAATTTGATTTTCATTTACCAGACCTCATCAACATTCAAAATATCCCAGTTAATTGGGGAAATTGTCTATTGAATAAAACTTAACAGAATAATATTATACTGAATGAAATCAATGTTTGAAGTATGATTTTAAGAAGATAATGACTTCTTGTATGACAGCATTTTGAATACTTTTTCATTTAATCTTTATAATGGTGCAATGAATTAGTTACTATCATTGCTATCTTATAGTGGACATCTGAGTGTCAAAGAGAGGACTTGTTTTCAACTCCACACCTGGTAAAGGATAAGTAGACCAGAACTCAGCTCTGTTTGCCTTCTAAGGTTGTTCTCTTAAGTACTATGTTCTATAAAAATGACTACATGTTTTTTCACTTTTAAAAATTTTAAATCATTTTTTTATTTTACAATTACAGCTGACATACATTATTATATTAGTTTTGAGTATATACCCCAATGATTAGACATTACATAACTAAATGATCACCCTGATAAATCTCGCACCCATCTGACACCATACATAGCTATTAGGATATTACTGACTATATTTTCTACGCTGTACTTTACATCCCTATGACTATTATATAACAACCAATTTGTACTTCTTAACCTCTTCACCTTATTTACCCATTCCCCCTAAACCTTCTCTCATCTGGCATCAAAATGTTTTCTGTATCTTTTTTTTTTTATTTTTTAGAGAGGAGAGAGAGAGAGAGACAGAGAGGGAGAGAGAGGAGAGAGAGAAGGGGGGGGGAGCTGGAAGCATCAACTCCCATATGTGCCTTGACCAGGCAAGCCCAGGGTTTCGAACCGACGACCTCAGTATTTCCAGGTCGACGCTTTATCCACTGCGCCACCACAGGTCAGGTTGTTTTCTGTATCTTTAAAATCTGTTCCTGTTGTACTTGTTTGTTTATCTTGTTTTAAGATTCAGTTGTTGATATGTATTTATTGTCATGTTATTGTTCATATTTTTGGTATTTCTTCTCCTTCTCCTCTTCCCCCTCCTTCTCTTTCTTCTTCTTCTCCCCCTTCTTCTTCTTCTTCTTCTTCTTCTTCTTCTTCTTCTTCTTCTTCTTCTTCTTCTTCTTCTTCTTCTTCTTCTTCTTCTTCTTCTTCTTCTTCTTCTCCTTCTCTTCTTCTTCTTCTTCTTCTTCTTCTTCTTCTTCTTCTTCTTCTTCTTCTTCTTCTTCTTCTTCTTCTTCTTCTCCTCCTCCTCCTTCTCTTCCTCCTCCTCCTCCTCCTCCTCCTCCTCCTCCTCCTCCTCCTCCTCTTCTTCTTCTTCTTCTTTTTCTTCTTCTTCTTCTTCTCCTTCAAGACACTTTAACAGCATAATACTAGTTTGGTGGTGATGAGATCCTTTAGCTTTTTCTTGTCTGAGAAGCTCTTTGTCTATCCTTCAATCCTAAATGATAACTTTGCTGGGTAGAGTAATCTTGGTTGTAGGTTCTTGCTTTCAACACTTTGAATATTTTGTACCAATCCCTTCCAGCCTGAAAAGTTTCTGTTGAGAAATCAACTGACAGTCTTATGGGAGTTTCCTTGTAGGTAATTAACTGCTTTTCTCTTGCTGCTTTTACAATTCTCTCTTTGTCTTTACTCTTTGGCATTTTAATGATGATGTGTCTTTGTGTAGGCCTCTTTGAGTTCATCTTGTTTGGGACTCTGTGCTTTCTGTTTCCTTCACCAAGTTAGTATTCTGTCATTATTTTTTCAAATACATTTTCAATTTCTTGCTCACTCTCTTCTTCTTCTGATACCCCCATGATGTGAATATTGGTATGCTTCAAATTGTCCCAGAGGCTTCCTACACTATCTTTATTCTTTTGGGATTCTTTTTTGCTGTTCTGATTGGGTGGTTTTTGCTTCCTTATATTTCAAATCATTGTTTTGATTCTTGGCTTTATCTACTCTACTATTGATCCTCTATAAGTTATTCTACATTTCAGTTAGTGTATCCTTCTGTAAAGCCAGTAGCCACAGCCACCAACATAGCTGCCTGGCCCATGCAGGTTCACATTTGATTCAGACAGACGGTAATGAAACAACAGAGCCAAGAACTGGTGAGCCAGTACCTTTAATCCTAGCTTGCGCCTGGCAGGCAAGAAATACACACAGTGGGAAAACACTTCCCTTTCCATTCAGGGCTCCCAAAGCCACTGAGTTATCTGAGTTTCCTAGAATCAAAGGTTTCTACTTCACCAGCCTTATTCACCTCTGCTCCCCATCTTCTTCTTTCTGAACAAACTGGCTTCTTCTTCAGCACTCTGCCAACTTGGCTGCTCCTCCTCTACAATGCTAATTTCAGGAACCGAGAGAGATTGAGGCCCCAGTCTGCCCCATTTTGTAGTGTAGAAATAAAAAACTTTTAAGCCAATATACAAATAAAGCAGTCTCTGATACAAAGTCACTTATCTGAGGCATAAATGGGATTCCTCATAAGAGTGCACCACTCCCTATCATGCAACAGTCGAGGGTGTGGGGAAAAGCTTATTGTTGAGAAGATCTTGTATCAAAAGGGTGGGAAAGACTTAGTTTTAAGACTAAAGGCTATAAGGACCCTGCCTGCTTACAGCCTGTCCCCCACACCCAACACCCAATCCAAACTATAAGTGAGCAAACATATACATCATATTTGCAAACTTATTTGACCCATACCTTCATTTCTGATTGGTCTTTTTATATGCTGTTGAGGTTCTCACTAAGTACATTGAGAATCCAGTATATTGCTTCTTTCCATTTTGTTTAGTTCTTTTCTTGGAGTTTTGTTCTGTTCTTTTGTTTGGAACATTTTTCTTTGTCTTCTCATTTTGGCACCTTCCCTGTGTTTGTTTCTATGTATTAGGTAGAGCTTCTATGACTCTCAGGCTTAGTAAAGTTGCCTAATGTAGTAGGGTTCAATGGCACAGCCTCTCTGATCACCCAATCTGGGCACTCAAGGTACATCCCCCACCAGGGTGGACTGTGTACACCCTCTTCTTGAAGTTGATCTGTGATTGCTGTTGGCACATCAGTGGGAGGGTTTTATGCTCAGACCAATCAGCTACAATGACTGGCTGCAACCACTGATCACCAATTCACAATCATTGTGGAAGATCAGCTGTGCAGGGGTCTAACCCACAGAGCAGGACTTATTTCAGAAGAGCTCTGGTGCCCACTGAGTTCATCCCTTGAATATGTTGCTTGTGGAGATAGTTAGCTGATGAAGCTTTGACATGATTTAAAGATGTCCACTTGGTGCACGGACTCTGGGGCCTCCTGAGAGTTACAGTTCAAGATCAGCTGCCACCTGTATTCTGCCCGGGGCCACCCAGCATGAGCTACAAAGTGATCTGCAGATGGCTGCTATTTGTGCTGTGCTTGAAGGTGCCCCAAAGGGGCCAGCTGCTGCTAGTGCCAGGCCTGGGGCCACTTAGTGAGAGGTACAGGGCATGCTGAGGCCAGATGCTGCTTGTTTGAGAGATTTTAGGAAAATCTGAAGCATATGCCAAGACAGGTCATCTGCATGGTAAAACCACTGGAAACAGCTTGGGTGGGCCCAAAATTTGGGTGTGATAGGGTCTCAGGGAATCATCAGGGTGGGGCAAACAGTGTGAGTCAGGTTGATGGAGTGTCCGATATGGTACCTGCCTGCTGGCTCTGTGGGGGGAAGGCTCATCAAAGGAACAATGGCCTTTGCCAAAACTTATGTCATAGAGAAAGCTTTCCCTTGATGCTTGATGCTGGACAATTCAGTTCCTCCTCGTGTACCTCCAGTACATTTCAAGCTGCAAGTAAGTCCATGCATGTGCCCTTTAAAGAGGAACTGCATGGAACCCAGTAGCCCTCTGGCTTCCTCAGCCACAATCCCCACTGGTTTTTACAGTCAGAAGTTATAGAGACTTGTCTTCCTGACACTGAAACCCTCTGCTGGTAGGTCTGGTGTAGGGATGGAACCCCCACTCCTCAGGGGAACCTTCATAATTGAGATATTTATTCTTATTTTAAACTGCCACACATAGTTGTGGGACCAGGCCATTTCCTGTCTCTGCCCCTCCTACAGTCTCCTACAAAAGTCTTCTTTATATTATTAGTTGTAGGACTTTCAGTCAGCCAGATCTTAGGTGGTTAATGTGTAGTTTAGTTGTAATTTTGATGTGGTTGTGAGAGGAGGCGAGTACTGCGTTTACCCACGCTGCTATCTTGACCAGCAGTGAAAATCACTACATATCCTTTCAGTTCAGTTATTTTACAATCTTTGGCCCAAAATGTGAATGGTAATATGAAAATAAGTCAAAGACAGAAGTTGTGGATTTGCAAGCTACTTGTTCCATCACTTTCACTGATTACTGGCTATGTACCAGACACAAAGCAAAACACTTTTCATGATGTTCCTGTTTAGTTCTCTGTAAGCCCAGTTTCCAGATGAGGCTTAAAGAAGTTGACAAGATTTCCCAAGCTCAAGCAAGAAAAGTGTGTGACAGTGAGATTTGAACCCCATCCGTCACACTGACTCCAGACTATATGCTTCTAAAAATGAATTTTTAGCCTAACAGGTGGTACAGTGGATTGAGCATCAGCCCAGGAAGCTGAAGGCCCCAGTTAGAAACCATGAGGTCGCCAGCTAGAGTGTGAGCTTGTCAACTTGAGCATGATCTTGCCAGCTTGAGTTCAGGGTCACTGGCTTAAGCGCAGGATCATCAACATGATCCCAAGGTTACTGGCATGAGTCCAGCGGTTGTGGGCTTGAGCCAAAGGTCACTGGCTTAAGCAAGTGGTCACTTGCTCAGCTTGAACTTCCAATCAAGGCACATATGAGAAGCAATAAATGAACAATTAAAAGTGACACAATTATGAGTTGATGTTTCTCATCTCTCTCCTCCCCCTCTTTCTATCCCTTCCTGTCTCTCACTCTCAAAAAAATAATGAAAAAAATATAAATGGATTTTTATGTGGTTGAAGTACATCAGAAAGTGACACCCTGACTCTGTGCCTTTGTTAAAGGATGACACTGATGAATCTCGGGGAGGATGATTCTCTCCAGGCAAACCTTCTCCTGTTATTTGCGTGCTCAGGACATGAACCCAAACATAAGCCCACATAGCATATGACTAAAGATTTAAATATAAACCAAGCTGTTTATAAATATAAGCCACTGTTTATAAATATAAACCACTGTTAAACAAATCATGTTCAATCTTTCTTCTTAGCTGGTAGATCTTTATGCTAATCTGGAAGGCCAGGTTTCATTTCATATTCTCTGACTTCTTAGCATCAGAAACCAGAGGGTTACTGCACAGGGGCCAATGCTTGCCCTTCTTTCCCCACACAGTGAAGGATCTTGTGCTGTGCCTCTGATCCCCTGGAGCTGTGTGCTGTGCACCACCCACCAGGGCCCTGGCACACATCTGGATGCACAGTCTGCTCTTGGGAAATGGGACCCAAAGATAAAGATGGGACAAATCCTCTAAATCAACCTGAGGATATTTGGGTCAAAAAATCCGGGCTCCCAAGTACTTTGAAGTATGATCGAGGAGGAGGCATGGGTGTTGGTGGGCCTATCTCTGGTTCTGTCTCTTCTCCTAGAAGCTATAGCTGGAGGAGATCAGAGAAAAAAAAACCATGCATAGAACTCCTCTTGCTGGGACATATGGGCAGGAGGTGTCACTGGTTCTCAGGGCCCCCTTCAAAAGAGCATCCTTTAAAGAGCTGACATTTTCTTTTGAAAGGAATTTCAGTCTCTTAACCTTGTCTGAGTTCTAAAACAGTAAAGGTGTTTGTAAAGCCAGTAGCCACAACCACCATCACAGCCACCTAGCCCATGCAGGTTCGCATTTGATTCGGACAGACGGTAATGAAACAATGGAGCCAAGAACTAGTGGGCCATCATCTTTATCCTAGCTTGCACTGGCGGGCAAGAAATACACACAGTGGGAAAACACTTCCCTTTCCATTCAGGGCTCCCAAAGCCACTGACTTATCTGAGTTTCCTAGAATCTAAGGTTTCTAGCTCACCAGCCTTATACACCTCTGTTCCTCATCTCCTTCTCTCTGCACAAACTCTGCACAAACTAGCTTCTCCTTCAGTACTCCGTCATGTTGGCTGCTTCTCCTCTCCTCAACATTGCCTTTCTCTGCTCTCCTTTCTCTGCTCTCTCCTCTAATGCTAGTCTCAGGAACCAAGAGAGGGCAAGATCCTGGTCTGCTCCATTTTATAGTGTAGAAATCAAAACCTTTATCCAATATACTAACAAGGAAGTCTCTGATACAAAGTCACTTAGGGAGGGAAAGACTTTGTCTTAAAACTAAGCCTTATCATATAACAACCATGCCTGCTTACAGCTTGTCCCTCACACCCAATGTAAACTATAAGCAAGCAAACCTATCTATCATATTTACAAACTTATTTGACCAACATTCCACCTCTTTTGCTCGCTTCACAATCTAAAGCACAGGTATACCTGCATAAGGACATTAAAAACATTACACAAATTACAACAACATGACAAATCATACAATTTCAACAATTTCAAAGGCACATTTCACCAGTCTCTGAGTACTTTGCCAAAAGCACAAAATGTCCTCAGCCTTCTTTCTAGCCATGGGAAAAGCTTCCGAGGTGGGGGATGGCCTCCAGCTATCAAGGTATTTCACATTGTCCAAAATCTGTAAATCCATCTAACAAAGGAGCCAGTGCCCACTCTGGTCATAGTCTAGGAATCAGTTCAGCCACCCTCCTCATCCCTGCTGTCCTGGCAGGTCTTACACTGTCCCAAAGACGAGCATGTGGCAATCAGCATTTCCATCTCTGCTCTGGAGAGCATGATGGCAGACACCCCTATGGCCCAAATTTGCAGACCTTCCAGGGATATAGTAGGTACTCCTTGCTGCTGGGCTCTCACCTTCTGGAGCAGGGGTCCCCAAACTTTTTACACAGGGGGCCACTTCACTGTCCCTCAGACTGTTGGAGGGCTGGACTATAAAAAAACTATGAACAAATCCCTATGCACACTGCACATATCTTTTGTTTAAAAAACAAAACGGAAACAAATACAATATTTAAAATAAAGAACAAGTAAATTTAAATCAACAAACTGACCAGTATTTCAATGGGAACTATGGGCCTGCTTTTGGCTAATGAGATGGTCAATGTCCAATTCCATATTTGTCACTGCTAGCTGTAACAAGTGATATGACACACTTCTGGAGCTGTGACACGTGCATCCCGCGTCACCAGAAATAGTACTGTACATGAGCAGGGCTGCCACATACAGTGCTCCTCTCACTGACCACCAATGAAAGAGGTGCCCCTTCTGGAAGTGTGGTGGGGGCTGGATAAATGGCCTCAGGGGTCCGCATGCGGCTCACAGGCCGTAGTTTGGGGACCCCTGTTCTGGAGACTGCGGATTGCAACTACAGCCGATTCTTCTCATCCTCCAAAGAGGAACTGGAAACACCAGCTCCCGCTACCGGGCTCGAGCCCGGGCTGCTTCTACCTTCTGCTCTGTGGGCCTTGCAACCCCAGCTCCAGCCTCAGCCCTGGCCTCCCGCTGCTGCTGGCTCTCCACAACATCCAGGGCAATCTGCAACTCATGAACCTGTGAATCCTCCTCCAGGGGCTACTCCATTTTGAAGCAAATCTCACAAACAGGGTTGGCCTCCTCTGGTGTTGCTCCAGCTCCAGAGTCAGCATCTCTTTCTCCCACGTTTGCTCCAGCTCCTTCCACTGCTCAGTTTGCAGGTCCCAGTCAGCCTCTTCCATAGAGCTCTCAGTTTCCTCACACATGGCTATAAAAGTCAGCCATGGGGAACCATGACAGCAACCAGTCCGCTACTATTCACCTTAAGGGTAGCGGCTCCATACCAATCTCCGAATTCTGCCACAGACTACACCAAATGTAAAGCCAGTAGCCACGGCCACCATCACAGCCACCTGGCCCATGCAGGTTCAGGTTCACATTTGATTTGAACAGACAGTAATGAAACAACGAAGCCAAGAACTGGTGGGCCATCATCTTTATCCTAGCTTGGACCCGGTGGGCAAGAAAAACACACAGTGGGAAAACACTTCCCTTTCCATTCAGGGCTCCCAAAGCCACTGATTTATCTGAGTTTCCTAGAATCAAAGGTTTCTACCTCACCAGCCTTATTCACCTCTGTTCCCCATCTCCTTCTCTCTGCACAAACTCTGCACAAACTGGCTTCTCCGTCAGCACTCCACCATCTTGGCTGCTTTTCCTCTCCTCCACGTGGCCCTTCTCTGCTCTCCTCCAGCATGGGCTCCTTTGCTCCATTTTATAGTGTAGAAATCCAAACCTTTAATCCAATATACAAACAAGGAAGTCTCTGATACAAAGTCACCTAGGGTGGGAAAGGCTTAGTCTTAAAACTAAGCCTTAGGGTATAACAACCCTGCCTGCTTACAGCCTGTCCCCCACACCCAATGCAAAATATAAGCGAACAAATCTATATATTATATTTACAAACTTATTTGACCAACAGTGTTTTGTTTTTTTTTTTTCTGTATTTTTCTGAAGCCGGAAATGGGGAGAGACAGTCAGACAGACTCCCGCATGCGCCCGACCGGGATCCACCCGGCACGCCCACCAGGGGGCGACGCTCTGCCCACCAGGGGGCGATGCTCTGCCCATCCTGGGGCATCACTCTGTTGCTACCAGAGCCACTCTAGCGCCTGGGGCAGAGGCCGAGGAGCCATCCCCAGCGCCCGGGCCATCTTTGCTCCAGTGGAGCCTAGGCTGCAGGAGGGGAAGAGAGAGACAGAGAGGAAGGAGAGGGGGAGGGGTGGAGAAGCAGATGGGCACTTCTTCTGTGTGCCCTGGCCGGGAATCAAACCCAGGACTTCTGCACGCCAGGCCGACGCTCTACCACTGAGCCAACCGGCCAGGGCCTGACCAACAGTGTTATAGTGTATAAATACCAGCAATAATTATTTTCTTGCCTTTACAATTTTCTACCACCTCACATATGCCAAAGCCCCACCAAGCACACATCCCCCCAATAAAGAGAGAAAAACACCCCTCCTCCTCAATAAAACCCAGCTCCATTCCTCTGGCCTCCCACCTGATAGATATGTGAATTCCAAATTGCCTTCTTGATGTTCTGCTTATTGTCAGACCTCACCCTTACTGGACTATCACCCCTGAGACAGAGAAATTCCAAGAAGCTGACAAGCTGCTCCAAGGAGGGGCTCCGGACATACCAGGACTTTTGAATTTTTTTTTAATTTTATTTATTCATTTTAGAGAGAGGAGACAGGGACAGATAGAGAAGGGAGGGAGGAGCAGGAAGCATCAACTCCCATATGTGCCTTGACCAGGGAAGCCTGCGGTTTCAAACCAGCGACCTCAGCGTTTCAGGTCGATGCTTTTACCCACTGCGCCACCACAGGTCAGGCCATACCAGGACTTTTGATTCAACACCCACATGCTCGAAGCCCCCCAAGGAGGAGCATTCCGGACATACCAGGACTTTTGCCTCATTATCCCCTCAGGCTCTCCCAAACACTATATAACTCGCCCCTAGTCTGTAACCTGCGCTCTTCTCCTCCGAGAAGTGCCTGGCAGGGTTCCTTTCTTCCTTTTAATAAAGCCTGTTACTCTGGTCTTTCAGACTCCCATGGATTCCAACATTTGGTGCCGAAACCCGGTACAGGGAACTAACTGCCTGAACGATCCCTCTTTGCCATCCAAACTTACAACCAGAGAAGCAATGGGCAGCGGCAGCTCATCCCGGGCTTACTCCCTGATTCTGTTTGGACGTGTAATTGTAGGTCGATTGTCCGGCAATCTAACCCTGTCCTGAACCCCTGCTGGACCAGAAGGTAAGGAGTTTCTCCCTTTCCCTTCCCAGATTGGCCTCTAAATTTCTCTCTAAAAACACCCCTTCCTGGTCAGATGGTTTTCTCTGACACGCCTCACATTTTGAGGGGTTTGACTTTCAGTCTCAGTGGACTGCACGGAAGACTAGGCGCCTAGCCAAACCTCTCCACTCTCTCAAACTTCTTATCCTCAGAGCTCCCTGACAGGTGGTGACGACCTCTATCAGGGACGACTCCCCCACACGGAGATTCTCTCTTCTTGGGACAGTGACAAAAGGCGGGGACACCCCCTCTTGCTCACCTGTCTCCACGGCTCTTCAAAGTCTAAGCCTTCCAACCAGATCCCTCTAGGATGTCTCATAAAAAAACCTCACCAAACTTGATCTCTCAGACCTCAAACTGAAGAAATTAATCTTCTTCTGTAACATGGCATGGCCTCAGTACAGACTAGACAATGACTCCCATTGGCCTGGAAACGGGACATTCGATTACAATATCCTAAGAGATCTTGACAATTTCTGCCACTGGACGGGGAGGGCATTAGAGATTCCTTACATGCAGGCTTTTCTTCTCCCTTCTCTCCTGTCCTTAATTTCTGTGCCTTCTGTTCTACACACAGGCTGTTTTGGGCCAAAGAAACCTCACCTAAAACCTCCGCTCCTAATCTTTCCTTCTCCACGGACTCCCAACTCTCTCCTTCTCCTGCCTGACCCCTGAGGGACCCCTTTCTTGGGAAACCTCTCTGGTCCCTCTGCAAATTTTTTCCACTCGAGTCTCTCCCCTCCAGAAAGCCCCCTCCCTTCGCAGAAACCTGTTTTCTCATTCACCTGCAAATGCCAGTCTCTCTTTCTCCTCCCCTGCTGGCGAGGGGCTTCTCCCTTCTCCACTGTGTTCTTCATCCCCTCTCCCCTACTTAGAAGCTGTGGCTCTGGTTGCAGTGTCTGTCTCTTCTCCAACCCCTCCTCCCTCCTTACAAACTGTGACTGTGCCTCTTTCCGCCTCGCCCCCTCCCCTCTCCTCAGAGCTCTAAATCTTTTTTGACTCCTCTGATCATGAGGCACCACACCAATACTTTAACTTTCTCCTCCTCCTCCTGCAGATTCTGACCCTCCTTCTTTTTCATCCAGCTGCTCACACTGTCCATCCGTCTTCTTTCTCTCTTCCTCCCCTCTATGCTGGTAACTCCCTGCCATCTCAAAAAGCTTAAAAAAAAAAATCATCTATTGACCTGTGTGAGTGAATAATCCGTCTTGTATCTTTGTTTGTCAGAAAATATCTCTAGTATAATTTGAATTGAAACAAGTAAAGTGCTCTCATTTAAATTTCTTAATTCATAATATGTGAAGTCTTTATTTACTGTGTAACTGTTCTGTTTCTAAGGCCCTAATGCAATAATTACCCACCTCTTAAACCAGGCTTAATCATCCCCATGGAATCTCCCTGCAATACCCCCATCCTTCCTGTTCAAAAACCTTCAGGGGCTTATCACCTCATACAAAATTTACTCCTAGTCAATGAGGCAATAATTCCCCTCCACCCAGTAGTCCCTAATCTCTACAAGTTATTGTCACACATTTTCTCAAACACCACTCATTCACAATCCTAGACCTCAAGAATGCCTTTTTTACCATTCCTCTACACCCTGACTCTTACTTTCTGTTTACTTTATTTAAACTGACCCAGACACTAATGCAGCCCAGCAACTTACATGGACTGTCTTACCCCAGGGGATCAGAAACAGCCCACAACTGTTTGGGCAGGCACTAGCTCAGGATTTAGCAGCATGCAATCTCAAAACTAGTACTCTCTTACAATATGTAAATAACCTACTCCTCTGCAGCCCCTGCCTGCCTGCCTCAAGGAGACACACCACCATCCTTCTTAACTTCCTCACTGTAAAGGGATATCATGTCTTCTCTGTTAAGGTTCAACTTCACTCTTAGTCTGTAGTCTATCTGGGCATGCCTTAACCATCACCACCTGAGATCTCACCCTAAATCAAACTCAGACCCTCCGCAGTCTGCAACCACTTACCACTGCAAATCAAATCTTTTCTTTCCTCAATCTAATAGGCTTCTTTAGACACTAAATTCCCAATTTTGCTCTCTTAGTCAAGCCCCTCAGTGAGATCTTCTGACCATGGCTTTTAAGGTCTATTAATGGCCAAGGAAGTAACAGAAAAGGCAAATAAGGCCCAAAAGAAGTCAGGAAATACCAGCTTTTGGCATGTGCTCTAAAGGCTCCAGTGCCCTAAAGGGCTTCATAGGATTCCATCAGGGCCCTGCTCCAGAGTGGAAAGAATGGTCATTGAACTGAAGCCTGCCAGGCTTCCCGGCCCCATCAAGGGATACACCTCTGCTGTGGAAAGAGGAACACGAGAAGGTAAGCTGCACCCTTGCTCCATGGAGGGATGGTTCAGTCTCTTCTAGCCCTGCTCCAGCTACCTGTGACCTGACCTTGCCCAGCATGCTGGGAATTGCCACTGAAGGCCCAAGGACATCGTTCAGGAGCCTAAGGTATTCTTCCAAGTAGCAGATAAGCTGATCTCATTTCTTGTAAACACAAGGGCCATCTACTATGCCTTGCCTAAATATTTAAATTTTATATATCCCTCAAAGATCTCTACTGTGGGTATTGACAGTCTAAATTTGTTACTTTATTTTACTTTCTTATACATAAATTTTTATTAATTTTAATGGGGTGACATCAATAAATCAGTATACATATATTCAAAGAAAACATGTCCAGGTTATCTTGTCATTCAATTATGTTGCATACCCATCACCCAAAGTCAGGTAGTCCTCCGTCACTTTCTATCTAATTTTCTTTGTGCCCCTCCCCTCCCCCTTCTCCTCTCCCTCCTTCCCTCACCCCCCATAACCACCACACTCTTGTCCATGTCTCTTAGTCTCATTTTTATGTCCCACCAATGTATGGAATCATGCAGTTCGTGGTTTTTTCTGATTTACTTATTTCACTCTGTATAATGTTATCAAGATCCCACCATTTTGTTGTAGATGATCCGATGTCATCATTTCTTATGGCTGAGTAGTATTCCATAGTGTATATGTGCCACATCTTCTTTATCCAGTCATATATATATATGGAATCTCCCTGCAATACCCCCATCCTTCCTGTTCAAAAACCTTCAGGGGTTTTTGAGAGGAAAAAGGGACACTGGAAGGTAGGCTTTCCCCTCACCCTTTGAATATATATATATTTACAGTGTTTAAGCCTTTAAGCCTTGGCCAATACAACAAGAATCCATAAAAGAGTAGTGTCCTTAACATGTTTACCAAGTCCAAGTTGGCACCAACACCATTCCAAATCCCTGAGAATGCAACCCAACCCCAGTTCAGTCCATTAGGAGCTGTCACAAGGAGCAGGAGTCCAGAAAAAGTCCACATCCAGGAAAAGTCCACATGGCACTGGAATTGTTGTCACAATTATATACTTTGCAGCTCACATTCAAGTCCCAATGACCACTGCTTTTAGCTGGTAATGATTCAGGTAGACTGGAAAAGCCATCTACAGCATGTGTGGAGATGGAGCCTCTGTTCTCTACCTGGAGAAATGAGACTAGGGTGCTTTTTCCTGGAGCTCTGCAACTGTGGTGTGGTAAAGAGAACCTTGGGATACACTAAGCTGGGTGGCAAAGGTAAATTCACAATACAAGTTGGCAAAAGGAAGAGAGAGAAATCTAAATTAAGAGTAGGTCCCAGCCTGAAATATGAGTATATGAGTGGGACATTGAGGTAGGAGGAATAAAGGAAACACTGTATATTAAACAAAACAGCAGAAAATAGGGCTATCAACACCCACAACAGAGATCTTCGAGGGAAGAATAAAAAACCTGACTATTCAGGCAAGACATAGTCAAGTGGCCCTTGTGCAAATGAGATTAGTTTACCTGCTTCTTGGAATAAATACCCTAAGCTTGTCCACAGTGTCATAGATGAGGCCAAGGGCCCTGGGCACCTTCAGCCTTCAGTGGCAAACCCCAACATTCTGGGCAAGGTTTGGTCATAGGTGGCTGGAGCAGGGCTGGAAGAGACTGAACCCTCCCTTAGAGGAGTGAGGGGAAAGCCTACCTTCCAGTGTCCCTTTTTCCTCTCAGCAAAGGCATGTAAGCCTGGCAGGCTTTAGCTCAATGACCTTCCTTTTCACTATTGAAGCAGGACCCAGATGGATTCCTATGAGACTTCTTTGGGGCATTGGAGCCTTTAAGGGCATATCCTAAAAGCTGGTAGTTCACCTGATCTCTATTGGGCTTTTTCTGCCTCTTGGTACCTTAAAAGCCATGCTCAGAAGATCTTGCTGAGGGGTTTGAGGATCTCCACCCACCTATATAAACCTTTTCCATATATCTGGAGCTATTTGAAAAAAGACAAAACAGTGTTATTAGAAGGTAGGAGTTTGCAGGAGAAGAAGATTTGGCATCTCCTGTTCATCAGCATTCAAAAGAAATTTAAAAATTTTTAAGTAAAAAGCATTATATGGTAGACCCATAGGAGTTCCAGGATATGACTCCCCCCTTTTAAATTTTTTTAAATTGACCTTAAAATATTTGCTGGGTATGCTTTAATAATACCTTGACTTTAAAGATTGTAAGAAATACCTATAATTCGAAAGGTTTGACAAAATACAGTAAATGCTTTTGCTACATATGCAGGAGCATTGTCAGTTTTAACCAGTTTAGGAAATCCAATAATAGAACAATGCATACAGACAATGAGCTAAACCTGCTTAGCAGGCTCTCCTGTTCTGACAGAGGTTACTATGTATATAAATCCAGAATAAGTATCCACTGTAACGTGGACATAAGGCTGTTTGCCAAATGAAGTTATATGAGTAACCTCCATTTGCCAAAGTTGTGCTGGTAGGAGTTCTTGAGAGTTAACTCCAAATGAAGGGACAGATTGTAGTATAGTACCCCTTGGACAGGATTTCCCAATCTGCCATGCTGCTTCCCAAAAAAGTTGAAGCTGTTTACACAGGGCTGCAGCATTCTAGTGATGAATAGTATGAGACTGAATTGTTTGATCTGTCATGGTTGCTCCAAATAATTTTCTTTTGGGTAGCTTGATCAACAAGGGCATTCCCTTGTGCTAAAGCTCCAGGGAGCATGGAGTGAGCTTGAGTATGTCCTATAAAACATGGAGCTTTATGTTGACATACAAGTCTTTGAAGAAGGAAGAACTGCTGAAATAATTTATCTGCAGTTGTCCCTAAGACAGCAGTCTTTATAGTGGAAACAACCATAAGTAAATATTAGCTGTCTGTATATAGATTAAAGGACGATTATGGCAAATGCTGAAAAGCCATGATAATGGCATATAATTTTAGTTTTGAGCTTATTTTAAGTTGACTGTTTCAGTATAAAGTTGTCCATTGATTTGCACAAGCAATTTGCCATTTAGTGGAAGTTCCCCTGAGCCATTGTTGTTGATCCTTTGAAAAAAGGAACAACAATAATTTTGAGGCTCAAAACCTACAAGCTGTAAGGTCGCCTATGCCCCTTGATAATCCAGGAGGCAACAAGAGCAAAATATGGAAGTGTATTCCATGGGCTATTAGATGGTTCAATGTGCCCAAGCTGTAGCTGCTCTTGTACCAATTGAGCAGCTGCCCTAAGTTTCTCCTGAGAAAGGGGCCATACAGGATTATCTGATTTCCAAGTAATTGGGTCTACACAATACATTATTGGGGTAGCAGGAGCTACCAAGGCCCCTATGCAAAATTTTGATATCCTAATCCACACCTTCTGGTATTGGGTGCCATTTCTATGGGGGTGAGAATTCCTCACTGTTCTTTCCCTAGTCCCTTGGTGGACAAAAATCCCCAATCAAGCATCTGAGTACTGACTAAACCATTAGGATTGACAAGCAACACTCCCATATTTTTCAAAACATCTCTACCCCACAAATTAACTGGCCATCCAGAGAGCACATAAGGCTTAAAAAAATCCAGAATTACCTTATTAATCTTCCCAATGTAAAAAACTAGAACTTTGATGAGCGGATATACTCTGCCCTATATACATACCTTGTAATTCTGTGGCTGCTGCATGAGTGGGCCAGAAAGGAGGCCAATGTCGCTTAGCAATAACAGATACATAAGCTCCAGTATCTAAAAGTCCTATAAATTTAAGCCCTTGTATTGTTAGTTCCATTGCAGGGCATTCCTGACCTATTTTTTTAAATGTAATTGGCAAAATCAGAGGAGCCAAATCGCCAATTTTCTTGGGGCCCCTTTCGCAGGATGTGGCCTGAGAAGCAGAATTAGCATCCTTATACTATTCTTCTAACTGCCTGAATTAGACCTGAGACAAATTCTTTTTTTTTTTATTAATTTTAATGGGGTGAAATTGATAAATCAGGGTACATATGTTCAGAGAAAACAGCTCTAGGTTATTTTGACATTTGCTTATGCTGCATTCCGATCACCCAAAGTCCAATTGTCTTTTGTCACCTTCTAACTGGTTTTCTTTGTGCCCCTCCCCTCCCCCAATCCCCTCCCTCTCATCCCTCCACCCCGTGACCCCCCCACTCTTGTCCACATCTCTGAGTCTCATTTTTATGTCTCACCTATGTATGGAATCATATACTTCTTAGTTTTTCTGATTTACTTATTTCGCTCAGTATAATGACATCAAGATTCATCCATGTTATTGTAAATGATCCGATGTCATCATTTCTTATGGCTGAGTAGTATTCCATAGTATATATGTACCAAAGCTTTTTAATCCACTTGTCCTCTGACAGACACTTGGGGTGTTTCCAAATCTTCACTATTGTGAACAATGCTGCCATAACCATGGGAGGTGCATTTCTTCTTTTCATACAGTGCTATGGTGTTCTTGGGCTATGTTCCTAAAAGTGGGATAGCTGGGTCAAAAGGCAGTTCGATTTTTAATTTTTTGAGGAATCTCCATACTGTTTTCCAAAGTGGCTGCACCAGTCTGCATTCCCACCAGCACTGCAGGAGGGTTCCCTTTTCTCCACATCCTCGCCAGCACTTATTCTGTGTTGTTTTGTTGTTGAGCACCATTCTGACTGGTGTGAGGTGATATCTCATTGTGGTTTTAATTTGCATTTCTCTAATGATTGGTGATGTTGAGCATTTTTTCATATGCCTATTGGCCATCTGTATGTCCTCTTTGGAGAAGTGTCTTTTCATTTCTTTGGCCCATTTTTTGATTAAATTGTTTGTCTTCCTGGTATTCAGTTTTACAAGTTCTTTATAAATTTTGGTTATTAACTCCTTATCAGACGTGTTGTCAAATATGTTCTCCCATTGTGTAGTTTGTCTTTTTATTCTGTTCTTATTGTCTTTAGCTGTGCAGAAGCTTTTTAGTTTCATAAAGTCCCATTTGTTTATCCTGTCTTTTATTTCACTTGCCTGTGGAGACAAATCAGCAAATATATTGCTGCGAGAGATGTCAGAGAGCTTACTGCCTCTGTTTTCTTCTAAGATGCTTATGGTTTCACGACTTACATTTAAGTCTTTTATCCGTTTTGAGATTATTTTTGTGAATGGTGTAAGTTGGTGGTCTAGTATCCTTTTTATGCAGGTAGCTGTCAAATTTTCCCAACACCATTTGTTGAAGAGGCTGTCTTTACTCCAATGTATGCTCTTACCTCCTTTGTCAAATATCAGTTGTCCATAAAGGTGTGGGTTTATTTCTGGGTTCTCAGTTCTGTTCCATTGATCTATATGCCTGCTCTTATGCCAGTACCAGGCTGTTTTGAGTACAATGGCCTTCTAGTATAACTTGATATCCAAAGTGTGATACCTCCCACTTTATTCTTCTTTTTCAAGATTGCTGAGGTTATTCGTGTTCTCTCTTGGTTCCATATAAATTTTTGAAATATGTGCTTTATATCTTTGAAGTAAGTCATTGGTATTTTAATCGGTATTGCATTGAATTTATATTGCTTTGGGTAATATAGACATTTTAATGATGTTTATTCTTCCTAACCATGAGCATGGTATATGCTTCCACTTGTTTGTATCTTCCCTGATTTCTTTTATCAGTGTTTTATAATTTTTCGAGTACAAGTCTTTAATCTCCCTGGTTAAATTTATTCCTAGGTACTTTATTGTTTTGGTTGCAATGGTAAAGGGGATTGATTGCTTAATTTCTCTTTCTGACAGTTCATTGTTAGTGTATAAAAATGCCTCTGATTTCTGAGTATTAATTTTATATCCTGCCACCTTGCTGAATTCATTTATCAGGTCTAGTAGTTTTTGGACTGAGACTTTAGGGTTTTCGATATACAATATCATATCATCTGCAAATAATGATAGTTTTACTTCTTTTCCAATTTGAATGCCTTTTGTTTCTTTTTATTGTCTGATTGCTGTGGCTAGGACTTCCAGAACTATGTTGAATAAGAGTGGTGAAAGGGCGCACCCCTGCCTTGTTCCTAATCTTAAGGGGATTGCTTTTAATTTTTGCCCATTGAGTATGATGTTGGCTGTGAGTTTGTCATAGATGGCCTTTATCATGTTGAGATATGTTCCCTGTATTCCCACTTTGCTGAGAGTTTTGATCATGAATGGGTGCTGGATTTAATCAAATGCCTTTTCTGCATCTATTGAAGTTATCATGTGATTTTTCACCTTCCTTTTGTTTGTGATGAATCACATCGATTTATTTTGTGAATATTGTACCAGCCTTGCCTTCCATGAATAAATCCCACTTGATCCTGCTGTATGATTTTTTTCATATATTGCTGGATCCAGTTTGTTAATATTTTGTTGAGGATTTTAGCATCTAAATTCATCAGGGATATTGGCCTATAATTTTCATTCTTTGTGTTGTCTTTCCTGGTTTTGGAATCAGAATTATGCTCACCTCATAAAAGGAGTTTGGAAGTCTTCCTTCCTCTTGAATTTTTTGAAATAGCTTGAGAAGGATAGGAGTTAGTTCTTCTTTGAATATTTAGTAGAATTCACTTGTGAAGCCATCAGGCCCAGGACTTTTCTTTTTTGGGAGTTTTTTGATAACTGTTTCAATCTCATTTGTTGTAATTGGTCTGTTCAGGTTTTCTGATTCTTCCAGATTAATTTTTGGAAGATTATATAAATATGTTTTAAGGAATTTGTCCATTTAATCTTGGCTGCCTAGTTTTTTGGCGTACAGTTCTTCATAGTATTTTCTTATAATATTTTGTATTTCTGTTGTGTCAGTTGTTATTTCTCCACTCTCATTTCTAATTTTATTTATTTGAGTCCTCTCTCTCTTTTTCTTGGTGAGTCTGGTTAAAGGTTCATCGATCTTGTTTACCTTTTCAAAGAACCAGCTCCTGGTTTCATTGATTCTCAGTATTGTTTCTTTAGCCTCTATGTCATTTATTTCTGCTCTGATCTTTATTATTTCCTTCCTTCTACTAGCTCTGGGCTCTACTTACTGTTCTTTTTCTAGTATTTTAGATGTAGGGTCAAGTTGTTTATTTGAGCTTTTTCTAGCTTCTTGAGGTATGCCTGTAATGCTATGAACTTCCCTCTCAAGACTGCTTTTGCTGTCTCCCATAAATTTTGAGTTGATGTATGCTTATTATCGTTCCTTTCTAGGAATTTTTTAATTTCTTCTTTGATCTCATTGTTTACCCATTCATTATTTAATAACGTGATATTTAGTTTCTAAGTGTTTGAGTTTTTTAAGTTTTTCTGTTATGGTTGATTTCTAGTTTCATGCCATTGTGATCAGAGAAAGTGCTCGATATGATTTCAATCTTCTTAAATTTGTTGAGACCGCTTTTGTGCCCTAACATGTTGTCTATTATAGAGAATGTACCATGAGCACTTGAAAAGAATGTATATTCTGCTGCTTTAGGGTGAAAGGTTCTGAAGATATTTACTAAATTGAGTTGATCTAGTATGTCCTTTAAGTCTGCTGCTTCTTTGTTAATTTTCTTTCTTGAGGATCTATCTAGTGATGTTAGTGGGGTATTTAAATCCTCTACTGTTATAGCATTGCTGTTGATCTTGCCCTTTAAATCCATCAAAGTCTGCTGTATATATTTAGGTGCTCTTATATTAGGTGTGTAGATATTTATAACGGTTATATCTTCCTGTTGGATTGCTCCCTTTATCATTATGTAGTGACCTTCTTTATCTCTTACTATAGTCTTTGTTTTAAAGTCCATTTTGTCTGATATAAGTATTGCTACAGTTTTTTTTTTCATTTTCATTTGCATGAAATATTTTTTTCCATCCATTTATCTTCAGTGTATGTGCATCTTTTATTTTAAGGTGTGTCTCTTGTAGACAGCATATGTATGGGTCCTGTTTTCTTATCCATGCAGATACCCTATGTCTTTTGATCAAATCATTTAATCCATTTACATTTAAGGTTACTATTGATATGTAATTGTTTATTGCCATTTTATTCTTTAAAATTGTATTCCTCTTTTGCTATATTCTTTTTCTCCTTTGATCTGTTTACAACAGGTCCTTAGCATTTCTTGCAGCCTTGGTTTGGTTGTAGTAAATTCCTTGAGGTTTTTTTTGTTTGTTTGTTTTTGTTTTTTGGTTTGTTTTTTTTTTTTGGTCTGGAAAGCTTTTTATTTCTCCTTCAATTTTAAACAATAGCTTTGCTAGATAAATTAGTCTTGGTTGTGGGCTCTTGTTCTGCATTACTTTGAATATTTCTTGCCATTCCCTTCTTTGTTGAGAAGTCAGAAGTCATCTTTATGGGGATTTCTTTGTAGGTGATAGTCTTTTTTTCTCTAGCAGCTTTTAATTTTTTCTCTTTATCACTTAGCTTTGGTATTTTAATTATGATGTGTCTTGGTGTTCATTTCTTTGGGTTTCTCTTTAATGGAGTTCTCTGTGCTTCCTGAACATGTGAGATGTTTTCCTGCCTTAATTGGGGAAAGTTTTCAGCTATGATATGCTTGAACAAAGTCTCTATCCCTTGTTTTTTCTCTTCTTCTTCAGGAACCCCTATGATGCGGATGTTATTTCTCTTCATGTTGTCACAGAGCTCTCTTAGAGTTTCCTCAGACTTTTTGAGTCCCTTTTCTGCTCTGCTTTTGTGCCTTTATTTGTCGTGTCCTCTAACTCACTGATTCGATTCTCAGCTTCATCCATCCTGCTTTTAATTCCTTCCATTGTGTTCTTCATTTCTGATATTGTATTTGTCATTTCTGACTGATTCTTTTTTATTATTTCAATGTCCTTTTTTATATTTGCAATCTCTTTATTTAGGTGTTCGTAATCACCATCTACTGTTATTCTAATATCTTTGAGTATCCTAACAATCATTATTTTAAACTCTGCATCTGGTAATTTGGTTATATCTGATTCATTCAGGTCCTTTTCTGGGGATTTCTCTTGACTCATTTGTGTTGCATTTCTCTGCCTTCTCATCTTATCTGTGTAAAAGAAGGTCTTGGCCACTGGAGTTCACTGGGTGTGGCCTGTTCCCTAGGTATGGTCTGTCTGCAGGCCTGCCACCCCCTCTGCTGTTGCTGCCTAGGGCATTTGGATCTGGGCATTGCCGATGCCTGCCCACTGGGGCTGTTGCTATGGTTTCTGCCTTTCCTTCTTGTGTGGCTGTGATCACATGCTCAGGTGTACAAGCCTTGGTGGCCTTGGCCTTCACCACGCCCCCATGGGTGGCGTTATGCTTAGCCCTGAGGGCGGTGGCGAGCACCTTTGCTCAGCTGCAGGTCTCTGCCTGTTTCCTAGCTTCTGCCTCATCCTTGCAGGAGGAGCCCACTCATGGGATGGCTGCAAGCCTTGGCTCCACAGGCTAGGTGGGACTGCTTGCCCACACTCAGTAGCGGGATTCTGCCTGTTCTGGGTTTTTGGCTCCAACCCTGCAGGAGGAGCTCTCTCCCAAGTCAGGCCACAAACCTCGGTTCCACAGGCAGGGCAAGGCTGTGCTCCTGCGCCCTTGCTCAAGGGCAGATCTCCAACCCTTCTGGGGTTCCCGCCCTTCCCCTGCAGGCTGGATTACAGGCTGCCCGCAGCTGGGCTTTGCCACTTTTGCACGCCCCCTCCTCCCCAGCCGGGCAAGACTGAACTCACACCTGGGCCCAGTGGTGGCCACCCGGCTTCCACCCTTGCCGACAGAACTGCGCTTCCGAATCCTGCCGCCCACCCTCGGGCAAGCCCTCAGCCATGTGGGTGGGGGCACTGCAGCTCATACTCTAAGACTCACTACTGTAGCCCTGAAAGCTCCCTCCTTCTATGCGACTCTGATCTGAGTGCCACAGGGGAGCTTGTTTGGCTACTCTCCTGCTTCCCTTTGCTGGTATTGCTGTTTCCAGGGGAAATATTCACTCAGATTTAGGGAGTGACTCATCCCAGGGGTTAGGGTGGCTGTCTCCCAAAATGTTTCTCCCTGTGCCTCCTAGATTACACTCTCTTCCTGCTACTCCGGTCCTCTCCTCTCTCCCTGTCTCCCAGAGCCCCGGGTGAGTGGTTGTGAGAGAGGTGTTCTGCCCGGTCCCTTTAAGAAGAATCCTGGGTCTGAGAAATCAGTCTCTTTCTCACAAACAGTATCCTGTCTTGTTTCCAGCTAAATACTGTCCATACGCCTCTTCTAGGTTCTGGGGTTGCAGGCTGGGGCTTTGTTCCTGGGATTCAGGACCCTCCCTCTCTGCTAAACTCACTTCCCACCACGCTAGTCTCTCCCGGCTGCTGTTCGCTCCGGGGAGCTGGGCAGTCCTCTCCATGTTTCTGCTTTTCCTACCAGTCTTGGTGTGGCTTCTTCAGTGTTCCTTGGTTGAAGAGTCCTCTTAGTTTAGTCCAAAGTTGGTTTTTCCAGATGATGTGTTTTTTTGTTGTTGTTTTTTCAGATGATGGTTCTTAAAATTAGTTTGCAATCCACTTTGGTTCTGGGAGGTGGGAGTTGGTACGTCTGCCTACTCCATTGCCATCTTGTCTTCCGTTACTTTATTTAATGTATAGTATCTCCTTTATTTCTCTTGTCTCAATGCCCATGCCTATTGTAGGCTGGGACCTGCTGCTAATTCTAGCTAGAAGCAGTGGTCAATAAAACTTAAACTCTAACTGCAAAGTGTAGATATGTAACCACCGTTTCCCTAAGTACTTGCAGGATTTACAGGTTACTCAGCAAACTGTTCAAAGACTGTCCAAGAGGTGCTTCCAGCATTACATTATCCAAGGACTGACTTCCACATGGACAGGTCCACACACCATGATCCTGACAACTCCCACTGCTGCTAAGATAGAAAAACGGCATGCCTTACTCCAACCACAAACCGGAAGCTGGTTGGTCTACGTATGGCGAATATATAAAAAAGCTAAGGAATCTTTTAATCAGACTTTGGGAAAAGGGAAACTAGGGTGAAAAAGAAGTCAATTAATTGTCACTAAAGGTTTAAAAATTTAAATCAAGAGTTCTGACTAGAAAGGAATTGTATGGTTTTGATAATAGAAGGTATAAGGTATGGAAATACTTTTGAAAGGAAAAGGAAAAGCAAGTTGTCATGAAGGCCAGTTTTTTCTGGATAAGAAAGTACATGAAAGTTGAAGGTTTATGAAAGTTGTAGAAGGTTTGTGCAGGTTGTAGGAGGTTTATACCAAGAAAAAAGAATTTGTACAGTCAGAAAACTGGTTTTCAAAGAATGTTTAATCAGTCACCCTAGCTAACAATCCTCTACTCTCCCCACTTATTGGGATGACTCTTTCCTCCACCCTGACCATCTGGAGCTCAGAAACAGAGAAACAAAATTGACCCCTTGTCCTTCTATTCTCTATTCACCTCTCAAGCTGCCTCACCCAATCAAAGGCTTTCTACTCGTGTGAGACCAACACCTATATGTGTCTCCTTACTAATTGGACAAAAACCTGTACCCTAATCTATCTCACTCTAAATATCAACCTAATCCCACCCCATGAGCCTTTTTCAATTCCTAGTACACTACCCATCAATCTAAGGACCAAACAAGCTATTCAGGTAATTTCTCTTCTTGATGCTTTAAGAATCTCTACAAAAATAGGTCTAGGGGCAGGGAGACTGGCCACTTCCCTGTCTTATTACTACTCTCTCTCTCTCTCTCTCTCTCTCTTTCTCTCTGAAGCCTAGCAAATTTTTATACATGGAATCAGTGGTTTCACACAAACTGGGTGTCTTGACAATTGCCTTTCATTAGTCCACTCACTCCTATTTATTTTTCTAACTTTTGAACTTTGTCTCTTATGTTTGTTCACTATTTTTTACAGAACCGCATGCAGACCTTCGCCAATCAGAAAATTGGAAAAATCTACCTAACCCTACACACCAACCCTGAAACCTGCCCTCGCAAAACAGGAAAATCTGAAACCCTATATCAGCAAATCTCCTAAATCCTTTCAACCCCTATAGGTCCCATAACCCTAAAGCTGTCCTGTATCCCTGAAGAACTAGGAGAATGAATAGCATTCACCTCTTAACACTTCTCAATCTTTTTACCCTTCACATAGTAAGGGGATAAGACCGCTGGGTCTTCTTGGCTGAAGAAGAGTCTACAAACGGAGATGAAACATTTCTTTTAGCTCAAGCTAACTGCTCTCTCCAGGGATGCCAGGAAAAAATATCTAACTTTACCATGAAAGAACTTCCGACCCCTGCTATACAACCCTTCTTATCTCTGCATTCTTGATCTTCAAATACTTTCCCCCTTCTTTATCAAGTTCCTACAGGCCCAGATGAGAGAAATCTCTAGGATTACCTACAATCAAATGCTCCTACACTCCTATTCCCCAATACCCCAAGGAAACTTCATGAGGGAAATATCAAATAGGTAGGGATGACAGCAGGAAGAAGCCACCCCTCAGCCCGAGAAGTTCCCTCCTGAATGTTCTTCAAACCTACTTCCTTTTAACCACACATACTCAGTCCTTCTAAAACTTACACCAACAGGTTCCCTGTCTCTAAAAATCTCCACATGTCCTTCCATTCAAAAGGAACCAGACCAGCACATCTCACGAGGCTCATCCAGGAGACCATGTATCACCATGTCAACCTGTTCAAACAGCACTCGCAGCAAGCAACTAACAATTATTACTTCGAATTTATTTTTTTTTACTTCCTCACTCAGGTTTTTGGAGACATTGCCTGGTTCAGACCTTACAGCATGGAAATTGATGACCACATTAACTGGATGAGGGACTTGGCTTGGCAAGATTCCCTTCTTGAGTTCTCTCCAGAAGAAGCAATAATTTTCCAATTTTTCTCCTCATCACCCCTTACCATATATTACAAAATTAATAACTGCCTTTTTTTTATATGTAACCACAGAGTTGAGAAATGATAGATATGTGTATTCCAAACTGCCTTCTTGATGTTCCGCTTATCTGTCAGACCTCACCCTTACTGGACTATCGCCCCTGAGACAGAGAAATTCCAAGAAGCTGACAAGCCGCTCCACGGAGGGGCTCCGGACATACCAGGACTTTTGATTCAACACCCACATGCTCGAAGTCCCCCAAGTAGAAGCATTCTGGACATACCAGAACTTTTGCCTCAGTATACCCTCAGGCTCTCCCAAACTCTATATAACTCGCCCCTAGTCTGTAACTGGCATTCTTCTCACCCGGAGAAGTGCCTGGCAGGGTTCCTTTCTTCCTTTTTTTTTTTCTTTCTTCCTTTTAATAAAGCCTGTTACTCTGGTCTTTGGGACTCCCATGGATTCCAACACCACCTTCCCTCCTTTCTTCCCTCTTTCCTTTCTCCACTTCCTGCCTTCTTTTTTCTTTCTCTCTTCCTTTTCACTCCCAGCTGTTTATTATGTTGAACTCATTTAGCTTTTCCTAAGAAACATTTCTTCCTCCTTTTGCCATTCAGTGTCCACTCATTCTCAGATTTTATTTCACTGATGTTTGTGAATTTGCTGATGTTGTTTTTGTGGCCCATAATATGGTCTATTCTTGAGAATGATCCATGTACACTGAAGAAAAATGTATACTCAGTCACTTTGGGATGAAATGTCCCATAGATGTCTATCATATCCAGGTGCTCTAGTGTTTTGTTTAAGGCCACTATATCTTTGTTGATTCTCTGTTTGGATGACCGATCTAGAGCCGTCAGCAGTCTATTGAGGTCTCCAAGTATGATTGTATTTTTGTCAGTTTTTGTTTTAAGGTCAATAAGTAGCAGTCTTATATATTTTGGTGCTCCTTGGTTTGGTGCATATATATTAAGAATTTTTATGTCTTCTTGATTCAGTGTCCCCTTAGCCATTATGAAATGGCCATTTTTGTCTCTGAGTACTTTTGCTGTCTTGTAATCAGCATTATCAGATATGAGTATTGCTACGCCTGGTTTTTTTTGGATGTTATTTGCTTGGAGTATTGTTTTCCAGCCTTTCACTTTGAATTTGTTTTTATCCTTGTAACTTAGATGAGTTTCTTGTAGGCAGCATACAGTTGGATTTTCTTTTTTAATCCATTCTGCTACTCTGTGCCTTTTTATTGGTGAGTTTAATCCGTTTACATTTAGTGTAATTATTGACACTTGTGAGTTCCCTATTGCCATTTTATAGATTGCTTTCTGTTAGTTTTGTGTCTTGTTTGATCCTTCTCTTTCATCTTTCTATCTTTTGTTTTTATTTGGTTGTATTCCATACATCTTTCCTCTGTTGCTATCTTTTTTAAATCGTGCTTCTGTGGTGGTTTTTTCAATGGTGGTTACCTTTGAGTAATGAAAAGGGTTCCTACCCTGTTCATTGTAGTGCACTATTTTGTGAGTACTTTTGCACTCCATCGTCCTTTGCTACTGTTAATCTCCATCCTCTCCTCCCCCTTTCTTTTTGTTGCTGTCACAGTTTAAATTTGGTTTTATTGTGTTCTTCTTGGAGCTTTTACTTGTGGCTTTGTTTTTTTGTTTGTTTGTTTTTTTGTTCTTTGTATCTGATTGGAGAACCCCCTTTAGTAATTCCTGGAGTGGGGGTTTTCTGATGATAAATTCCCTCATCTTTTCTGTATCTGTGAATGTTTTTATTTCTCCTTCATATTTGAAGGATAGCTTTGATGGGTATAGTATTCATGGCTAAAAGTTCCTCTCTTTCAGGACTTTGAATATTGGGGTCCACTCTCTTCTAGCTTGTAGAGTTTCTGTTGAAAAATCTGATGATAATCTAATGGGCCTTCCTTTATATGTTATATTCTTCTTTTCCCTGGCTGCCTTGAGAATTTTTTCTTTGCCGTTGGTTTGTGCCAATTTCATTATGATGTGCCTTGGAGTAGGTTTGTTGGGGTTAGAAAACTCGGAGTTCTGTTTGCTTCTTGAATTTGAGGCTTTAATTCTTTCCACAGGCTTGGGAAGTTCTCATCTATTATTTGTTTGAGTATGTTCTCCATTCCATTTTCTCTCTCTTCTCCCTCTGATATACCTATTATTCTTATGTTATTCTTTTGGATGGAGTCAGATAATTCCTGTAGGGGTATCTCTTTTTTTTTTTTTTTTTTTTTGAGTCTCTTTCTTCTTCTCTCTGTTTTGCCTCAAGTTGCTTGTCTACTATTTCACTAATCCTACCTTCTATCTGGCCTGTTCTATTAGCTAAGCTTGTTACCTCATTTTTCAGCTCGTGTATTGAGTTTTTCATCTCTGTTTGATTTGTTTTTATAGTTTCAATTTCCTTGGAAATATATTCTTTGTGTTCTTTGAGTTGTTTTCTGAGCTCTCTAAATTGCCTTTCTGTGTTTTCTTGTATATCTCTGAGTATTTTTAGGATTTCTATTTTAAATTCTCTGTTGTTTAACTCCAAGTTTTCCAATATATTAAATTTTTTTTCCATAGATTTTTCCTCATCTATCTGTGTTACCTCTCTTTCTTTTGTATCCATGATATTCGATTTTCTCTTCCTTAATGGCATCTGAGGGTGGTTTTGTTGATAGTATTAATGAGATTTAATAAAGAATAAAAAGTTAAAAAATAAAAATAAAAAATCGGATAGAGTTGTTTTTTTAAAAAAATAAAATAAAATAAAATAAAAAATTTAAGAAAAAGGAAATTATTCCCCCCCTCCTTTTTTCCTCTCCTCTCCTCTCCCCTCTTTCTTGAGAAAATCTTGTGGTGAACTGTGAATTATATTGTACTAAATAGAACAAACAATACCTGTACTGGAGGCCTGAATTGGGGAGAAGTAATAAAGGGGCAAAAAAAATGGGGTATGGACCCACAAAAAGCAAATAAGGAAAAAATTTGGGTCAAGAATAAAATGATTTGCTTTTAGGTGTTGGTTGACTAAGAGTTATGATGAGACGAATAAGAGGGAAACAGGAAAATGGGGGGACAAATTAAAAAATTACTATTGTATTTAGTGGAACAAGAACTAGATAAAATGGAGAGTCAGGGATGGGAGCACTGCTAGTGAGTTAAAAAGGTGAAGTAAAAACCCCCCAAAATGCCACAAACATAAGTTTGAGTCCCAGATAAGATAATTTGTTCGTTATTGAGGTTTGAATGAGAGGAGACGTAAAGCAAGGAAGAAACTAATATAGAGGGAGAAAAGAAAGAGAGAGAGAGAAAAAAGAGGGAACCACTAAAAGAAGAAAAAAGAAAAAAGAGGAGAGAGAGAGAGAGAGAGAGTTAAGGGTTTTGGAGTGCAACCCTTATAGAGAGAAAGGAAGAGGAAAGAAAAGATAATGGGAGATGTAACACTTATGGGTAATGTAGTTCAAGGAGAGGAGAGTGTAAGACCAGCAGAGAATTTAACGACCAAATTGGAGGAGGAAAAAAAAAAAAATCAAGAATGAAGATAAGAGAAACAAATGAACAAATATAATAAAATGGAATAGGTTATAAAGTCTGCGGATTATTCTTGATTTTGAGAGGTTATCTTCTTGCTTTTTCTTTTCTCTCCCTCTTCCTGGTCAGTGACTCTGTACCCTGGGTTTTGCCCCTTTGGCACGCTCAGGTAGAGGTTTGCAGTTGATAAGTCTCTATGGCGATGTCATGTGTTGTGCTTCAGTCTCATTGGCAGTCGAGGCTCATTAGCATTTATAGGCTCCGCCAGTGAGAGAGTCCGTGTTCCTGGAGCCTCTCTCCTAGTCTTTCCTTCCTCAATTAGTAGCCTGATAATCCAGCTATGGGGTTGCTGCTGCCTCTGCCTGGATAGTAAGAGGCTCAAAGAGCTGGCAACTCCCCACTCTATTCCCACTCAGCACAGGGCTCTGGGTAAGGCTCAGTCAGTCAGAGCTGCTAGCATAATCAGGCGGGGCTTCCACCCACTCAAAGACTTCTGGCTCTGCCACTCTGTCCAGTAACACGGGCGGGTGCCCACTCCTGGGGCGCTTGGAGGAAACTCTCGCTCGCTATCTGCACGCGCAGACCAGGATATCAGGCCGGAAGTCTCACAGTCTGAGTGAAACCCCCGCCCGCATGGAAAAGTTCCAGCGTTGGAACTGGCTCTCCCTCCCTCCCTGTGTGTGGCTTTTTTAGGGCATTGGGGCGGCCTGGAGATTCTGCTTTTGGCCCACACAAAGGCCCCTGACTCTGCCCCTTTGTGGGATAACACGGGCGCCCACTGCCGAGGCACTTGGAGGAAACTCTCGCTCACTATCTGTGCGCGCAGACCAGGATATCAGGCCGGCTGCCTCACCCTCTGAGTGAAACCCCTTCCTCACGGAAAAGTTCCAGCGTTGGAATTGGCTTTCACTCCCTCCCCATGCGCGGCTTTTTCAGGGTGCTGGGGTGGCCCGAGATTCTGCTTTTGGCCCACACAAAGGCCCCTGACTCTGCCTCTCTGTGGGGTAACACGAGCACCCACTGCTGAGGCACTTGGAGGAATCTCTCGCCCACTATCTGCACACGCTGACCAGGAGATTGGGGGAAATGGCTGCCCTGCTTGTCTTTCTTTGTCTGGGTTTGGCGCAAGTGTTAGCTTGTATTGCCCGGGTTGCCACAGGCACAGTTTTTCCTCTGCTTGGATCTCCATGCCACAGCCTGGTTCGGCCGTTTGTTCCATGGCCTGGATCTATTCACCCCCTTTGCCCACCTCAGTTTCTATATTCTCAGTTCCCAGTGAAAGCAGCTCTGTTTAGGTTAGTGAGGAAAGCGGAGCATTTCTTACTCCCTATTTCCTTCGGGGTTTGATTATATATTTAGCCAATTTTTCACTCAACCACACCTTCAGGTGTATTGCAAAACATCTGGAGGCTCCAAGGATAGGTTTTTCTGTTTCTAGTTGAAGATCTTGTTGAGTTTTGGGGGAGATTTATCGGTATTGCTTCCTACCGCGCCATTACGCCGACGTCATCTCTTCACTGATGTTTGTAACAGAAAAGAAGACCACTTAGAGGTGGAAGTGGGGATGGGAGGAGATGTTCAGAGGGAGGGAGTGGACATGGAGGAAATGCCCCGGGACAGGAAGAGGGTTGAGGCACAGAGATGACATGGACAGAAAGACCGGCCTCCTTGGCCAGGACCTAAAGAGAAACTAGAAAATGAGACTCAGGTAAGCTTAAAACAAATTAAATATATTTTGTCTTTTCTTTGTGGGGGGGGGGGGGGAAGAAAACCTTTAATGTGTACACTGAAAATTTGATGTACAGTATTTACAATTCAAGCAGGTCATTAAAGATGTATACTGACTTTCGAGTATTGTTATATTTTTACAGCTCAGTTTGATTTATTGCTTACTGTGGTTATTGTATGTTTGTTTTCTTTTTATAATATCCTCAGAAAAATGATTTTAAAAAGCCAGATGTGTGGTAAGTTACCAAAGAATTGCAAAAATTAATATTAGTATTTTAGGAGAAAAAGTCAGGCTTCTTGCCCTGTCTTTAGAGAATGGAGAGAGAAGGATATGGGAGTTTTCTGACTTACAAGGTCAACTGGGTCATTTAGTTTAACTAATTCTCTGAAAGGATTAAGATTATCTGAAGAACTTCCTTTCTCTTTCAAATAAGAGGCAAAATTTATATACCCTACACTGATTTTAACTCTTTCTCCCTTCCTAGAGTCCTGAGAGTAATGTATACCTCTAGACAAAGGAGGGGAGATAGACACTAAAAGATTTGTGAATGTCTTTGATATGTAAATAACATCATTAATGTGTAAACTTGAAAGTTTTAATGTCTTTTATAGATACTCTAGACCCATTTTGGGCCATGAACCAGTTTAATGTCAGAAAATATTTTCACATCAGAAAATATTTTCACAGACCGGCCTTTAGAGTGGGACGAATAAATGTATCATGTGACCGAGACAAGCATCAAGAGTGAGTCTTAAACGAATGTAACAGAGGGAATCTGGTCATTTTTTAAAAATAAAACATCATTCAGATTTAAATATAAGTAAAACGGAAATAATATAAGTTATTTATTCTTTCTCTGCGATCAGTACCAAATGGCCCACGGACCGGTACCGGTTCACGACCCGGGGGTTGGGGACCACTGCTCTAGACCAGGGGTAGTCAACCTTTTTATACCTACCACCCACTTTTGTATCTCTGTTAGTAGTAAAATTTTCGAACTGCCCACCAGTTCCACAGTAATGGTGATTTATAAAGTAGGGAAGTAACTTTATAAAATTTATAAAGCAGAGTTACAGCAAGTTAAAGCATATAATAATAATTACTTACCAAGTATTTTATGTTGGATTTTCACTAAGTTTGGCAGAATAAATCTTTATAAAACAACTTATTATAGTTAAATCTATCTTTTTATTTATACTTTGGTTGCTCCACTACTGCCCACCATGAAAGCTAGAATGCCCATGTGAAGGAGCCACCATCATGGCCATTCACATGCAGGTTCACATTGGATTTGACAGTCAATAATGAAACAACAAAGCCAAAAACTGGTGGACCATCATCTTTAATCCTAGCTTGCACCCAGCAGGCAAGTAAAACACACACTGGGCTCCAAAACCCACTCATTCAGTGCTCACAAAGCTACCAACTTATCCGAGTTTCCTAGTGTTGGGCAGATAAAATGTATTATGCTCACTTTGTTAAAGATGGCACTGCCCATGTGGAGGCCGTTGCCCAGGTGATATTAATGTGTGTTGGGGGCAGGCGGTGGGCAGGCAGAATCCTTGTAGCCTGGGGCTTGGTTTTAGAACTAAGCCTTTCCCACCCTTTTTGATGTGGGGTGGTACAATCCAATCATGCGTCAGAGAAGTGACTTTGTATTAGAGACTTCCCTGTTTTGTATATTGGATTAAAGGTTTGGATTTCTACACTATAAAGTGGGGGCAGAACGGGAGTTTGCTCTCTTGGTTCCTGAGATTAGAGGAGAGAGCAGAGAGGAGAGCAGAGAAAGGCCACGTGGAGTAGGCCAGGAGAAGCAGCCAAGATGGCGGAGTATTGAGTGAGAGGCCAGTTTGTGCAGTTTGATGTTGGAGAAGGAAGGAGATGGGGAACAGAGGTGAATAAGTCTGGTGAGTTAGAAACCTTTGATTCTAGGAAACTCAGATAAGTCAGTAGCTTTGTGAGCACTGAATGTGAGTGGGTTCTGGAGCCCAGTGTGTGTTTTTACTTGCCCGCCGAGTGCAATCTAGGATTAAAGCTAATGGCCCACTACTTCTTGGCTCCGTTGTTTCCTTACCGACTGTCCGAATCCAATGCAAACCTGCATGGACCGGGCTGCTGTGATAGTGGCCCTGGCTGCTGGCTTTACACTTAGAATCAAAGGTTTCTAGCTCACCAGACTTTATTCACCTCTGTTCCCCATCTCCTTCCTTCTCGCTGCACAAACTCTGCACAAATTGGCTTCTCACTCAGCACTCCACCATCTTTGCTACCTCTCCTGGCCTCCTCCATGTGGCCTTTCTCTGCTCTCCTCTCTAATGCTAATCTCAGGAACTGAGAGAGCAAGCCCCCAATCTGTCCCACTTTATAGTGCAGAAATCAAAACCTTTAATCCAGTATACAAACTAGCGAAGTCTCTAATACAAAGTCACTTATCTGAGGCATGATGGGATTGCACCACCCCACATCAAAAAGGGTGGGAAAGGCTTAGTCTCAAAACCAAGCCCCAGGCTACAGGGATCCTGCCTGCCCACAGCCCACCCCCACACACATTAATATCACCTGGGCGACGGGCTTCTACTTGGGCAGTGCCATCTTTAACAAAGTGAGCATAATATATTTTATCTGCCCAACAGCCCACTAGTGGGAGATAGGGACTAGGTTGACTACCACTGCTCTAGACAAATGTTATAAGCTTGTTAATGATTTTGTCATGCTCCCCCCAGCCTGTATGTAGTCAAGGGGATATAACCAGACTCAGACTTAAATTCGAGACTGCACAATTAGGGTCAGCTATACCCTGTGTTAGTCATATGCAGCTGGCTTAATCAATAAAACTCCTCAAAAATTCATTTGGACTTGATGTCTCTACATAAACCTGCGGAAGTAAAGTATGGTACTTTACAACAGATGTACCCCTAATTCTTCAGAATGCACTCCTGGGCACCAATTGTACATATAACTATATGTATATGTCCATATAATGTTGGAGAGAGAAGAAAGGTAAGTAGAGTACATTAAGATATTTTAAGAAAGACAGACCACATTCTTATAACTTTTATTGTAATATATTGTTATAATTGTTCTATTCTACTATTGCTTATTGTTGCTACTCTCTTACTGTGCCTAACTGATGAAGTGAACTTTATCATAGGTACGTATGTATAGGAAAAAATATAGTACATATAGGATTCGGTACTCTCTGTGGTTTCGGGCATCCACTGGGAGTCTCAGAACATTTCCTCTGAATATAAGAGAAGACTCCCATAGAGTGGGTTAAAGAATTTGTTTTATTCTCACTCACAGAAGAGTTCCAGGTTTCAAGGGAGGGGAAGAAAGACTCAGCTTCAGTTTTTATGAAGTGATTTAAGGACTTAGGCTCATGGTGTTTCCAGCAATGGAATTTCAAGGTCACCCGAGTACGGCCCCTCCCAGTCAGTGAGAAGGGAGAAGAGCTTGGGCAGACCTGTGCATGGGCAGTTGTAGGGCAAATATCACTTTAGCCCCATTTGAGCAGTGAGAACTTAGTCACATGGCCAGAGTTAACTGTAGACAAGGCTACTGAAGGCAAGGCCAAGAAAAAAGGTAGGATAGTGTAAAGCCAGTAGCCATGGCCGCCATCACAGCCGCCTGGCCCATTCAGGTTTGCATTTGATTCGGACAGACGGTAATAAAACAACAGAGCCAAGAACTGGTAAGCCATTAGCTTTAATCCTAGCTTGCACCTGGTGGGCAAGAAACATATACAATGGGAAAACACTTCCCTTTCCATTCAGGGCTCCCAAGGCCACTGACTTATCCGAGTTTCCTAGAATCAAAGGTTTCTACTTCACTAGCCTTATTCACCTCTGTTCTCCTTCTCCTTCTCTCTGCACAATCTCTGCACAAACTGGCTTCTCCTTCAGCACTCCGCCATCTTGGCTGCTTCTCCTCTCCTCCGCGTGGCCTTTCTCTGCTCTCCTCCAGCATGGGCTCCTCTGCCCCATTTTATAGTGTAGAAATCAAAACCTTTAATCCAATATATAAACAAGGAAGTCTTTGATACAAAGTCACTTATTTGAGGCATAATGGGATTCCTCATGAGAGTGCACCACTTCCCATCACACAACAGTCAAGGGTGTGGAGAAAAGCTTAGTTTTGAAAAGATCTTAGTACTAAAAGGGTGGGAAAGGCTTAGTCTTAAAATTAAGCCTTAAGCTATAACAACCCTGCCTGCTTACAGCCTATCCCCCACACCCAATGCAAACTATAAGTGAGCAAACATATATATCATATTTACAAACTTATTTGACCAACAGAGATATTCAGTCAGTGTATGTCTCTCTTGCCATGCCACCATGACAGTGTCTACAATGTCTTTCAGAAATTTCTTTTAGTTTCATGATCTTAGGATCATTTCTGTTCTCATAAGTGGATAGCTAGTGTTATGTTAGAAATGGTGAGAGATGGCCCTGGCCGGTTGGCTCAGCGGTAGAGCATCGGCCTAGCGTGCGGAGGACCCGGGTTCGATTCCCGGCCAGGGCACACAGGAGAAGCGCCCATTTGCTTCTCCACCCCTCCACCGCGCCTTCCTCTCTGTCTCTCTCTTCCCCTCCCGCAGCCAAGGCTCCATTGGAGCAAAGATGGCCCGGGCGCTGGGGATGGCTCTGTGGCCTCTGCCTCAGGCGCTGGAGTGGCTCTGGTTGCAACATGGCGACACCCAGGATGGGCAGAGCATCGCCCCCTGGTGGGCAGAGCATCGCCCCTGGTGGGCGTGCCGGGTGGATCCCGGTCGGGCGCAAGCGGGAGTCTGTCTGACTGTCTCTCCCTGTTTCCAGCTTCAGAAAAATGCAAAAAAAAAAAAAAAAAGAAATGGTGAGAGATGTCAACCTTAAAGTTGTATTTAAGATCTCAATCAGACCCAGATAATCTAGAAGAATAATAAACCTCTTGGTAAATCAGAAAATATGACTTGATTATAATAACAATACTGATGAAAGTAAAAATTCAGTTCTGTTGGTGTTAAGACAAATTGATTAATTATTAGAAGATGTAATTTTTCCAATTGCAGCCTTGCTTTATGGATAACTCTAGAAGTGTGGGGGGAAATCATAAGGAATCATACTTATTCTCTATTTGGTTTAATTGTGAAGACTCATGACTCAAATACATTTACATGATGAAACTGGAAGTACTGGAGTTCTTGCTGCCTGTCAACAATTCAACCAAATAAATGAAGACAGGAATTGAATCTTTTGTGGGTGCTTTATTCAGAAGGCCAGTCATCTGAGGTCATGAGAGTTATGTTCCCAGGCCATCTTAACCCCTTATCCCAAGCCAGCCTTTTTATAAAGGGAAGGAAAGCATAGGTAAGTGTTTTGGAATTTCAAGGGAGAGTTAATCAGATCCTTGTCAAAGTTAATTGGATCATCGTCATCACCATTCAAAGCTTTGGAGCACAAAAGCTTTGCTTGCAGACAGACCCCTGGGGCACAAAAGAGGATCACTTACGGATCTGGGGCACAAAAGTGGACTCACTTATGGATCTGGGGCACAAAAGTGGACTACTTGCAGATCTCCTTAAGTCACATAGGCCCTCTCAGGCATCCCAGCTACTGAAATGAAGCCTCTACCTACATTACCAGTTAAGTTCACTGACCATAACCAAAACCACCATTACTCAATTTAACTCCTGAATTCCCTTTATCATTGGCCATTTTAATAATCAAGAAAAACTGGGTGAGATCAGAATGTCAGAAGCAAACATGTACTTTTATCTATAGAGTTTTTACTTGATATTTATTTTGACCATGGGCACTCTCAAGAACTTTGTAGACTGACCAAGGAACAGATGATAAGCTGTATAAACATGCCCATGTGTCTTAGGAACTATTTACACTGAGCATTTGTTTGGTAATAGGAAGGTTTACAATGAAAGTTTGCAAAACATATCTCTTGTCCCCACGAAAACAAAATATACTACAGAAACATATGTTGTATTTGTTAGTAAGATCATGCTATTTATTACATAAAATAATTTTTTAAACCAGACTGGATTAAAGTGTTGATATACCAGAATTTTGGAGGAGCCATAATATATTGCTTGACTAGGCAGTGGTGCAGTGAATAGAGCATCGGACTGGGACGCACAGGACCCATGTTCGAAACCCCAAGGCCACCGACTTGAACGTGGGCTTATATGGTTTAAGCACAGTTTACCAGCTTGAACCCAAGGTCTCTGGCTTGAGCAAGGGGTCACTATGTCTGTTGTAGCCCCCCAGTCAAGGCACAAGTGAGAAAGCAATCAATGAACAACTAAGGTGCCGCAAAGAAGAATTGATGCTTCTCATCTCTCTCCCTTCCAGCCTGACTGTCCCTATCTGTCGCTTTCTCTGTCTCTCTCTGTCGCTGTCACACACACACACACAAAAAAAAAAAAATCAAGCAAAGAAAATTTAAGATTTGATTTTAAATATTTCTCTGACAGCCACTTAAGTATATTTGCCAAACCTGATTAACCTAAACCTAAAAATGAATAAACAAAAAAATCCAGAAGGTAGAACATTGTTCTAGATTCTTGGGGAAAAGAAAATGTTTTTAAGTAAAAAAAAAAATTGTTTTAAAGTAAGAAGTAAAGAACAATAACCCAAGTGCAATGTATAAATCTTCATTAGAACCTAGATCAGAAAGACAAAAAGCCTAGTTATAACATAGTTTTGGGAGAACAATTCAAATATAAACTATATATTAAATGGCACTATATAGTTAATGTTAATTTTCTTAAATATGATCATTATATTGTGATTAGTTATGTAAAAGTAGTCCTTATTTTTATTTGATTCTCTCTTTTCCTCCCTATGTGTATATATGTATGAAAAGACATCTGAAATCTTTTTTGCCAAACATGAAACAAAGAATTTGGTTAACAAAACAAGCCAATAACATTCCAGATATAAATTTGCATGTGTATATGCATAGGTAAGTAGGTAGATGAAGCAAATATGACAAAATATTCAAAAGTGGTGAATTTAAGTAAAGAATGTGTTTATTGCCTTATTCTTTCAATTTTTCTGTAGTTTTTTTTTTTTTTTTCAAAATAAAAATGGGAGACACATGGAATTGCTTCAAAAGAGTGCAGTTAACAAATATCCATATATAATTAAGAACCCATATAGTATTTGAAATAACAAGAGAAGTGAACTTTTGGTGGTCATTATTTTCTTGTAGCCTCTCTTACTCTCAATTTAATAATTGCCATTCAAAAAGTATTTGTGCCCTGGCTGGATAGCTCACTTGGATAAAGCATTCTCCTGATATGCCAAGATTTCAGATTCAATCTCTCTGGTCAGGCTACATACAAGAATTAATCAATGAATGTATAAATGAGTGGAACAATAAATTGATGTTTCTCTCTCCCTGTCTTTTCCTCTCTCTCTAAAATTAAGAAATAAAATATTTTTAAAAGATATGAAATTATATCCCTTTTAAAGAAAAGTATTTACTTTAGATACAAAAACTTACAATGCTAAGCAATTAAGTGCTATAGAAATTAAAGATAAAACAGTAAGTACTATATCATTTCATAATATATGTATGTTATCATCATGTGGTCTAAAACTTATACATAGCTGTAGGTCAATTATATCTCAATAAAATTGGAAAAAATAAGTACTGTAGAAATTAAAAGTCATCACCATTGTCTTATGATTCACAATTCTCTTTATCACCGAGATTTCAGAAATTCTACCTGTGTTTGCCTTTGCAATCATATCTAATAGTGAAGAAAAGTGAATAACAGCATAATAATGCTTTGAGTTCCTATTATTCAATATGTCAGACTATAGGGCTATAATTTTCTTAATAACCTTAATAGTTCATGAAATTTATTTAAGCAGATTTTCCATTGAGTTGATTCCATTAATCCAAACTGTCACAATTTTAAAATATTTTTATGTTCTGATTTTGTGAAGTGTAAATAATTGATGAACCTGTAGCTAATTTGAGTCAATTTGCCAGCATTAGCTTTTTTATTACCTTGGTTTATCACAATCCTCTTTATATTCATTTGTGATCTGCCAGATTAGTTGTAACTTGTATAGTTGATATTTAAATGAGAAAATCCTTCTGGAATGCTGCAGACATGTTTTGCTTTGTTGATTGAATTATTGGTTGTATGTCTTGCAAAAAAGAATTCAGCTGGTTCATAAGAGGCTACACCCAGTAAATACTTCAGAAACCCAGGTTGGACAGAGCATTTTGTTTTCAGCTCAGTAGTTGCCTGAGTCATCAGATGGCTTGTTGGATCTTGACAGCCTGCTTAAGTAGAACAGGCTTGATGGATGAATCAGAGCAACTGTGGTATGCTTATTTCACATAGGCTCAATAAATAATGATCTGTTGACTTTTTCCTTATAATATTTATGTTACAAGATTTCTTCTGAAGCAGTTATTGAAAGAATATTCAAGTTCTTTTGTATTATCATATAGGAATTAAACATTTTGGGACATGCAACCCATTCTTGCAATGAGAGTCAAAACATTCTATGATAGCATGGGACTGTCCTTCTATGTTTTGTGCAAGGCAAGTTCACAGGTCTCAAATTAATCACCAAAGAAAAATCTAATAATTATGATATACTTTCTCTCTGGGCAAAATTAAAGTTTGTGCCATTGATACATTTGTAACTAATTATTTGTTATATAATATATGTAATGTAATATATGATAATATGTGATAATCTATATAATGCATTATATGGATCAAAACTGAGGAATAAAAATTTTGCCCAGGAATGTTTTCAGAAATAGTCCCCTTTGCCCACATCAGGCTTTATTATTGCATTGGAGGTGCAAGAAAGGGGTTCATTCATTGAACATCATTTTCCCCCAAGAATCAATTTGACAGTAGTGAATTAAGAACAACTCAGAGGGAGTCATACTACAAGTGGTTTCACAAATGGAATGCACATCCCCTTGTCATGTTTTGTTCAATATTGTCTTTATCGGGGGATCTTATGCACTCACTACCTTCTATAGAGGAATGTCTCAATAAATGTTTATTTATTATTAATTGATTAGGAGGAGAAAGAATGAGAGAGTGAAGGACAATTAAATTCCAAGTAAAATGTGTTGCTTGGACAGCTGAGACAGAGCAGGATAACATCACGCTGGTGCCCCACGGAACAGCCTTCATTTCTTTCTCATTAGTTGTGAGCAAAGGAAAGGCCCCTTCCTTCCCATGCTCCCTCCACCTCTGAGCTATGTGCCCTGAGAGGAGCTGGCTACCAAATCCTGAGGCTCTGGGCAATGCTCCACAACAACGACCTGTAATCCAAATGAGCCCGCTGCAAGGCCTCTGGAAGAGAGAGTTTTTTGTTTGTTTGTTTTTTAATCTATGTTCTTAGCAATGGGTTGCTTTCTATTTAATCATAATTCTAAATTATGTTTTGAAAAACTCTGAGCTGGATTTCTAAGATAAACATCTTCCAAAGACATTGCCACTGGTTCGAGCCCCCTGTCCCAAGGGAATTACTAGGGTCAGCCCTGACCCCTCCGCCTCATTGCCTTGTGGAGTTCAGGGATGAATCCAGAAAGAAGATGAAAAAAAAAAGATGAAAGCTTCTTCCTCTTCTTCCCACCTATTTCTTCACCCATCTCCATACGGTTCAAGAGACTTTTTTCTGAGTCCCCAAACAGTCCCCTGGCACTACTATTGCTGGTCCCAAACAATCTCCTAAAACCTCAAGTAACCAGACAAGTTTTAAGTTTTTATTTATTTATTTTTAATTATATGTGCCACTTGGACTAACTTCACGGAATCAGAGGACAACATTTCACACATGAATGTAATTCATCCAGTTCCCAGAGTACCTCCAGATGATTATTAGAGCAGTGCTTCTTCTCTCTTATTCTAGGACCATACAGAGAATAAACACCTTTTTAAAAAAAAAATGTATCCTTTCCAAGCACCAGGGTATATAGTGGATGCCACCGTATCCTGCTTGGGTCCTGCCCACCCTCTCAGGACTGAAGGACACATTCCACCAGCTGCTGGGGAGGGTGGTGTTCACGACTCCCACCTGAGTCCCTCTATGGACATTGTCCTTGGTGGGAAAGAGAGAGATCTAGCCCAAAGGCCACTTCCCTCTCTAATTCTGGACTATGCCAAAGAACCATTCCAGAGCTTGGAATGCTTCCCTGACTGGAAGCAATGCCCTTTCTCTGGGAACCACCAGCACCTCTGTGTGGACTGTGTCCCTGAAGCTATATTTTTCCCATTTCTTGGTTATTCATGTTTCTTAGAAATCCATGGCCTTCTGTCTGTGTTGGAAACAAGGTCATGTTTTTAGGAAAGTGTGTTCTATCAATGTTGTCAGCACTCCTGCTAACCCAGCCCTAGAAGTAACATGCATGCTTTGAGTCTCACTAAACTTCCATATGTCATGGGTTTACTGAAATTCTGTGCTTGTGGGGACCACAAGCACTACATCTGAACTGGGGGATGGACAAAAATCCATAGCAGATGTGCATATGGTGTCATCTTCTCTGATCCACTCATACAATTTACTGTCCTATTGGATTTCACATAAAGAACACAAGTAAAAGACATAATAATTAAGGCTGCAGAACATTGAACAAAGTGTGCAGCCCTCCTAAGCATGCAGCCAGGTGCTTCCAGCAGGCCTCACATCCCTGAAGTCTCCCAATGTGGGAAATTGAAAGAGATGTGCTGTTTCCCAGGCCTTGGTTCCAAGTCCCTGCCCTGGATGGGGCACACACATTCCTCCCCATCAGTCCCAGGGGTCAACAGTTCCATGGGACAGATCCAAGGTACCAGAGCTGGTTTAGTGACTTTAACTCAAGAACTTTAATAAACATAATGTTCACTCATAGTGGTCTTTGTTTTTCCAAATAATAGTCTGAATCATGTTAGTCCGTGTTTATGTGGGAAGGCCTTCTGACATTGCAAATGCTTTTCAACAATCCCTTGCTGTAACTTCTCTAGTGCCCTTTATTTTCCTCCAGGTGCTGTGAATGTAGAGGCACCCTGTGTGCTAGAACAGTGCATCTAGATTAAATGCAGGGACCAAGAGGGAGTGTTTGCTATTTCATTTACTCTTCTTGCGGTTGCAAGTTGCACACTTTCTCACCTTTCCTTCACAAGTTATAAAAACTAAGAGCTCAGGCTCTGATGCCAGGCTGTCTGGATTTGAATCCCACTTCCACCATTTTCTTATACAACCAGGGCCTCAGTTCGCTTGTCTGTAAAACAGGAATATTAACAGTCTTTATCACATAAGATTGTTGTGAGGATTCAGAGTATATACAGAGCACTTAAAATCTTGTCCTGTAACAGTGTTTGCGATGTTTATTTCCATCTGCCCAATGAAAACGTGCTTTAAACGTTTGTAATTTTTAAAAAAACAATATTTTAACTAAAAATTTGGCAAAACAAAAGCCTACCTGTAATCCCAGAGATGACTGTCTCTACCTTCCACTCTTTTTTTTTTCTCTCATGCATATATATGGTTCTTGTTTCCAAAACTGGAATTAAATATACATGTTACTGTGTAGCCTCATTTAGTTTATATGCTGTGAATGGTTTGTTACACAATCATTTTAATACCAATATATAATTATTTCATGGACTAGAGGAAAAATACAATTTCATTTTTTAAAGCAATTAGTATTCTAGTTTTTCAATCTCATAAACAATATAGACGTAAACATCCAATTGTGTATGTTTTTCTGTAGAAAATATTTTCCATATAGTTTTCTCTATATTTTATAGAGTATGGAGAATATATCTTTATGTCTATGATCATTTTTAATCCTTCTCCCAGGTTGTATCTGATAGCTCAAAATTTGTCAATTTATAAATTTATGCTGGGTTTTTTTTTTCTAATTGCATTACTTGTTATTTGCCCTTAATAAAACTGCTGTGTCACTTTCTGCCACAAATGTGACCTTGAAATTTTCTCCTTTCATTGATTTGTAAATTCTCTGCTTAGTGAATTTTCTATGTTCACAGACTTCAGAGATCATGGTATACTTGCTCTTTCAAATCTATTAGTTTTTAGCTAATGAATTGAAGCTGTAGATTATTTCTTATGGCCTCTCTTAAATGCTTTCTAAAGCACACTGTTCTCTGTGGTGAATCTTACAATTATAAGGCATTAGAGCTTAAAGGATCCTTACAGATCTTATTAAAGACTCCATACTAGAGGACCCTGGGATTCAAACAAAAGATAAATTATCTCTATCATTTCCCCTTTGTTCATAAGTATTTACTATCTCAAAGAAATGCTTTAAATTATTAAAACTTGATTTTCCCCTTATCTTTGCTTCAAGAGGCCAAATGCCCCATTCTCGTTTCAGAAATTGAAGACAGTTATACCTGAGGATATGACTGTGTGTGTTTGATGTAATAGGTTGGGTAAAGCATTTGTGTTTCTTAAATAACTGGAAATTCATATTTAAATACTCCCCAAATTAATATGCCTTGCTCTTGTCACATAAGCTGGTTCCAAATTAAAAGGTCAAGTAGACAAGTTCCCCTTCAAGTTTTTCTACTTCTGGGAACCTTGGACTAGTCTGTTTCTTGGCTTATGGAGGAGTTGATAAAACAAACACACAAAGCTGTAGGTGATTCAGTATTAGGGAGGGTGTATCAGAAAGCATGTCTTCATATAAACAAGAATTGCTGATACTGGTAATTTAGGCCATTGGCCAGAATAGGAGATATTTTCAGGTTTCACATCAGCCATTAATTCAATAAGCATTTATTGATTACCTTCTATGGCTAGACACTCTACTAGCTGTTGTAGATAGTCAGAAGCCCTTGCATTCAAAGAACTTGGGATTTAGTAGGGTAGACAGCAAAAAGACAATTATAATACATTATAATAAAATAAGAGCAGGTAAAAAGACATGCCTAATATTTGAGATGTCAAGAGAAGAGAAGCTCAAGAATAGAAATTGAGTTTGCCCGACAACCTCAATACTTGTTTCTTTTTGTGTAACAGTTATAGGTTAGAAGGTTGTTCTTAGCTTTAGGTGTCAGCCCTGAGGAATCTAAATCACTTAGGGACCCACAAGCCTCTGATGCAGGGAATCCTCCAGGACACTGGTCTGCATTCGTATGTTGCCATGCAGGCTATTGATGGGTGAGGAGAGGTGTCCTGAAAACCTTTGGGAAAAAAGTGTTTATATTATTTTTCTTTTTTTTTTCTTTTTTTTGTATTTTTCCGAAGCTGGAAACGGGAAGGCAGTCAGACAGACTCCCGCATGCGCCCGACCGGGATGCTCCCGACCGGGATCCACCCGGCACACCCACTAGGGGGCGATGCTCTGCCCCTCCGGGGCATCTCTCTGTCGCGACCAGAGCCACTCTAATGCCTGGGGCAGAGGCCAAGGAGCCATCCCCAGCGCCTGGGCCATCTTTTGCTCCAATGGAGCCTTGGCTGCGGGAGGGGAAGAAAGAGACAGAGAGGAAGGAGAGGGGGAGGGGTGGAGAAGCAGATGGGCGCTTCTCCTGTGTGCCCTGGCCGGGAATCGAACCCGGGACTTCCGCACACCAGGCCGACGCTCTACCACTGAGCCAACCGGCCAGGGCCTAACTCTTTGGCTTATTCATATATTTTGTGTCAATGGAATCGTACATTATGTGTCTTTTTGTGTCTGACTTCTTTCTCTTAACATAATGCATTCAAGGTTGATTTCTGTTATAGTATGTGTCGTTAGTTCATGCCTTTCTATGGTAGAATAATATTCCATTATGTGGATATACCACATTTTGTTTATATATCCATCAGCTCACAGATTTGACGTTTTCATTTTTTTGTCTATTATGAATAATGCTGCTGTGAGTACTTATGTACAAGTTTTTGTACATACATATGTTTTCAATTATTTTGGGTAAATACCTAAGAGTAGAATGGCTGAGTCATATGATAAATCCTTATTTAATTATTTGAGTAACTGCCAGACTGGTTTTCCAAAGTTACTGTACCATTTGACATCCCCACCAGCAGTGTACAGGGCTCTAATTTGATCACATTCTCACTAACACTTGCTATATTTGTCTTTCTTAATATAACTGTTGTAGTGTGTATGAAGTGATCTCATTGTGATTTCAATGTGCATTTCTCTAATGATTAATGCTGTTGAACATCTTTTTATGTGCCTATTGTCTATCTATATATTTTTGAGTAAATGTCTATTCAAAATCTTTTCCCACTTTTTAATTTGGGCTACTAGTCTTTTATTTATTTATATATTTTCTATTTTATTTATTGATTTTAGAGACAGGAGAGGGAAAAGGGATGGAGGAGGACTAGGAGCGGGAAGCATCAACCCATAGTAGTTGCTTCTCATATGTTTCTTGACAGAGAAAGCCCAGAGTTTTGAACCAATGACCTCAGAATTCTAGGTTGATGTTTTATCCATTAAAACACCACAGGTCAGGATGGGCTATTAGTCTTTTAATTGTTGAGTTGTAAGAGTTCTTTATATATTCTGGATACCAAATCTGTGATTTGAAAACATTCTTCCTTCTGTGGGTCGTCTCTTTGTGCTCTTTTGAAAGGACTCTTGCATGTGGCACCCTCCCCCTCTTCATGTTGTTGTAACTGAGGCCAGCATGGTTGTGGTCATCTTGCCAGTGGCCTGAGAATGAGTTGAGAGAACTGCAGAGCCGTGGAGCTGAAGCTACTGAGTGGAGCCAGTTCTTGGGAGAACTTTTCTTCGTATCTCCTGATTCCCAAATTCATGAGCCAATGCATTCATTTGTTACTTAATTGTGTTGTTCTGTTATCTGCTACTGACAGTTTTCTGAATGACAGGGGTAGCAAATTCAGCAGAAGCCCTGCCCACTTTCTTCTCCTCAAATCAAACCATAGACTTCAAGAACTAACATTCAACAATATCTATATCATCAACATCTGCCCCAAATGTCTCTACATCTTACTTGTATAAAGCCATAGAATAAAAAGATTAAAAGGATATATACCAAATGTTAACGGTACTGCTCACAAAAATTAGGGGATATTTTATTACTTCATATTCATTTTGAAATATCCCCTCAATTTTGTGAGCCATATATCTGGGCAGATGGTTGATCTTTATTTTTTTTCTTGAACTTTTCTATATTTCACAAATTTTCTATCACTACTATCATCAAAAAAATGTTTGCTTTTTTCATGTTCTATTAAATTTGATGAGAGAAAAAAAATAACATCTGAGAGTTTACACAAACATTACAAGAATTGTGAGTAGTATCACCTCACAGACAGGGAAATGAAAGTGTCTTTTTAGAGGCAGTGGTTTTAGATGTTACTGTTGCCTTGTTAATGAAATGTTAGTTTAACAAACTTTTATCTTTGCATCCAGTTTTCTGAGATATAATCTATATTTTAATGGTCTTTGGATAGATTAATAGGAGAAAGACTGAACAGGTAATTTACCTCCCCAGTCAGGAAATCATTCTGACTGAATGGGTTTCTCAATAGAGCACAGTGTCCCAGCCAAACTCTACTTCCTCTCCTTTGGCACAAAAGAAATGTTCAGCTGTTTTGTTTTCAAAAACCTCAAGGTGTATCAGTTAACCAGCCATCTTGAATGTGGCTTTGCTGGTTTGTGTACTGCTACTGAATGAATCACAAAAGCAACAAAGAAGGAGAACGCCAAAAAAAGCAAGCCAAGAAAAGCAGAATGGCAGAAAAATAGACACTCAGACCAATGGAACAGAATAGAAAGTCCAGAAATAAAACCACATATATATAGTCAAATAATTTTTGATAAAGGGGCCAACAACACACAATGGAGAAAAGAAAGCCTCTTCAATAAATGGTGCTGGGAAAACTGGAAAGCCACATGCAAAAGAATGAAACTGGACTACAGTCTGTCCCCCTGTACAAAAATTAACTCAAAATGGATCAAAGATCTAAACATAAGACCTGAAACAATTAAGTACATAGAAGAAGACATAGGTACTAAACTCATGGACCTGGGTTTTAAAGAGCATTTTATGAATTTGACTCCAAAGGCAAGAGAAGTGAAGGCAAAAATTAATGAATGAGACTACATCAGACTAAGAAGTTTTTGCTCAGCAAGAGAAACTGATAACAAAATAAACAGAAAGCCAACTAAATGGGAAATGATATTTTCAAACAACAGCTCAGATAAGGGCCTAATATCCAAAATATATAAAGAACTCATAAAACTCAACAACAAACAAACAATCCAATAAAAAAATGGGAAAAGAGGACATGAACAGACACTTCTCCCAGGAAGAAGTACAAATGGCCAACAGATATATGAAAAGATGCTCATCTTCTTTAGTTATTACAGAAATGCAAATCAAAACAGCAATGAGATACCACCTCACACCTGTTCGATTAGCTATTATTAACAAAACAGGTAATAGCAAATGTTGGAGAGGCTGTGGAGAAAAAGGAACCCTCATACCCTCATACACTGTTGGTGGGAATGTAAAGTAGTACAACCATTATGGAAGAAAGTATGGTGGTTCCTCAAAAAACTGAAAATGGAACTACCTTATGACCCAGCAATCCCTCTACTGGGTATATACACCAAAAACTCAGAAACATTGATACGTAAAGACACATGCAGCCCCATGTTCATTGCAGCATTGTTCACAGTGGCCAGGACATGGAAACAACCAAAAAGCCCGTCAATAGATGACTGGATAAAGAAGATGTGGCACATATACACTATGGAATACTACTCAGCCATAAGAAATGATGACATCGGATCATTTACAGCAAAATGGTGGGATCTTGATAACTTTATACGAAGTGAAATAAGTAAATCAGAAAAAACCAGGAACTGTTTTTTATGTAGGTGGGACATAAAACACTTTTATGTAGGTGGGACATAAAAGTGAAACTAACAGACATTGATAAGAGTTTGGTGGTTACGGGGGGAGGGGGGAGAGGGAGAGGGAAAGGGGGAGGGGGAGGGGCACAAAGAAAACTAGATAGAAGGTGACAGAGGACAATCTGACTTTGGGTGATGGGTATGCAACATAAGTGAACGACAAGATAACCTGGACTTGTTATCTTTGAATATATGTATCCTGATTTATTGATGTCGTCTCATTAAAAAAATAAAATTATTAAAAAAAAATTTTTTTAAAAAAAGAAAAAGAAAAGCAGAGCTCGGAGAAAAGGGATCACAGTGAAGAGATCCAAAGCACCAGCGGTTGCGTTTCATTCTCACTTAGAGATCTGGTGAGAGCAGAGGCCACTCAACACCTACTTGATCTTTTTTTTTTTTCTTAAAAGCAAACACCTTCACTTTAGGAATCAAAACACCTGATCAGTCTCACCAAAACTGTGTTCTGTGGCTCTCCTTCAGTCTTTTCTCACAAAGATTTATTAACAACAGTTCCAGTTGGCTTGGGTAATCCCAAGACTTTCCTCCTTGACATGTTGAGTCAGGTGATCTAAGTGTGTAACCCACCCCCCTGGGTGGCTCTGGAAACTTTGAGGGAAATGCATAGATCCTTCAGGCAGGTGTCTGCTCAGTGGACCTGGGCACCAAACACACACACACACACAAAAAAAAAAAAAAAAAAAAAAAAACACACATTTGCCCAGTCATAAGGAAGAAAGCATATGAGTTGATCTGTGTGCGCATAAAATATTCTATTCTTTTTTTGTTTTTTTGTTTGTTTGTTTGGTGACAGAGACAGAGAGAGGGACAGACAGACAAGAAGGTAGAGAGATAAGAAGCATCAATTCTTTGTTGCAGCTCCTTAGTTGTTCATTGGTTGCTTTCTCATATGTGCCTTGACCAGGGGGCTACAACAGACTGAGTGACCCTTTGCTCAAGCCAGTGACCTTGGGCTCAAGCTGGTGAGCCTTGCTCAAACCAGAGGTGCCTGCGTTCAAGCTGGTGACTTCGGAGTCTCGAACCTGGGTCCTGCACGTCCCAGTCCGATGCTCTATCTACTGCACCACTGCCTGGTCAGGCTATATTCTATTTTTTAAATGATTCACAGGTGCATTTAGATAGTGCCTTGTGTACTTTGATTAGTGCTGCTTCCCACCAGGAAACTGCCCTAGGACCACACAGCAAGGACCATTCCAGAAAACTGGCCAATGACAGAACAGAGGTACTTCTGAGCTAACTTACCTCAATGACCCCAGGGTTTGAACAACAATGACTATGCTGTGTAAAATGACATCATGGGCCTTTGGCTACCTTCTCCAGGCCTGGGTTTATAACAAGAATTAATAAGTGCTTGATTTGAATTTTCTCTGCTCATATCCATTTAATTAAATTATTTATTAATGGGAAAGCATTTCTCAAACCATCTGTAAATCCTCTGTTTGGCTTAATCCTCACATGTTGAAAATTGCTTTCCTAAAGAAGCCTTCCTTGACCACTGACCACACTAGCAGAAATAGCATCACCTTGTCTTCATTCTCCATTTTCCCTAGTCTGCTATATTCTTCATCATAGCACTTATCACCACCTGACATAGTATGTATTCATGGGCTGATATTTACATCATGTGCAGGCACAGATGCACACACACAATTATATAAGCTACATGAGTTGGGAACTGTTTAGGTTCTGTTGTTGTTGTTTTGTGACAGAGACAGAGAGAAACAGATAGGGACAGACAGATAGGAAGAAGAGAAATGAGAAGCATCAATTCTTCGTTGTGGCTCCTTAGTCTCCTTAGTTGTTCATTGATTTCTTTCTCGTATGTGCCCTGACCCGGGGGAGGGGGGGGGCTGCAGCAGAGCAAGTGACCCCTTGCTCATCCAGAGACCTTGAGCTTTAAGCCAGCAACCTTTCAGCTCAAGCCAGTGACCATGGGGTCCTGTCTATGATTCTGTGCTCAAGCCAGCGACCCCGCACTCAAGCCGGATGAGCCTGCACTCAAGCTGACGACCTCGGGGTTTCTAACCTAGGTCCTCCACATTCCAGTCCGCGACGCTCTATTCACTGAGCCAATGCCTGGTCAGGAGGGAATCGTTTAGTTTGTACTTTATTCCAAATGCCTAGGAAAAAATAGATGGACATTAAATTTTTTACTGGATAAATAAATCAATGAACTTGCCTCTTTCTTTACTGATTTGTCATTTAAAAGGACATGCACACAGTTTAGAAACATGGACTTGGGACACAGACTGGTTGAATCATAGTTCTTCCACTTAGAAGCTGTGTGACCTTGGATGACCACACAATCTCTCTGTCTCAGTTTTGCCGTTAGTGTAACAAGAAAATAACAATATACATCTCACAAAGTTTTTTTTTTTTAATTTGTACACATTTATGGTGTACACGTGATCTTTTTGTTTTGTTTTGTTTTGTTACAGAGGCAGAGATAGACAGGGACAGACAGACAGAAATGGAGAGAGATGAGAAGCATCGATCATTAGTTTTTCGTAGTGCGTTGCGACTTCTTAGTTGTTCATTGATTGCTTTTTCATAAGTGCCTTGACTGCGGGCCTTCAGCAGACCGAGTAACCCCTTGCTGGAGCCAGTGACCTTTGGTCCAAGCTGGTGAGCTTTTTGCTCAAGCCAGATGAGCCCGCACTCAAGCTGGTGACCTCGGGGTCTTGAACCTGGGTCCTTCTGCATCCCAGTCCAATGCTCTATCCACTGCGCCACCACCTGGTCAGGCAAGTTTTTATGAGTATTAAATGAGATGCTACACATAAAGGACTGAGAACAACATCTGGAACGTGCATTTATAAGCATGCAAGCACAATGTTTATAAAATTTCATGTGCTCAATAAATGTTAACAGTCATTGTTCATTTATTCAGAAAATATTTACAGAATGTTTCTTATAAGCCAGGTATTATGTTAGGTGCTAGAAATAGAATAGTGAACAAAACCAAAAATGGATGTTGCCATTATGGAACTTATAATAAGAGAGAAAGTTATTAATCCAAGTAACCACACAAATGAACGTAATATTAAAACGACCTTAAATGTTAAAAATAAGTGCTAGGGCAATAGTATATTTATAGGGGCATTTGATCTGGTCAGAGATAGAAGAGAAAGATTTCTAGGGGAAGTTAAATACTATGTGTGATAGGGTGTTTCCTGTTATATGCTGTTCTGTGACCCCTCCCCCCTTATCTTAAAAAGAGTCAACAAAAATGAGTTAATATTTTTGAGTTAATAGCAATTTTGCATTGAAGAAGAAGCCAGTCTTCTGATCAAGGAGAAGCTGTACTGAGAATGGGCTTCAGCCACAGGCATGTGGACAAACAGAATGAGACAGGATCAAAGTGCCCTCTCCCCACACCCACCCTGGGAATTGAAAAAAACAAATCATAGGGAAATATTGAGATGTATAATTAAAACACTTTCTTTGCATATAAAATAGTCAGAGTGATGAAGTCTAAAAGAATTTTAAACATCCAATTTCTTTATAACAATTATCAAAGAGAATTCAGAAGAAAAAATACATTTATTCAGAATCCCACCGTCATCAAATATAATAGTTTTTCCTTTTTTGTTGTTATTTTCAGTTTTCCCTTTTATTTTCATGCTATTATAAGTGCAGGCATAAGTGGTTGTACCCATAAGACACAAATAATTTTCAGTGGTGGTACACAGTCTTAGTAATCATATATTTAACCCTCACCCTGAGTTCATAAGGAGAGAAATTAGCTGTACCTTAGAAACCTGCTGATTGCTATTCTCAACAAAGTGCATTCATGAGCCACATAACAATGTTTCAGTCAACAATAGACCATATATATGAGGTGGTCCCGTAAGATTATGATAGAGGTGAATTTTCTGTAAGAACTGAAAAACATGTGGTTCAGAAGAAAACTTTTTTCTCTGACTGGAGCTTTATCTGCGGGACTTGGAGGTAGGTTCCCTGTCACTCAAGGCACCTCTGTTTCGGGAGCACAGCTTGCATCCCAATCAGCCACTGACCTGGTTCCGCACTGAGGAGCCTGCCCCAGCGCTACATGTTTGGAGGGTGCTACAGCCCTCCCGGCCTGGTGGTCTGTAGAGCACACTGTTGTACTTCGTTAACCTAAGATGCCAAATAGGGACGCAGGTCCACAGGAGCGACCTTAATAAGTATTAAGTGCCACTGTGATTGTGGTAAAAAGCTTCTGTGGTAGTGTACAGCCAACTTGTTCCTGTACTTTGAAAATATCTTTGGGTTGCATTGATGTAAAGCATAAATAGTTTGGTTTCTCCTTAAAACTTGGTTTATTATTTCAATGCCAGAGAGAGTTCTTTGTGCAGAATAAAGTCAATAGAACCAAAAATAAAAAAGCCTTCCAAAATCAGGCCCTGGCCGGTTGGCTTAGCGGTAGAGCATCGGCCTGGCGTGCGGGGGACCCGGGTTCGATTCCCGGCCAGGGCACATAGGAGAAGCACCCATTTGCTTCTCCACCCCCCCTCCTTCCTCTCTGTCTCTCTCTTCCCCTCCCGCAGCCGGGGCTCCATTGGAGCAGGGATGGCCCGGGCGCTGGGGATGGCTCCTTGGCCTCTGCCCCAGGTGCTAGAGTGGCTCTGGTCGCGGCAGAGCGATGCCCCGGAGGGGCAGAGCATCGCCCCCTGGTGGGCGTGCCAGGTGGATCCCGGTCGGGCGCATGCGGGAGTCTGTCTGACTGTCTCTCCCTGTTTCCAGCTTCAGAAAAATACAAAAAAAAAAAAGCCTTCCAAAATCAAAATCAAAATATTAAGTCTTAAGCTCTATCCTCCTCACTCTAAACACTCTTCTTTTTAATGAATACCACAAAGTTCTTTAATCTGACCAATGCTCCAACATGTAACAGCCAAAGCCACATGACCATGACAATTCCCCATATTCTTTTAGCCCTCTATCTTGATTTCTTATTCCTTCTGATCCTTAGGCCATCTTTCTCTCCCTCCTGACAGCCACTATTATAATGATCTACTCTTCACTCAATCAGTTCCTTCTCAATATTATCAGTCAGTCCAGTGCACATTCCTGTTCACAGAGAAGCATTGACAGCTCAATGTTCTATTTCTTACAGTGTCAGAAAGAAGCCAGGGGAGGGCTTATGGGACAGTGTGCAAGAAGTCAATAGTAGGTAAAATGATGTCCGAGGCCTTCACGTTCACTCATCAGTTATTCACTGGTTCACCTAAAGCAATTTTCAGTCCTGCAAATTTCATTCACAGTAAGTGCCCTATACAGGTGCACCATTTCTTATTTTTTTAACTGGTTTTTTAGTGTATTTTTTCTTTGTTTGGATATGTTTAGATACACAAATACAGGATGGGGCAAAAGTAAGTTTACAGTTGTTAATATGGAAAGTAATTCAATAATTAATCGATAATAATACAAGAATAAACTCTGTGTTGTGTGTGCTCATGACTGTAAATTGTTCTTAGCCAGAAATACTGGGGTCTTTGGAAAACAAAAATAAATACCATCTATAAACCTACTTTTGCCCCACCCTGTACTTACCATTGTTTAAAATTGCCTGCAGTATTCAAAACAATAATAGGCTTGTGGCCTAGGAAACATAAGCTATACTATATAGCCTAGATATATAGTTGGCTAAACCTTCTAGATTTGTTTAGGTGTACTCCACTAATTTTGCATAACGGAATCCCCTAACAGCACATTTCTCAGAATGCATCCCCATCATTAAGCAACTATGAAGGCTGAGAGCCCTTTGTCAGAAAGGCAAGTGTTTGGAGTGGAGAATTCAGTAGTTGGACTTAATCACCTCAACTAACCCAGCACTTCAGCCACATTGAGGCAGGATAGAAAGATGTTAGGGAAAAACCCGACAAGGGGAATGAGGAGGCATTCTCTCACCAGAACCCCCACCTTGGTGCACTATCAGAGGGAATCAGTTAATAGAGGAAACCCCTCTGGTGGTCATGGAAATCATAAGGCACCACCTAAACAGAAGGTGGAATCAGAATTTGGTACCACAAAGCTTGGAGACAACCACCCCTCACCTTGGAAACATGAAATCCCAAGGACTAACTGATCATGTGCAACTCACTCTCAGAGCTGGCCCATGTCTTCTTAGTGGGTACATTCTGCTTCCTTCACAGTGCTGTCCAGGCCCTGGCCTCTTTTCTCTCTCCCTCTCTCTCTACTTGAAAAACTTGCTTTATTCTCACTCTGATTTGTCCTTGAAATCTCCCTTGGACAAGTCAAGGGTCTGGAGGTCACCTGATACGAGCAAGTTCCAGACTGTGCCAGGACAGGGACAGCCCTGGCAGACAACATGAGTATAGACACACATTTAGAGATGGGGTTTAGGAGGTTCATAGGAAAAGCACATCGCTGTGTATCTCCACTACTCTCAAAACTACCTCAGTAGTACTTCACTTTAGATGCAAGATGTGTGGGTTTTTTATACTCCGAGCTATTCCACAACACCAGCTGGGTGTTCCACATTTTAACTCAATTATGACTGTCTACCTGGAGATAACACAAGAGCCCGCGGGTTAAGGTCTCAGACCCACAGGACTGCTCCTTTTCAGAGGCCAACGTCAAGACCAGGTTGCCACTTGCACTTCTGACCAACTGGCTATAAATCAGAGGTCCCCACGACCCCCAATTAATTTGCTAAAGCAGTTCACAGAACTCATAACAACAGTTTACTTACTAGATTTCTTATTTATTATAAAGAGATATAACAGCCAGATGGAATACATACTTAGGACGTGGTGTGAGAGAGAGGATATGGCGTACCAGCCTCCCAGCATCAGTATGGGTTCACCAATCTAGAAGCTCTATAAACCTTTCTCTTCTGGCTATTAATGAAGGTTTCATTACATAGACATGAGAGATTAAATCCCGGCCTTGAAGATTGATTCAACCTTTAGCCCTTCCCCCTCCCTGGAAGTTGGGGTGTGAGACTGAATGGCTTAACCTTCTCATCCCGATTCATTCTCCTGGAAGCCAGTCGCCGTGCTTGGGGCTTTCCAAAGTCACCTCAGTAACAAACTCTGTTGTGATTGTAAAAGTATTCTTTTTTTTTTTTTTTTTTTTTCATTTTTCTGAAGCTGGAAACGGGGAGAGATAGTCAGGCAGACTCCCGCATGCGCCCGACCGGGATCCACCTGGCACGCCCACCATGGGGCGACGCTCTGCCCACCAGGGGACGATAATCTGCCCATCCTGGACGTCGCCATGTTGCGACCAGAACCACTCTAGCGCCTGAGGCAGAGGCCACAGAGCCATCCCCAGCGCCCGGGCCATCTTTGCTCCAATGGAGCCTTGGCTGCGGGAGGGGAAGAGAGAGACAGAGAGGAAAGCGCGGCGGAGGGGTGGAGAAGCAAATGGGCGCTTCTCCTGTGTGCCCTGGCCGGGAATCGAACTGGGTCCTCCGCACGCTAGGCGGACGCTCTACCGCTGAGCCAACCGGCCAGGGCTGTAAAAGTATTCTTATGAATACAAAAGACATTTTATCATTCTTATCACTTAGGAAATCCCATGGATTTTAAAACTCCTTGTCAAAAAGTGAAGACCAAAATATATATTTTTTATTATAATTGACAATATCATGAAGGGTCAAAAGGGGAGTCTGTGTCTATGGAAGAGAGAAGGAGGCACAAGCTAAGCCAACTATCTTGAACACATTGGTCTTATTAGCTTATTCACTGAGTTAAGCAGTCTGAGAAAACAAAACAAAACTACAAACTGTTTCAAGCTTTGGAAGCTAAGAATTATTAAAAGCAATCAAAATATAGTAATAAGTGTTGTGTCAAGACAGGGAGGGATACATTAAAATTCATGAAGACACAATAAGAAACACTAGTCTAGGCTTGTTGCAGGTAAAAGGGACATTACTAATAAATTATTTAAAGAAAAATGAGCTGAATAAAGGAATCCTCTCTTGGCTTGGCAACAGTACAGATTTAGTTCAAACTCTCTCCCCAGGTAATAGTACAACAAGAAGTAACAAGGAAGCGTGTTCACTTGCTACTTGAGTACTAACTTGCCTGTAGTACAATCCTGCTTGGCTTTAAGTGCTTCTACGAGAGTCTAAATCTTTCATAGCCACCTAAGAAAAAGAACATTAAGAAAGTAATCTTTAGTTTTAAAAGTAATTAATAACAAACAGGTTCAAGAAAAGTGTGGAATCCATGTGAATCCTTTGAGCCTACTATTCTAAACAAAAATTTTATTATTTTTTTTAATTGAGTTTTAAAGATAGAGGAAGGGAAGAAGAGAGACAGAAACACTGATTTGTTGTTTCACTTATTTACGTATTCATTGGTTGATTCTTATATGTGCGCAGACCAGGTATCAAACCTGTAACCTTAGCACATCGGGATAACTCTCTAACCAACTAAGCTACGCAAAAATTTTGAACCATATCAATTAAACAGGTTTGAGTACCTCTTCTGTGCCAAATGCAATGCCTGCACCACTTACACAAAGAAAAATAAGGCCCTTTCCTGGAGATGATTGTGACCTGGTAAGACAGAAATGCACAAGCACAGCCTAGATAAGCAAGCTGGCATGCCACACCAGGGCAGGCACTGTCCCAGGAGCATAGTACATGCAACTTTTGTTCATGCTGTTTCTAAATCCGACTCCCTTTCCTCATCACCTATTCACATTATATTCTGGCTTCCAGTTCTGGCTGTACATCAGCTTTTGCATGAACTATTCACTGAGTATTCCTCCTTCTATCGTCTCCCTTTTTCTTTCACTTCTTCACATTTCCTACATCATTTGGAGTTTTCACTACACAAGATAGCACTTTATGACAGAGTGTTTTATAAGAACCTATGTCATTTTACATTCATTTGTTTTGTCTTCTCAATTAATGTTATAAGTTTCCAGAATACCAAAGCTTTTATCTGCATTCTGTCTAATTTAATGTTAAACACTTATTCTGTGATTGGTTCTGCCATTCTCATTTAGTTACCTCTGTCTTCCCACAGATCAAACAGGGTCAATTGACGTCACAATTGTCATTTATTTTGTCACATCCAGATTCAATGAATTGATGCCTTAAATTTCTAGCCTAGCTATGATATTTCAAATATAATAGTGCCATTACATAGCACCTAAAACATCTTATTTGGAACATATGGTTTTTATATTATTTTTACATTGATACTGTTGACATAAGAAATGTCCAAACCCACAGAGAATTTTTATGCAGGAGCTAAACTGATGATACATGTCAGGGAACAAAATCTCAAATGCTGTGCAGAATAGGTATGCAGCTTTTTTTTTTTTTTAATTTCACTTATTTGTTTCAGAGAGGTGAGGGGGACAGAGCAACAGAGAGGGAGGAGCAGGAAGCATCAACTCCCATATGTGCTTTGACCAGGCAAGCCCAGGGTTCCGAACCTGCGACCTCAGCATTCCAGGTGGATGCTTTATCCACTGTGCCACCACAGGTCAGGCAGGTTTGCAACTTTTATGCATATGAAATTAAGGAAAAATTACATGGAGGTGGGAAAGCAAGATGGAGATTGAATTACACGATAGTTAGCAAGGTGTGCTCTCTTGAGAGTGATTATTTTGAAGGTGTGTTAGATGGACAGAAACAATGGATAGGGCTTACTTAAGGCAAAGATAAATCTTTCACTAAAAAGTTATATGCTTGGGGCATGCCTACTCACCATGACCTAGTCAGTTAGGAATTTATGATCAACTCACTCTGTGAGGTTACTTTCCATAGAACCTCCTTTTTTTCCATCAACATACAAATACAATAGATATCAAGCATTTATATTTACGTGGCAAGCATGTTTTGTTATAAAATAAAAGATTTATTTAGTGATAAGTAAGGAATCACAATTAGAACATAGTTCCACTTTTTCTTTTACTTGTATTAACCCTTGTGCTTTAGAGCATTTTGCAGTGAGTTCTGCAAACGGCTTTCGTGTGTTGGCCTGTCCCGGGATTCGGTGCCTGTTCCACTTCCCTCCTCAGGTCCTTTCAGCTCTGATCAGACTTTCAGTAGCCCATTTCCTAGCAGAAGAATGAGTGGTAACCGACTTAGAAGACATGAAAAAGCTAAATCTCAACCAGAAGTGGGAAGAACCCAAGAAGCAAAATGGTTGAGATGCAGAGTCTTCAAAAGGCCCAGGAATTGGCCAAGCAGTGGAAGTGGGAGTGAAGAAGACAGTACTGAAGGTTCATGTCCAGAGCAGTTAGACCTCCAGCTCTGCTCTGTTACTCTGCACAATGAGACATTGGCACTCCCACACTTTGTTAAAAACTAGAGACTAATTCTTAAGGAAGGTAAAAGAATATCTGAACTAGGGGACTCCAGGGCTGGTTGGGGGTAGTTCTTGTACTAAAAAGAAGGAAGACTGTCTACACAATTATTACATAGACTGAGTGAAGGTCTCCACAGTAAATTTTGGCATCTCCAGTAGTGCTCCTGAGCTTGGCTCTGAGAATGCAGGCAGCCGGGTTTATAAACCCGTTTGTGCTATCCTAAGCAAACCACTCCGTTCTATTGGACTCTCGCTGAGCTTAATCTTCTCATATGAAAAAGGAAGACAATAAGATTGTACAAAGTTGAGTTTATAATATATATGAGAAGCATTTTTACACCGTAACAATCTGTAAAGATTTCAGATATCAGCATTCCTGCTGTCGTCCTCAGTATCTCCATCACTGCCTTATAATTTACAAATTTGTTTCAGAAGGATGCTATGAAGGAAAAGATACTGGTAGGTAATACTAGCATTTGCCAATGTTTGTTCCCCTCTTCTTTTCGTCTTCCTGAGGGCTTGAAAGAATCAACTTCCCAGCTCCCTTTGCAAGTGGTGAAGCCATGTGACTCCTTCTGATCAGTGCAATAGGTAGAAGAAACCAGCATGTTTAACTTACAGTGCTGATTCTTTCTCCTTCTTCATCTTGGAAAAGTGGCTCAAGAGGCTTTTGGCTGCTGCTACAAAACAAAGCCTCAACCAGCTGGATGCCTGTCCTGTGAAACAGACCTCCCTGCCAACTATGTGGGACTTGTAATGTGAATGAGAAATTAACTTTTGTGGTGTTGACTCACTGAGGTTTGGGATTGTTGATTACTTGCAGCATAATATAACCTAACATGACTAATACACTGATGGACCAAAGGATAGGAAATATCCTAGCTCTAGCAATGGTCTACCTACCTATGTACCTTTGAGTTGGTGAACTAAAGTATTCCATCTCTAAGGTCCCTTCAGCTTTGAAAACTCTATTACAACTCAAATCCATCTCATTCAACTGACAAACAAATATTACCCTTTGTTTAAAGGATGAAAACAAATTTCAGCTATAGCAAATCACTTTAGAGAATGAATCAAGCTAGAATAACTTTTAGAATCAAGACTGTATTTTTAATTGTTTTATACATACACCTGCCCTTTAAAGAGAGTGTGCTAGGGTGTTAATTTTAATACTTGTCATTCACTAGCTATAAAATGGTACTGCGTTGCTGTTTAAACTAGCATTGTATAAATAATTGCTGGGCTTGAATATTTTGCAGTATGTACAAATTTCCCTCTGCTACAAATTTTCTATTTGCTTGCTTTTCTAATTTTATCTTATCTATACTTTGCTCTTTGATAAAAATTCTTAAACATTAAATTTTTGTGTTAATGTTATTCTTTGATTAGAAGGAAGATATTAAGTAGGCTGCGGACATTTATTTCACACATCTGTAATAATATGAGTAACATTGATTGAACTCTTTCTCTGCATCAAATACTGTTCTCACATGCACATATTTTCACATGTAATCCTGTAGTAACCCATCGAGGTGAGTACTGTTGTTGCAGCATTATATAATTGAGGAAATTGAAGTGAACGGAGAGGTTAAGAAACTTGCCCACAGTGTTAACAGTTTAGTGGCAGAGCCAAGATGCAGATGTTGGCGCTTGGCCTCCAGAACTAGCTCTGACAGCTTGAACATTTGTATTTATTGTTCATAATAAATTTAAGGGATACCTGGATAAGTGGTATCACAACATGTGAAAATTACCTGTAGGAGAACCTCACACATTTGTAGAGAGGATTCCTTGTTTTTGTTTGAGCATTTCAAGTACACCAACAACTGCAAAAGCCCAGACTTGAGAGTCCCTCTTCCAGTATGCTGGGAGAATCACAGGTCACCATTCCCATGATCGTGCCATCGTCAAGCAGTGTTTTTCCTTTTGATCTATTGTATATGCTTTTTATTTCCTTTTCTTACCTGTAGAAGTAATGGCATAATTGTGTTTTTCCCAGAATTAATCAGTCTGTCACCACTAAGCATAATGTTAGCTATAGGCTTTTGGTAGATAGATGTTCTTTATCAAGTTACAGAAGTTCCCTTCTTCTCCTTGGTTTGATCATGGTTTTATCATGGATGAATTTTGTCAAATGCTTTTTCTACATTGAAATGATATGTAACATTTTTAGCCAGTTAGTATTATGAATTACATTGTTTCAGTTTTGACTATTAAACCAGTGTTGTGTCCCTGCAATAAACCCCACCTGCTCATGATATATAATTATTTTTATATGCTAAAAATTTGGTCATGATTTTAATGTATTTTCATGTAGATGTTTTTTCCTACCCGCCTTAATTTGGTTTCAGGGTAATTCTAGCTTTAAAAAGTGAATTGGGAAGTGTTTTGGTGTTTTTGGAGTGTATTTTTTAATTGCCAGTTACACTTGGGATTTTTCAGGTAGCTTTTTCTTAATGGATTTCTAGTTTAATTTTGTTATGGTCAGGGATCATTTGTATGATTTTAATATTGTCAGTGTTACCATTAACGGGAAAAATAGCATCAGTCTTACACAAAGTCTTTCAGAAAATAGATGGGGAGGGAATACTTATATCCTTTTTTATGAGGCCAGTATTTTTCTAATGCTAAAACCTGACAAAGACATTTAAAAAAACAAGAAAATAGTAGGACTCTAATCCTCAAAATCCTGAAAATATAAGCAAATTGAATCTAATAACATTTATAAGCAATAAGCTATTTTCAAGTTGTTTTAAATGATGGCATTGATGGCTAGATACTTCTGTAGAAAAACAAATGTTGACCTTTCATGCACACACAAATAAAGGCAGTACAACACACCAGTGGTAGTTTTCATTACCATGTAGCTGAATTTTTTAATGTCAGTTAAGTGTCTTTGATGAAGCTGTAAAACATCAACCTGCTGAGTATACATTTTTAATAATTGAAATGATAAAATGGGAATTATGTATAATGTACTGATGCATAAAACATGATGGGTATTTTGCAGAAATACAGTTATTTCAGTTGGGGTCTGAATTAACTGCATTTCTTTTTTCATGGGATACCATTTTTTACTTGAATATAAGTCTAAGACAAATTTGGTTATTAAGTCTATAGTATTTGATAGACATTTTTCAATAATGAACAAAGTGATCCTGTCATAAGAACCTGACATTTTTGTTGTTTAAATTTTAATTTTAAAAAAAAGAAAAAAAAAGTTAAAAAAATAAATAAAGAGAGTGTGCTAAAAACATAGTTACATTAAATATAATCAATGATTTATGGTCATTATTATGAAACTTTCTTATTTTAAAGTGATACTCTCCAGACCAGTAATCAATAGAGGTCTATTTTGCTCCTTAGAATGGCCTACGTTTTTGTTTTGCATTTTTAGTTTTTCTAGGCCCTTGTGCCAACTTTTCCTGGCTGTCAATGTGCTGCTCATCTTCAGAAGCTCATCTCCTTGGTTTTATTGGCCGTAGAGAAAAAAAGCAGATTTCAAACCCTGTTAGAATTATATGTAATGGTTAGGATATATAGGGTCTGAGTAAGAGGTTAAGGAACTTTCCCAAGAGTAAAGCAAATAGGTTTTAGGCATGACCTTTGTCATCTTTATGGGTACATATCTTTTTGCTTAATTTCTTGTTCTCACAAATGTTGCGCACTGGTGAGTTTCCCTGATAACTGGCCTCCAGTTAGACAGCCTGCTGATGTATTTATTGGGTTGGGGAATAAGTTTGTAGCGTTTTTACCGAAGACTTTTATTTAAACAAAAAACAATAATTATATCAATAAGTTATCAATTATATATTCGCAGTTGCTGTTTACAACCTCTTCCCACCTCTCGACCAATTTGTTGATGCCGTTCCGCCAAAAATCGCCTGGTCTGGTGTCAAAGAAGTTGTTGAGCCAGTTTTTAAGGACCTCTTTGTTATCGAAGGTAATGCCCTTCATATGGTTTGACAGGGAGCAGAAAAGATGGTAATCGGTCGGTGCAAGGTCCGGAGAATACGGTGGATGCTGAAGGACCTCCCATTCGAGCTCTTGGAGTGCGGCTTTGACGACTTGTGCAACATGGGGCCTGGCGTTGTCGTGAAGGAGTATGGTTTGACCATGTCGATCAGGTCTTTTCAGTCGAATAGCCTCATTCACGCGGTGTAGCTGGGCAATGTAGAGCTCCTTGTTGACCATGGCATTCTTTTCGAGCATTTCCCAGTTCTTCATCAAATTCAGAAGGCCTTCCGCTGCGGCACGTGTCATCGACGTCAAAGTCACCATTTTTGAACTTTGCAAACCATTTCCGTGCTGTAGACTCGCCTATGACACCTTCTCCATACACGTCGCAAATGTCCCGGGCTGCTTCGGCAGCTTTTTGACCTCGATGAAAAGCAAAGAAGAGCAGGTGTCGAAAATGTTGATTTTTGCCTCCTGGGTATTCCATTTCTAAGCCTCAAAACTAATAAAAAATTAAATAACTCAAAAATACAATTAACATAGTTTTGTACAGCAGAAAGAGTTTTATCGAATGAATACTTACCCTTTGCCAAACAGCAAACAAATCGTTGTAAAATAAAAGAAAATATAAAAACGCTATGAACTTATTCCCCAACCCAATAATTCTCTAAAGCAACTGCAGCAATACAGATTCAAAATTAAGTTGTTAATATGTACCTGACTACTTTATTTTTTATTTATTTATTTATTTATTGAGTTTACAGGGAGAAGATGAAGAGAGAGAGAGAGAGAGAGAAATATCTATTTGTTGTTCTACTTATACATTTATTGATTGATATATGTATGTGCTTTGATGTCGGATCGAACTCACAACTTTGGCGTGTCAGGATGATGCTCTATCCAACTCTGCTACCCAACTGTAGAAATACTTCTTAGGCCGTTGCCAAAACTAACATTGTGGAAATAACGGAAACAATTTGTTCATCGTGACGGTTTGCTGGGGCAATACAGTGTAATGATTTAGTGAGTAGGCTCTGGAGCAACATCGTGTTCAGAACCCAGGGTTACCCTTTGCCAACTGTGTAAACTTGGACAAGTAAGTCAACTTCTTGGTATCTGCATTTTCTCACTTTAAATTGCAGGTAATCAACTAAATGAGTAATGTGTTAAATGCTTAGAAAAGTTTCTGGCACATAGTAAGTATTCAATGAATAATATTAGACTTATGAGAATAATTATTTTCACAGTTATTTTAATATACTTATAGCATTAGGGTTCTCAGAACAGAACTAGTAAGATATATGAAAGATTTATTGTGAGAGTTTAGCTCATGTGATAATGGAGGCTAAAAAGTTTCACAGTTTGCCATCTGCAAACTGGAGGCCCAAGAAATGGACACTTCCTGTACCATTTTGTTTTCTAGAGGCTCTCAATAGATTAGATGATGCTCACCCACATTGGGGAAGAGATCTTCCTTTTTCAGGCTGCATCCAAATGCTAATCTCTTCCAGAAATACCCTCACAAACACACCCAGAACAATGTTTTATCAGCTATTTGGGCATCCCTTAACCCAGTGAAGTTGACATATATAAAATTAACCATCCCATTTACTATTAGTGATAATAAGATAACAAGACCTGCAAGAGTATAATGGTATCCTCTAATTATTTAATTGTGCATCATTTTTTATTGATTTTTAGAGAAAGAAAGGGACAGAGAGAGAAACATTGATTCATTGTCTCACTTACTTATGCATCCATTGGTTGATTCTTGTATGTGCCCTGACATATTGGAATGGCACTCTAACCAACTGCACTGTCCGGGCAGGGCTCCTCTGGTTAATTTATTAATTTTCCATTGGTCACTGTGTTAGTCAGCATTCTCCAGAGAAATATAACTGATAGGATAATTTTATACAGATAGGCAAGAGAAAGAATTGGCTCAGATGATTATGTAGGCTGGCCATACTCAAATCTGCAGGATAGGTAGGTGGGTAGCTGAAACCCAGAGCAGAGCCAAAGTTATAGTTCAAGTCTGAAGACCATCTGCTGCAGAGTTTCCTTTTATTTGGGTGAGGACAGCCTTTAATTTCCCATCAGCACCTTGGTTAGAGTATAACGAGTCAATTACATTCATGCACCACCAATTGCTGCACATATTAGAAGGTTGTCTCTTAAGATTATAATGGAACTGAGAAAGTTCTGTTGTCTAATGGGGTAGCAGTTGTAACAACATAGCACAAAGGTTGCAGAAATCAATGGCAATAGTTGAAATGGCGAACACCTTTAAGCTGGGTGTGGATGAGAATGACATTGAGGGGTTCCTAGAAGTGAGTCCTGAAGAATCAAGTAATGAAGACCTGGAAAGTTCCCAAATTTCCCTCAGCAGCAGGATCACAAATATTCTCGAAGGTGGACTCACTTCTGCATATGGATTTGTTCAACCATTTTTCTCACATCTTTACTTATCGCCCTTTTAAAGATCTAAATTTAGTTCCAGACAGAGGAAACCACCTACTACAGCATCCAATGACTTTTGGCAGGAATATCCAAATTCCATATCAAGATGCTCCTGCCCAAACTCCCTATGGTGTTTCTCATCTTGGTTTTCGGCTTTAGCCAAGTGACAAACACTTACTGATGGGTGAACTTTTTTTTTTTCTTTTTCTTTTTATAAGAGTGGACGTTATCTCATTGCAGCAAAATTTAAAACGTTAAAATGATCTAGCCTCAGGAGTTTTTCCGTAAAAGATTTGGTCATATAACATTGTCCTGGCGAAGGGCCTTGCTCTGCCCTTTCCCAGCCACTTATTAAAGAACTTTGGTTATGGATGAAGCATGACATAAAACAAGATTACATAACAGCGCCTGCGCCGCATAATCATAGATTATAGCTGGTGATAAAGTAGAAATAAGCACTTTATGTATGATGACTCTCTAAAAAGAATTTAAATTACAAACCTAAACTGAAACCTCTTGGCTTTTATTAGACTATAGTACTGATAATATCCAACTGGAATATACAAATTACTATGTTTAGAGTCAGTGCTGTACTGTTAATCAAATCCTTGTGCTATTTAATCCAAGATGTTATCAATTTTTATAATTAGTAGGTGACATATTCATATAAACACACATTATATTTATATATGTGTGTGTTTCAGAGAAGCACTTGAGATTTTAAGATTTTGCCCTAAGTCCTATTAATGTACCTAGTGAAAATTATTATCTTCTAAAATATTCAAATTTTAAAAAATAGAACATTTTCAACAATGTATTCCTTAGTTGAGGATTGGAAGGAAGAAGCACAGTGCTGCAAGGCCTGGCAGCACGTCCGGCAGTATGCTGGTGCTCTTCTCACCCTTCGGACTGCTCCTCCCAGCCACCCGGAGAGTTCCATGGTCCAGTTTTTACCAGCCAGACAGAGAGGCCAGAGGTGTTTGCCCAATGTTCTAAAGCAGTGATTTTCACGAGGTGTGCAGCAGGAATTTTTAAAACATGATATACCGGATTGTTTAGTTAGGGGCACTGGTCTTTTTCCTTAGATTGTCAAATAACAAAATGACAACAGCTAACACAAGAACTGTCTAGTATGAATGAGTCAAAATTATACCTATTTTTTTTTGTCAGATTGGCAACAAGTATGTTTTTTGGTGTGCTGCAAAATTTTAATTTTAGTTATTAGCTTACCTGTCCCGTGAGATGGAAAAGGTTAAAAATCAGTTCTAAAGCAAGTAAGTTTCAGAGCCACTGGGTTTTTTTTTAAATATTTACTCCAAAACTTAAGAGATTGCCACTCAAAACCACCAATGAATTCAACATGTGATACAAGAAGCTTGCATTTACTTTGACAAATGCTTTGACAGGACAAATCCAGTTCTTTTAGGTGAGAGTATGATCTGGAATGAACAATTTTGTAAGGAATACACCTGAGAAATAAGTGTAACTGACAAGAAGAGAACTATGGAGTTAATAGCTTCACAAACAGGTGTGCTCTCTCTCTCTCTCTCTCATGCCTATGCCTTTCCCACCCCACTTCCCCAGGTGCGTTTTCCTTGCCTGTCTCTCCCCTAAGCTCCACAGGCCCTTCTTCTGCCTCTGTAACCTGTTTCCTGAGCCCATACCCACTCCACTTCCCCAGGTGCATTTTCCTTGCCTGTCTCTCCCCTAAGCTCCACAGGCCCTTCTTCTGCCTCTGTAACCTGTTTCCTGAGCCCATACAGTCCAGTTGGCTCACTTTTTCTAAGGGTCTCTTCTTCTACATCTGTAACTTTTGTGTTCTTTTTTTTTTTTTCTAAATCAACTTTTGAAAAAAGATATCATCATTACATGGTCTCTTAGACACTGACATCTGAACCTTTTTGATATGCTATCAGGGGTTTCAAACCAAGGTTCTGTTCAGTATCTGTTTTTGTAGGATGGTGTAACTATGCAGTTCATATCAGTCAACAAACATCGCACAGTGCTGACCAATGAATCATGAAATCTACTGTTAAATTTCCCTCCTCAGTTTCAAAACACTCATTTAGAATTGCATTAGTAAAATAGCCAATAGCTTATTACATTTTTTCTCTATCTTGGCCCAGTTCTAAACAGATTTTATTTTAACGTGTAATTGTACTTTTTTTTCTGTGTGTGTTACAGGGACAACTCTTTTATTTTATTTTTTAATTTTTTTCTTGACATATTTTTTTTTAATTTTTTTATTAATTTTAATGGGGTGACATTAATAAATCAGGGTGCATTTGTTCAGAGAAAACATCTCCAGGTTATTTTGACATTTAATTATGTTGCATACCCATTACCCAATAATTGTACTCTTTATATTTAAATTTTTATATGCATTGCGGTATAAAATAATCACTTAAGAAAAGACAGTTTGGGCAGGTAGCTCTGTTGGTTAGAGCATCGACCTGATAAGCCAAGGTTGCAGGGTTGATCTCAGGTCTGGACACATTCTAGAATCATCCAGTGAATTCGTGAATAGGTAGAACAACAAACGGATGTTTCTCTCTATGCCTTCCTCTCTCTTTAAAATCAGTAAATAAAAGGAATATTTTTAAAATAAAATTAGTACAATTTATAGTTACATACATTTATTTAAAATGTTTTGATTACATAATAAGCTTTTCCTAAGTAAACTTAGAAGTTAGAGTTCAAAAATAAAAATCTCCATAGAGTAAAAGTAACTTTTTCTTCTCTGTTCATATCTCCAAAGGAAAACAGCCTTCAGAGAAGATTACTTGGCCATTGGTTATGCTTATGGCTTGCTTTTTGGGCTTTTTCTCTTTGTGTTTAAATGTAAGAGTGGTGATAATTGCTACAGTGATTTCCTATTTCTATTTTGGGCTTCTAATATCAAAATAACTTCTCTTTCACATAGTTATTATAAGGAAGAGAAGAAACTATTTTGTTTTCCTGTAGACAATATATTGAAATGGAAATGTAGTTGTAATGCCAGGTGGCCAAGGCCAGGCAGGTTCACATTGGATTAGGGAAGACGGTAGGAAAACTGTGGAGCCGGAAAGTGTTGGGCCATTGCCATTTAATAAAGTCTCACAAACGAGGGCAAGCACACAGACAGGGGAAACCGCCTCTCAGGCAAAAAAAAACTCAGCAAAATGGCCCCTCACAGTGGCAGGCAGGCAATCCGCCATCGCAATCCCCCTGAGCACAAGCCCCATGCCATAGACCCGTGGCACTGCCACATGCTCACGCACTAATCAGGCCAAGTGCTTGTAGCCTGTAAACCAGTGAGCAAGCCTAACACAGCTGCCCCACAGTAATATACTCAGTTCTAAAACAGGCAATGACATTTTGATGATATTAGGACAGGTGTCTTCTATGAACTGTCAGTGAGTGACAATTTAAAACAAAGGATGAGCAATAGTTTCACAATGAAAACATTTCTTATTATTGTGGAAACTTAGTAAAAAATGAATTTCACGCTAGACGATATAACTTAAACATCTTAGTTTAAGCTAACATCTTAGTTCTGACCCTCATATTAAATAGAAATGTTGGCCTGTTTAATCTCTGCAAGTAAATTTTTGTCCACAAACACCTTTGTCTGTGGTGAAGTGGCAGGTATAGGCAATTCATCAGGCTGCCTGCTTCCTTCTTATTATGGCATTGCTCTCAGAGCCCAGGGCTAATGCAATTCTAAATGAATGTTTGTGTTATGGTCATCCTTACGAGATGAGTGCACTATTTTTCATCCTCCCTGGAGGTGAGCTTTAAGCATAGGGCAGGAGGCCACGAAAGCAAGGGACACTGCCCTACGAACTACAGGTGTTGCCGACAGCAGGAATCCCCAGCCCACTCATGGACCTCACAGGAGGCTGCATTCAGAGCCTTGGATGAAGAGCCGGCACGAAGAGTTGGAGGTGGTGGGATGTCACAGGATTATCTACAGGAGTTCAGCTTTCTGGGGACATTTCAGCGATGGCCTTGCTCATGGGCGTCCAGGAAGAGAGCACCTCCTCGAGAGGCCCTGACTTGTGGCAGGCAGTGGAAGACAGGAGGTGACTCCAGAGCCCTCCCAGAAGTACCCTCCCCCGCCCCACGGATTCCTGGCCCCGCCCCTTCCCTAGGAGTCGCCATGGCAACGGACAGGGGTTCTCGATTCACACTCCCTCCAGACCAAATCTGGCCTGGAGTCTCCTGGCCCTGCAGCTAAATCCCGGAATCCATGGAGAGCTGGGACAACGAGGCCGAGGAGCCAGACAGCGAAGAGTGCCTGAAGATCCTCGAGGACCTCGAGTCCGCTATTGAGCAATTCCGGATCAACCCCAGGTGACCGGGGCGTGTGGGGGGGAAGCGCCCCACGGGGCCCACTTCGCCTCCCCGGGTTCCACCCAGCCGCTGCGACCGCCCGAAGGCACTGTGGCACCACCACCCCGTGTTCCCAGCCACTGGGCTGCTGTTTGGATTTCTTAAATCTGTTATTGTACACTAAGAGCGCGGACTCAAGCCAGGGAGCCTGAGTTCAATCCTGACGGCCCTCTTTCAGAGCCTATGAGTTGGGCAGAGTACTTCTCCGTGCCTTAGGCCCCCATTGGAAAACAGCCATGATCATGATAAATAGTGCCTACTCCATAATTCACGGTGAACATGTAATAACTTAATCTGGTTAATGTGTTTAGAAGAGTGCCATATATAGTACCAAATGTTTATTCTTTGATCTTTTTTTATTTCTTAGTTTTTATCTTTCACATTCCTTCTTTGCCTCCTCTTTTCCAGTTTTGTTTATTTGAATAATGCTGATGTTTCTGGAAAAAAGTAATCCTTTTTAAACCCTTCAAAATCGGTAGGTGGCCAGCAACAGATTAGCCTCTATGCGAACACTTACAATTCTCTAAGACAAGGGCCACATGGTGCCAGATGGCCTAGCTTAGAGGCTGGCCCCTCCCACTAAAGTAGCGAGAAAAAGAGAGTCAGAAAGAGAGAGAGACCACAGCTGCACTGGCCCAGAGGTAAGAGGCTGACCCAGTGAGCTTGTGCTGCCAAGCTCCATCTCCCCATCTCAACTGTATTAAGTGGGTGCATATTTGTTGAAGTGATCAGAGTACTCACACAGGGCCTGGTTTCCTGGTGGTTGCAAAAGGCTCATCTAGGCAGTGGCGTGGGGTGAGCACCCTCAGCACAGTATCTAACCTGTTCTGGTTGTTTGCTGATAAGAATGACTTCCTGCCCTGGATTCCGTGGCATTCTGTGGCAGGCAGTTCTCCAACAAAAGGCAGCTGCTGAGCTCAGTGAACACTGACAATGCCAGGTGTTCAGTGAGTATTGTGCTGCCTGAACAAAGGAACGACTGATGCCCATGTTCATTTCTCTCTGCCCACAGTGCTAGGGGGCTGTGTTGGTGCCTGGTGAGTGTGTGAGTGGGAGAGGACCCAGTACTGACTGCAGTGCTGGGGTTAAGGCAGTTAGATACTGTGGAGACAGCAGTCTACTGATGGACAAAAGCTCTGCGTTTGTGAAGTTTACATTCCAGTCAGGCAACCAATGACAGACAAGCAAACTATGTAAGTTAGACGGTGGTAAGTGCTGAAGAAGCAACAGAACAGGAGGGAGCAGAGGGAATCGTGTGAAGTGTAATTTTAGAGAACACTGTCAAGGAAGGCTTGGCCAAGATGACATTGGGGTGCAGATTGCTAGCTTGAGAGGGAGCCATGCGGATATACCAGGACAGAGTTTTCCAGGCAGAGAACAGGAAGCAGGAAGGAGTGGGCCTGGGTGTTCTGGGACCATCAAGGAGGATGATGTGGCTGCAGCAGAGTGAGAGGGGACAGCAGTGGAGATGAGGTCAGAGGTTAAAAGGATAGTGCCAGATGGTTTGAGACCTGGATCACTGTAAGGAACTTCAGCTTTGACTTTGAGGTGATATGATTTGTTTTTTCAGTATCACCAAGCAATTCTCCAAATTCTCAGTGAAGACTGACTGGGTGTCCTACAGTTTAACTCAGTTCTGACACTGTCTACCTGGAGACAGCATCAGATCCCACAGGTTCAGGGCTCCACAGGACTGCCCTTCTTCCCCTCAGATGTCAATTGCAAATTCAGGTTGTCACCTGTGCTTCTGACCACCAACTATAAATTGGAGGTTCCTGTGACCCCTTCCACAGGTTTGATTATCTTGCTAGAATGGCTCGCTAGCTCAGGATATCAGCTTTCTTACTAGGTTATTTGTTTACTACAAAGAATATTATAGGATACATATGAACAACCAGATGAAGAGACATAGGTTGAGGTCCAGAGGGTCTTAAATACTGGAGCTCCTGTCCCTGTGGAGTTTGAGGTGAACCACTGTCTCTGCACATGGACACATTCCTGCTCACCAATTTGTAAGCTCTCTGAACCCCATATATTAGAGATTTTATGGGGAGGCTTTATCATATAAGCAAGATTAGTAAAGTTCACGCTTTTCGTGATTGGTTCAACCTCCAGCCCCTTTCTGGAGGTGGGAGTGGGGAGTGGGACTGAAAGGGTCCACCCTCTGATAATAACTGGTTCCTCTAACAACTGCCCTGCCCTTCAGAGTTTTCTAAGAGTCACCTCGCTAACTATTTCAGGTGTTGTTGAAAGGAGTTTTGTTATGAATGACTAAAGATGCTAATTCACCCTTTCCATGCTGAAGCTATTTTAGGAACTGAGGACAAAAGAGCAAATATTATAACAAAAGATGCTCCCATTGCTCTTCTGGTTTGGAAGCTGTGAGGCATGAAGACCAAAATATATATTTATTTTAAATCACACTATCACTGATGGGAAGCTATGAGGGGGTTGGAGCAGAGGAATGACATGATCGGACTAGTCTCTTAACAGGATTTCTGTGGTTGCTGTTTTGATAATATAATGAAGATAAGGGCTGAAACAGGAAAAAAAAGGGGGGGGGTTGTAGGAGAGGAAAATAACTTTTTCTCAGCCCTTCTCATTCTTGGCTGAAACACCCACTCCCTCCCACACCCCCATTGTAGAAGACAGATTAACAGGAGAAAAACAAGTTTCATAACATATATACCTCCTGTATACATAGGAGATACCTAGAAAAACTAAGTCCCTGAAATAGTTGAAGTCACGATCTTAAATACCAGCTCCAACTAAAGATAAAATAAAATGTTACGGGAGGTTACCAGGGAAAGCATAATAAACCAAGGCAAGGCTTGTCATGCAGATTTAAGTCAGTGCCTTCTCCGAGAATCAGATCCTTCCCCTGTCATCTAGTCATCCTTCTCTTTCTGGTAGAGGGAAGGAGACCCTTAAAATGAAGATTTCCTTTATGAATTAATTTCTGTTACAAAAGGGCAACCTCTCCTGTTTTCAGAGCTTTACCTATGTCTGCAGTTTCTCAAAATAATAAACTCAAAATAATCCTTATGCCAAAGGCATATTTCAGGGTGCCATCTTCTACTACCCTTCTAGTCTGCAATTCCAAACAGAGCTCTAGCTATATCAGCTTGGGAGTAATTGGCATAAAGATGGAGCTGACCAAGCTGGGAGACTTGTTCAGATAACCTAGGAAGTGAGCATATAAAAAAGTCTCTTTGAGCGCTGGGGCACATCAAAGTTGAGTTCTTAGAAGAGAAAAAAAGAGAAGCAATATTTTCCTTATTTAATATTGTACACTACACTGAAAGTCTAGCACACCTAATGTTACCCAATGTGTGCTTGACACTTCAAAAGGCCAAAGCTCAAAACATCAGAACATGAAGGAAACATTTTTTTTTAAGATTTTATTTATTCATTTTAGAGAGGAGATAGAGAGAGAGAAATGAGAGAGAGAGAGAGAGAGAGAAGGGGGGAGGAGCAGGAAGCATCAACTCCCATATGTGCCTTGACCAGGCAAGCCCAGGGTTTCGAACTGGCAACCTCAGTGTTCCAGGTCGATGCTTTATCCACTGTGCCACCACAGGTCAAGCGGAAACATTTATTGATGGAGAAGGCACCAACTGAGAAGCTGGGAGACTTAATAGTGCCTCAAATTCACCTTGGAACTTAGTCATTTATGTTAAAGGGGCATCAGGACTGGTTCTTCCTGGACAACGAACGTTGCACTTCTGAAAGGGTTCCAGTGTTAAGTTCTGATTTGTTCCCGTCCTTTTGGTTTTGGGAGGAGTGAGGGATGAGTCTTTGGTTCCCAGGACAGCAGCTGGAGGTCAAAGTTCTCTCCTCTATATAAGCTTTGGCTGCCTGACTTGTGGTTTTGGACTATTGTCCCTGAAAAGCAGCTCTGTGTCTTGTTAAATAAGAAAGGACCATTTTGAGCTAGTTCTGTGATTAGACTAAGGCCAAATGCTTTGACTCATTCATTAATGAGTATTTATAACAATAAACTGGTCTAGGATTCAATGAGACATATCATTGCATTCTACTAGTAAATATTCATTGATCTGTTTTCTATAATAAATTAACGCATTAATTTGTATGTAGTTTATTCAAAAATTATAATTGCTATCTTTCTGAGACTATATTTTCTGCACAACAACATAGTTATTACTCAGAAATCAAACTGCTGAGACTATAAATAAGAACTGTGTAGGAAACAGCTAAATTTGTTGTGATGTGGATTTCCATTCTAGACAGCAGGGTTGTCATCTATAAATAGAGACACTGGGATTTAATGAGAAACTGAAAATGAACCTGATGTTTCACTTAGATTCTGAATGAGCCATATCTTTCTGAATCAGTCATACAGTAAGTTCAGATACAAGGGACCTAAAAGCCTCAGGCCTGTTCTCACTAGGGATGGAGAACAGGAACCTGTCACTCCAGGCTTATGATGTTAGATGAGTTATTTATTCTCTTTGAACCTCAGTTTCCACATCTTCAAAACAAGTTAATATTTCTCTTAAGAGATTATTGGGAGGATAACCTGAGGGAAAAATGTGTGCTGATACATATATCTTTTTTTTTTAAGTGAGGAGGGGAGATAGACAGACTCCTGCATGCGCCCCCACAAGGATACATCTGGCAACCCTCAGTGCTCACTATCCTCAGCTCCCCTGGGGCCAATGCTCTAACCAATTGAGCCACTGGCTCTGGGAGAAGAGGGAGAGAAGGAAGAGAGTGTTGGGCAGATAAAATATATTATGCTCACTTTGTTAAAGATGGTGCTGCCCATGTGGAGGCCATTGCCCAGGTGATATTAATGTGTGTTGGGGGCAGGCAGGATCCTTGTAGCCTGGGGCTTGGTTTTGGGATTAAGCCTTTCCCACCCTTTTTGATGTGGGGTGGTACAATCCAATCATGCCTCAGAGAAGTGACTTTGTATTGGAGAATTACCTGTTTTATATATTGGATTGGAGGTTGTGAAGCTACGATATAAAATGGGGGCAGAACGAGAGTTTGGCTCTTGGTTCCTGGGATGACTAGCATGGGAGAGCAGAGCAGAGAGCAGAAGGAGGCCACGTGGAGTAGGCCAGGGGAAGCAGCCAAGATGGCGGAGTGCTGAGTGAGATGCCAGTTTGTGTAGAGTTTGTATCTGGGATAAGGAAGGAGATGGGGAACTGAGGAGAATAAGGCTGGTGAGCTAGAAACCTTTGATTCTAGGAAACTTGGATAAGTCAGTGGCTTTGTGAGCACTGAATGTGAGTGGGTTTTGGAGCCCAGTGTATGTTTTTTGTTTTTTACTTGCCCGCCGGGTGCAAGCTAGAATTAAAGACTATGGCCCACCAGTTTGTGGCTCCGTTGTTTCTTTACCGACTGTCCGAATCCAATGCGAACCTGCATAGGCCAGAAGGCTGCTGTGATGGTAGCCCTGGCTTCTGGCTTTACAGCGAGCAAAAGGGGTGGAATGTTGGTCAAATGAGTTTGTAAATATGATATATGTGTTTGCTTGCTTGTGGTTTGTGTTGGGTATGGGGGACGGACTGTGGGCAGGCAAGGTCATTGTAGCCTAGGGTTTAGTTTTAAGACTGGGCTTTTCCCCACACCCTTGACTGATTGTATGATCTGGGTGGTGCACTCTCATGAGGAATCCAATTATGCCTCGGATAAGTCAGTGGCTTTGTGAGCACTGAATGTGAGTGGGTTTTGGAGCCCAGTGTGTGTTTTTTACTTGCCCACCGGGTGCAAGCTAGGATTAAAGACTATGGCCCACCAGTTTTTGGCTCCATTGTTTCTTTACCAACTGTCCGAATCCAATGTGAACCTGCATGGGCCGGGCTGCTGTGACCCTGGCCCTGGTTACTGGCTTTACACTAGGAAACTTGGATAAGTCAGTAGCTTTGTGAGCACTGAATGTGAGTGGGTTTTGGAGCCCAGTGTGTGTTTTTACTTGCCCACCGGGTGCAAGCTAGGATTAAAGAAGATGGCTCATCAGTTTTTGGCTCCGTTGTTTCTTTACTGACTGTCCAAATCCAATGCGAACCTGCATGGCCCGGGCTGCTGTGATGGTAGCCCTGGCTACTGGCTTTACAGAGAGGAAGGGGAAGAGAAGCAGATGGCTGCTTCTTATGTGTGCCCTGACCTGGGATCGAACCTGAAAATTCCTGACACCAAGCCTACATATATTGTTAAACAGATTTAAGCCTGAGTATTGGGCAGATAAAATGTATTATGCTCACTTTGTTAAAGATTACGCTGCCCACGAGGAGGCCATCGCCCAGGTGATATTAATGTGTGTTGGGGTGGGCTAAAGGCAGGCAGAATCCTTGTAGCCTGGGGCTTGGTTTTGGGATTAAGCCTTTCCTACCCTTTTTTGATGTGGGGTGGTACAATCCAATCATGCCTCAGAGAAGTGACTTTGTATTAGAGACTTCCCTATTTTGTATATTGGATTAAAGGTTTGGATTTCTACACTATAAAATGGGGGACGGAGCGGGAGCTTGTGCTTGTTTCCTGAGATTAGCATGGGAGAGCAGAGAGAGCAGAGAGAGGCCATGTGGCCAGGAGAGGCAGCCGGGATGGTGGAGTGCTGAGTGAGATGCCAGTTAGTGTAGAGTTTGTGTCTGGGATGGGGAAGGAGATGGGGAACTGAGGAGAGTGGGGCTGGTGAGCTAGAGACCTTTGATTCTGGGAAACTCGGATAGGTCAGTGGCTTTGTGAGCACTGAGTGTGAGTGGGTTTTGGAGCCCAGTGTGTATTTTTGCTTGCCTGCCGGGTGCAAGCTAGAATTAAAGAAAATGGCCTATCAGTTTTTGGCTCCGTTGTTTCTTTACTGACTGTCCGAATCCAATGCGAACCTGCATGGACCAGGCTGCTGTGATGGTGGCCGTGGCTTCTGGCTTTACATTGAGCCTTCTTTGTTGAGTTTCTAAAGACTGAATCACTGTAGGGCCAGTGGCCACCGACAATAAAGAAACAGTGGAACCAAAAAATGGTGGGCCATTCCTTTATTAAAGTCTCACACTGGTCCACGAGCAAACAGGTAGGGAAAACACTTTCCTTTCATTCAGAGCTCCCAAAGCCCTGATGCCTTCTCAGGTTCCACGACCAGGAGAATCTTCTGCAGTTTCTCCTAGAATCAAAAGCCTCACCAGTCTCAGCGGAGCTCTCAAAGCCCCTCTGCTCTGGTTCCACATCAGCACACTGTGTCTCTCTCTCTGCAAAACTGACTTCTTCTTCAGCACTCTGCATTCTCTCCGCTCTCCCTGCAAAACTGGCTGGGCCCACAAAGACCCCTCCTCTAGCAAACATTAGCAGAACAATGGCCCCTCCCAAGCAGGAATGCAATCCCAATTTACAATCAACTGCCTTGTCCTGAGGGCAAGACAAGTGGCTGCCCAGCGTATTTTTTAACAAAAAAAGTGAGCAAACTCAAAAGATATAAATTTTACAAACTCATTTGCCCAACAATCACCTGGCTCTTCCTAGGAAAGAGAGAGAGAGAGAGATCCCCTTACTATAAGGTATTTTCTACCGAGGAAGAAAGAAGGACGTAGCCACCAAGTGTGGACAAGCAAAAGCTTTATTTAGAGTGCTCCCGGGCGAGGTTCACTGGTCCACAGGACAGGGGCCAGGGAAGTCACACCTGGGGGGGGGTAATTTATAGTGTTGGTAGGGTGGTGGTGGGTGGCAAAATTTCATTGGCTGACAGACAGTTGTTCTTTTTCAAAATGCTCCTGGGCCATTTCTTTTGGCGGGCATGGGTGTGGGTGGTTCCGGCCAAAGTCCGTGACCTGCTCTCCATGTGACTTTCCCCCATTGCCAACCGACCTCACATCCCAACCTTTTGTGTTGGATAGGGCCACCGCTATTTGCTATTCGTCGGGCTACTTCCTGCTGGTTAGGGGGCATCATGGGGAAGGGAGGTTGGAAGGTGGTGGCTCTGAGGGGAGTTGCTCATATGGGTGTAGGAGCACCTGGTTGACCACGACTTGAGAAACCTCACAGATGCGGCCCTGTAAGAATCTAAGAAAAAGTGGAGCCAACATGAGTAATATGCTGATAATTAGAAGAGTACCTAGGATAGGGGCAATCAGGTGAGGATGAGTGACTGCCACCAGGAGTTAAGCAGGTTGTAGGAAGAGAGATCCTTGCACAGTTTCTCTTGCAGAGGGTTGAGGACATTGATGTTTTCTTCCATCAGGCCAGTCTCATTGATATAGTAACAGCATTGCTCCCTGTTTTAATTCACTCTGGGAGCAGGTTCCTGGTGGGAGGGACAAGAGTAACAGGAGGATCTACAGGGCCCAACCTTTTGGTGAGCCGAAGACGGGTGGGGCCCAGTGGTTCCAACTGCCAGCAGTCTTGCATGGGGGGCAAGCTTGAGGCGAGAGACATGGTACCTGTTGGAATCCATGGGAGTCCAAAAGACCAGAGTAACAGACTTTATTGAAAGGAAGAAAGGAACCCTGCTGGACACTTCTCCTGGGGGAGAAGAGCGCAGGTTACAGACTAGGGGCGAGTTATATAGTGTTTGGGAGAGCCTGAGGGGATACTGAGGCAAAAGTCCTGGTATCTCTGGAATGCTCCTCCTTGGGGGGCTTCGAGCATGTGGGTGTTGAATCAAAAGTCCTGGTATATCTGGAGCCCCTCCTTGGGGCGGCTTGTCAGCTTCTTGGAATTCCTCTGTCTCAGGGGCGATAGGCCAGTAAGGGTGAGGTATGACAGATAAGTGGAACATCAAGAGGGCAGTTTGGAATACACATATCTATCAGTACCAAGGTGTTATCCCTAGGAGCTTGGCTGCGGTAGTAGTCAGTATTACCGTATGGGGTCCGGTCCACCTGGGCTGTAGGGAGCCAGGCTGGAGCTCCCTCAGAAGAACCCTGTCTCCTGGCTGGAGGGGAACCATTGGGGATGCTTCATCTGGACCCCTTATGGGAGGAAGGGTCTGGTCCGCATGTTCCCTGAGAAGATGGCATAGTAAAGATAGAAAGGGGAGGTATGTGGCAAGAGGAGGGGGTTGACAGGTAAGTTGTGATTGATTAAAAATGGTCTACCATAAACCAGCTCAAAGGGGCTGAGTCCAGTGGGGTTTCACAGGGTTGCTCTGATTCTGGTGAGTGCCAGGGGAAGGAGGTTTGGCCAGGAGAGTCTGGTCTCTATGGAAAGTTTGGTTAGCTGACCCTTCAGGATGCCATGGGCCCTTTCCACCTTACCCGATGATTGAGGGTGATAGGGTATGTGGAGTCTCCAGGTAATGTTGAGAGAGGTGGCGACCTGCTGGACTCTTTGGGCAGTGAAGGCCGAGCTGTTGTCTGACTGGATGATAGTCGGCAGTCCAAATCGCAGGATGATACGTTCAGCAACAATGGAGGCAACAGTATCTGCCGTCTCTCGAGAGGTAGGAAAGGCTTCTACCCACCCTGCTACCTGCAGCATTACCCAGGGCTTGGCGAGGGTGATGGGAGTCTTCGAGTCCGGGCGGCATCAGTTGTTCATGAGACCGAGAAGTTTGAGTGATGGGCCTGCCTGGCTGGCTTGGCCTCCCATTCGGGTGGCTTGTCCTTCGCGTGGGGACGCCAAGAAAGAGCCTGTTACCTGAAGGGGGCAATCGCTCTGCCAGTGACCGGGCTGCTTGCAGTCAGGGCAGGGCTTAGTGGGCAGCCTCGGGCAGGGGCACTGCTGGGCCCAGTGACCCTCTTTGCCACATTTAAAGCAAACTCCTGGTGGGATTCCTCTTTGCGGCCTGGACTTGAGTTGGGCACCTCCCGTGCCTTGCCCCTGTTGCTCTGCCGGCCTCAGGGCTTCCACAACAGCCTGGGTTTGGAGTGTTACCTTCTGCTGCATGTGGGCCTGGCGAGCAGCCTCGGCCTTTTCCTCCCGACCATTAAAAACTTTAAATGTCATGTTCATCAGGTCTCGGGTAGAGGTTTGGGGGCCCTCCTTCACCTTTTTAAGTTTCTTCTGAATGTCTGGGGCCGATTGGGTAATAAAGTGAGTAGCTAATACAGTAGCCCCGGCATTGGAGGCAGGGTCTAGACGGGCATGGAGGACCATAGCGTCAGTGAGGTGGTTCAAAAAGAGGGCCGGTTTTCCTCAGGCCCTTGAGTGATTTCTCTCAATTTGTCATAGTTAGCTACCTTTTGTGCCGTGCTCTGCATGCCAGCTATGAGACATTCAATCATTTGGTCTCGTGGCCTACTACCTGTTTGTCCCATCTGGTAATCCCAGTTGGGGTCCGTGTCGGGGACCTCCTGTACTCCAACTGGCATTTGGTCGTTTGTGAGGTGAACCTGATCGGCATGAGTCTGTGCCGCTGTCCAGATCTGGTCCCATTCATCAGGGGTAAGGGTAGAAGACATGATAACACAGAGATCATGCCAAGTGGGGCCATATGCCTGAGTGAGATATTGGAATTCCTTGGTATAGGCGGTAGGAGTGGAAGAGTAGGAGCCTAAACGCTTTTCGATTGCAGACGGATCAGAGAGGAAAAAAGGAGCATGAACCCGAACAACTCCTTCTACTCTGGCCACCTCACGGAGAGGGCAGAGAAGGTTGTCTCCCTCTTGTGGCTCAGAGCGCAATCTGGTGTGAGCACTGACAGGGGAGAGAGAGGGACTGGTATCTGCAGGTGAATGAGAAACAGGATCCGGCAGAGGAAGAGGAGGACCTCGATAGGGCGGAGGGGGTCATGCAGGAGGGGGAGAGAGTCCCTCAAGGGGGTCGGCAAAGGAGGAAAGATCAGAACAGAGGGTTTAGTTGAGGTTTCTCTGGCTAAAAGGACTTGTGCCACAGAGCAGACGGCACAGAGATTAGGACGGGAGCGCAAATACTAGAAGCCCTGAATGTAAGGGGTCTCCGACCATTTCCCAGTTCTCTGGCAATAGTTCCGTAAATCACTGAGGGTGTTAAAGTCGAAAATCCCTTTAGAAGGCCACCTGGCTTGATTATCCAGTGGGTACTGTGGCCAGGCCACAGTGGAGAAGATCAGTTTCTTCTTCTTTAGGAAGGGAGAGATTCCGGATAAGGCACCCCAGGGGTGTTTTTGAGTCAGGTTTCGATTCCTGTGCCCCCGTGGCTGCCCTCAGCCTCAGAGTGATCAGAGATGAGAATTAGCATCCCGCAACTCAATCTCTGGCCTCCGGACAGTCAGGTAGAGTGGGAGTGTCCGGGACGTCTCCACAGGCACACACGCACTCGAAAAGGAGAGGGTAGGAGGTCCCTGACACAGCTGTGATTATGGACAGGGAGTCTCGGAGTCGGAAAGAACTGAGGGGAGGCTGGAGGCAGGGGACTTACCACACCATGTGCTGAAGTGGGTGGGAGGTCAAGAGTCCCTGGTCTTCCTCAGAAGGGAAGGGGAGAGGAGCAGCCCTTGTGGACTCAAGTTCCTCCTGGGTTTCGGCACCAAATGTAAGGTATTTTCCACCAAGGAAGAAAAAAGGACGTAGCCACCAAGTGTGGACAAGCAAAAGCTTTATTTAGAGCACTCCCAGACGAGGTTCACTGGTCCGCAAGACAGGGGCCAGGAAAGTTGTACAGCTTCTCCCGCCCCGGGAAGTAATTTATAGTGTTGGTAGAGTGGTGGTGGGTGGCGAAATTTCACTGGCTGACAGACAGTTGTTCTTTTTAAAATGTTCCTGGGCCATTTCTTTTGGCGGGTATGGGTGTGGCCGTTTCTTTTGGTGGGCATGGGTGTGGCCGTTTCTTTTGGCTGTCACGGGTGTGGGTGGTTCCGGCCAAAGTCCTGGACCTCGTTCTCCATGTGACACTCCTCCATTGCCAGCCAACCAACCTCACACTTACAAATAGAGATTCCCTCACAAATGCAAATGTCTCTACAAAAGGGCAATTTCTACTCAGTTTGCAGAACTTCTCCTTGTGCCTCAGATTCTTAAAAACAACCAGCTCAAGATAATACTTATGCCAAAGAGGCATATTCTAGGGTAGCAAATTCTGCTCCCCTTCAAAATGGAATGCTAAGAGACAAACCAGAGACTCTCCTGGGTTCCAAACATAGTTTTCCTGACTCCACTATTTACCAACAACCCACTTGGTAATCAGAAGCAGTCACTTTAGCTCCTGGGAGTGGCCACTTTCTCTGCCTTTGGTTAAGTGTTTTAGGTAAGAAGCATTCTTCCCTGGAAAACTAAGACCTCTAAACTAGCAGATCATAAAGATGTTGGGACAGGAAGCAATAATTTCAGGAGTGGATGATTAGGTGTATTAGCAAGAGCAGCCACCAATTCCACTTCTACTCCTTGATTTCTGGACCTATAGTGTGGGAGAGGGAGCATCACTACTGATTCAAAGTGTATCCTGTATCCTGTAAGAATGGGCTACCTCCTCTCATGGATTGGTCTCTCAACTGCCATAACTGAACCTTCAATAACTTATTCTATCTTTCTACTAGGCCAGCTGCTACTGGCTGGGATACGTGATGCCAGTTCCACAGGCATGGGCCCATTGCTGCACTTTTTTTGCTATAAAATGAGTACCTAGATTAGGAGTGATGCTATGCACAGTGTCATGATGGTGGATGAAGAATTCTGTAATGTTTTAACAGATAATCAATGAATGATGGTTCTGGCAGATGCATTATGGTCAGAGAATGCAAATCCACACCCAGAATATGTCTGTATCAGAGGGTCAATGTTATCAACCTGCCACCAGGTGGCTGGCTCTATCCACTTGTCGGTGAATACTGGACTGGGGACTCAGGACTGATCTATGCTGATCAGGCACTGAGTTGAGTGCTTGCTTCAGCCAGGCCTGCCCTGGTAAGGGGAAGACCATGTTGTTGAACTCCATCTTTGCCACCATAGCCGTTCCGTTTTGGCAGGAGGAATCATCACCTCCTCCTCCACAGGTGCTCACTGCAAACACAGCTCTGGAGAATGGCTTGCAGAAAGCTTGGTCAGGGCTTTCCACTCTTGGCATGCCCAGAACATGCAGAGACACTCAGGCCCAAGATTTCCTCTCCTAACAGTACTGTGTTTGTGAGAAAAATATAGGCTCCTGCAATGAATTAAACCAAATCTAAAATACAGTCTTCTGTGGGAAAACACTATAAAATTTTTAATTGAAATGAAGGTGTACAGTACTGATGCTCCCTCCCCACCCAGACAGTACAGACTGCTGATGAGGTTTGTGATCAATGTATTTGGTGTTGTCACTGGGGAAGACCCAAGTCCATGGGGCTTCTCCCTCCTTGGTTCTTGTCATGTTTGCAAGAAAGAATTCACGGGAGAGACAGGGCATTCAAGCAAAGCAATCAAGTTTATTAAGCAAAGCTCTATACTTAGCACAAGGCACAAGCAGGCAACTCAGCTAGTCTGGGCAGCCTGCCTTTGAGGGTCTAAGGAGTCACATATGCTTAGCTTCAACACTTTCTTTCCCCGTTATTGGAACTAATGTATAGGGTTTCAAGGCTCCCCTTCCCTGATATTGGGACTAACAGTGTTTCAAGGCCATTTGAACATCTAGCAGGTTTGTTCTGGCAGATCTTAAGACTGCTGACTCCCTCCTTCAGTGGGTGAGATAAACTTACTTCTGTTCCCTTTCCCCTTTTGCTGCCCTGATAACTGTTTATCCTACCTAACAATGCATGTGAAAGATTAATTGAAAATTTAGTGGGATTAATTGCAAATATCTATTCTTAATATTAAAAAGGTTTTAAAATTTAAGTAACCTATCTTAGTTGAACACTGCTTATGCTTTAATAGTTTTCTTCAAACATGATGAAAAAATTATGATATTTTAAAACATAGTTGTGATAGTCAGAACCAATACCACCACAGTATCAATAATGCTAACATTGCTTAAGGGCTTACTATGTGACATACACCATTCAGAGTACCCCTAAGTGTTAGCACACTAGTCCTTCTAATAACTCTATGAAATAGGCACTTTTATTTTCGTAAGAGAAAACTAAGGCACAAAAATGTTAAGTGATTATGTAACATAACATAGCTAAAATATCGGCTAGAGTGCTTTCAGCTATGGGTGACAAAAACTCTCACCAGGTGCAGGTACATTTATAGAAGACATTACAAGAAGATCAGAAGTATGTGACAGGTTTCAGAGCTAGTTGAGTCAATAACTAACAAAGTCATTAGTCAAAATTATTTTCATCTTTTGAAAAGCTCATTATCTATGTCCTGGGTTTGCCCCTCTGCCTGGACTCCCCTGTGGTCACCAAATGACTGTGGCAGTTCTTGGCATCATTTCCACATGTGGCAATTCCAGAGTCACAGAGGGATCCTCTCCCCTCGAACCCTTGTAAAGGACAGTAGCACAAACACTCTGTCTTCAGAGCTGGCACTGAAAAGTCTGGCAATTCAACTTGGGCCTTCATGGCTTTCTTTTTTTAGCTGATATTTTAGAAACCAATAATTGTGGTAAGTTTGATCAACCTCAGAAAGGAAGGCTACATCCAGAATATTGGCTTTCTTGTTACTGTGTGAAAGGCCTGTCATTAAAGGTTATGGGAAGAGTTTACAAATACATGGTCCTGGCCTGCTCAGATTTTTCAAGGATTGAAGTTGGCCCTGAATAGGTGGCTCAGTTGGTTAGAGCATCATCCTGATTGCCAAGGTTGTGGTTAGATCCCCAGTCAGGGCACATACAAGAATCAACCAATGAATGCATAAATAAGTGGAATAACAAATAGATCTTTCTTTCTTTCTTTCTCTCTCTCTCTCTCTCTCTCTTTCTTCCTCTCCCATTCTCTCTCTAAAATCAATTTTTAAAAAATTACGTTTGAAAATCAAATACCATACATTTACATGATCTTCGCAAAGAAGTAGTTCCCACAGATTTTGGTTTCAGGACCTTTTTTTTTTTTGGTTTTTTTTTTGTTTTTTTTTCTGAAGCTGGAAACGGGGAGAGACAGTCAGACAGACTCCCGCATGCGCCCAACCGGGATCCACCTGGCACACCCACCAGGGGCGATGCTCTGCCCACCAGGGGGCGATGATGCTCTGCCCCTCCGGGGCGTCGCTCTGCCGTGACCAGAGCCACTCTAGCGCCTGGGGCAGAGGCCAAGGAGCCATCCCCAGCGCCCGGGCCATCTTTGCTCCAATGGAGCCTTGGCTGCGGGAGAGGAAGAGAGAGACAGAGAGGAAGGAGGGGAGGGGGGGTGGAGAAGCAAATGGGTGCTTCTCCTATGTGCCCTGGCCGGGAATCGAACCCGGGTCTCCCGCGCGCCAGGCCAACGCTCTACTGCTGAGCCAACTGGCCAGGGCGGTTTTAGGACCTTTTAACGGTCTTAAAAATTATTAAGAACCTCAAAGAGCTTTAGTTTATGTCTGTATACTCATAGTTATCATATTAGACCTATAAAAGAAGAAATTCATTTAATATAATGATAAATCAATTCTGTGTTAATATAAGTAACATTTTAAAGAAAAACAAACTATTTTAAAAATAAACTTTTAAGAAACTAGCATCTTTTTTTTTAACATTTTTGCAAGTCTTTTGAATGCCTGGCTTAATGAAAAACTAGCTGAATCTTATTCAGTCTGCAGTGCAGTCATATAACCTGTAGCCTCTGGAAGACCTTACTGGCCACTTAGGAGAAATCTTAATTTTATTATGAAAATGATTTTGACCTTGTGGATTGCCTGAGTGTTTTGGAACCCCAGGAGTCCTCAGACCACACTTTGAGAACCACTATATTAAAGAACTTTTGCTTGATATGCCTGTGCATAATTCATAATGGTTTTTTGTTTGTTTGTTTGTTTGTTTGTTTGTTTTTTCATTTTTTTCTGAAGCTGGAAACAGGGAGAGACAGTCAGACAGACTCCCGCATGCGCCCGACCGGGATCCACCCGGCACGCCCACCAGGGGCGATGCTCTGCCCACCAGGGGGCGATGCTCTGCCCATCCTGGGCGTCGCCATGTTGCGACCAGAGCCACTCCAGCGCCTGAGGCAGAGGCCACAGAGCCATCCCCAGCGCCCGGGCCATCTTTGCTCCAATGGAGCCTCGGCTGCGGGAGGGGAAGAGAGAGACAGGGAGGAAAGCGTGGCGGAGGGGTGGAGAAGCAAATGGGCGCTTCTCCTGTGTGCCCTGGCCGGGAATCGAACCCGGGTCCTCCGCACGCTAGGCCGACGCTCTACCGCTGAGCCAACCGGCCAGGGCCCATAATGGTTTTAAGCGGTAACACATATAAGCCAGTAGATAAGATATTAAAAAGAGGCTCATAAATTGATCATATCTCATAAAGTGGAAATGAATATCAATGAAGCAAAATGCCACAGTCCAGGGAATTGGATAAATTAGTAGAGTGCTGGTGAAAACCCAGAGCAGAGGTTTCCTCACTGAATCTTCATGTACTTACTATTTTTTATTTTGAGAGTATGTTTGTTACTGCTGGGGACAGTGAAACAGGAAGGGTTAGGAAAGAAGAAACAGCAGGAGAGCCTAGGCGGGGCTGCTTTGGCTTTTTAGAAATGTTATAGGAAAGAAATGAGCCACGCTGAGGTTCCTGTCAGCTCACTGGAAAGTCAGGGAAAAATGAGGCCTTGGAGACAAGTTCCGGGGCCTTGGAGACTAGCCCCAGACGAGCGGCTGCTGCCCTGTGCTCCCCTGGTTGGGAGTCTTATGTGGTCCCTCTGAGTTCAGGAGGAATGCCTGTCAGAGGAGGCATGGGTGTGCTCCTGGGAGGGAGAGCGTGCCCTTAGAACCTTTAAAATATAATGTAACTTACACAGAAATATACTCACTAACATATATTTTCAAGGAAATATCTATTACATAAAGCACATTTAATCTCTCTTTTTTTCAGACTTACCATATCAGATGACTTGAAAGTTGGTTTTTTCAGCACAGACCATGCTACTCAAACTGAGCCCAGTGAAATTTTTCCATTGAAAGAGTTAAGCTCATCTACACAAAAGCTAGTGCAGGTAAGTCTAGATTAATTTGAGTCTTCTGAGTTAATTTTTAAAGTATTAATTGCCTTTATGTCTTTTTCCTTGACAAAATTGCAAATATTAAAATATTTTAAAACACTAGCATCTTTTGCAAACTGAATTGAATGACAGTTGTGCTTTTAAAAATTATCAATATGAACCACTACTTTTATGTATGTCATATTTATGTTGTGCTTATATGTGTTGTTTAGTGAGGTGTTTTATAACTCTCTTTGGAATTCTTTTGATATCTGTGAACATTTTCTATGTACAATACGTTTTTTTAAATTGTAGAATATAGAGAATAATGTAACAAATACAACATATGGCTTTGTCAAATAGTTCCTTTGGGCATTGTTTGATTGTCAAGAAACAGAACATTTCATACATATTAGATATCAAGAGTTATTATTAAAATCCCTAGTCACTAAAACTGTCACACAGGGTAGTATGTTACTACTATAAATACTCTTAAATATTTTGCTTCTGTTTTTTTACTTGACAATAGCACCTGAAAATCATTTTGTATTGGTAATAGGATTTCCTCATCCAGTTCATAAGTACATCATATCAAAAATTGTGTATCATTTGTTTAGCTATCCCTCTGTTGATGGACATTTTAGTGGTTTCAAATCATTTACTCTGATAATTCTGTGCATACTCATATGCCAATAAATTTATGATGTAAATCCTGAAAAATGGAATTTCTGAATCAATAGATGTATGCAGTAATCATTTGGAAGGATACTGCCAAATTGCCCAGCATAGGGATTGAACCAATTTACACTCCCACTGGTAACTTCTGAGGCTGTCTCTTTTCCTACATAATTGCCAATTTTTTGTCTTTTTAAATAAATGCCTTCAGGATAGTTGTATAACTATTCCCTTGCAACTAAGGATGTCCAGTTATTAAGTTCTGTGAGTAGGATGTAGATGGAAATGTTACGTGGCAGCTTAAAGACACAGTTCACATGCACTACCACTTCCTCCTCCTCTCCCTTCTTACCTCTCCCCTCGTCCCCTCCCTCCCTTCCTTTTTATTCTCTTTCAGTTGTTGGTTGTACTTTGGTCAGAGTCTGTAGAGTGTATAGTATCTGTTGAAGTCTGTGGTCCAGCAGGAGTTTGCTTGATCACACCAGGACCCCCAGGCCTGCCTTCTTCAGACAACCAGGCCACATGGGGCTGGTTCTTCTAAAGGCAAAGTCACCTCCGCTTGTTCATGCAATTTAAGGAGTTTTTTAAAACTTCACTTACTCTAGGATATATTTTTTAATGATTTCTCAACAAAGAATCTTTTATGTGTTGATAGCATGATATAAAGAGAAAGGAATATGAATCAACGTCTACTCAAATCTGAGCCTTCCACTTTCTGACCACATAATGTAAGACTAGTTTAGTCACTTGACCTCTCAAAGTCTTGATATCCTAACCAGCAAAATAAAACCTTGCACAGAGTATGAGGATACTAAAATGAGATTCTTCCTAGGATGCTAATATACCAGGTACCAACTTCCAAAGTGAGTGGAATTTGCAAAGGGCATCTTGCGTATCAGACCACTTGAATCAGATCAAGGGTGATAAAGAAGTGGGGGGGCCAGGAAGTGAAGAGAAAAAATTGCTGAAGCAGTTTCATTAGAAAGCACTATTGCCATGCTCATTGTGGGGAAGAGGAAACGGAAGTGATCTTCCTCAACTGACAGCTAGTAAGGCAGCTAGCTTCTCTGAAACTTGAAAGACACAGAGGTCTGGTGATTGGACCATGTGTAAGGAAGCTAAAGTGGGCTGTGACAAAAAGACAAAGTAGCTAAGGTAGGATCAGTCTACACTTGTGTGGTTGAGGTGAGGGACATGTGAGGTGAGGACACTCATAGACCACGCGCCAATGTGGGGTCATTCTGGGCCCTATCCAGTAGAGTGATCTAAAAGGACAGAGGACCCCCAATATCAGGAAGAAGGAAAAGGAGAACTGATTCATAGGAGCTAAGGAGTAGCAATCATTGCCGAAGTAGAGAAGCATCTGCTTAGTTCACTACACATCCACAGGAGAAAGGTTCCTGTCAAGAGAGAGGGTCCTGATAATGGGAACCTCTAGAGAAGCTATGTCTGTTCCCAAGGGAAGAAGAGTTATTTCTCTTGACCTACCAGTTCTGGGGGAAGCCCCCCAACAGGAAGAAACAACCATGCTCCTTCATCCCTTCTGCCTAGTCCATGTTGGAGACACAGTGACTGGAGTGTGGGAGGAGAGGTGAGAGAGGAGAGAGCTCAAAAGTGACTCACACTCTTTCCCTTAAAGACAGGCAGCTGCCAACTACTGCCCTTAGATTAGAGTACAGAGAGAAGTCTTACCTATGAATGTAGTTGGAAGTGGTCATATTAACTCACAGCAGTCATATTCCAGATGTTGCTTTGAGACAGTAGACTTTCTGTACCCAAGAATGAAGGAGAAGTCATGGAATTGCTTGAAGTTTTCATTCAGGGCATGGTCAGATTACTTAAGAATACATTTTAAATGGATGGTGGGAAACAAAAATACATTGTGTTTTGATAATCACAAATGGTAATTAGTCAACATGCTGATTATATATTTAAGTGATTGGCTAGTAGATTCATAACAAATGCCAATTTTGCCCACCTTTTCTGATTTGAAATTCACATCTTTTAAACTATACTTAATAAAAACCCCATAACTTTTGAGGTATAAGGGTCATAGTTAACATACACATTTTATTTCATCTGAGAGTAAATTGTTAGGAACCTCGTCTCCCACATTTCATTAGCTTAGATTCCTTTAGCAGATTGATTGGAGTTCCCAATATACACAATATTTGACAGGTAATCTTAAAAGGCTGGATAATCCCCTGACCATGTACCAAATTCCCAGATCCAGGCATGGTGTTGCAATCTTAACACAAAGAATCCTTACTATCTACAGTAACGTTTGTTTGTTTGTTTTTTAGATTATTAAATCCTTTCAGCTAGATTTTGGGTTCTTGAAAGAATTGATTCAATTCAAGTTTGAGGACCGTCTTAAAGAAGAGTCTTTGAATCTCTTTACTATTCTACATGACAGGATTCTAACAATTGAAAGACATTATCAACAGGTAGAAGTTCTCTCATTTCCTTCATTTTGTGTGTAGATTGATCTTGTGCTTAGATATGTATTTACTACAGTTTTGAACTTAGCAACTTTGAGGGCAATTTAATTTGCATATATTGTGTTCCATATAATACCTACATAGGGCTACATATAGCCATATAATATATATAGTTTTACTATGTGTCAGGAACTTTTCTAAGTACTCTGTATACAAATTTATTTACTCCTCACACTAACCTTATGAAGTAGGTACCATTATTTTTTTAAGTAGGTACCATTATTATTCTCCTTTTATAAATGAGGGAACCAAGGCACAGAAATCTTTTTTTTTTTTTTTTTTTTTTTTTTTTTCATTTTTCTGAAGCTGGAAACGGGGATAGACAGTCAGACAGACTCCCGCATGCGCCCGACCGGGATCCACCCGGCACGCCCACCAGGGGCGGTGCTCTGCCCCCCAGGGGGCGATGCTCTGCCCATCCTGGGCGTCGCCATATTGCGACCAGAGCCACTCTAGCGCCTGAGGCAGAGGCCACAGAGCCATGCCCAGCGCCCGGGCCATCTTTGCTCCAATGGAGCCTTGGCTGCGGGAGGGGAAGAGAGAGACAGAGAGGAAAGCGCGGCGGAGGGGTGGAGAAGCAAATGGGCGCTTCTCCTATGTGCCCTGGCCGGGAATCGAACCCGGGTCCTCCGCACGCTAGGCCGACGCTCTACCGCTGAGCCAACCGGCCAGGGCAGGCACAGAAATCTTAATTAACTTGATCAAAATCATCAGTTTGAAACTGCCAAGTTTAGGTTCTAGGCCAAGTGCTTGAAATCTGTCTCTTAGCCACAATTTTATCTGATCTTATTTGTGCTTTAATGGCTCTTTTGGTGCCAAAGACATGAAAACTTAACTACTTTAAGGAATTTCTTAAAATCGTTGGTCATATTTATCTGTCATTATGAATAAACATCACTCTTATTTCTCTGTTATAAAATAAAAAACCCATCTCCACCTGTTGTTGACCATGCCATTCTATGTACCATGTTAAGCCTTTTGAATGCATTTCCTACGTAAGTCCCTTACCAGTCCTAAAATGTAAGTGCTGTTATCCCTGATCTACAAATTACAAACACGGAAACTGAGCTGCCAAGGTTAAGAAAGTAGTGTAAGGGTAGACAGACAGTGAATGGCATAATACTGAAACCCAGTTCTGTCTGAATATAGACCCACTGTGTACACTCTATGCTAGAATCAGCATTGGTGTCTTTTCCTAAATACGTACACTATCCTTCATTGTCTACTAAACAGATGTGGTTAAATGATTGGGTTAATCAGAAAATAAGTAGTTTATGAGCATATCCCATTCAAAAATTAGAAGGACTAGAAGAGGGTATGAATTGAAAATAGATTTTACCACTTTTAAAAATCAGTTCTAAGAAGACACTAAAAAGACTTTGATATGTAAAATGAAATAAAATCTTCAAATTGTATTTATTTTATCCATTTGGACTCTATTGCTTTTGGTTAAGTGTAAGTAAAAACAGAATGTGTTATAATGGCTGTAGCATAGGAGAAATTACTCTTAAATGGAGGTTTTAAGAGGTTATGATGATTTGAATGGTTTTACATGGAATTCCTCACTAATAGGTATGAGAATTGTTTTCGGACATACATTCTGGTGCTCACTGTACTTATTTTTGGTTCGCAGAATGAGGACAACATGAGAAAATGCTACAATCAGCAGCTGGCAGATGCCATAGCTGCTATTAGAGGAATGTACAAGGTGGGTTTCCAGTGCTGCCTGGGCAAGGCCGGCTTTTACCTTGGGAGTGCTCAGGATGGGGATCACTAGGGCTTCCCAGCCTGTGTTATGTTAACATAAACATGCTCAGACCTGTAGATGATTTTTATGAGTTTATTTGAGAAAAAGTGATGACATATGTCAGGGAGCAAGATCTCAAATGCTCTGCAGAACAACAGTTTTTCAGCTTCTTTTATGTGTTTAAAATTAAGGGGAGGATGTAAGGAATATTACATGAATGTGAGAGATAGCAAGGTGGGGATTGGGTTACAGGGTAGTTATCTAGATTCCGTGATCCCCTAAGGGTGGTTACAGCTTATTTCAAAGGTGTGTTAACCTGATGCACAGAAACAATGAACAAAGCTTGCTTAAGGCAAAGATAAACCTTTCACTAAAAACAGAGGCGGATTAAGGTCAATTGAGGTCCCTGGCACAGAAGAAAATATTGGCCCCCTTAAAAAAAGAGAGAGAGGGAAAATAAAAATACATGTTAACCATATTTTTAAATAAATAAAAAATATTATGTACTATTAATGTTAAAATTGTACATATGAAACCAAACTTGGTTTCATTCGAAAAAAGTGTAAAGTTGGGGTTTTCAGGGCCCTTCAGAAGTCGGGGCCCAGGGTACACACCTGGTGTGCCCGCCACTAAATCTGCCTCTGACTAAAAAGTCATATGCCTGTTGTGTGACTGCTCACCATGACTTCCAGGTTAGGAATTTATGATCAAATCACTCTGTGAGGTTACTTTCCATAGAATCCCTTTTGTCATCCATAGTCTTTACCTTTGAATATCTGTTTTCTTAATTTTTAGATCTCTGAAGAGGGATTAGGACTAAGATTGTCCATGCTCACATTAAATTTAACAAAATATAGTTTATGGTGGCTAATATAACTTTCCAGAGACTGGGGAATTTCAATCTAGTATCCAAAGCACCTGGGCAGGTGATGAAATAATAGTTTGCTTGGTGAGCATGCAGTTGGATAGAGGAAGAACAGTCCATAGTAAATCCCAGTGAACAGCCTCTGACTCTCAGTGGAATAACTTTTCTTTCTCTCTCTCTCTCTCTTTATTACTAGTGAGAGGAGGATAGATAGAAAGACAGACTCCCACATGCACCCTGACTAGGATCCACCCAGCAACCCCTGGGGCCGATGATCTGCCCATGTGGGGCCATGCTTGCAACTGAGCTAGTTTTAATGCCTGAGGGAGAGGCTCCATGAAGCCATCCTTAGTGCCGGGGCCAATGTGCTCAAATCAATTGAGCCATGGCTACAGGAGGAGAAGAGAGAGAGAAAGAGAGAAGGGGAAGGGAGAGGAGAGGGAGAGGGAGAGGGGAAGATGGTCACTTCTCCTATGTGCCTGGAGAGGAGAGGAGAGGAGAGGAGAGGAGAGGAGAGGAGAGGAGAGGAGAGGAGAGGAGAGGAGGAGAAGATGGTCACTTCTCCTATGTGCCTGGAGAGGAGAGGAGAGGAGAGGAGAGGAGGAGAAGATGGTCACTTCTCCTATGTGCCCGGAGAGGAGAGGAGGGGAGAGGAGAGGAGAGGAGAGGAGAGGAGAGGAGAGGAGAGGAGGAGGAGAAGATGGTCACTTCTCCTATGTGCCCAGAGAGGAGAGGAGAGGAGAGGAGGAGGAGAACATGGTCACTTCTCCTATGTGCCCGGAGAGGAGAGGAGAGGAGAGGAGAGGAGAGGAGAGGAGAGGAGGAGGAGAAGATGGTCACTTCTCCTATGTGCCCAGAGAGGAGAGAAGAGGAGAGGAGAGGAGAGGAGAGGAGGAGGAGAAGATGGTCACTTCTCCTATGTGCCCGGAGAGGAGAAGAGAAGAGAGGAGAGGAGAGGAGAGGAGAGGAGAGGAGAGGAGAGGAGGGGAGGGGGAGAAGATGGTCACTTCTCCTATGTGCCCGGAGAGGAGGGGAGGGGAGGGGAGGAGAGGGGAGGGGAGGAGAGGGGAGAGGAGAGGAGAGGACAGGAGAAGATGGTCACTTCTCCTATGTGCCCGGAGAGGAGAGGAGAGGAGAAGAGAGGAGAGGAGAAGATGGTCACTTCTCCTATGTGCCCGGAGAGGAGAGGAGAGGAGAGGAGAGGAGAGGAGAGGAGAGGAGAGAGGAGAGGAGAGGAGAGGAGGAGAAGATGGTCACTTCTCCTATGTGCCTGGAGAGGAGAGGAGAGGAGAGGAAAGGAGAGGAGAGGAGGAGGAGAAGATGGTCACTTCTCCTATGTGCCCGGAGAGGAGAGGAGAGGAGAAGATGGTCACTTCTCCTATGTGCCCAGAGAGGAGAGGAGAGGAGAGGAGGAGGAGAAGATGGTCACTTCTCCTATGTGCCCGGAGAGGAGAGGAGAGGAGAGGAGAGGAGAGGATGGTCACTTCTCCTATGTGCCTGGAGAGGAGAGGAGAGGAGAGGAGAGGAGAGGAGAGGAGAGGAGAGGAGAGGAGAGGAGAAGAGAGGAGGGGAGGAGGAGAAGATGGTCACTTCTCCTATGTGCCCGGAGAGGAGAGGAGAGGAGAGGAGAAGAGAGGAGGGGAGGAGGAGAAGATGGTCACTTCTCCTATGTGCCCGGAGAGGAGAGGAGAGGAGAGGAGAGGAGAGGAGAGGAGAGGAGAGGAGAGGAGAGGAGAGGAGGGGATGGGAGGGGAGGGGAGGGGAGGGGAGGGGAGGGGAGAGGAGAGGAGGAGGAGAAGATGGTCACTTCTCCTATGTGCCCGGAGAGGAGGGGAGGGGAGGGGAGGGGAGGGGAGGGGAGGGGAGAAGAAGCAGATGGTCACTTCTCCTATGTGCCCTGACTGGAAATCAAACCTAGAACTTCCACATGCTGAGTGGATGCTCTACCATTGAGCCAACCAGTCAGGGCAAAAGTAACTTTTCTAATGATGAGGATGCTTCTATATGCCAGGGTAGTGCTTTACTCTCCTAAATATTAGAAAAATTCATAGTTTTCAATGATTACTTTTCAGGCTTAGTAAATAGCTTGTACTTCTTTTAGTAATTATTAATCTTTTTTTTTCATTTCAGTATGTGTCCATAAAGAAATATTTTTTATTTATGCAAATTGTGAATTGATTGCATACCTCTTTTCATAGCAGTTAACTTATTTGTGTTTAATTACATAGTTCCATGTCTCTGTTCAGAATCAGACTGTAAGCCTTAGCAGGGCCAGGACATTGTTTGTGTTACTAATCTCTGTGCCCTGCCTCTTAGCACTCTGCCTGGAACATAATTAGCAATCAGCTAAGTATTGCAAAATATACTTGTGGCAGATGCCAGTCACTCAACAATCATTCTCCTTCCCCTCTTTTTAATTAGCAGAAGCCCTTCTTACTCTATAAGCCAAAATGCTAGATTCTTTCTTTTGCAGCTTCCTTTTCAGTATGTCATAGGAGTGGGCAAGGTCAGGTCCCTGACCAATGGGACCTAAAGTTAAGTGGGCTGTGACATTTGGGGAGCAGGTTGTTCTGTCTAGTTAAAAGAGACTCATGGAAAGAAATACCCTTCCTTTTCTTTGCTTGACCTTATTGTGTCTTCTTCCTATGCTAGAACTTAGTGCAGCCAAGCTAAAACCAAGGACTGAGACACTTTGGATGTGCTGAGGGTGGCACAGTGGAAAGGTAGAAAGCACTGGGGTCATTGATGACATCACTAAGCAACTGAAGTAACTTTGGACTTGCCCTGCCTCTGGCCCTTTTATCTCATGAGATAATAACCCCCAAGTGTTTAAGCCACTGTCAGCTCTTCAGTTACTTACAGCTGAAAATATCTATCCTAGGACTGATTGCTCGGTCAACAATCTCTGAGTCTGCGCCCAGTTGTTTTCCTAAAGTGGCATTGTCACTGTCTCCCATGCACCTGTTCCTCTTCAGTGTTCCCTTTGCTCATACCTGACCAGAGGTAGAGCATAATTCCCATCCCCTGAATCAGGGCTGGACCCGATGACATGCTCATAAGCATGGAATGTGGAGAAAGTGACAATGCACAACTTTGAAGGCCAGATTCAAAAAAGCCTCACAACTACATCCTCATACTTTTGGAATGTTTGCCCTCTGGATTTTCCTCTCTGATTCCAGCTGCCATAGTGTGAGACCCCTGGCTATTCTGAGGGTCTACATGGGGTGCTTGGCCCACAGGTCCAACCGAGCCTAATTGAATCATCCAACCTTCAGCCATTTGTTCTTCCCACCCAGTCATTATGGAGCAGAGATAAGCCTTCCGCTGAACCTGTCTTAATTCCTTGACCCACAAAGTTTGTGAGCATAATACGTAGTTGTTGTTTTACACTGGTAAATTTTGGGAGATGTGTCATGCAGCAAAAGATATCTGGCACACACATCAGTCAGCGATTTCTTAAATACATTTGTTGGATAGATTACTTTTCTAATGGTTCTGGCAACAGAGTATAGCATTGTGGTTGAGAGTTAACATAGTGTATGTTTTAGATAAATGAGAGTCAGACTGCTTGGGTTCAAATCCTCATTCTACCGCTTAAGTGCCTGCCATGTGACCTCAGGCAAAGTACTGAACAGCTCTGCTTCTGTTTCCTTATCTGTCAAATGAGGATCACAAAAGTACCTGCCTCCTAGGCCTGTTCTAAGGATGAAGTGAATTGATCTTTGTGAAGCACTTAAAGAGAGTCTGGTACATGATATGTGCAATGTTAGCATTTGTTAAATAAACAGACACTTTCACACATCGATGACACTCCCTGGTATTGCTATCTTTTTCTGTTCATTAATATCTTATCTTAGTATTTAGGTGTGTAGCTTTCTGTATCCTGACTAAAGATTTCAGATAGGATAAAGTGCCCTTAGCTATCTGTAATCATTATCATTTTTTATTATGTTGCATCACATGAAATTGACATTTTTGGAGCCAAAAAAAGTCAAATATCAGCAATTTTACAAAAGTGATGACAGCAAGCCTACTTATTTTATATCTCATCCCACAGGGAATGAATACAATATTTCACTGTCACGCTTCATACTTGCTGTAGATACTCTCCGGCTATTTCTTTTGCTAAGAGGCTTTTTAAAAAATAATCATGAATGCATTTCAATTTTATAAATGTGAGTTTTATGCATCTACTGAGAGGCCATATGATTTTCCCTTTAACTTATTCATAACTAATAATGTGCTGAAATTATTGATAATTGATTTTTTACTGTTAAATCAACCTTTTTTTGTATAAGCCCAACTTGGTCATGATATGTCTTATTCTATTATTTGTTATTGAACTTAGTGTGTTAATATTTTGCTTAGGATATTTTAAATCTACATTCATTGATGAGGTGACCTGTACTTTTCTTTCTTTCTCTTTTTCCTTTCCTTTCCTTTTCTTTTCTTTCTTCCTTCCCTTCCTCTTCCCTTTCCCCTTCCTTCCTTCCTTCCTTCCTTCCTTCCTTCCTTCCTTCCTTCCTTCCTTCCTTCCTCCCTCCCTCCCTCCCTCCCTCCCTCCCTCTCTCCCTCCCTCTCTTCCTTCCTCCCTCCCTCCCTCCCTCCCTCCCTCCCTCTCTCCCTCTCTCCCTCTCTCCCTCTCTTTCTTTCTTCCTTTCTTCCTTTATTTATTTTTGCTGCCTTGTTGGGATTGGTATTAGGGTTATGGCAGCTTCAAAAAATGAGTTTGGAATATTGTGCTCATTTTCTTTCCTAGGAATATTTAGATAAGGTCTGAAATTTTTCTTTCTTAAATATTTAGAACTGCCAGAGGAACCAGCTGGGCCTGAGGAGATGGATTGATTGAAATATTTTGGGTTTACTTAATTTCCTTAAAGATTATAAGACTATTTGGATTTTCTATTCCTTCTGAGTCAGATATAGTGAAATATTTTTCCAAGGCGTAGTCTATTTCACTTAAAGTAAAAAATTTGTTGGATTAAAAGCTTAATAATATATACCTTATTGCTGCCCTATATTTTAGTCCTATATTTTAAACCCCAATATATATTTCATTGCTATTTTATCCATTTTTTTACTGAGTTTTTAAAATGATATGTTTTTAAGACTAGGAATTCTATTTGACACTTTATACTTAGTTATTTAGGTTTTGTGTTTATGGCTCTTCTGTGATCATAATTTCAGTGTGGTTATTTCTCTAAACATATTTAAATAGTCTTGATTTATATTCTATTTCACAATTTTCATAACTTCTACCTTTGAGTGTCTGATATTGGCTGTCACTCATGATATGTCTTTCATTTTTGGGTTTTACCATTTTTGAAAATTTACATTTTTGCAGGAATTTTTTGAGGCTTGGAATGGAAGTGTGTTATAGTAGAGAATATTTATGTTTTTCTTTGTGAGACTCCTGGATCTGTGACCACTTTAATCTCATTCTCAGCTTGAGGTATTTTAGACCACCCGGATGTATGAATTTGGGCCACAAAACTGTGTGGGCCATCTTGTGCTTATAAAACTCAGAAGAGATTTTTTTCCCTTTCTATACTTGGAGCCAAGTTTCCAGACAAGCAATTTCACTTTCAGTGAGGTGGGAGGGGATATGGAATTCAAGGTGGTTACTTCTAGTTTGCTCTTACAGTAGAGGTGGCCCTTAGATGTCTCAACCTTACTTAGAATTGCCATGTTTGAGGAGGACCTAGGTGATGTCTCTTGTCTGTGCCCTGTACAGAGGTGTAAATGAGAGTTCAAATTTATGTGGTTGAGCAATGCAGTGGACTGAAGGCTTGCTTCAGTCTGCACACTTCAGTGTTGTACATACATCTTTACATAACTACATTTACCTAATTTTGGTCTAAGTATCCCTTACTTTGTCAGCTCATAAATGCATTTTATCTATCTTGTCCAAAATTTTTGTTGTTTACAATGGGAGGGTAGTCAGAATTCCATTAATTTTTTGAACGTGCTTTCATAGTTCTTTTTGTTTCTAGTACACTGATATACTTCTAATGTATATCCAATGTTCTAAAAATGTGGCTGCATAAGTGACTGTGGTTCTTTATGTATATTTTTTTGTACTTCTAGAAGTGGAATGACTTAAAATGATGACCAATAAGATACAACTCTGTTATATGGCCTATATATTTATTGTTCAAGACAAGGCATTCACACCAATGACTATTATTGTGTTGGCTGTTGTCATTTTTATATTTGACATCTAAGGGAAAAGAGATCAGTGCCTTTGACTAAATAGTCAGGTATTGCATGTTTTAAAAATTCTTACGGCACACAGTGTTCTGTGGCACATGGTTGAAAACCACTGGCCTAGAGGACCAGCACTGACCTCCGCTGTTCATTGGCCACAGGTGGGTATTAGCTCTTGAAGTATGTTGGTCTCAATTGCGATGGGCTGGAAACGTAATAAAACTTGGTACAAATAAGAGAATATAAAACATCTCAGTTAACATAAGGATGGCATGTTGAGATGATAATATTTTATATATATTGGGGTAAATAAAGCATATTCCTAAAATAAAAAATGAGTAGAAATAAGTTTTTAAATGATTAAGTGCTTTATATTCATCAGTGTTTTGTAAATATGTGCTAGTTAAATATGCTTAGCCAACAGTATACTAGTTGTGGTTAGCTGGTTTATACAATTTAAGAATTGTTTTAATGACACAAAAGTGATTATTTGAATCTTTGCTTTGGCTTTTCGGCATGATCTCAGACAGTCTTCCTAATCTTGGCCACCCAGTGTGTTAAGGCTTAGTCATAAGAAAGAACAAAAGAGTATTGAAAAACAACTAAAGTGTACACTTTTGGTTAAGAGAGAGCTTTTGATTAAGTATAAACAACTCTCTGCTGCCTCCCGAGTCCAATTAAAGATAACTGGTACAAGTATGTTTTCCAGCTGTGGAGCTAGTACCTAAATCCATTTAACTTGAAAACCATTTCTGGTGTGGTATTATTGCATCATTTACATTTACAGATAAAAAAATGTTTTTTTAGAAATGTGTAAGCTCATATTCAGATAATAAAACAGAAATGCTCCTAGTTTTTCAAATACAAAGATTTAATAAAAGGATTTACCTGTAAGAGCTTATAAAAAGCTCTTGGAAAGACTGGAGGGAGTAAAAATCAGGGCGAATGTCACTCGCTTTCCAATTAATAAACAGTTATCCAACATCATTCATTGAATATCTTTTCCTTTTCTATTGATTTGTGATGTTTTCCTCATGTTTAAAGATAAATTGAGTTGGGCATATTAAAATTTTAAGAGTTTATTAATAAGGTGACCAACTTTTTTACAATGAAAAGGGGGACAAAAATAAATTGAAGAAAACAATATCGTAAATAAAAAAACATTTTATTTATTGCAATGATATAATTCTTTTTTTTATGAAATTCTATATGTTTTTAGTACAATTACATTACTCCTAAGCATTGCATTTTGGTATGTAAAGGGGATTAAATTTTCTGGATTCTGATTTATGAAACCAAGATGGGCTTCTAACAAGTGCAGGGGCATCTCCTTGGTGTATGAGGAATTCCCTGCCCTGGAGCTGTATAAATAACTATGTTGAAAAGAGGATGAGTAAGAAAACTGGTTAGATGAAATGACCAAAACAAAAGTCTGTGAAAGAAAAGAATTATAAGATAAGTCACCCCAAACTCAACATGACTCACTGTACAAAGCATCTTCCCCCTTAACTCTACCCTTTCTCCTGAGTCTCCTGGCCCTAGTCATTGGCACCCCAATTCAGTCAGTCTCACCACCTGGGAAGCTGGGTGTCACTCCATGTGCACCACAACCCAGCTCCGGGTGGTCACACTTGTGTGATCGCTTCCCTTGTCTCCTAGAATGTGGGCAGAACATGGGATTTGCTTCTAATCAATAAAATATAGCAAAGGTGCACGATGATTGTGTGAAGAAAGAGTGTAGCTTCAGTCTTGCTGTCTCTCTCTCTCTCTCTCTCTCTCTCTCTCTCTCTCTCTCCTTTGTTGGTTTGGAGGAAGCAAGAGGCCATGTTGAAGAGCCCCAGTATTTGTGGGGTAAAGAACTGTGGACAGCCTCTGGAGCTGCAGGCAGCCTTTGGCTAACAGTAAGAAACTGAAACCTGACTCCTCTAGCCAGAGGATCTGAATTCTTCCAACAGCTCAAGTGAGTGCAGAAGCAGTTACTTTCCCAGTTGAGCCTGCATTGAGACCGTCACCCTGCTGAACGAATACTTTGATTGCAGCCTGTAGCCCAGGGGTCCCCAAACTACGGGCCATTTATCCGGCCCCCACCGCACTTCCGGAAGGGGCACCTCTTTCATTGGTGGTCAGTGAGAGGAGCATAGTTCCCATTGAAATACTGGTCAGTTTGTTGATTTAAATTTACTTGTTCTTTATTTTAAATATTGTATTAGTTCCCATTTTGTTTTTTTTACTTTAAAATAAGATATATGCAGTGTGCATAGGGATTTGTTCATAGTTTTTTTTATAGTCTGGCCCTCCAACGGTCTGAGGGACAGTGAACTGGCCCCCTGTGTAAAAAGTTTGGGGACCCCTGCTGTAGCCCTTATGCAGAGGACTCACCTAAGCTATGCCTGAACTCCTGACCCACAGAAGCTGTGAGATAGTACATGTATGTGTTTTAAACCATTAAGTTTGTGGTAGAACTGTAACATGGTATGGATAAGAAATACAGCCACATTTTTTTGGTGAGCCATCATTTCCTGCCAGTTTCGTAGCTCTGAAATCCATCCTCTTTCTCTCACCACTGAATGAGCTCAGGCAGTCAGCTGCCTCCAGTCTCCTTAAGTCCATTCTGCCCAGTCAAGTGACTGATCTTTCAAAACACAAAGCCCATCACATTCTTACCTTGTTTAAAACTCTTCAGCATCTCCTCTATTCCTGTGGGATGACATCTAGATCCTTATCACAGTCCAGAGGCCCTTATATTTCTTCACTTTTATTTATTTCTACTTCTTGGCAAAATCTTCACCCTCCACAGTCTGAGCTATGTGCAGTCACCTGCCTCCTTCTGCATACCTCAAGTTAATAGTCACCTCCCTGGAATTTTCATATAATGTCCCTTCTTGCTGGAATGCTTTCTCTCCCAGATGCTGGCGCACTGAATTGTATTACAATTATCCATTTATGGATAGTTCCTGCGGACCATGAACTGTTTTATTCATCTTTATACTCTGCTTCTCAAGTACACAAAGGCATTTGGCAAATGTTTGTCGAACAAGAAAGGTGCCAAAAGAACTTGAATTCCACAGTGGTATTGGAAATAGACCATGAGTTTCTAGTAAAAACTTCCTAGAACAAAGATAATAGCTAAGGCTGAGGGCTTTAACTAATCTCTCCCTCAATTGTTGATTCATTCATCCACTGGCTGACTTTGTAGCAGAAACAAAAGCAGTCCTTGCACTCAAACTGTTCATGATCTGCGGTCATGAGAGATATAATTTCAGCAATTGCAATCCATAATAGTAGCTTGTACCTGATGGGTGCCTACCTCTCCCTGGGAGTTTGGGGAAATAGTTAAGGAAGACTTTCAAGAGGAAGTGATTCTTGAGTTAAGCATGGAAGGATGACAGATGCTGAATACTTGGTGAGCTGAGGAAGATGGGAGGAAAACAAGGAAATGGCCTATTTGACAACGTAGAGACATTAAGATGAAGGCCCCGTCAGGGAGCTGCAAGTTGTTGGGTATGTCTGGAAGACAAGAGGGCTGGAGAAAGGGGAGAGAAGTGACAAAAGAAAGTGAAGCTAAGAAATTAATATTTTATCTTGAAGACATCAAAGTATTCTAAGCAATTTTCATGACATGCTCACATTTACCATTTTGAAAGAAATATTTTTGGAGTGTTGATGAGACTTGATATATAATAGCCCACTTGCCCATCCAGGTTCTGGACCAGCTAAAAAATAAAGTCAGGGAGCCAGCAGATGGTGATCATCTGTTTTCCTGATAACATAGGCTACTCAGTGCCCAGCCCCAAAGAGGGCAGATGGGACTCCCATCACAGGCAGCAGAGCCGCAGGTCTCCCCGCCAGGGCAGAGCACATGCTCCTGTGGCACTTACTCCACAGAGAGAGGAGAAAGGAAAGAGATGCCGAGATGGGGCCAACTTTCTTCTCCCAATATCATAATCAAATGAGAGAGTGGAGGATGTCACTACATATGGAAGGAACACTGAGGAAGAAGAAAGCCCTGCTGCCCCTTGATGATGAGGTTCCCAATTCCAACCAGTGCTCCCCTGGAGATCCTGAGACCGCGGTGCCCCACGGTCCTCAGCATGGGGTTGGAAGAGTACACTATTTACATTCAAGTCCAAGATCACTTTATAGCTAGTACTGAGAATTTACTTTCTAGTATCTCACTCCAGATTAGGTCCAGCTATGTTGTCTGATATTGTCTATCAGGAGGTTTTGAGTTACATGAAGGGAGGCTCCAACAGAAAAATACATCAGTACACTGAGCATAACAGGAGCCAGTTTTCTTGCTGCCAGATAGAGGGTTATAATATGGAAAGGAGATAGGCCATAGAATTGAAGAAGTAGATGTGAATTTAAGGGCTTTGGATGTAGGTATTGTTGTAGGATTCTCCAAAGAAACAGAAACAAAAGGACATTTAGAGAGAGAGAGAGCTTTTAAGGAATTGGCTCCTGATGTAGGGCTGGCACATCTGAAATCTGTAAGATAGTCCAGCAGGCTGACGACTAAGGGAAGAGTTGATGTTACAGCTCAAGTCTGACAACGTTCTCTCTTCCTCTGGGGACCTAGTCTCTCTGAAGGCCTTATACTGATTGGATGAGGTTCACCCACATTATGGAAGGTGATCTGCTTTACTCAGTCTGTGATTTAAATGTTTATCTTAACATTAAAAAAATACCTTCACAGGAACATCTAGGCTGGTATTTGACCTAATCTCTGGACACTAGAAAAGGAAGCCAGACCCACCCCTTTTTCTCCTCTGCAGCCTGCCAAGTGCAAGGGAGGCCAGGGCTGGGGGAAGAGAGGAGCTTTGATGGGTAAGAGTAGGCTGAGTTGGGATTTGGGGGGTTTTGTTTTAGTTTTGGCTTTTGTTTCTCTTCTATCTTTCTTTCCTTTGTATAAATTTGTTGTTATCTAAGAGTTAAAAAAAAGCCATAGCACTTTCCTGATAGTTCTTTTAAGAGGTGAGAAGCAGGAGACTGGAGATCTGATTCGAAGGAGTGGGGAAAGAAAATGAAACTGCTTTTCGCTCATGTTGTCTTACATCCAGCTGCTTCTATAAACACTAATAAAACATTGGAAACATTCCCGGAGAGAAAGGGAAACGAAGCCGACTTGTTTGGGCCTTACTTTCCTTGATGAAATGTCAGAAGTGAAACTTGTTCTTCTGAAGAACTGTGACCCTCTCTGTCCTGAAGTCCAGAGAGACTGAGCCCAACCTAAAAGCAGGCTGGCTGAGATTGCAGTAACTCCTGGTGCGATTTTCAGTAAGCACCCAGGGGTTGTTTGTGCCGTATTTTAAAGGAGATGGCTTGGTCAACCTATTAGAAACATCTTTGTTTGAATGTTTGTTTTTTGTTTGTTTTGTGTCTTTGGTTTTGTGTGTGTGTGTGTGAGAGAGAGAGAAAGAGAGACAGGAAGGGAGAGCAGTGAGAAGCATCAACTTATAGTTGTGGCACTTTAGTTGTTCATTGATTGCTCTCTCATATGTGCCTTGACTGGGGAGCTCCAACTGATCCAATGACTCCTTGCTCAAGCCAGCAACCCCTGGGCTTTAAGCCAGTGACCTTGGGCTCAAGCCAGCAACTATGGAGTCATGTCTATGATCCCACACTCAAGCCAGAGACCCTGCGCCCAAGCAGGTGAGCCACGTGGTCAGGCCCTAGCTTAGCTATTAATTTTACCTTGACATATCATTCTACTCAGCTGCTGGTATGTATTACATAGCATAGAGCAATTTCAGTCTGTAAATCTTTTTGAGATATAATACTAAGCATATTAGCAGGTATGCTTAGGTTTTACTTTACTTCTTGTGTTTGTATGTGTCCAATAAAAATAAAATAATTCTGTGATTCCCTCAGAGTACAAAACGGACAATATGGTTTTGCATATCTTTGTTGAAAATGAGATTTTTATATGTCGGAAGTAACTACAACATTTACTTTCTAAACATTTCTTACCTGTTCTGTTTTTGTGATACAGTTCATCTGAGTAATGACAGCAATCGGGAAGCACCTGAATGCTTACAAAAGGCTGTCAGGAATGGTACTTGTATCCTAACCCAGTGGTCTCCAACATTTTTTGGGCCACGAACTGGGTTTTTTTTAGTTTTTTTTAAAATTAATTTTACTAGGGTGACATCAATAAATCAGGGTACATATGTTCAAAGAAAACATGTCCAGGTTATCTTGTCAATCGATTATGTTGCATACCCATCACCCAAAGTCAGATTGTCCTCCGTCATCTTCTATCTAGTTTTCTTTGTGCCCCTCCCCCTCCCCCTTTTCCTCTCCCCCCCCATAACCACCGACTCTTATCAATGTCTCTTAGTCTTGTTTTTATGTCCCACCTACGTATGGAATAATACAGTTCTTGGTTTTTTTCTGATTTACTTATTTCACTTCGTATAATGTTATCAAGATCCTACCATTTTGTTGTAAATGATCTTATGGCTGAGTAGTATTCCATAGTGTATATGGGCTTTTTGGTTGTTTCCATGTCTTGGCCACTGTGAACAATGCCGCAATGAACATGGGGCTACATGTGTCTTTACGTAATAATGTGTCTGAGTTTTTGGGGTATATACCCAGTAGAGGGATTGCTGGGTCATAAGGAAGTTCCATTTTCAGTTTTTTGAGGAACCACCATACTTTCTTCCATAGTGGTTGTACTACTTTACATTCCCACCAACAGTGTATGAGGGTTCCTTTTTCTCCACAGCCTCTCCAACATTTGCTATTACCTGTTTTGTTAATAATAGCTAATCTAACAGGTATGAGGTGGTATCTCATTGCAGTTTTGATTTGCATTTCTCTAATAACTAATGAAGATGAACATCTTTTCATATATCTGTTGGCCATTTGTATTTCTTCCTGGGAGAAGTGTCTGTTCATGTCCTCTTTTCCCATTTTTTTTTATTGGATTGTTTGTTTGTTAGTTTGTTGTTGAGTTTTATGAGTTCTTTGTATATTTTGGATATTAGGCCCTTATCTGAGCTGTTGTTTGAATATATCATTTCCCATTTAGTTGGTGGTCTGTTTATTTTGTTGTCAGTTTCTCTTGCTGAGCAAAAACTTCTTAGTCTGATGTAGTCCCATTCATTTATTTTTGCCTTCACTTCTCTTGCCTTTGGAGTCAAATTTATAAAATGCTCTTTAAAACCAAGGTCCATGAGTTTAGAACCTATGTCTTCTTCTATGTACTTTATTGTTTCAGGTCTTATATTTAGGTCTTTCATCCATTTTGAATTAATTTTAGTACAAGGGGACAAACTGTAGTTGAGTTTTATCCTTTTGCATGTGGCTTTCCAGTTTTACCAGCACCATTTATTGAAGAGGCTTTCTTTTCTCCATTGTGTGTTGTTGGCCCCTTTATCAAAAATTATTTGACCATATATATGTGGTTTTATTTCTGGGCTTTCTATTCTGTTCCATTGGTCTGAGTGTCTATTTTTCTGCCAATACCATGCTGTTTTGATTGTCATGGCTCTATAATATAGTTTGAAGTTGGGTATTGTAATAGCTCCAGCTTTGTTTTTTTTCTTTAAAATTGCTTTGGCTATTCGGGGTATTTTATAGTTCCATATAAATCTGATGATTTTTTGTTCCATTTCTTTAAATAATGTCATTGGAATTTTGATGGGAATTGCATTAAATTTGTATATTGCTTTGGGTAATATGGCCAGCATGATTATATTTATTCTTCCTATCCAAGAGCAAGGAATATTCTTCCATCTCATTGTATCTTTTTCGATTTCCCTTAACAATGGTTTGTAGTTTTCATTACATAAGTTCTTTACATTCTTTATTATGTTTATTCCTAGGTATTTTATTTTTTTTGTTGCAATCGTGAAGGGGATTATTTTTTTGAGTTTGTTCTCAAATGTTTCATTGTTGGCATATAGAAAGGCTATGGACTTTTGTATGTTAATTTTGTATCCTGCGGCCTTACTGTATTGGCTTATTGTTTCTAGTAGTCTTTTTGTAGATTCTTTGGGGTTTTTGATGTATAGGATCATATCATCTGCAAAAAGTGATACCTTTACTTCTTTTCTGATATGGATGCCTTTTATTTCTTTGTCTTGTCTGATTGCTCTGGCTAGTACCTCTAGCACCACATTAATTAAGAGTGGAGAGAGTGGACAACACTGTCTTGTTCCTGATTTAAGGGGGAAAGTCTTCAGTTTTGTGCCATTTAATATGATGTTAGCTGATGGTTTATCATATATGGCCCTTATCATGTTGAGATATTTTCCTTCTATACACATTTTGTTGAGAGTCTTAAACATAAAGTTGTGTTGTATTTTATCGAATGCCTTTTCTGCATCTATTGATAAGATCATGTGGTTTTTGTTCTTTGTTGTGTTAATATGGTGTATTATGTTAACTGTTTTACATATGTTGAACCATCCTTGAGATTCTGGGATGAATCCCACTTGATCGGGATGTATTATTTTTTTAATAGGTTGTTGTATTTTATTTGCTAGTATTTTGTTTAGTATTTTAGCATCTGTTTTCATTAGAGATATTGGTCAGTAGTATTCTTTTTTTGTGCTGTCCTTGCCTGGTTTCAGTATGAAGGTTATGTTGGCCTCATAAAATGTGTTTAGAAGTATTGCTTCTTCTTCAATTTTTTGGAAGACTTTGAGTAGAATAGGAACCAAGTCTTCTTTGAATGTTTGATAGAATTCGTTAGTATAACCATCTGGGCCTGGACATTTATTTTTGGGGAGGTATTTAATAGTTTTTTTCTATTTCTTCCCTACTAATTGGTCTGTTTAGGCTTTCTGCTTCTTCTTGACTCAGTCAAGGAAGGTTGTATTGTTCTTGGAATTTATCCATTTCTTCTAGATTGTTGAATTTAGTGGCATAAAGTTTTTCATAGTATTCTACAATAATTCTTTGTATATCTATGATGTCTGTGGTGATTTCTCCTCTTTCATTTTGGGTTTTGTTTATATGAGTTCTTTCTCTTTTTTTCTTGGTAAGTCTTGCTTAGGGTTTGTCAATTTTGTTGATCTTTTCAAAGAACCAGCTCCTGGTTTTATTAATTTTTTATATAGTTTTTCTGTTCTCTATTTCATTTATTTCTGCTCAGATTTTTATTATCTCCTTTCTTCAGCTGGTTTTGGGTTGTCTTTGTTCTTCTTTTTCTAGTTCCTTAAGGTGTGAAGTTAAGTGGTTCACTTGGGCTCTCTTTTGTTTGTTCATATAGGCCTGAAGTGATATGAACTTCCCTCTTATCACTGCTTTTGCTGCATCCCATACATTCTGATATGTTGTACTGTCATTTTCATTTGTCTGTATATATCTTTTGATCTCTGCGCTTATTTCTTCTTTGACCCATTCATTTTTTAAAAGTATGTTGTTTAGTTTCCACATTTTTGTGTGTTTTTTTTCCTCTTTTTTGCCGTTGAATTCTAGTTTCAAGGCTTTATGATCAGAAAATATGCTTGGTACAACTTCGATTTTTCTGAATTTGCTGATGTTGTTTTTGTGGCGCAACATATGGTCAATTCTTGAGAATGATCCATGTACACTGAAAAAAAAATGTATACTCTGTCACTTTGGGATGAAATGTCCTATAAATGTCTGTCATATCCAGGTGCTCTAGTGTTTTGTTTAAGGCCAATATATCTTTATTGATTCTGTTTAGATGACCGATCTAGAGCTGTCAGCGGTGTATTGAGGTCTCCAAGTATGATTGTATTTTTGTCAGTTTTTGTTTTAAGGTCAGTAAGTAGCTGTCTTATATATTTTGGTGCTCCTTGGTTTGGTGCATATATATTAAGAATTGTTATGCCTGACCTGTGGTGGCGCAGTGGATAAAGCGTCGACCTGGAAATGCTGAGGTTGCCAGTTTGAAACCCTGGGCTTGCCTGGTCAAGGCACATATGGGAGTTGATGCTTCCAGCTCTTCCCCCTCTTCTCTCTCTCTCTCTCTGTCTCTCTCTACTCTCTCTCTCTCCTCTCTAAAATGAATAAATACAATAAAAAATTTAAAAAAAAAAAGAATTGTTATGTCTTCTTGATTCAGTGTACCCTTAATCATTATGAAATGACCATTTTTGTCTCTGAGTAATTTTGCTGTCTTATAGTCCGCATTATCAGATATGAGTATTGCTACGCCTGCTTTGTTTTGGATGTTATCTGCTTGGAGTATTGTTTTCCAGCCTTTCACTTTGAATTTGTTTTTATCCTTGTTGCTTAGATGAGTTTCTTGTAGGCAGCATACAGTTGGATTTTCTTTTTTAATCCATTGTGCTACTCTGTGTCTTTTTATTGGTGAATTTAAGTTATTTACATTTAGTGCAATTATTGACACTTGTGAGTTCCGTATTGCCATTTTATACATTGCTTTCTTTTAGTTTTGTGTCTTGTTTGAGTCTTCTCTTTCATATTTCTATCTTTTGTTTTTGTTTGGTTGTATTCCATACATCTTTCCTCTGTTGCTATCTTTTTTAAATCATATGCTTCTGTGGTGGTTTTTTCAGGGGTGGTTACCATTAAGTAATGAAAAGGGTTCATACCCTGTTCATTGTAGTGCACTATCTTGTGAGTACTTTTGCACTCCATCGTCCTTTGCTACTGTTAATCTCCATCCTCTCCCCCCCTTTTTTTGTTGTCACAGTTTAAATTTGGTTTTATTGTGTTCTTGGTGGAGCTTTTACTTGTGGTTTGGTTTTGTTTTGTTCTTTGTATCTGGTTGGAAATCTCCCTTTAGTAATTCCTGGAGTGGGGGTTTTCTGATGATAAATTTCCTCATCTTTTCTGTATTTGTGAATGTTTCCATTTCTCCTTCATATTTGAAGGATAGCTTTGATAGGTATAGTATTCATGGCTGAAAGTTCCTCTCTTTCAGGTCTTTAAATATTGGGGTCCACTGTCTTCTAGCTTGTAGAGTTTCTGTTGAGAAATCTGATGATAATCTAATGGGCCTTCCTTTATATGTTGTGTTCTTCTTTTCCCTGGCTGCCTTGAGAATTTTTTCTTTATTGTTGGTTTGTGCCAATTTCATTATGATGTGCCTTGGAGTAGGTTTGTTGGGGTTAAGAAAACTAGGAATTCTGTTTGCTTCTTGAATTTGAGGCTTTAGTTCTTTCCACAGGCTTGGGATGTTCTCATCTATTATTTGTTTGAATATGTTCTCCATTCCATTTTCTCTCTGTTCTCTCTCTGATATACCTATTATTCTTATGTTATTCTTTTTGATGGAGTCAGACAATTCCTGTAGGGCTTTCTCATTTTTTTTAATTTTTGAGTCTCTCTATTTTTCTCTCTGTTGTGCCTCAAGTTGCTTGTCTTCTATGTCACTAATCTTACCTTCTATCTGGCCTGTTCTATTAGCTAAGCTTGTTACCTCATTTTTCAGCTCCTGAATTGAGTTTTTCATCTCTGTTTGATTTGTTTTTATAGTTTCAATTTCCTTGGTAATATATTCTTTGTGTTCATTGAGTTGTTTTCTGAGCTCTCTAAATTGCCTTTCTGTGTTTTCTTGTATATCTCTGAGTATTTTTAGGATTTCTATTTTAAATTCTCTGTCATTTAGCTCCAAGGTTTTCAATATATTAAATTTTTTCTCCATAGATTTTTTTCTCATCTATCTGTGCTATCTCTCTGTCTTTTGTATCCATGATATTCATTTTCTTTTTCCTTCATGGCATCTGAGGGTGGTTTTGTTGATAGTATTAATAAGAATTAATAAAGAATAAAAAGTTAAAAAATAAAAATAAAAAAGAATAAAAAAAATTATTATTCCCCCCCCCTTTTTTTTCTTCTCCTCTCTTCTCCCCTCCTTGAGAAAAGCTTGTGGTGAACTGTGAATTATATTGTGCTAAATAGAACAAAAACTACCTATAATGGAGGGCCTTATTTGGGGAGAAGTGATAAAGGGGCAAAAAAGGGGGTATGGACCCACAAAATGCAAAAAAGGAAAAAATTTGGGTCAAGAATAAAATGATTTGCTTTTAGGTGATGGTTGACTAAGAGATATGATGAGAGGAATAAGAAGGAAACAGGAAAAATGGGAAAAATTAAAAAATTACTATTGTATTTAGTCAAGCAAGAACTAGATAAAATGGAGAGCCAGGGTTGGGAGCACTGGTAGTGAGTTAAAAAAGCGAAGTAAAAAAACCCCAAAGTGCCACAAAGAAAAATTTGAGTCCCAATAAAGTAATTTGTTCATGATTGAGGATTAAATGAGAGGAAAAGTAAAGGAGAAAAGAAGATACTAATATAGAGGGAGGAAAAAAAAAGAAAGAGGAAAACACAAAAAGAAGAAAAAAGAATAAAAGGAGAGAGAGAGAGAGAAAGAGAGAGAGTTAAGGGTTTTGGAGTGCAACCCTCATAGAGAGAAAGGAAGAAGAAACAAAAGATAATGGGAGATGTAACACTTATGAGTATTGTAGTTCAAGGAGAGGAGAGAGTAAGACCAGCAGAGAATTAAATGACCAAATTGGAAGAGGAAGAAAATAATCAAGACAAGAAGATAAGAGAAACAAATGAACAAATATAATAAAATGGGATAGGTTATAAAGTCTGTAGATTATTCTCGATTTTGAGAGGTTATCTTCTTGCTTTTTCTTTTCTCTCCCTCTTCCTGGTTGGTGACTCTGTACCCTGGGTTCTGCCCCTGTAGCACGCTTAGGTAGAGGTTTGCAGTTGATAAGTCTCTATGGCAATGTCATATATTGGGCTTCAGTCTCATTGGCAGTTGAGGCTCATTAGCATTTGCAGGCTCCACCAATGAGAGAGTCCATATTCCCAGAGCCTCTCACCTAGTCTTTCCTTCCTGAATTAGTAACCTGATCATCCAGCTATGGGGTTGCTGCTGCCTCTGCCTGGAGAGTAAGAGGCTCAAAGAGCTGGCAAATTCCCACTCTATTCCCACTCAGCGCAGGGCTCTGGGTAAGCTTCAATCAGTCAGAGCTGCTAGTATAATCAGGCAGGGCTTCAGCCCACACAAAGACCTCTGGCTCTGCCCCTCTGTCCGGGAACATGGGCGCCCACTCCTGGGGGAATCTCTCACCCACTATCTGCGCTTGCCAACCAGGATATCCGGCCAGCCGCCTCTCACTCTTGGTGAGGTGCCCCACTCACACAGAAAAGTTCCAGTGTAGGAAATTTCGCTCCCACTCACTCTCCACGTGCTGCTTTTTGGGGCACAGGGGCGACCTCAAGACTCTGGTTTTGGCCCACACAAAGGCCTCTGACCCTGCTCCTCTGTCCAGTAACATGGGTACCCACTCCCGGGGCTCTAGGAGGAATCTCTCACCCACTATCTGCGTGTGCCAACCGGGAGATCGGGGCAGATGGCTGTCCCAAGTGCCTTTCTTTGTCTGGGTTGGCGCGAGCGTTAGCTTGTGTTGACTGGGTTGCCACAAGCACAGTTTTTTCTCGGCTTGGATGTCTGTGCCACAGCCTGGTTCAGACGTTTGTGCCACGGCCTGGTTCTATTCACACCCTATGCCCGCCTTAGTTCCGATACTCTCAGTTCCCAGTGAAAGCAGCCCTTATTTAGGTTAGTGAGGAAGGCGGAGTGTTTCTTCCTCCTTATTTCCTTCGGGGTTGATTATATATTTAGTCAATTTTTCGCTCAATTATACCTTTGTGTTTAGTGTAGAACTTCTGGAGTCTCCAAGGATAGATTTTTCTGTCTCTGGTTGAAGATCTTGTTGAATTTTGGGGGAGATTTATTGGTATCGCTCCTTACGGCGCCATTTCTCTGACGTCATCCACAACGGACCGGTTTAATGTCAGAAAATATTTTCACGGACTGGCCTTTAGGGTGGGACAGATAAATGTATCATGTGACCGAGACAAGCGTCAAGAGTGAGTCTTAGACGGATGTAACAGAGGGAATCTGGTCATTTTTTAAAAAATATAACATCGTTCAGACTTAAATATAAATAAAACGGAAATAATGTAAATTATTTATTCTTTCTCTGCAGACCAGTACCAAATGGCCCACGGACCGGTACCGGTCCGCGGCCCAGGGGTTGGGGACCACTGCCCTAACCAATGGAAATAGTAGAACTAATTAATAAAACAGGTTAATATATAGATCAAAGAAAGTTCTAAAATATTTTGAGTTCTCAGTAAAATGATACATAATTAGAATTGAGTTTTTTTCAAAACATAAAATAACAAGTATCATATTTCAAAAATTCACCTTGAATGATGATCAAAACATGCTGATTAAAACAAAAATAAAGTACTATCTTTACATATTGTCACAGGAAAGACTTAAAAAATAACAAAATAGGATCGGTTAGGGAGTATAGTAAAACAAATATCCTCATCCTCAAGGTAGATTATTAATTAGACAGTCTTTTAAAAAAGAGCTTTCCAAAATGAATCAAGACCATTAAAACATATATATGTGTTAGCTAGGAATTGTACTTTTAAGAATCTCTATGCCAAGAAAAAATCAGAATTGTAGACAGAGATCTAGGTATTAAGATTTAGTATATGGGCTCTGGCCAGTTGGCTCAGTAGATAGGGCATTGGCCTCACCTGCAGACATCCAGGTTGACCCCCAGTCAGGGCACACATGAGAACTGACCGTCTGGCCCTGGTTGGTTTGCTCAGTGGTAGAGCATTGGTCCAGCATGTAGATATACTAGGTTCAATTCCTGGTCAGGGCACACAGGAAAAGTGACCATCTGCTTCTCCACCCCCTCCCTTCTTTCTCTTCCCCTCTTATAACCAAGTCTCTATTGGTCCGAGTGCATTGGCCCAGATGTTGAGGATGGCTCCATGGAGCCTGTGCCTCAGAAGCTAATAATAGCTCAGTTCCAAGCAGCCCCAGATGGGCAGAGCATCTGCCCCAGACAGGGGTTGCCGGGTGGATCTTGGTCAGGGTGCGTTCAAGAGAGAGTCTGTCTCTCTGTATCCCTTCCTCTCACTTAAAAAAATAAGAGATTCAGTATATGGAAAACTTTTTAAAAATCATTATATAAATTATGGCATTTCTTTTTTTGTGTGACAGAGACAGAGAGACAGAGAGATGGACAGATAGGGACAAACAGACAGGAAGGGAGAGAGATGAGAAGCATCAATTCTTCATTGCAGCACCTTAGTTGTTCATTGACTGCTTTTTCATATATGCCTTGACCGCAGGTTGTTGGGGTTGGATGCTATAGCAGACCGAGTGATCCCTTGCTCAAGCCAATGACCTTGGGTTCAAGCTGGTGAGCTGTGCTCAAATCAGATGAGCCTGCGCTCCATCCAGTGACCTTGGGGTTTCGAACCTGAGTCCTCTGCATCCCAGTCCAATGCTGGGATCCACTGTGGTACCGCCTGGTCAGGCAAATTATGACATTTCAATAGAGCAGAATGTTATGCAACCATCAATTATTAAACTTATGTAAAATGTTCATGTTACGGGAAATGGTCAAGATATAAAGTCAAATGAACTAAAATAAGGACAATGCCATATATGATATATGATATCAACTACTATTATAAGAATTCATTTCAAACTCATTCAATAATGGATTGTTAACAAAATTTAATCTCTATTTGATTAGAGTTATCAAAAAGTTGTTTACTAGATTAAAAATTTATTGACTTTTTTAAAATTAAGAATTATTTTAATTAAAAATATTTTATTGATTTATTTTAGAGAGAAAAGAAGGGAGAAAGAGAAACATTGTTATTCCACTATTTATGCATTCATTGGTTGATTCTTTTTTTTTTCTTTTGAGAGAGAGACAGAAAGGGAGAGAGAGATAAACAATTCGTAGTTGCTTCTACTTTAGTTGTACATTGAGCTTTTCTTACATTCCTTGACCAGGGCTTTGCCTTGACTGGGGCTGAGCCAGTGTCCCCTTGTTCAAGCAGAGACCTTGGGTTTTTCATGTTAGCAACCTTTGGGCTCAATCTGGGGAGCTTTGGGATCTTCTGGATGGTTCCACAGCTCAAGCCAGCAACCTCACAGTGACAAGCCTGCGACCCCGAGCTGACAAACCTGCACTCAGATCCAGGTACCTCGGGGTTTGGAACTTCAGAGTTCAAGGTTTGGAACCTCAGAGTTCAAGGTTTGGAACCTCAGAGTTTGGCATTGAAGCTCTAGCCACTCCACAACCACTGGTCAGGCTCACTGGTAGATTCTTGTATGTGTCCTGACCAGGGATTAAACCCACAACCTGGGTGCATCTGGACAATGCTCGAACCAATCAAGTTACCTGGCTGGGGAAGTTTTTTAGGTTTTTAAGAAAAGCACAGACAGAGCCATCTTATTTTTCAAACAAAGAGAAAAGAAATTAATGATATAATTTTAAAATAGTTATGGATATAGACCCTGAAGATAATTTTTTTTATACCTAATGGTTCTTTATCCATTGCTTTGCATAAAATAAAAAGAAACCCTTTTTTTAATGTATATTCTTCTAGTCTGGTCTGTTTCCTAAGCTTCCAAATGAAGCATAGTTTGTCTAGAAGATCAAAGATCAGCAAACCTTTTCTGTGGAGAAGAATAAAAGCAACAATACTTCCTTCCACATCTCCATTCCAAATCATTGAGGTGTTAGTTTACTTTCTTTCTTTACATACTTAAATACTTGCTATCTTCCTTTAGAGGAAGATTGAAGTGGGACATTCACAATCATTGTGTGAATTTACTATTAAGGTTTACTATTATTATTTGTAGGGCTGATGCAATTAGAGTAAGACATCATGACATCATACTTTAGTGTTTTATAGGATAATACTGTGCTATAGTCCATGATACTTCAGCATATCCTTCAATGTAAATGTATTTACTAAAAATTGTGTGTAAGTTACAAAGGTAAAATAACTTACAAGACAGTAGCTTAAATAAAATAGGAAATAATTTCTGGTGGTGCTAGCTGATTGTCTGATTCTTAATGCTGCTCCCCTTCCCCCAGCAATTCTTTGAAATAGAAGAAGAAGAGATAGCGTCTATGCATAACTCAGCTACTGCCAAGATAACTCTTTTGTTAAAAAAACTGAAAAAGAAGGAAGAAGTGATTAAGGAATTAAGAGAAGAATTGGAACGACATGAAGAACTTGGATCTCAAAAATTTGTAAGTTTTAAAGCAAAGATAAGTTAATTTTAATATATGTAAATAAAGTTATAACTGTCTAAATGATTAGATTGGGAATAAAAGAAATACAAGTAATGTATCTTGGGCATCTCTTCACAATGTAAGCCAGCCCAACTCTTTTTAGCTCAATGGCACATTCTAGAAAACCCATAACACTTATAAATAGGAGCAATATAATTGTTCTTTTTTTTTTAATAATGGCAATAAAATAACCTATCTCCCACTACAAAAAAAAAAATGTTCCCACTCTAGAGGAACATGTAAATAGACTTTTGTTTTAATTCGGAAGATTCCCACCCTTTACTGCAGATAGTTTGAAAGACACAAACCTATTTCCCCAAGTTAGAGGCATCCATGAAACTAGATTGGAACGGGATGATCTTAAGGAGAAATGTCAAGAAGGAAAATTCTCAGAGGGTTTTCCTCGAGTTTTCCCTTATGAAATGGGAGTCAGGAGCTGTTTTACTACTCCAAAGACTGATGGGAACAAAAATGGAGAGAGAGAGCAGAAAGGGGAATCTATATCCTTTTATTTTTAATCTTTTATTTTATTTTATTTTTTTAATTTTTATTTTATTTTATTTTATTTACAGAGACAGAGACAGAGAGACAGAGGGAGGGATAGACAGAGACAGAAAGACAGGAACGGGGAGAGATGAGAAGCATCAATCATCAGTTTTTTGTTGCGACTCTTTAGTTGTTCACTGATTGCTTTCTCATATGTGCCTTGACCGTGGGCCTTCAGCAGACCAAGTAATCCCTCGCTTAAGCCAGCGACCTTGGGTCCAAACTGGTGAGCTTTTTGCTCAAGCCAGATGAGCCCACGCTCAAGCTGGCAACCTCGGGGCCGCAAACCTGGGTCCTCTGCATCCCAGTTTGATGCTCTATCCACTGCGCCACCGCCTCTTCAGGCTATATCCTTTAAAAAAAAAAAGATTTTTATTCATTTTAAAGAGAAGAGAGAGGACAGGGGGAGGAGCAGGAAGTATCAACCCCCATATGTGCCTTGACCAGGCAAACCTAGGGTTTCGAACCAGTGACCTCATCATTTCAGGTCAATGCTATATCCATTGCATCACCACAGATCAGGCCGAGGATCTATATCCTTAATTCCTGTCAAGGAGAAGAATTTTAAGGGCTGTGGAGAATGTAGACCCTGGGGTTGAATTTATTTTTATTTCAAGTCATCTCTGAGCCACTGGACTCTCCTGGCCCACCATAGTCAACAGCCATAGAGGGGTTTTATTTTGGGTTCTAAAAAGCTGATCGGGTGAGTGGGAGAGGCTTGCAGAAAGGCTGGTGGAATAACAATCTATTATCAGCTAGCAGGTGCCTCATCAGTGGTACCTCTTCTGATCTCACAGTTCAGCTTACAGAGGAGGAAGCAGAGACAGGGCAGTTAAGTAACTTCCCCCTAGGCACACAGCTAGTAAATGGTAAAGATGGTGTGTGAACCTGAGGCCCAGCTGAGTCCACAGCCCATAGAAAGAGGTAGAGCTCTGTGCTCTACAGTAAGAATTAAAGGTATATACATTATAACTATTATAATGTATATTATAATCATATATATATTATATGTGCATATGGATATTGACACAGGCATAAAAATATGAGAAATTATCGATCAAATTGTTGACACCAGGAAAAAACACTTTGTGGTTGCTGGTCCTATAAGTGCAATTTATGGTTTATCTAAGTTCCACACTTTAAACATGGAAGTTAGAAGAAACAAGGAATTGAATGGACTCCATTCTAGAGGACTTTGTTTACTAACTGGTGAAAGAGTGTTTATTTTGTTTAATCTATTAGAGTTATTTATGTTCTAAAAACACAAAAAAATAGCATCTTCTAAACAATGAAGTATTATGTATTATGAACATAGATCTAATAAAACTGAATATTAAGTCTTTTTACATGCTCTGATTGACTTAGAGAAGAAGGCATATCCAGTTTTTGCATTTCCTTTTTTTTTTTTGAACCTTAATCCTGGGTCTATATTCACTCTTATTGGGGGGGGGGATGTTATTTAATAGAAAAGACTAAACAACTGCCTTAGTTCTAGCTTTTAATTGTTCCCGGGCCAAAGAAATGCAGCACAAATTAGCAAGGCCATTTTGATCCATTTCTTTTCCACTTGTGGACTGGAAAGTGAAACCTGCCTGGCCAAAAGAGGGTTATGAGCAGGATACCTGTTGTCTTGGATGTTAATTGTTTTGAGTTCTTTGAAGAAAGGTAAATATATAACTTCTAGTTATCATTATGAGAAAATACATACATTTTTTTTAAACCATCTGGTTTACAATCCATGCAATGCACTGAACAGGCATTTCACGAACTGTTGATAATGTCCCAATTCGGCAGCTGTGCTCATTATACTGAAGCATATGGTCTTATTTGGAATGTTCTGGAATGTTCGTATCTCTCAGTGTTCTCAATCAGTTAACTCAGGGGTCTCAAACTCAACTCAGCATGTGGGCCGCAGAGCAAGATCACAGCCGTTGGGCGGGCCGCACTAGGTCTACAAAAGGCAACTGTTACACAACACTTTTTTCACTGCAGTTGAAAACAAAAAAAAATCAGTACAACAAGCACAATCGTACATGCAGTTTACTCAGTGTCACAAAACGACCAGAAACTGTAGTTCGCATCACAACTGCTGTTAACTAAGCTAATATCTAGCTAGTATGCTAGAGAAATGAAAAATACAAGTAGGCCCCTAGGCTTACTTAATTTTATCCAAAATATTTTGAACTTCGTGGATTAGTCAGCGGGCCGCACAAAATTGTTCGTCCGGCCGCATGCGGCCCGCGGGCCTCAAGTTTGAGACCCTTGAGTTAACTGGTCTGTCTGGATGTTCTGGATAAGGATGGGAGGTGGCTTTGTGAGAGAGACAGGAAGTGGGAGGCTCCACCTTGCTCCTGTATAATCAGGGTGTTATCTTGGTCAGAATGCCATTCTTGAGACCATGTTTATTACACTGCTATTTGTCTCCAAAGAGACCACATCACTTTTTCTGTAAACACACTAAAGTTTGAGGAAAGTGAGGTGCACTGGCTAACTGGGTCTATATGTTTCTCCCAGGTCTTAGGATCCCAGCAAAACATGGCCCAGGGCTTCCGCATGATTGAGGGCAGCCCATAGCACCCTACTAGTGTGCATTTCAGCCACACAGACTACATGCCGCAAAAGCAGATAGTGTGTTACAGAAAATAAATCTCTGGAAAAGCACTTTTTAAAGATCTTCTAAAAACAAGCTTTCCTAAAACTTCATGCCACTTAAGTTCTAGATCAGGGATCCCCAAACTACGGCCCGCAGGCCACATGCGGCCCCCTGAGGCCATTTATCTGGCCCCCGCTGCACTTCCGGAAGGGGCACCTCTTTCATTGGTGGTCAGTGAGAGGAGCATAGTTCCCATTGAAATGCTGGTCAGTTTGTTGATTTAAATTTACTTGTTCTTTATTTTAAATATTGTATTTGTTCCCGTTTTGTTTTTTACTTTAAAATAAGATATGTGCAGTGTGCATAGGGATTTGTTCATAGTTTTTTTTATAGTCCGGCCCTCCAACGGTCTGAGGGACAGTGAACTGGCCCCCTGTGTAAAAAGTTTGGGGACCCCTGTTCTAGATATGTATCTTTATTTACTATTTCATCTTATACACCTGCTCCCTCTAGTGGTACAAAAAAGTATGCAATGCCAAGTATCTGAAGTTGGATTTGGAGAGCAATTTAGAGAAACAGAAAGTGCCAAAGTATCCATAGAAATAACTTGAAAAGAACTTGAAACAAACAAGTTGAGTAAACAATTGGGAAACACTCCAGTTTATTCTTACTGAGTCAAATCACATAAATAGGGTCATAATTAATAAGAAAAGGGGTCTTAAATCTGACAAGAATACGATAGAAAGGTGAAAATTTAGTAAACAGCTAGTTTAAATTATATTTGTAACAAATGGGAAATCAGAAAAGGAAGCTCTTCAGGTTATAGAAGCTTCATCTGTCCAGGTCACACATGCTTAATGCTCAATTGTCCTGAGAGCAACTTCATCCAAGGACTGAGCTGCTTTTCAGGTGTAGTTGTGTAAGAAACCATGTGACTGACCTGTATGCCACTGTAGTCATGTTGTCATGCTGTGCATTGATAAATCTCCTTGAGAAATGCTAAAGCAGCCTAGCTTGTCAGAGGATCGTCCACGTGCATGTGTGTGTGCATGCGCATGTGTGTTTTAATCACATTTAGGATTGTTCTTTTGAAAAGACCTTTCCTTTCTCTTTCTTACCCCCAGCATGTGTGAGCTGTGCAAGCGTCATTCATGCACCACCACTACCCTCATAGGTGCACATAGCTGCTCATTGTTGACAGTTCTGAAACAGAACTGCCATTCAAGAGTGGTAGCTCTGCAGGGCTTCCGTGCCCCAGCAGGCTACTCTCCTGGTTGTCACTCATTCAGAAAACACCTGCTCTGCTCCATGGCTGTCCTGCAGCCTGGGCATGCATCAGAACCCTACTCCATCCCCAGCATCAAATTGAGATATCCAAGTAGTGTTTGTGGAGCCCGCAGAATTGAGACACCAAAATGGCAGAAGGGAGACCGCTGAGAAGGCACATGCAGTGCCCTAAACAGTACTTCTCAAGCTTTGTTGTGCACATGGATTGCCTGTAGCAATTGCTAAGATATAGCTTCTAATAATGGGGGTGACACCCTGGGGCCTGAGATTCTGCATTTCCAGTAAGCTCCCAAATGATGTTTCAGCTCCTGGTCCGTGGACCACACATGGAGTAACAAGGCTCTGGACTATCACAGTTTTCTGAAACAATTTTTTCAAGAACAGTTGGAATTCAGAAACCTGGGGACACTGAATCTTCACATCTTGTGACTGTTCACAAGGGAAATAGCTCATAAGCCACCACCAGAGGTCCTAGTTTTCACATGACAGAAAAACTTTAAATTGGCAAGTACCTTTATAAACTTAAAATTACAGGATGGTCATGAATCACACACAATTTTTCATTGACTATAATGTAGCTTTAAATTAGCTACATCTAATTAACCACATTTTAATGATCTTCCTAACCTTGGTTTATTAATGCAGTATATTTTAAAGAAATCTCATGATTTAAATAAGCCAAAACTAGTGGTGTGAGCAGATGGTAGAAGAAACACCACCACAAAACCTGCCACTCAGAGTGTAACAGATGACCGTAGCAGCCCAGAACTATCCTTTTGTTCATTTTGCTAATGAGTGTCCTCATTGCTGTCGGAGTCTGAATAGTGAATTACTTGCAGTTCCCGCAGCTGACAGATGGTGGGGACAGAGCTAAAGGTTAACCTCGCAAGAACAGGCACTGTGGAGAGCTGCATGGAGAAAAATTCTTTGAGTTAAATGTTTTCCTTGTTTCCTGCTTTTATACGAGATTTTTAGACAATGAATTTAGGTATCAGCTGCTACCAGTGACAAATTTGACACTTTATCTTATTAGTAATAACTCTTGTTCCATTTTTGGTAATGTGTGCTCACATAATTCACTATGGATATTCATATTCTGCTAGGAAATATATGCAGAAGCCTATCAAGGCAAATATTATTTGTGTGTTATTTAAAAGCTTTTTTAGTCTGTAAATAAATTCTGGTCATAATCTCAAATTTAACCACGAGGGACAAGAAATTAATGACTAGATTCCTCTTCTAGTAAGATAACAGTGTTGTTTATTAACTATTAGATATGTTAATTAAGAATAAATAGAGCTCAAATAATTTAAATGAAATGGCAAATCAAAGTTGTGAAGATTTATAATTGACTTAGTGCAAAAAATATTTTTTTGAAAAAGAGAAAATGTAGCTTACTGCAAAGTTTAACTGTTATTTTAAATATTAACTCTGATATAACCACATTACTAAGTTGCTTGTTTTTAAAGGAATTATAAACATAGTTTTAAAAATTGTAGGTACATATTTTTCTTTTAGACCATTATGATCACAGAGGAAAATATTTTAGTAATTTGCTTCCACATATCTGAAGTTAAATAAAAGTACAATTTCCGAAGGAAAGCAGCATATTGAGAGAAATGATTTTATTTTTGAGGGGAAACTTTATTCTTGTGTATCTGCAACCACAGCATTGCTATAAAAAGAATAGGTTATAATTCATCTAAAGCTTGCTTTAAAGTTCAAAAGTGCTTCTAGTGCCTATCAATTTTGAAGCAAGTCATAATAGAACCTTCTATCTCTTTTAGCCTAATATAATGACTTTTAAGCATACCCTTTAATATTTTGAGATGGCATAATCCATTTAATATCTTACCGTCACGTAGCATAAAGTTCTGCACCAGTTTCCACAATCCATTACATCTTAATTTTTTAAAGAATGTGTGACAGTAACATGTAGACAGCCATAAGTGAATATATTCAGATGTTTTCAATAGCTTTGAAACAGACAAGAAGAAGAAAAGAAGAGTAGCTGTCCCAATATGCTTCTATTGCATAGGAAAAAGTCTCGCCCATAATGGACATGGCAAGATTTAAACAAAAGGCTCACATAATGAAAATGTAAATGAGTTTGCTTTACTAAAACTATAACTTTAAAGTCTTTTGTTGTAAGTTATCCTGAAACCTTCTTACAAGGTAATCACTGTTTGCATAGAGATTTAAGCCGAAGTCTTCAATAGCATTAAACGTCTGCACAGCCCCAGTGTGACAGGCATGCAAAGCCATGTTAATGTTCAGAATATGAATTGCCTCTGGGTGGCTCCTCCAGCAAGCAGAAAACCAACTGTGTGGATATCCGTGTGCCTGATGGACTCCATGCGGCTCCCAGCCTGGAAACGTCACCATTTTGACATGTGATGTGCTCCTCATGACACTGGCAGCGCTGACACTGGGAAATGCCACAAAGGCAACAAGCCCCCTCCCTAGCCATGCACTTTGCCCCCCTCCCCCCTGGTGCTGCCCGTCCATGGTCGCCCCGGCCTGCCTAGTTACGGCGGACAGCACTTCAGACACACACAGGGGGAAGTGTGGGTGGAGGGGCCCAGCTGCCTCCTCGGACACAGCCTCCATAATGAATTGACCTGAATGATGAGGGCACAGAAACAGTATGATATGCATTATTCCTGTCAATAAAATGTCCCCATGTGCTTGGTCTTTGTACAGAATGTACTGCAGCCTTTCTTCCAGCAAGCTCTATTTAATCCCCTTTCTTTTTATTATTCATATTATAAGTGTGTAATAGAATTCAGAAAATTATATGATAGGTCTTCTGTATCTGTACTGTCTTGTGTTGCATATTGAAATCCTCGGTTCCCTGCTTAGAAATATGCAATCCCCCGTCTTTTAGGACTACTTGGCCACAGGGACCAGCCCTGAAAAATCAACTTCAGAAAAGGAAAATTTGGAGTACAAAGTGGAAAATGAGAGACTGCTTCAAGTCATTGCAGAACTTGAAGAAGAAATCCGATTAAATCTGAAAGAAAATTCAGTATTAGGTAAGAATTAAAAGTCATTTTTGAGGAAACTACACATTGAACACTTCATAAAACTCACCACTGTTTATCTTTTCCAAACATACATTTGTCTGGTTATTTACATTGGGAAGATAAATTTGATAGCCTCTTTGGTTTTTATTAAAATAGCATTCTTTACTTGAGACAGAGAATATATTTTATATAAAAGAATTATAACTGTACTCCTAAGCCATGTCATTTTTAACTCAGGGCTTTTTTTTTTTTCTCGAACCAAGCATTGACCTTTGTAAAAATGTGCTAATCGATGCTCTATTTTACTTAGAAATATTATAAACAGATAAAAACTTTTGCCAATTTCTGTTTCATATGCTTAATTGGTTATGTAAAATTTATAACATGTAAATACTTATAAATACATATTGAGATCTGCTCTGTGGAGAGACAGAGTTAGACCTTCAGGAATATATGCTTTGACTTACTACTTAATTATCTTCAATTCTTGGTACAAATTTTCATTTGTATACTTGTCCCCCCTTTTTTATATTCCATAAAAATTGGTAAAAGTTACATTTTAATTACTCAAGTTGGATTGTGTTAAGCATTTTTTCACTTACCGTTATCTTTGTATTTATGTTAATTATATAATGTTACTGCAGTATGAAAAGCAATAAATAAGCAATAAAAATTTCACAAAATATTGATAAAATCATTTCTATTACAATATCCCTTGACTGCCCAGTTACACCCACCAGTGTAGTTTTGCTTCTCTTCTGATGTGGTATAGCAGCGGTTTCCTAGGTTTGGGTACTTCTGACGGAGTCAGAAAGTGCCACCTGCTGAAGCGCTTTGTATAGGCTGTGACTAACAGCAAAAGTGTCCTTTGCAAGTATTGATGAAAAGCTTTCCACCCTCGGCCACACTTGGATCTTGAACTTAGTTCTTAAACCTTATCTGACCAGCCGTCTGAACAGCAGGGAGAAGGCTGTGAATGTCAAGGGCAGTTGTGAAGGTCACAGTCCTGCTAGGACTTGTGTCCACCATGCCTGCCAGTGGTGTATAGCCAGCCCCAAAGCAGGCAGTTTGAATACAGGGCATAAGTTTGTAATTTCATGGTTGGTCTCTCTCTCCTTTTATTTACAGAAGATGAAATTCTAAATCTGAAAGAGATGGCAGAAAAGGATCAAAAAACCATTCAAAAGGTACTGTAACTTTTTTACATTGATGAATGACTATCTTAAAGTATCAGCCCAATTGGTGAAATAATACTGTGTCCCTCTTGTCCTGTGTTGCAAAGTCGATTTCTATACTTAATCCCTCTCGTTATTAGTTAGGAATAAGGATTCAGTCTTGATATTGAATTAATGAATAGATACTTCTTTTATTCGGATTAAGTGAGTGTCTATCTTGTAAACTGTAAGGAACTGAAACTTACATGACACAGGGAGGGCAAAGATATGGTTGTGAAATAATTAAGAGTGAGCTGATAATTGGTTTATGTTCATTTTTCTGTATATGAATGAACAGAGCTTATGTTATCTGGGAAATTTGCATTTAGCATGGGGAATTCCTGTAGTGTCACGAAGATCAAACTTTCCTAGTGCATTCAGTGCAGCGGACCCCACAGCCCTGCCGGCCATGCACAGGTCAGGCCAGGCCCCCTGCTTTGAGCTTGCTTAGCTCCATGTGGGCCCCACTGCAGCTCTCCAAACACTTCCCTGTGAGGGACAGGCCACCAGCCTGTGAGCCCCTCCACCCCCTGCCAGGCAGAGACTGCACTCTCAGTTTCTGTAGTGCCCCCCACCCCGTGCTGAGCACAGTGCATGGAGCATTTAACAGTGCTCTTGGGCTATTTACAGAATGAGAATGTATTTAGAATCTATAAAATTTGCGAAATCTACAGATGAAAAAAAATAGATTTACCTCCTGAGTTATTCCAAATAAACACACAGGTTTTCTGCATACGGAATCAAGTATCAGTTTTTAAATAAAAATTAAAATTAGATAAAACCAAAAATTCAGTTCTTCAGTCATACTAGCCACATTTCCAGAGCTCAGTCCCCACATGGGCCTAAGTTCAGGTTCAAGTCTCAGCCTGATTTTGCAGTTTCAGGTATTCTTATGTTTTTGGTAAAATGACTTTCAAGAACTGTATTTTAAAGACATGGTTACCCTGATGGGTCAGATTTGGGAGATGTTTTCTCTGGTAACAGGATCCATCCTAGGTGTTCACAGCGGTTTCCTTTTCCTGTGCTTCGCCTGGCTGTGTTAGTGACAGTGCCATCCCCTTCCTACAAGGAAATATCTGCACTGACACGGGAATGACCGGCCGCTCCCAGGGTATATTTCTTTCTAATGGGTGGCTTAACAGTGAGACTTTTTGTTTGTTTGTTTTAATTTCTTATACTCTGTACAGAAGAGAGTAAGCTTACACAACTCATTTCTACCAGTGACAGACGAAATGGCTTTGGAAACATTTAAGGAAACTGCAATGGTTCCTTACAGGTTCTCACGTGAAACTAGAAAGCTGAGATTTTATTTTTAACCTTCCTGGCATCAAACCTTGTCTGTGTACAGACTCTGCTGTCTAGGTCTGCGCTGTCCAGCGGTCACCGCTACCCACATTGGCTGCTGAATACTCGAATTGTGTCACCTGGAACTCAGGAACAGAATTTTTAATTCTATTTAATTTTTATTTTTTTAATATAAATGTAAAAACTGACAGTTGTTTCAGTTATTGGAAAGTCTTTATGTATATTTATTGGAGAGTCTTTATGTATATTTGAATAATGTGGACACGTGAACCTACTCTTTCATCTGTAAACTTCATGAATTGTATGCACTTGCAGGATGGTAGAATGAGAAATGTACGTGAAAGTGCTTTGTCAACTGGGAAACATGTCAGGAGTCGGGCAAATGAGAACTGATATTGACTGGTTTATTTCTAATATCTTTCACTAATCAATTTATTTATCAGTGTGTATCAAGTACCTTTAGTGCCATGGGCTACTGCCAAAACCCTATATATTTTTTATACACACACACAGATACCCCTGCTGTGGGGGAAACCAAGGCTGGAGAGAAAGACATACTATGGGCATCGAGTAAGGACTGTAACAGGAGTCCACACATGGCCAAGGAGTGCCTAGCTTTACCTGGAAGGTTCTGTGAAGGGCTCACAAACAGTTCCACACCTATCTCCCACTATTACTTGAGCTGATTTTTTCAGATAAGTAGGAGGGTAAAACAGCTGAATACAGAGTGTGAATATTTAATGCACGAGCTATGTTTGTGGACCTGATATGATTGGGTTCGCTGGAGTCTGAAGCAGGAATCTGGTGACCACATGGAGAGAATATGTGTTGGGCAGAAGGGAAACCTGGGGTCTGGGGAAGATGTCATCAGGAAATAGAAGAATGGAAAAGGCAGCTCAGAAGCCTCTGGATAAGCCTCATGTTCTTTTTTTCAGCCAGGGATGCAATTAAAAGCAAGCTAAAAATGGGACTAAACTTGGGTAGGCTGACTTTGTGCCATCTAGGCTAGGAACAATCAGTTATGGAATTCAGTAGCTTTTTTGTTTAATTTTAATAATCTAACAACAACTGAATCTGTAAGAATTTCTTTCTGGAAGAGAGACAGACCAGTAGCCAGATTCCAGCCCAGAGTGTGATCAGCCTCAGGATGTAGGTGGATGGAGTGTCACCTTGGGGCATGGTCAGGGTGGGTTATCAGGGGCCAGGGAAGGTAGGAAGAACCCTGAGCTAACTGCTGGAAGAAAGGTTAAAGTTCCTGGAAAGGCCTGACCAGGTGGTGGTGCAGTGGATAGAACATTGGACTGGGACGTGGAGGACCCAGGTTCGAGACCCTGAGGTCGCCAGCTTGAGTGTGGGCTCATCTGGTTTGAGCAAAGCTCACCAGCTTGGACCCAAGGTCGCTGACTTGAGCAAGGGGTTGCTCAGTCCAGTGATTTTCAACCTTTTTTTTCATGGCACAAACACACACTAATTACTAAGGTCAATGCCCCTGACTAAATACAACCACTTTCATCTCATAGCACAAATAAATTAGTTACTAAAGAAGAAGAGGTCAGGGACCCTTTTTCTTTAGTAATTAGTTTATGAGTGCATGAGAAACAAAGGTTGTCTGCTGTAGACCCCCAGTCAAGGCACATATGAGAAAGCAATCAGTGAACAACTAAGGTGTCACATCAAAAAACTAATGATTGATGCTTCTCATCTCTCTTCGTTCCTGTCTGTCTGTCCCTGTCTATCCCTCTCTCTGACGCTGTAAAAAAAAAAAAAGAGTTCCTGGAAAGGATGAGGGGAGGTGGGAAGGGTAAGAAATATGCAAGAGGGAAGTAAGTGCATGTGACTTGCACTAACTGAAGGGTCCATGAGAATCAGGGGTGTGGAGAAGCAGGGTGCATGGCACAGGATTATCATCAGTCCAAGAGGTTTGAATGAGTTTCTCAGTGCATTGGGGAGCTTTGAACTTTAGGACAGGATCTGATTTGTGTTTCTTTAAAAAAGGGGGGTGGGGAGGGAGGAAGATCCAGACCCAGAGAGACTAGTAAAGAGTTTACTTGGCTAAAGCATGGAAACTATAACACCCCGAAGCGGAATGAGAACAGTGACATTGGGGATAGTGGGGAGGGATGCGTTCAAGAGATGATTAGGCAGCTCAGTTATGGTCATAGATAAGGTTGGAGGCCCAAGAGAAAAAGGAGAGAGAGAACTTAAGACTGGATAGCATTCAGATGAAAAATGAGAACAGGGTGGCAGAGCAGGGGGAGACTCAGGAGAAGGCATTTTAGAAGCCATCAAGAAAGAGTCTGAACACACCTTAGAACAAAAGACACACATAGATTGAAGGTAAAAGGATGGAAAAAAACATTTCATGCAAACGGAAATGAAAAAAAAGCTGGGGTAGCAATACTTATATCAGACAAATTGGACTTTAAAACAAAGGATATAGTAAGAGATAAAGAAGGCCACTACATAATGATAAAGGGAGTAATCCAACAGGAAGATATAACTATTATAAATATCTATGCACCTAATATAGGAGCACCCAAATATATAAAACAGACTTCGATGGATTTAAAGGGTGAGATCAACAGCAATACTATAATAGTAGGGGATTTCAATACCCCACTAACATCACTAGATAGATCCTCAAGAAAGAAAATTAACAAAGAAACATCAGACTTATTGGAAACACTAGATCAACTCGATTTAATAGATATCTTCAGATCCTTTCACCCTAAAGCAGCAGAATATACATTCTTTTCAAGTGCTCATGGTACATTCTCTAGGATAGACCACATGTTAGGGCACAAAAGTGCTCTCAACAAATTTAAGAAAATTGAAATCATATCAAGCACTTTCTCCGATCACAACGGCATGAAACTAGAAATGAATCACAGCAGAAAAGCTCAAAAACTCTCAAACACATGGAAACTAAATAGCAGGGTGTTAAATAATGAATGGATTAAGAATGAGATCAAAGAAGAAATAAAAAAATTCCTAGAAACGAATGACAATGAGCATACAACAACTCAAAATTTATGGGACATAGCAAAAGCAGTACTGAGAGGGAAGTTCATAGCACTACAGGCACACTTTCAGAAGCTAGAAAAAGCTCAAATAAACAACTTAACCCTGCATCTAAAAGAATTAGAAAAAGAACAGCAAGTAAAGCCCAAATGTAGTAGAAGGAAGGAAATAATAAAGATCAGAGCAGAAATAAATGACATAGAGGCTAAAGAAACAATACAGAGGATCAATGAAACTAGGAGCTGGTTCTTTGAAAAGGTAAACAAGATTGATGAACCTTTAAGTAGACTCACCAAGAAAAAGAGAGAGAGGACTCAAATAAATAAAATTAGAAATGAGAGAGGAGAAATAACAACTGACACAACAGAAATACAAAATATTGTAAGAAAATACTATGAAGAACTGTATGCCAAAAAACTAGACAACCTAGATGAAATGGAAAAATTCCTTGAAACATAAAATCTTCCAAAAATCAATCTGGAAGAATCAGAAAACCTAAACAGACCGATTACAACAAAGGAGATCGAAACAGTTATCAAAAAACTCCCAACAAAGAAAAGTCCAGGGCCCGATGGCTTCACAACGGAATTCTACCAAATATTCAAAGAAGAATTAACTTCTATCCTTCTCAAACTATTTCAAAAAATTCAAGAGGAAGGAAGACTTCCAAGCTTCTTTTATGAGGCGAGCATAATTCTGATTCCAAAACCAGGCAAAGACAACACAAAGAAAGAAAATTATAGGCCAATATCTCTGATGAATATAGATGCTAAAATCCTCAACAAAATATTAGCAAACCGGATCCAACAATATATGGAAAAAATCATACACCATGATCAAGTGGGATTTATTCTGGGGAGGCAAGGCTGGTACAATATTCGTAAATCAATCAATGTGATTCATCACATAAACAAAAAGAAGGAGAAAAACCATATGATAATTTCAATAGATGCAGAAAAAGCATTTGATAAAATCCAGCACCCATTCATGATCAAAACTCTCAGCAAAGTGGGAATACAGGGAACATACCTCAACATGATAAAAGCCATCTATGAGAAACCCACAGCCAACATCATACTCAATGGGCAAAAATTAAAAGCAATACCCTTAAGATCAGGAACAAGGCAGGGGTGCCCCCTTTCACCACTCTTATTTAACATAGTCCTGGAAGTCCTAGCCAGAGCAATCAGACAAGAAGAAGAAATAAAAGGCATTCAAGTTGGAAAAGAAGAAGTAAAACTATCATTATTTGCAGATGATATGATATTGTATATAGAAAACCCTAAAGTCTCAGTCAAAAAACTACTGGACCTGATAAATAAATTCAGCAAAGTGGCAGGATATAAAATCAATACTCAGAAATCAGAAGCATTTTTATACACCAACAATGAACAATCAGAAAGATAAATTAAGGAAACAATCCCCGTCACAATTACAACCAAAAAAATAAAGTACCTAGGAGTAAACTTAACCAAGGAGACTAAAGACTTGTACTCGGAAAATTACAAAGCATTGATAAAAGAAATCAAGGAAGATACAAACAAGTGGAAGCATATACCGTGCTCATGGTTAGGAAGAATAAACATCATTAAAATGTCTATATTACCCAAAGCAATCTATAAATTCAACGCAATACCAATTAAAATACCAATGACATACTTCAAAGATATAGAACACATATTCCAAAAATTTATATGGAACTAAAAGAGGACACAAATAGCCTCAGCAATCTTAAAAAAGAAGAATAAAGTGGGAAGTATCACACTTCCTGATATCAAGTTACACTACAAGGCCGTTGTACTCAAAACAGCCTGGTACTGGCATAAGAACAGGCATATAGATCAATGGAACAGAACAGAGAACCCAGAAATAAACCCACAGTTCTATGGACAACTGATATTTGACAAAGGAGGTAAGGAAATACAATGGAGTAAAGACAGCCTCTTTAACAAATGGTGTTGGGAAAATTGGACAGTTACCTGCAAAAAAATGAAACTAGATCACCAGCTTACACCACTCACAAAAATAAACTCAAAATGGATAAAAGACTTAAATGTAGGCCGTGAAACCATAAGCATCTTAGAAGAAAACATAGGCAGTAAGCTCTCGGACATCTCTCGGAGCAATATATTTGCTAATTTATCTCCACGGGGAAGTGAAATAAAAGACAGGATAAACAAATGGGACTATATCAAACTAAAAAGCTTTTGCACAGCTAAAGACAACAAGAACAGAATAAAAAGACAAACTACACAATGGGAGAACATATTTGACAATACGTCTGATAAGGGGTTAATAACCAAAATTTATAAAGAACTTGTAAAACTCAACACCAGGAAGACAAACAACCCAATCCAAAAATGGGCAAAAGAGATGAATAGACACTTCTCCAAAGAGGACATACAGATGGCCAATAGGCATATGAAAAAATGTTCAACATCACTAATCATTAGAGAAATGCAAATTAAAACCACAATGAGATATCACCTCACACCAGTCAGAATGGCGCTTATCAACAAAACAACACAGAATAAGTGCTGGCGAGGAGGTGGAGAAAATGGAACCCTCCTGCACTGCTGGTGGGAATGCAGACTGGTGCAGCCACTGTGGAAAACAGTATGGAGATTCCTCAAAAATCTGAAAATCGAACTGCCTTTTGACCCAGCTATCCCACTTTTAGGAATATACCCCAAGGACACCATAGAACTGCTCGAAAAGGAGAAATGCACCCGCATGTTTGTGGCAGCATTGTTCACAATAGCGAAGATCTGGAAACAGCCCAAGTGTCCGTCAGAGGACGAGTGGATTAAAAAGCTTTGGTACATATATACTATGGAATACTACTCAGCCATAAGAAATGATGACATCGGATCATTTACAATAACATGGATGGACCTTGACAACATTATACGGAGTGAAATAAGTAGATCAGAAAAAAAAAAAACTAAGATGAATCCATACATAGAAGGGACATAAAAATGAGACTCAGAGACATGAACAAGAATGTGATGGCAACAAGGGCGGGAGGCTGGGCGAGGAGGGAGGGGGTGAAGAAGGAAAGAGGGGATAGGGGAGGGGGAGGGGCACAAAGAAAACCAGATAGAAGGTGACAGAAGACAATTTAACTTTGGGGGAGGGGTATACAGCACAATCAAATGTCAAAATAATCTAGAGATATTTTCTCTCAACATATGTACCCTGATTTATCAATGTCACTGCATTAAATTTAATAAAAAAAAGAAAAAGAAAGAGTCTGAAAAAGGAAGGAAACATTCACAGCATGTCAAATGCTGCTCAAGAGGCCAGGTGTGCTAAAGGCTAAAAAGGGAAGATTGGATAATCCAGCTTTGGCAATAAAGTGATCCTGGTCATAGTAAGAAGAGTCATTTTACTGGAATGGTGGAAACAGCTGAGAAGTAGAAATGTGAATGCAGACATGGAGGCTATGGGCTTGGACACTCTCTAGGAGTTTGGCTGTGGATGGCCAGGCGGAGGCAGGGAGTAGCTGGAGGGCGACATGGGGTTGAAAAGAGTATTTTTAAATGATGGTGATAGAAAGAAGAATGAGGGTAGAAGAACAACAGAGAGAGGAGTTTGTTGCTGAGAGGTCTAAGGAAGCGGGCAGGATCAGGGCTAATGGCCTTGGTGTCTGCTGGTAATTGACACCCATTGGAAACTTGGTGACACTTCTTTTCAGACCAAGGTATGAGGAGTCAACACAGAATCTGTTTCTTTCTTTCCACTTCTCTCATTCCTTTCTTTTCTCTATGTCTGCTGCCAACTTCCCACATTAACTACACTCTGCACCCCACTCCCGAGGCCTTCACCTATTCATGCCCAGAGTTCTCCAGCCTTTTGGTGACGTTGCAAACATATGCAGTTTTAACCCACAGTAGCTGCGCCCTTCTCTGTCATTTCACATGGGTCTAATAGTGCCTGCGCTTTCTCACTGCCCACTACAGCTCTTCCAGCCCTCACTACTTTCCTCAAGTCCAGCCTCCACGCCTCTGCACTGCTCCCTAATTCACAGAGAATATGAGGGACACTTGGATTTTTTTTTCCTCCTTGGCACTCTCTTCCTCTGTCTCTTATCTTACTTTTACTACTTATCAGAAGAGAGGATATTCTTCTGTGCCTGGACTCCTCCTTCCACCCGTTTGACTCCACCTCTTCCTTATTTCCTTCTGGGACCTTTTTTCATCAGCCATTCTCTCTCTTATACCTTTCAAAGCAATTGCCATTTACTGTTCTTCAGATATTATTTAGAAGAAAACCAGCCCCTCCATCACTAACCCACTCAGAGGTAGATTTAACGGTGGGCACACCAGGCATGCGCCCTGGACCCCAACTTCTGAAGGGCTCCACAAAACCCCAACTTTACACTTTTTTCTAATGAAGGAGGGTTCTAATATTTTCTTCTGTGCCCGGGGCCTCAACCAACCTTAATCTGCCTCTGACCCCACTGCTAGGTTTCCCTGTTGATCAGGTCATGATGGGATTCATAGTGCTCTCAATCCTTTTACATCTTTTTCCCTTTTGAATTTCCTGCTGCGTGTGGCGGAACTGTGGCCCACATCCCAGGCGCCTCTGCGGCAGCGCCTGCTCTGAGCTCTGGCACTCGTCCTCATCCTGTCCAGTGGCGTCTCCTGCTCCTCCATCTTCCAGTGAAATACTATTCTTGGGGATTCTGTTTATCTTTGGTCTTATTCTTTTTTCTCTGGATGACCTTAAACTCTCTCATAACTGGTACACCTGTTTACTAGCGATTTCTAAACCTTTCTCTCCTGCTGCAGGTTTTCCCTAAAGACCACCTCCTTGATTTAATCTCTGTCTTCATCCTCAATTTCAATGTCATGCACTTGGAAGATTTGTTTGACAGTCTCCTTCCATCTCCTGTGGTAATCAGGGACTCTTCTGTGCTCCCAAATTTTTTAGACCATTTTCTCCCTTCAAGTGAGGAACTATGTCTTGTTTATCTTTATATCCTAATCAGTTCTCAGAAATATTTGCTGAAAAAAATGTCAAACTTTAACTCATTATCCCTCAACTCTGGACTCTGCTGTGTTCCTCATATACAGTTGGTAACTAGGTCTGTAGACTTCCCTCCTAACATTTACCTCAAATCCTTTTTCTCAGCAACTAGATGGCACAGATTTAGTTGTGGCCCCCATCCTTCCACAGAGTCTTCATTTTCTTCTTTCCATTCTTCCTTTTCCAATCTAGCTTCCCCACTGGTGCTATAGCTGTCTAATAATCTAATGTGCTAAAACCTTCAGTGGTTTCCCATCACCTTCAGTATAGACTACCCAAAACTGTCCTGAGGGGTTTTTGTTTGTTTTGTTTTTACAGAAACAGAGAGTGAGTCAGAGAGAGGGATAGACAGGGACAGACAGACAGGAATGGAGAGAGATGAGAAGCATCAATCATTAGTTTTTCATTGCGCGTTGCAACACCTTAGTTGTTCATTGATTGCTTTCTCATATGTGCCTTGACCGCGGGCCTTCAGCAGACCGAGTGACCCCTTGCTGGAGCCAGCGACCTTGGGTTCAAGCTGGTGGGATTTTGCTCAAACCAGATGAGCCCGCGCTCAAGCTAGTGAACTCAGAGTCTCAAACCTGGGTCCTCTGCATCCCAGTTCAATGCTCTATCCACTGCACCACCACCTGGTCAGGCCTGAGTGAGTTTTAAATGCTGGAACAACTAAGCACTTTCATATTTGCTGTCTCAAATTCTTTCCACAACAACTTTTTATTATCCTAATTTTACAGATGAGAAAA